>NC_140494.1:9471790-10071790 GCF_964271855.1 Acomys minous | reverse complement strand
AAAGAAGGGAGAGACATGTTGTCACTCAATTTTATGTCAGCTGAAAGGTTTATCGTGAGGAACTGTTAGATGCAATTTCAGTAAGCAAGGATTTGGTGGAGAGATTAGATCAGTTACAAATTGCTAAATCTGATGGCTTAGATAAAATTTTTACCAGAGGCTCGAAAAGAAGTAGAACATGTTTTGGAGGGAAGGAATTGCCTTCTGGAGAATGTACACAGCATATATTTTTCAAAGAAAATATGAAGAGATTGTGTAACTAGATTCTCCTATTTAGAAGTAAGTGGCAGGCTTTTCATCTAAAATGAGAAAACCATCTCTGCATGTGGCATGTATAGGTGCACAGAGAGATGTTGTTAGAGACCTTGCCCTTTTGTTTCTTGCTAATTACTTACACACTGTTCTAAATCAGTAACACACAGAAGGCTCTAGTTCTTGTTCTTTGAAAGATAAAGCCTCCTACATCCCAGGCTGTCCTCAAAGTAGTGATGTAAATAAAATGACGCTGAAGTTCTAAGCCTCCTGCCTCCAGGCCCTGAGTGCTCGGATTGCAGACCTGTTTTATGCTGTGTTGGTAATAGAACGCAGGGTTTCCCACATGGGAGGCATGTTCTCTACCAAGGGAATTATTTTTCTCATTTTCCTATTTATCTCTTCTCTTGTTAGGATAGAAATAATCTTTAATGCCTTTTTTTTTTACCTTACCCATTAAACCTGTGTGAGAAAAAAAAACAAAACACATTTCTTGAAGTCCCTCCTAGACTCCTTGCGTCAGCTGCATCTATGGGTCAGGACCTCTCATTAAAAACTGCAAATGGTCATATTGTGAAAATACAGCTTGTCATAGGAGTTTTACGTGTGTCTTTGTGTATGTATTGAGTGTGCTAAATGTATATTTGTGTTTGTGTACATGTGCATGCCTGTGTACATATGTGTGTGATTATGTGTTAGCATGTGACTGTGTGCACACATGCACATGTGTACACATGCAAATGTGTGTGTTGTGTGTGTAGAAGTGCATACATACAAGTGTATGTATATGTGCATATGTGTGTGTGTACTTGAGTGTGTGCATGTGTGTGTGTGTACAATGAAATAAATGAGGAGGTTGGAAGTAGATTTCGGGTTTTTACTAAATGATCAGTGTTGCAGATGCAACCATTTAAAACGCAGTGTGTATAGGCCTGGGCCAGTCCATAACTCAGGGAAGAGAGTCTAGAACCTGGAAGCAAACCAGATATGGGTCAAAGCAAGGCAACCAAGCACAGAAGTTCTGCAACTCATAATAGAAGCCATGGACCCAGAGAAGAGACCTAAAATGCCCCAAGTTAAGGTAAACAAGTGTACAGAGTGTTCCAATAGTCATGAAAAGTTTTGAAAAAATTAGGTCAGAGCTGACAACAGTGAGATGACCAAGCAGAGGCAGTGTGGACCGGCAGGGATGTATTGACTTGCAGATCGTAACTGTTGTTGAGATAGTGGCTAAGTCTCAGTGAAAGGTTAGTGATATAGCCTGTGGCCCTGAAAATCAGCCCAATAAAGGAAATTGATCTCTCAAACCTTCTATGACTTAAAATTCTCCTGAATATGGTAAATATCTCAAATGAAAGAAAAAAGCTCAGTTAAATTATAGAAAAAAAAATACATGAGATAAAGTCAAGTCCCAGGACAGAAGCAAAAAACAATATAGAAATTCAAAACATGTCTTCTCCAAAACTTGCTAGTACCATAGTGATGCCAACCAATGAGAATTACTTGAAAGAACTTCCAGGCAAAAATGTTAAATTAAAATTATAACTATGTTCATCAACTGAAAAAATGCATGAATTGACTCAAAAAATAGAAACAGAGAGATGAGTGAAATGAAAAAACAAACAAACAAACAAAAAAAACAAGACATGTCAATAGATTTGAATAAGGACAGAAACATTGAAAATGATCAAACTGCAATTATTTGGGGGAGGAGGGATCTTAATAAGCCACATAAAAAGTTCAGAAGAAATCTTCCCAATAGACTAAAATGTATGGGAAACTGAGTGCCAGATTTTGAAGATAAAGGTTTTTAAAAGATGACAAAAAATCAATAAAGGCAAATGACTATATATATATAAAATACGGTAGTGCTTTAGGATTCCATGAAAAGATGCAATCTTTGTATTGGATAAATAGATATAGAGAAATGCCAGCCACAAAAAAGACATAGAAAATATTGATAATGAAACCATAAAAGAATATTTCCCAAACCTAAAGAAAGAAATGTCATCCATATAGAGGATTCTCACAGAATATTAGATAGATGGTATCTAAACAGTAACTCCTAATAGTATCTTTCACTGAAAACACTTCTAAAGAAAGCATATTAAAAAACAACCAGAGAGAAGAGTCGAGTCACTTACAAACGCCACCCGTAAGAATAACATAATTATTCAATAGAGACTTTTAAAGCTACCAGAGCCAGGAAAGATGAAATCCAAGATTGAAAGGATGACAGCTGCATATTATTATATGTAGCTAAACTCACTGTTATAATTGAAGAAAATATTTCTGATAGAAGAGAAGTATAAACATAGCAACAGTGCTACGAGTGACAAATAACCAATACCAGGACAGTTTAGCTAAAGACTAAGAAAATATCGCCAAATCAATCAAATGACAGGAATTAGTACAAATGTTTAAACAGCAACTCTCAACATTAATGGACTCGATTCCCATCACAAATGCACAAACTGACAGACTGATCAGAATGTTCAAGACCGATCTTTTTTCTGCCTCCAGTAGCACTGCATTGTCAAAGACAGATAGCACTGTAGGGTAAAGGGTAGAAAAAGATACAACTGGCAAACATGAACCAAACATAGCTATTCTAATATCTGAAGAAGTGGACTTCAAATCTAACTAGTTGGGAGTATAAAAGACACTACCTACATAGACACTAAGTGCATCCTGTTATCCTTCAAGAAGATTCTAAACATACAGGCACCAAGCACAGGTGCAGCCAGCAAACACTACAAGATGTAAAGTCACATTTTTTTGAATTTTTATTATATTTATTTTTAACACATATATTTATATTGTTACACATAAATAAAATAAGCTATATGTATCAGGAATATATATATATATATATTTATAATGTATATCAAGGATAATCTTAAATTGAATTCTATACCAACAGATTCCCTGTGACTTATTATTAGATGCCATTCTTAGTATGGCATGAATAAATATTTACAGATTTCTTACTTCTACTCATTTTATTCCCTACCTATTGACAGTGGGTGATTTCAGTACATGACTCTCACTATTGACACGTCAACCAGACAAAAACTAAACAAACAAACAAAGTCACTGGAATTAAATGGCACCACATATCAAGCACACCTAATATACATCTAAAGAACACTACAACCAAACAGTAAAAAAAGAATCACATCCTTCTCGGAAGCCCATTTAACTTTCTTCAAAACTATCACATATCTGGACACAAATCTAGTCAAGACAAATACAGGAAAATTGGAGCAACATGCTGTCGTATTGTTGTCTACCTGACTACAGCACAATAAAGCTAGACATCAATAGAATTAGAAGCTACAAAAAGTACATGAAGTCATGTAAATTAAACAACACATAATTGATTGATGAATAACTCACTAAAGAAATTAATAATGAAATAAAAAGCTCTTTAAACTGAATTAGAACAAAAACACTACAAATCAAAAGAATGAAACCCAGTAAATAAGACCATAAAAGGAAAGTTTATAACCCTAAGTACTTACATAAAACATCATAGAAAACCCCAATAAATAATCTAGGGATGCACATTAAAGTTTTACAAAAGCAAAAACACATGAAACCCTAAAAGAGTAGACAAGGAGAAGCAATCAAACCCTGGTCAGCAATTAATGAAACAGAAACAGTAACAACAGAATCAATACAAAGACTCAGGAGGGCCAGGTGAGTCGTAGAAACAACTACAACAGAGTGCACTGACATGTTTTGGTTTAATAGATTTCTTCCATTAGTTTTATATAATAAATTCTTGAGCAGTTTCACACATGTACATACACAGTGCCTACTCAATGCTATCACCTCCATCACTTTCCCAGCCTTTTCAATGCCTGTGTATTCTCCCCCGACCCATGTAAAGGAGTTTTTATGTTCATGTCTATTCATGTTGTTCTGTGACCTTTCTCCATAAGAGATTCTTACACTGTGTAATCTTTTCTTTTCAGGTATCTTTCATTTAATACAATCATTCTATTAAACATTATTGTATTTTATTTTAAGTTTTATATATGTAATATATTATATATATGTATGTGTGTGAATATATATGTGATATGTATGTGTTCATAAGAGAGTAGGTTACCTGGGGACACAGAGAAGGTAGCCGTGAGCTACCCAACTTTGGTGCTAGAAACTCAATCCAGGTTCTCTGCAGAAGTAATCTGTGCTCTTAACAACAGAGTCATCTCTGCAGCTCAAGCACCATTAACCTCTAGGATGCATTTTAATTGTTTAATGTAATCACTTGTTCATAACAGTTTATTGCTAAATTGTTGTCAATTGTATAGCATAACTTTCATTTATGTCATGCATTTTAAAAGACAATACATTTTTATTCAAGGTGAAATAAACAAAATAAAATGTTACTTTATTTGTGGTTGCCCTTCAACTGAAAAATGTGCAAATCTTTTTAAAACCATGCATAACTCTATAGTGTACTTTGCACTTCAGCTCTGAGAATTTTAGAGTCATTTATTAGTATTATTAGCCTTTATTTTTAAAATGATTTTTAATTACATTGATTATAAGAATTTTTTGAAATTTTCATTTAGCAGTCAAAGATATTAATGTGCACTTTTGTAATTATAGATGATTATCCAATAACATCAGAGAATTCCCACTATGATTAAAATTAAAGATTATGTGAAATATCAAATGTCTCAAAGAGATTGTACTTCTTTCTCACTGAAGCTTTTGGGGCAACATTGAAAGCCCTAATTTTATCCTTTTAGGTTTTGTAGAAACCATCCAAATTGCATAAACTCAATGTAAACCATTTTGCATTTTATACTACTAAGAAACACATCTACTCCTATAAACAAAAAGTATCAAGCTGACTGCATTGAGAGTCACTGTGAAAAGATATATCTGACTGTGTCTTGAGGATGATTCTATGGAAGACGAACCCAGATGTGGGTGGTACCACTCCATGGGTTAAAATTCCAGACTTTATCAAAAGGAGAAAAATCCGGGCAGCAGCATGCATCTGTCTGTTTTTCCTAAGTGTTGATGCAATGTGATCAACTGTCTCATCTTTCTGACACCTTGACACTCTGTCATGATAATTGTTCCCCCAAACAAACAAAACCCTCCTTTAGTTGTTTTGATTAAGTATTTGTCCCAAGAATGATAAAAGCAGACAATATTTCATCTTAGAATTAAAAAATACATTAGGCCATCTCCAAGGCTCTCCAAAAGACTTAAAAAATTCTCTTCTGGTTCAAATTCTATTTGAACTAAGCTCAGAGTCTCTTCTGAGATTCAAAGAAATCTCTCAGTTGGGATACCATATAAGATAGAAAATTAAGCTAAGTGGACACAGATACAAGGACACAGAGGGAACATCACCTTTCAAAAGGAAGAAGAGCGAGGAAGTCTCGACTGAGTACAGTAGGGAAAACAGGAAGTTCCTTAGCTCAGTGTCCTGCATTCATTGTTCATGGTGGTGTGCTGCGAAGTCCAAAAGGCTTGAGCATCTGTCCTTCAGTTTTCCAGGTGCAGCCCAAGTGGCTGCCCATTGTTACAGTTCTCCTCCGTACCCCGGGCTTTCTTTAACAAGACATATCCCTGGCTTCCCAATCATCCTGGCCATCCACTGGAGCTTATGTTTCACCCCACAGCTTAATACACTACCCTTTTATGGGGATTCGGACTCATAAACACGTTGCCTAGCTTCTCATATTGCCCTTTAACATCTGGCTTGTAGCTTATGAAAAAAAACCAGAATTCTTGTCTTCTGCGCTCCTCTAATGCTAGAATCATGTGACTAGCCAGCCTTCAGAACGAGTGGTAGCTAGAATCTTTTAGGCCATAGCTACACTGCCTTCTTCTCGCCTGGGTGGTAGATGACAGTGAAATGAGTTCTGGAGAAATAATATTGTATCTAACCCTGTGAGAACTTCATAGGTTCTATCTTCTCAAAGGAACATGTTTCTGATGAAATTGACTTTATGCCCTTGAACCTGGAGATATCAGCAAGATGTCTTACATGGATGTTTCCTATTGTCCTAACACAAACTGCCACTCTTTTTAGTTATACTTATCTATTTAGAGAGTATCTTCCTGAGTCTTAGTTGCAATTTTTTTTCAAATGTTTTCTAATGAAATGTAAGCTTTTGGACTCTTTCTCCTTGGTTTTTCAATGCCTGATCCTCACTGCAAACTGACCTAAGAATGCCCAGCAGTAATTGTTTCACAGCTTGAAGGCTGCCCCACCTTAAAATATCTACCAACTTATTTAATGCACCACCTTTAAGTATAGCCTCCCACAAAGTCTGAAGACACAGACAAAATCTCTGTAGTGAATGACCATCTTTGTTTCTATTTGAAACCTTATAAACACAGTCTTTATGGCTCACATTTTTATTGCCTTTAAGGCTTCTGTGCTTTTGTTGGAATAACTGTTAACATCTGCTTACAGCAGTGTAGTTTCTCTTTAAATTTCTTTCTTCCAATTTTTTTCCCACAAGTTTAAAGTGCTTGGAATTGGGGATTTAGCTCTTGGTCTTGCCTGGTAAATTTTCCCACAATCACCCAAAATAGCACAATTATCTGGGTATTACACATTGAACAAATGCACCTGTGTGGACATTTCACTAGCTAATGTACACAGTGCCATAGAACATTAGCACTAGGAGAGTTAACACACTGGCTTACATGACTCATTGTGCCATTAGGAGGTAAACGCAGTGATGAGACACAGAGGGTTTTGCTGTTTTGATTTTCAGAAGATTTTGTTGTTCTTCTTCAGTATTTAAAAATATGCAGGAGCACAAAAGTCCTAAGTCCAGATTGTATATTTAGCTTTTGTTTGAATTGCCAAATACTCATGTATATTTCTTTTTAAATTTTTTATTTATTATAATTTATTCACATTACATCCTAATAATTATCTCTTCTCTCTCATCTTCTCATTCCCACCCTCTCTCCCTCCCTCTCTCTATCTTCCGCCATATTCCCTTCCTCTAGAACTCTGACAGGGGAGTAGGAGAGAAGCCTCTTCCCTCACCATCTGACCTCAGCCTATCAAGTCTCATCAGGAGAACCTGCATCTCCTTTCTCTTGTGCCCACAAGACCATCAGGGTTCATGTCAGGGGCAGTCCCTGCACTCCCCTGCCCCCACGTAGAGAATGAGCTGTCCATCTCCTACATCTAAACAAGGGGTCTAGGTTCTCTACTTGAAATGTCCTTGGTCGCAGCATGAATTTGTGCAGCACCCCTAGGTCCAGATCCACCTGCTTTGGTGGTGTCCTTGTGGAGCTCTCCGCCCCTCCAGGTCCTTCCAGTTCCCAGTTCTTTCAAACACTGAGCACTTTGCTCAGAATCCTGCTGAGAGTCCCAGTATCTATCCCAATCCTTCTCTGGGCAGAATCTCTCAGGAGACATCTATGTTGGGCTAATATCCACTTGTGAGTGAGTAAACACTGTATGTGGCTTTCCGAGTCTGGGTTACCTCACTAGGGAATGATCTTTGATAGTTCAATCCATTTGCCTGCAAGTTTCAAGCGTTCCTTATTTTTGACAGCTGAATAGTATTCCACTGCGTAAATATACCACAGTTTCTTTATCCATTCTTCGGTTGGTGAGCATCTAGGCTGTTTCCAGATTCTGGCTATGATGAATAAAGATGCTATGGACATATTGAGCATATGTCTTTGTTGTATGGTGGAGCATCTTTCCTGCATATGCCCAGGTGTAGTATAGCTGGGTCTTGAGGTAGCACTATTCTCAATTTTCTGAGAAAGTGCCAGATTTCCAAAGTGGTTCTACAAATTTGCACTCCCACCAGCAATGGAAGAGTGTTCCTCTTTCTCCACATCTTCACCAGTATTTGCTGTCATTTGACTTTTTGATCTTAGCCATTCTGATAGGTGTAAGGTGGGGGATCTCACAGTCGTTATGATTTGATTTTCCTTGACGGCTAAAGATACTGAGCATTTCTTTAAATATTTCTCAGCCATTCAATATTCCTCTGTTGAGAATTCTTTGTTTAGCTCAGTATCCCATTTTTAATTGGATTATTTGGTTTGGTGGTGTTTAATTCTTTGAGTTCTTTATATATTTTGGATATTATCCCTTTGTCAGATTATGGTGTGTGAAGATCTTTACCCAGTCTGTAGGCTGTAATTTTGTTCTGTTGACAATGTCCTTTGCCTTACAGAAGCTTTTCAGTTTCCTGAGTTCCATTTATTAATTGTTGATCTTAGAGCCTGAGCTATTGGTGCTGTGTTTAGGAAGTTATTTCCTATGTCAATGAGTTCAACTTTCCTTCCTACTTTTTCTTCTAACAGAGTTTATGGGTATAGTTTTATGTTGAGGTCTTTAACCCACCTGGACTTTAGTTTGTCTGAAAAAACTCTTTTTGAATTATCCTTCTGTTTGGGTTTCCTTGTTGGCTTGTGTCGTCACATTTAAATACAAATGAAATGTGAAATATGAAATATACACCACAGAATAGATATGTTATTAGGAGATTTGTTATATGAGCATGGGGAGAAAATGAAAGGGGGGCCCAGAGAGGGAGAGAGACAAAGACAGAGAGAGGAATAAAACAAGAGAGAGAGAGAAACAGAGAGAGACACAGAGAGAGAGAGACAGAGAGAGAGGGAGGGAGGGAGGGAGGGAGGGAGAGGGAGAGGGGGAGAGAGAGAGAGAGACAGAGAGAGAAGAGAGAGACAGAGAAAGAGGGAGAGAGGGAGAGGGGGAGAGAGAGAGAGAAAGAGAGAGAGAGAGAGAGAGAGAGAGAGAGAGAGAGAGAGAGAGAGAAGAGAAGAGAAGAGAAGAGAAGAGAAGAGAAGAGAAGAGAGCAAGACAGAGGAAGAGAGAAGGAGAGGTGAGGGAGAGAGATAGGAGGGTCTTCCCTTTTTCATTCCTCCTATACAGCGGCACATCCAGTGGCAGGTAGGCAATATCACAGGCAGACTGGCGCAGAATCCTAACAGTCACCTCTTTCCATAGACCATTGCTTTTAACTAGGCCAAAGCAGAAAACGTGTAGAAGTGTTTCCTTGTACGTGTAATGATGAAAATCACCAGGCCAAGCCCTCTGGATTCATAACATGCTCACTTTTATAAAAGTGGCTGAATATCTAATAGATGCCTTAATTTTTTTTTAGGTGACCAAGGCTAATAAATTGTTTTCTATCAATTCCATTTACGGCTTTGTTGAAAATACAAAGCTTTTCCACTTATGCTTAGCTAGGACTCTTGATCCCAATACATACACAGACAGACAGACAGACACACACAGACACAGACACACACACACACACACACACACACACACACACACACACACACATACACACAGTATATATATATTGAACCCAAAGCTCAGATTGCTATAGGAATGCTGAGAGAAACAAACTTCAACTAGTCTGGATTTGTATGTAGTTGTAGCAGCAGTGATTAAACCTGGAAATGGTAGAAAAGTCAGGGAACTCAATTAAATACAAGTTACAGAAATCAAACCAAATCCTCCAGCTCAACATACAAAGAAACTACTAGATCTTAGATCATTTCCGATTTAGCCAGGAAGTCTCTTCTATGCTTTCTGTTAAGACAAGCCCTGTCTTGTAACTGGGATCAGGTAATCCATTGAGAGGCAAAGGACAATAAGAGGATTAATCAAATTTAAATAGGGATATCAATATATGTCCAGGTAAGAGAATGACAGTATAACCTTTTTCTAGTGTGCTTTTTTTTTTTTTTTTTTTTTTTTTAGAAAACATAGACAGAAACAAGCAAATACCACTGGTTCATCTGTGAGACTAAATAACTGTTTATCTGGGTATTTTGCAGGGTGACTGCTTCTCCTATTAAATTTGAACTGCACTATATGGCACAGCTGTGCTCTGCACATCTTCTCTGAAATGAAATTAACTTAGAAAACCTCCACATGCCGATGAAGCTCCTGAGCCCCCTTGTGCCAGGGGCCTCCTGTAGATGGAAAGGATGAAGCTTAGCTGAATTTGTCTCAGTAGGGGTCACTTCAGCAGGTTGTTCTGAGCCAGACTCCATGCCCTTTCCAATCTAGTTGCAAATAGGAAAAGTTGGACTTCTGCGAAATCAGCAGGAGAGAGTCCCACCTAAGGGCGAGGCAAATTGAAATTAAGATTGTGAAATAGATGCCTTGAGCATCAATCAGAAATGTTTTTAAAGAGAAAGAGCAAAGGAGGACTTCGGGCAGAAGGACGCTTTAGATGTGTCAGTCTCCTTTGGCAAGACCTGCTACATGTTCTGAAAACCAGGTCATGAGAGTTGGCAGTAGTGTCTAATGTACAATGGGATTTAGAGGATGTGGTGCCTACAGAAACAGGGAGGCTATTTATAGACACAATAAGGACCAATAACTTGATCTGGGTTTTATAAATGACATTTCATCAGAGAACTCAAATATCTGTCATAACCATAATCTCTTTTTACTACGTCCTTGTAAAGACAGAGATGGCCGAATATTACTATGGCAATTATCAAGAAAGAGAATTCTATTTCAGAATAATTTAATTATTTTTTTCATGTTTGCACAATAGATCAAAGGCTAGCCCAACCCAGCTTGGTAAGTTTTGTGGTATGGAAGGACCTCAATGTTAAAGGAGAATGTGTAGCCCAAAGTGAAAACTATGGTCTTATTTCTAATCTCTGTGTACATTCGTTTATCTTTAACTTAACTTTCTTACTTTTCTAACAGTACAACAATATCTTGTACCTACAGTATGTCTTTTAAATTCTATTTATAATCACTTAATGATTTTTAAAAATGATGAGACCAGAAAATTACGAAAAGATGTTAAAATCAATGTTAAACTTTAGAGAAAAGAAGACATTACAGGAACTCAGGATATAGTCTGTCTAGACAATAAACTCTTGCATAAGCATGAGGATCCGTATTTGGTTCTCCAACATTATATCCAGTTAAAGAAAAAAAACCATGGGGACTCATATCTAAGACTATAGTACTGAGGGCGAAGAGACAGAGGTCCCAGGGCATTTCAAGTAAGGCAGCAAAGCTAAATCTGTGACATCCAGTTTCAGTGAGAGAGCCTGTCCCAGAAATACATAAAGTAAGGTGGAAAAGTCATAAAGGACAATATCTGATGTCATCCTCTGACTTATGCATGCAGATAGACACACACACAGACAAACAGACACACATGCAAACACACACACACACACACACACACACACACACACACACACACACACATTAGAGCATTATAGCATCTCCTCACAAGTGTTATGCTATCTTCAAAGAGAAAAATACTATGTAATAGAAAAACAGGTGGATTCTACCTTAGTAAGGCACTGAAATAAACTCATTAGGAGCTGAGTAAGCCTGCTCCGAGCACCTGCTAATTACTGCACTATGAAGGATGTCTTATGGCATCTATGGCACATATAGTCACTCCTCTAAAACACAGAACTTGAACCTCATCATGAGGAGACATCAGACTAACTCAAGTAAGAATGAGTTTGCAGAACAGTGCACCTTCATTCTTCAAAAATCTCAGCGTCAGGATGAGCCACAGAAATATTAACTTGGTTAGGCTGAGCTAAATAGAGTACGTGATCCTATAAAAAATATTACTGGGAGGGCCAGAAAGATAACTCTTTGGGTAAACTCAATATTCATGAAGACTTGGATCACATTAGCTCGGCGTTCAGAATCCACATAAAAGTCAAAGAGAAGTAACTCCATGGTGTTGTCCGTACCTCCATAAAAGTGGTGTACCATGCATGAACACACAATAATAACAAATATTTTAAATAAATATTACTTCAACAATGTCATTTGAATCTAGACTGAATAACAGACTTAGTTAATATTAAATTATCTGAGTTTAATAGTCATTCCATGGTATTCAGCACTTCATTTACCTATCTCATTACCAAGGCTCAAGAGATCTCATTGATATTCCAACAAATGTATGAAATAAAGGTACAACTGGGAAAAGACCATAGATACTATTGATTATAGGCCATAGGCATACAGTTTTCTGAATTACAGTTTTATAAATACCAGGAGTGAGACTGAGTTCTTGGTCAATTTTTCTTATACTCTTAAATCACACAAATATTGGTAAGGCAGATCATGTGTTGGAATCAAACATATAACCATGCCTTGCAAGCTGATGATGCTTAATATCATCTATGCAGTCAGTGAATGGAAGCAAGACTTTGTGCATTTTGTCTTCAGTAGGGACGACTCACAGGGAAAGCTCCTCCTTACTGTATTAACCTCTGACTGCATTGGCTTTGTCTCATAATCCTCTTTGACTGTTGCTCCATAGGTGTTAATTGCTCATGGTAATATGGTCTAGAGAGTATGCTCTCAGAGAGGTTGTTGTCTTACAAATCTGTCACACAAATACAACTTCTACAGAATTTAATCCACCTGGAGCAAATACTTCTGACTAGCATTGTCTTAGATTATGGATCAGAAGATATTCTTAATTTGCAGAGCCTTCCTCAAAAGTGTAAGTGTGCTAGTGCTCCACTCACTGAAAAGAACTAAGTCCTTTCTGGGAAGGAACACTGAGCTCCCTGGAGATTTTACTCATCTTGATTCACCACTGAGTCAATCAATGTTATGCGATGCTGCTTCAGAGCCTCAATACAAATTCTCTCTTTTGCTCTCTCCTTCCCTTTTCTCCTCTATGCACCTCACTCTCTCCTTATTTTTTGTTTTGCCTTCCCCTCTACTTTTTCTTCTTTACCTTTGGGTGGTGATGATCACAGATGTGTTTGTTAGAGCCACTCCCTTTATCCCTGAGATTAAGAAAGACCTCAGTCTAGCAATCTGTCCCAAAGATGAAAAGTAGTTTTCTAGAGGAGATAAGAAAAAAAAAACTGGATCAAACACAAGAGCCTCGACTATTTAGGGGCTTGGTATTATCTCCTTGCAGTGTGGAATCAATATATCACATGTAGTTACTCTGTCATGGAGTAAATATTTCAATCTATTTGTGCAAGAGACTGGAGCTACTATTACTAGCAAATTCAAGGTCCCAGTAAATGTTATGGCCTTTTGGGAAAAGATGCGGGCATCAGAGTAAGGAAAAGAAAAACTAATTAACTAAACAAATAAATAAATCTATAAATAAAATTTGGTTTCAATTAAGGGTGATAAGAGGGAGGTTGTAGGGTATCACAGGATTATAAAAAAATGATATTAAGTATTGCAATGGTCAGAATGGCAGAGATAATTTGGCAAACTTTATGGAGGAAAAAAGTCCAGTGTAAAACAGTAGGAACTCACCAACTGAATGACGGTGTGAAGACAGAAGATGATTTTCAGTTTTTACTCAAGACAAATGAAAATTCAATTCACATTATGCTTATTTTTCAATTGAATTTTATTGAATGACATTGTTTGTATCATTTAAGAGCTGAGGGACAGGTCATTGTTTCTGCAGGACATTTGCCACTTTATAGCCAACTGAGTCTATGAAAGTGAATTTCTCAGAACAACCGAGATTGATTATGCTCAGAAAAAAAGTAAATTGTAAATACTATTAATCACTGGAGTATACATTCACTGAAATCCTGACATGATAATAATAGGTTAGGCTTCACATGCATTATTGCTTAATGGTTGTATAATCAATCTTATCTATAAATCTACAAAAATAATGAAGGGTTTATCAAATCAAATCTACCCAGCCGCTCCCCACTAATTATCTGCTTCTTACAACATGGGTGAGAGGTAGATTCACCCCAGAGAGGAACTACAACTGGGTGGCAGGTGTTTTAACTCTCAAGAGATACATGGTCTGGATGAAGTAGAAATGACAGAAAGAATAATGAGCACAATGTGGTATATTTTTACAAATTCTATGTAGAAATTTATGTTAGTGAGTATTTACTTACTTAATTCATACTTTGTGTCTTATGCTTCTACCTAGGATCATGAAATGTTAATAAACAACTAACTAAACAATGAAAGTGTATAGCATTTTAGAGAATGACTAAGTTCCATGAAGGAACAAATAGAAGAGCAGTAGTGACTGGAAGTAAAAGATAAAATATATGATTTGATGACAGGAATAATCTTGTTGAGACTTGAAGGGGTGCAGGACATTCATCTCTGGAGAGCTAAGTCTGTGATAAACATGTTCTGAGCAGAGGAGAGAATCACAGTAAAGACACTGGGATTAGTATGTGTGGCTGTCCCACGAGGAAATAGCAAGGATGCCTTTGTTACTGGTGCAGTAATAAAGAGAAATACAAAGTAGACAATTAAATTAATGAACACAAGATCAGAAAGGCATAACATATGGGTCTAGTGGACAATCAATAGCCTTCTAGTTTCCATTTGAATGATATGAGCTTCTTGTTTGGGGTTTAAGCTTTATGCCTTCATTTTTCTGGCTGATCTTGGAAATAAGAGTAGAAAGTAGGACAGTGAAGAATCCTGTCAGCCAGTTAACAGGGAGCTGTGGTTTACAGCTAGGGCATGACATTTTCTATAGCCTGAATGACAACAGTATACATAGCAAGCCACGTTTAGATTCTGGACTCACTACGAAGGTACAGCCACCAGCTTTGTCAATGTGCAAGCACTTCCAGCCCTCTGTGCTGCCACAGGAGCTCCACAAGCTCAAGGACAGTTCTCTCAAGAAAGTCACAAACACCATCAGAAGCTTAGCAAACATAAGCTGTGAGATATGATCCAAAGAAGAACCGGGGAGCATTGATAGCATCTAGTGCAAACATAAGGCCAATTTAATAGTCCACCATAAGTGAAGAGCATCCAGGAAGGCAGCCTGAGCTAGAGGTACAAACTACAGAACATCCAGCAAAAATGCCTAACAGTGAGAATCAATGAACTTATCAAAGGAGTGAAAATATAGGGAAAGTAGAAGGACAGTGTGTAGCCCAATATTAAACAACCATCAAGAAAACAGAAGACAAGGGCTGGAGAGTTGGCTCAGCTGGGAAAGTGTTTGCTATTTCAGTATAAGAGCATGAAGTCAGACCACATTTAATCTCAAGATTAGAGAGGCAGAGACTGAGGTTATCTGCGACCTATTGTCAAGTCAGTTTAGCCTAATAGGAAACTTTTATGTCCAGTATTCACATGCACATAAGAGGAAGAAAGAGGAAGAATAGGAGGAGGACTAGTAATGATATTGCAACTATCATTGAGGCAAAAAATAGAAGCTGGTAATTAAAGCAACATTTAAGTACCTTGAGGAAGAGGGACCATCCAATTGGGTAAACGCTGCTGAAAAAACAAGAAAGATGAAGTGCAAGAGATGGCCACTGGGTCTGAAAACATGTGTGACACTGGCCACCATGACTAGGGCAGAAAGGTGGAATGGGATGAGTGAAAGTTCCTTAAAGTATGTTTAGAGAAATCACAAAGTCGGCACTGTGACTGTGGATAACATAGCTAGGGATATTTACGATTAAAAGGTGAACATATGGAAAGGTAACTACCAGGACAAAGGAGGGATGAGAGAACATTTGTTTTTTTATTGGAAGAAACAAAAGAAAGAAATAGAAATATCTATTTGCTTGTGGAAATAATACAAGAGGATTTCTGTATTGTGTTTTCAGTGCATTTCCTGCCTTAAAAGGATTACTTGAAATATATTTGAATGGTTCTGTAGTAAAATATAATCCACAGGCATTCACAGACGCTGAAAGAGAGGACATTAGCTGAACAAGAACATGTCAACAAGTGAACCTAATATACAGATACTTTATGAAAAGCATGGAACTTCTGTTATTCCTCAATACTCAATTTCTCACTGATAAAAATGTTTCCCAAGTTTAAGTGTATGAAAGCTTCTTACATAAAATTTTCAAGTGTTTTTGCTTGCTGTTCATTACAAAATTGTAGGTGGAATATAATGGCACAGAAGGTACTAGAAATATATAGAGACCTGATTGTAATATAATTTCTAAAAGCTAATGTTTTGTAGTTTGATGGTGTAGATGATGTAGTTGATGTGAAATAATGCAGGATGATAACAATGCAAAGGAAATGTGGAATATATAACAGTGTCTCTGGCCTTTCTTTATACAGTCCTTCTTAATCTCTCTTAGACAAATTAGGACCAATGAAAATAATCTCCAGATAGCCAAGTACACATGTGTAAAGAAAACACCGCTTTTCTTAAGAATTTCTGTGTATTATTTAACTAGACAAATTTCTAATAGTGCAATTATTTCCTCTAGTTGGTATGTGTTTTAGAAAAAGTTGAGAATTCAATTTATCATTATAGATAATAAAGGATCTCAAGGATACATGTTTAATTTAACACACATTATAGATATTTAAGAATATATATATACACCTGAAACTCATAAATATTTCTTATAACAAAAATCATCAACGATATAATTGTTCAGACAGCAGATATCTACTGCTATAAATTGGGAAAACAAGATTACAGATTTGAAAAATAGTAAAATAAACTATTAGCACATCCTAATACATAATAGTATCTTTCTTCCTAAATCAAATGGATATAGTCTAGGCATATTTAAAGAGTCATGTGTTTTCCAATAGTTATTCAACACCTCTCTTGCTTTATGTCCTTTGGGAGAAAGATGCATAATTGTGAGACATAATTAAAAAGAAAAGCAAAATTCACTTGTAATAAAATAATATGCCAACACAGGTTAGCAGTTGACTAGTTATCAGACTAAACACAATAGCCCTGCACTCCAAAGAAGAGGAAATGCATGAAAGTTGGACAATCTTAGGAGACTTCCCGGAAGAGACGTACCTTGAGTTAGTCATGGAATAATTAAAGTATTTGAGAAGAAGAAATTTCTAGGATAATAGAAAAAATGTAGGCAGAAAAACTCTAAAGGAACTTGGGAAATAATGGATGGAAAATCTCAAGTGGAATGGAAGATGAGCACGCAAGGTATATGATGGATGAACTTGAAAAGTGGTAAATTCAGACTTGCAAAGTACTGGGTAATAGAAATTTTCATTGTTTAAAAATTATATCAATAAAATACATTATTTTAATGATGCTTTCAAATAACAGAACACATTGTGGCTTCATGAAAAGTCAAACTGGAAGGTATTAAATAAAACCTAGTAATATTGGAAGACAAGTTATAACAGGCAGGTAGGTGTGCATATTTAGAATATAACACAGAATAAGGTGTTTTTTTAAAACTGAGAATAGTAATGATAGCCCCAAATAAACTATTATTACCTCAATAATGTCTATCTAATGAATGAGTGCAGCCTTCACATTTTTATATTAGCAATTATAACCCTTTTGTCTTGCATGGTCTCACAGTAGAGTGGACAATGGTCATATAACCACAGAGATTGTTCTCACCAGTGATCAAACTGATGATGGCTGTCGTGCAGCAACAAGGTAGACTTCTCTGCTCTACTGCACAGGCTTCATATCAATTCCTTCTCTCCTGCTCCCTCTCGCTCCCTCTGCAGCATGTCCTTGGGTGCCCTGTCTCTTGGCATAAGGTGGAAGCATCTTCTAATAACACTGTCAATGTTATCAATTAACTATGCTCTAGGGAGTGTGACTCAGAGTTATTATCTGTACAAAGAAGAGAGAAGTGACAGGCTGAGACTATTATCTGATTCAAGGAATCCAGGACCATAAGTGATGTAGTCCAAGTTAGCCTGTAAATCAGCTTGAAGGATCAAGTTGAGGTCTTTCAAACCTGACATGCCTTTGACATATTTCTTTTATAAATTAATCCTGTGCTTCCTCTGTTTCTCCCAAGTGTGTGTTTCCTTCTGTACCGCAAGGATGCCTCTACTTGAGTGTAGACAGGGAAACTACACAATTATCCAATACTGCACTGTATGGATAATTCTGGAGAAGAGACACAGAAACTACTTAATATGGGACTTTAGTTTACATTATCCTGGATATTTGACGTAATCAAAGATTACACTGGACCTAGTGACATATTACTGTCAAAAAATATGATAGGAATGATGGTATTATTAACAATGTTTGAACTAATCTTTTAGATTGGTTTAGCAAAATATCACATGACACCAAAGGCTTAGTAAAGTCCCTTAGGCCACCCAAGTAAATGTCCCATCTGCTTACTGATGCCTGAAATTGCACAGGAAAGAGAAAGTCACTTCTTAGCCCAAAGCATTTGATTCCTGTTAACATGCAAATCTCTTGAGTGTGGTAAGGCTCTTAAGTTGCTGTAACCTAGAAAAAAAATTCTCAAAACTTTATTTAAATGTGTGTGTGTGTGTGTGTGTGAGAGAGAGAGAGAGAGAGAGAGAGAGAGAGAGAGAGAGAGAGAAGAGAGCAGGTTTCTTTTTTATCTTTAGTATATTTTTTAATACATCCCGAGCACAATTTCCTCTCCTTCCACTCCTTCACACACACCCCATCTCCCCCAGATTCACCCCCTTCTACTTCCCTCAGAAGGCCCTCAGTATTACCAAATGGGTAGAGACCTAAAAGGTAAGAAAGGAGAATAAAAAGGTTGAGAATACAACATGTTACGGAGAGAATTTACAAAGAGTTTTATGGATCGGAGAGTTGACATCACTCAGAATATACTTCTCTTGCCAATTTATGTGTTGCACCAGATACTATAGAACACCTAAGTATATCTCTACAAATATGTGGGGCAGGATCAACCTTCTAATCTCTTAAACAAATTGTGATATATTTTAATGAATATATGAATATGATGAAGAAAAATTACCCAAGACCAACAAAGTTACTTATTTATTTGACTTATAGTATTTCATTTTAAAACATAGCTGTAGAAACATAATAGTTTTCATGAAAACAACATAAATATTTATTAATGTACATTTTAAATACCATTATATTGTATTCACCAGGTTTAGATTTACTTAATTATAATCAGATTCATATACTTTATCCTTCTCTATCCTTCTAGGAAAACTTCAGGAAAACCAAGATAATTAATTGCAGAAGCAACAGCAACAATGAAAATACTTGTCAATCCTTGATACCATATAATTTTCTCAAAACAAAACATGGGCTTTAGCTAAGAGTGGTGGCTCATGCTTATAATTACAGATCTTTGGAGGATGGGACTAAGAGTTCCAGGCTATCCTAATGCCACAGTAAAGACCTGCCTGGCCCCTACCAAACATGGAAGTCCTTTTTAACAGAAAGAATATTGCTAAGCTGGTACACTGTAAAGTACCTTTAATGACTTAAGTTGGTAACAAAGCTTAGAACATCTGAATTTCAAGATATGGACTATTTTCAGGTTATTGGTTTTATTTAAAAAGCAGAAACTGGGGCAACATTATTGAATGAATTCTGAGAAAGCAGTGTGATGCAGAAAATAGCATAATCTCCTGACTCCATGTGGAGAGAATACTCTACAACAGTAATCTACCCCACTAAGAATATTAAAAGCATGTAATGTTTTAGGGCTGGAGGACCATATATTTAATTTTTATGAAACTCAGGAAGGAGCTAGTGAAAACTCCTATCTAAGACAAAGAAGAACAATGGTTATGTATTCCAATATGAATTGATTACTCAGGAAATTTGGGTCCAAAGAGGTCAGTCAAGTGTCATATAACTAATCAATAGGGAATTGGAATCATCACTATAATATGCCATTTGACCAGCTCAGCAGCATGCATTCTTCAAATGTCAAATATGCACAGACCAATGGACTAGCCTATACATAGAGAGTGCAGAAAGAAGAAGTTCTTCCAATGGCAGGAAGCATTGGATGTAGTTGACATAGAAACATGTTGCATGAACATATGGGTAGTCGTGAGCAGAAATATGCTCTGATATCATGAAATCTTGTTGTTTCTATTTCAGATAGAATGTGAACAAAGAATAAATCCAAAAATAAGAGTAAGCAAAGACAATGAACTGACAATTTTTTATATTAACAACATGGATTCCTTGGCAACTTGGTCCCTCACAGTAAATAGAAAATTCACAGCCATTTCTTCTGTGACTCCTGCTTCACCTTTGGGTATTGCAACAGATTGTCCTTTCCCCAATAAAAGAATAGCAAGAACAAAAGCAACCAATGATCCACACCTGGGTTAACACTAACACTGGGTCACTTTATAGTCCCAGCTTAGTGGCTAGCATGGAGCAAAATGCATGCACATACTAGATTTCTATGCAGGCATTCAGTGAGGAAATGATGAGATGACCATACAGACAAGAAAAGGTCAGTCTTGGGATTTACTGGGGGAAAAAATGATGCATGTTTGTGAATTAACAAAGAAAAAACAGGGAGAGAAGTTAAGAGGCGGATGTAGACAACAATTGTGGGCACAGGTGGCAAAATACTACAAAATTATCACTAGTAATAGTCTAGAATGGAAGAAGTCATTAACTTGTGTGTTTTACCACAGATTGATCAGGTGTTTGCTTGTGATTGAAAGATATCAAGGGTGTCACTTATGGGTGTTTCAGTGAATGAAGTGTGTCCTAAGAGAGGCAAAAAGGCAGATCTACTGTCATGGTAAAAACTGAAATAGTCTTTACCAACATCAGAACCTTAAGACACACCAAATGTTAAGCTCCCAATAACAAGTTGTGGCACCTTAAATGTAAGTGTAGCCCTTTAGTCTAAGATTAAGGTGTGGGTAAAAGAAATGATACAGAGAGCATACAGAAAATCCTTAAACATAGTCATATTGGAAAACTCTCCTATTTTCATTTTTTTCTCACAAGAAATAACACACACCATTACATGCTACTTTAAGGAAACATGAGTAGTGTGGACCCAAAGAAGAAAAGGGCCAGAAATGAAACTCTAATCAGCTGAACTTATATGTTTTTCCAGCCATGGAAGAAGGTTGGTCCACTGTGATGAGTGTATTTCTAAAAAGGTAAGCTCTTTAGGGAAAATATACTCACTACCCATAGAGGGATGACATAAAGACTAGCTGAAACAAAGTATGTACACACCAAAATACTAGACACTGATCTTTGGATCACTCACATCCAGATGATGGGTATCATTGATGTATGGTAGAGATGAGTTCACTATTTATCAATCATGATACTCCTTTCCCTAGGCACAAAGTCCGTATATGCCTTGTTATCTGAAAGTTAATCATAGTTTGATGACTAAATATTGACTTGTATATATGTGTGTGTGTGTGTATGTGTGTGTGTGCATGTGCATGTATATATATATGTATATATATATATATATATAATGTGTGTACATGTGTATAAAATATATATTAGAAGCTTGTAATATATTACAAAAATATGTAGTAGTACCTTACCGTTCTCCATCTGTCATCAATGCCAATGGCTACAACGAAAATCGTCCCCAATGGGCAGCTAATACTTCATGTGAGTCACCCAGAAAGGGGAGTAGGTGCTGTCTCTGACAAGGTCTCTGTTGCATGTGTTTTTATCACTTCCCCCTGGTGAGGCTACCTTGCCAGGATATTGTGAAAGAGGAAGTCCTCAGTCCTGATGCAATTGGATGTACTGGGGTGGGTTAGTTCGGGGAGATCCCCTTTTCTGAGGAGTAAGGGAAGGGGTAGGGAGAAGATAGAGAGAGGAGGTAAGAAGGAAGGGAAGGAGGGGCAGCAGGAGGGATGGAAGGGAGGGGCTAGGAGGAGAAGAGGGAAGAGACTATGATTAGGATGTAAAGTGACTAAACAAACAAACAAATAATTCACTGTCAACTGTCTAAAAATATTTGCTACCTGACCAAAGGTCAGAGTTGGTTGGCATTCTACATGAATATAGGAGAAAATCCAGTTCATTCACTAAGGAAAAATTTTCTCTGCACAGATACTTGGGTGTGCAGTTGAAATGGGTATTTGAACAAATAAGGACTAGCTACCTCAAGAGTCTTTGACGACAAAAAGAATATCCATGCATATAATCCCAGCATTGAGGTGATCCTCCTGGAAGGTGATCCTAAGTTCATGGCTTGCCTTGACTACATAGCTAGATCCTGACTCAAAGAAATAAATTATGTTTATGAACTTGATATGGAAGGTTTAAACAGTTCCCAAATCATTTGGGATAGCAGGTCAGTGTGCATGGGACAGATAAACATAGGGCAAGCACAGTAAAAATATACTTCTTTAAAGAAGCCAGTAGTGTTTTCTGTGTGTAAATGTCCCCGTTCCCTCCCACTTGTTAAAAATCCCATGTTGAGACTGTAAAGGAAAGTGGAAAGATGAAAAAAGGATGCCAGGGAAAACCGCTTTGCGCTGAATAGGCACAGGACACATCCACAGATTAAGAAGAGAAATATGAGACTTTCTAATTGTCTTAATCTTGATCTTCTAAAACAGGAAGAAGATCTGTGCTTATTCACCAATGAATACAGAGCTACAGACACCTTGACATATTAGGGCCAAAGGTAAGGACTAAGTGATTAGAAACACAGCGCTGGATATGTGGGGCAGGATTCTGTGGAGATTGCTCAGTGACTCTTCCTATCTTAGTTAGGCTTCTGTTAGTGTGATGAACCACCACGGCCACAAGCAACTAGGGAGGAAACAGTTCATCTGCTTACACTTCCACATCACAGTTCTGCGTCAATGAATGTCGAGACAAAACTCAGACCAGAACCCCGAGGCACAAACTACCCCCAGATTTCCCCACTGCTTCACAGGTCTATTCTCACTGCTCCTCTTAACTCATTTGCCCCATCCTCTCTTTGATAAATCACTGAGTCTAGTTTGTGCTGCTTACATGTGCAGGAGCCCAGGACTATCAGCGAGAGTCAAGTCAGCCTTCCAGGGACCAAACTGTAATACAAAGTTGCTTGCCTCTCCCTTCCCTGGCAGCCATCGACTGTCAATAGCTCCTCAGCTAGGCGTCAATAATCTTTTGAATGTTGTCCTCTCTTTATTCATTCAAGAATCATATTGATTACTTCCAAGGTCTTTGAATGTCAGCACTACAACCGGATGCCTCTTCCCGTATTCACATTGCATCTGTTATCTCAGTGTAGGAAGTTTTGGAATGTATAGGCTTAGCTCCTGATCCCATCATTTCCTTGGCAAAAGTCTTATTTTCACCCACATTCCTATCACTGTTTCTGGTGAAGCCATCAATAATCTCTTTCTTGTCAAAAATATTTATACTTTGAGTAATTATCTTCCTGGTTATCTCTTTTACAAGCAAGGTGTGGACACTGATTCTTTGATTATTTTCCCTACTAAACTTCCATGGTATTTCATTCTGTTCCTCTTCTCCTGTTTGTGTAACTATTTTCAAGTCATCTACTGAAAATATCCTATTTTGATTTCTTTTTAAACTTGCAACATTCAGAGTTCAGTATTGTTTCTGCCATGTTCTCTTATCATTTTGGATCAACTAAAGAAAAATTATCTACTATATCATATCTTTACCATAGCTCCCTTCTTCAGTCCAAAATTATATCTAATTTCTTATTGATTATGCCCATTGGCCTTTTCTAGAGACCTGAAAATGTTCACTTTCAAGGTTAAGATAATATCCAGTTAATAAAATGCTTGCCTGGCACACATGAAACCCATCTAAGTAAGGTGGTCTGCACTCATAATCCTAGTGCTGAGGAGGTGGAGACAGCATGGTAGCTAGCCTTAGCCAACTTGGCAAGTTCTAGGCTAGTAAGTGACTCTGTCCCTAAAACGAAATAGGTGTCCTTTTTATTTAGCTTTTCACTCCTCTGTATTATAGTGTGGTTATCTTGTATTATGTGGCTAATATCTACATATGACTGAATTCATACCATCCATGTCTTTCTGCATCTGGGTTACCTCACTCAGGATGGTCTTTTCTAGTTCCATCTATTTACCTGCAAGTTTCAAGATTTCCTTTATTTTTATTTTATTTTATTTTATTTTATTTATTTATTTTTGCCTAATAGTATTCCATTGTATAAATGTACCATAATTCCTTTACCAATTCATCAGTTGAGGGATATCTAGGTTGTTTCCAGAGTCTGGCTATTACAAATAAAGCTGCTATGAACATAGTTGAACAAATGTCCTAGTACTATCACGGAGCATCTTTCCAGTATATGCTCTGGAGTGGTATAGCTGGGTCTTGAGGTAGCACTATTCCCAGTTTTCTGAGAAAGCAGCAGATTGATTTGCAAAATGGTTGTTCAAAATTGCACTCCCAGCAGCAATGGAGAAGCATTGCCCTTTCTCCACATCCTCGCCAGCATGTGCTGTCACTTGAGATTTTGATGTTAGCCATTCTGACAGGTGTAAGGTGAAATCTCAGAGTTGTTTTGATTTGCATTTCCGTGATGACTAAGGATGTTGAACATTTCATTTCTTTAAGTGTTTGTTAGCCATTTGATAATCCTCTGTTGATAATTCTCTGTTTAGTTCTGTTCCGCATGTTTTACACTGAGTTATTTGGTTTGTTGGTGCTTAATTTCTTGAGTTCTTTATATATTTTGATATTACTCCTCTGTTGTATGAAGGGTTGGTAAACATATTTTCCTAGTCTGTAGGCTGCCGTTTCGCTCTGTTAACAGTGTCATTTGCCTTACAGAAGCTTTTCCGTTTCATGAGGTCCCATTTATTAATTGTTTATATTAGAACCAACGTAGTATGTTCAGGAAGTTGCCTCTTGTGCCAGTGAGCTCCAGGCCCTTCCCTACTTTTTTTATGTTGAGATCTTTAATCCACTTGGACTTTAGTTTGGTGCAGGATTATAAATAAGGCTCTAGTTGCATTTTCTACATGTAGATATCCAGTTATACAAGAACCATTTGTTTAGGGAGTATGTTTTATTCTCACTCAGAAAGCAAATCAAATTGACACTGGAAGAGGTTGAAGAGAAGGATCAGGATGTGGACTTACAATAGAGGTCCTCGAAAAGGCTCCACCCAGCAAGGGACTGGAGCAGATGCTGAGACTCACAGCCAAACTCTGCAGTGAAGATCAGGGAGTCTTGTGGAAGAATGGGGATCTAGAAGGACCTGGAGGGTACAGGAACTCCACAAGGAGACCAATGGAGCCAACAAATCTGGGCATGGGAATGGAGGACCTGCAGAGGCTGATGCACCAACTAAGGGCCATGCATGGTGAGGACCTAGACCCCCTGCTCAGATATAGTCAATAGGCAGCACAGTCTCCTTGTGGGACCCATAAGATGGGGAGGAGAGGCTGCCTCTGACAAGGACTCTGGTGCCCACTTGTTGATCACTTCCCTCTGCTGCAGAGGCCTTGCCAGTCCACAGAGGAAGAGGATGCAGGCAGTCGGGATGACAGTTGATAGGGTGGGTCAGATGATAGGAGAAGAGGGCTCCCCCTTTCTGGATTAGGATTAGAATATGGGGGTGAGGATGAGGGAGGGAGGTGACATGGGAGGGAACTACAATTGGGAATGTAAAGTGAATAAATTAAAAGTAAAGAAATTTAAAAAGTAAAAAGAAAATAATATAGGCATATCATACCTAAAGAAGGACCAGAGATTGTTTCTGACCTCTGCATGTACATGCACACATGTGTGCACACTTTCATACAAACTACAAATGCATGCAATTTTCCACTTCCCATATTGTTCTTTTATTTGAGAAGTGGGGTGGTGATGGTGGTGGTAGTGGTGGTGATGATGCAGTTTTAATAATACCTAGCTTTGGCCATCCTGGAATCCACTATGTAGACCAGACTGGCCTTGAACTCAGAGATCTGCCTGCTTCTGTCTCTCAAGTGCTTGGATTAAAGAGGTATTCCACTAAGGCCAACTTTATACTCTCTCTTTTTAATCTCCTCTTCTGGTCTATTCCCTTCCTCTGATCTTTTTCTATACTTGTTTCCCCAAGAAAGTAACTCCAGTGTGAGTATTCTCTTCCACATATAAGAGCCAATGCATAAAACCTTGCCAGATTCTATTTACTGGGAGTATCCTTAAATCTGGCCCTCATATTTCTGTTGTGATCCCAGCCTTTAACAGTTGACCCATCTCTCCAGATTATTTTTTAACATTTTTTCCTTTTATTGAAAATACTTTTTTCCTCACATATTAACCCTGACTACTGTTTCCAACCCGCTCCTCCCCCCGGGTCTCCCCACATCACCTCCCATCTTGATTCCCTCCGTTTCTGCCTCTTGTTAGAAAGTAAACAGTCTTTTCAGGCATAATAACAAAATATAGTACAAGATTTTAAAACTGACACTTTGGAATCGGAAAAATCAAACAAACAGAAGGAAGAATGTAAAAAATGCACAAGAAACAGACCCCACTCGTTTGCACACTCAGGAATCCCATAAAAACACAAAACTCAGAGTTACCATATATTAACAAAGAACCTGGTGCAGACCGTGGGCATGCTGCCTCAGTCTCTGCGAGTTCAAATGTGCTTGATCCTATTGATTTGGAGGGCCTGTGTCTTGGTATTCTCCATCCCATCTGGCTCTTACACCCTTCCAACATCCTCCCCCTCAGGGCTCCCTGATCCATTTTATCACTATGATTTTATTTTATTTTATTTTATTTTATTTTATTTTATTTTATTTTATATTACTTAGACACATAGTATTTGGTTTTACCCTAGGTCTGTCAGCTATCTAGTCTAAGGTTCTCGGTCACCCAAATAATGTTGAGTATGGGTTGTGTCTTGTGCAGTGGGTGTTGAGTTCAAATCAGTTATTGGTTGATTATTCCCACTAGCTCTGTGCGACCATTCCTCTAGCACATCTTGCAAGCAGGACACCATTGTAGATAAAAATGGTGTTTATGGTTCTCTTTATGACGTTTACCTGCCCTGTGTTAGCAGATGGCAAGAGATGGCTACCTGAAACTCATAAAGCTACTGTGCTGTCCAGTGACTGCTTTTCACTTTACATTCTTGGAGATAACAATTGTGTTTAATGTTATATTTCTGTAGTGTCTGATAGAGCCGATTCTGCTAGTGCTCAATAATTACTTTATGATTCATGAGTGAATGTGCTAAGTGAGAAAACCATATTACTACATTGTGTTGTTATCATCTGTTTACGGCCATCGTTATCTGTCTAGTTACAAAAGGCTATAATCCCTACCATGAGACTTCGTATATTTTTACAAGTAAGTCACAATGTCAGGAACAGGGTGTGATATGACTTGACAACACCTGGTGAACTCACTGATCTGTAATAGAAATATTTTCAAACTGAGCAGATGCAAAGACAACTTGTAGGAGTGTGTATGCTTTCGTTATCTGATTATTATTGATAACCTGTAACTAATATTGTCAGGAGTCTCGAATTGTCTGTACAGAAAAGAAGTGTCTGGTGTATTGACCCCAGTTTGAAGACTTGGCTCGGAATCGAGAGTTCTCTAGAGTTACATTAATAATTTCACGTTTGTTTATTGCTTGTAGTCTTGTGAAGTGTTACATATCCTATTCTATTAAATAGCCGTGGATTTTTTGTTACAACAGGAGACTATTTGCCCTACACAACCCTACAGCAGAAGAATGTTTTCCCTATACATTCTGCTGCTATTCAGTGGGAATTTTGGCAGTCTGCAGGATTTGTATACCTTTTTATTCTCAAGGAAAGAAAGACACGATGCCTGAATAAATCTGACACTCCATGATTAAAACAAAATGTATGGTAAGTGGAATGCATGTGCTTTTTAAATACTAATTATCTTCTGAATTGCTTAAGAATATCCTATCCTAAAAACAAAACAAAAAACAAACAAGAAACCAGTTGGCTCCCAAAGCAGTGTGAATTTTGTTTTTGAATTTAGTAACTTGGAAAATTCAAAACTGAGGTGTTATTGCAAGTCAAGACAGCTGATGACTGTCTCTTCTGGGCAGAAAGGAGCCCTGAGGTAATCTGAGATACAGCTGAACTTGGGCTGAATTAATCACCTTCTTTCTGGAACACAAACTAGCACATGATTTGCACATTGTTGTAACCATGAAAGCAACCTTATTTTAAAAAAAAAAAAGACTGAAATAGTGAGTCCTGATGAGAACAGTCAGGAGCAACCAAAAAATTAAAAAGAGATTTTAAAATGTAACTAATCCTATGGTCAATATCCTTCTAGGCTGTGCGTACTAAGAGAAAGGGAAAAAACTTGAGTGAACCCTAGTGATGATTGCAAATGAGGAGATTAAATACTCAAGACCAGAAAGTTAGAGACAGAGAAATTGCAGATGGATCTGGAGAGTTTAAGATGAAAAAAAAAAATCAAGTGAGTGAGATTTAATTTAGATAGACAAAGTACCTTTTTAAGAAGAATAATGCCAATGGGACTTATAAATCAGGTGAATACCAATTAGAAACCAAAATAGAAGACAAGGACAGCAGAAAAGTGAGTTTTAATGTCAGAGGATTTGTACCTTGTTCTAAAGATTTGTGCCTTGGACAACTTTCAGGATTTTTTTTTAATAAGAAGACAAACAATTGCTGAAGTGGGTTTTTTATTCATTATGTGTACAAGTGAAGCATCTAAATTTGAAAGGGGGAACATATCATTAATACAATATATTCACTCAAGAACCAGAATAATCCAGCTTCATTGATTACATGTGTGTGAATGGCTTATTGTTTGGGAGCCAGGCATTTGGTTAAACATCAGGGACTAAAAGATGATCAAGTTATGGTCATAGCCCTTGAAACATTTACTATATAGTTAAAGAAAATTTTAGTTAGATGGATAATTTCAATATATCATTGTAAATATTACCTAAATCTTATATGCTACGTGGCATCATAAGTCAAAATTTTGGGCAACAGTGCTTAAATATATAACCTTCACTTTCTTACGTCAAATACATCTTAACATTTCTAGGAATGATCTTAATTCCAAGCTTTAAAGAATGGATAACTGAAGGAAGAAAGGAAGGAAGGAAGGAAAAAGGAAGGAAGGAAGAGAGAGGGGAAGGAGGAAGGAAGAAAAAGCGGGGAGAGGGAGGGAGGGAGGGAGAGACAGAGAGAGAGAGAGAAGAAATAAAGAAAAAAATTACAAATAACAAAACAAAACTACAAGTAAAATATAAGCAGTAATAGGAGGCCAGGACATAGCTTACTGTAAAAACATAAGGACCTGAGTTTTATCCCCAGAAACAATGTGAACATTCGGGGTCACTGTGGCTCATACTTACAATGCCAACATAGGGAAGGTAGAGACAGGCAGTTCCCTGGGAACACTAGCTGCCAAGCTTCAGTTCAGTGAGACACACCCTTTCAAAACAGGAGAAAAACAAAGAAACATCACACTAAAACAAAACAAAGTGGATGATGTTGAGCTTCCAAAAGCAGGGGCAGACATATGTACTTACACCACCAAGCAAAGAGCATGCATTGCCTGTACCTAGACTGTACCTAGACCCCCTACACATATATAGCAGATGGGCAGCTTGGTCAACATATAGGTCCCCTAACAATGGCAGTAGGGGCTGTCTCTGACTCTGTTGCCTGCCTCTAGATCCCCTTCCCCTAGCTGGGCTGCCTTATCAGGCCTCAGACTGAGAGGATGTGCTTAGTCCTGCTGTGACTTGAGGTGACAGGGTGGGTTGGTACCCTTTGTAAGCCCCCTGAGTAGGTAATGGGGCAAGGGGGTTGCAAGGATGGGACTGGGAGGAGAGGAGGGAGGGGGCTGGGACCAGGCTGTAAAGTGATTAAATAAATAATATAAAATACTTTAGAGTTAATCTGGCAATATATACATACATATGTTATCTATATACTAAAGCATTTGGGGAAACTGCTTTAAAAACATAAACACCAAAATAATATAAGAAACATACTGTAGTCACACATCAGAAGATAGTTCAGTTTACATTTCACTATTAACTCAGCATGGTGTCACTGAAAATGTCAGGGTCTTTATTTCTTTTGGAAATTGTCAAGTAGGTGAAAGTGACCGTTAAAAGCCACACAGAGTTGAAAATGAGCCCATGGGAATAACAATCTAAATTCAAGACACATTAAGCTTCTATGATTAATACAGAGTGTTTGCGCCGCGAGTGGTTTTGAGACGGAGAGGAACGCGTATTAGAGCAGATGGTCAAGAAACAGGTGGATGGTCACAGAGACAACCAAGCGCGGACAGCCACGTAAGCAGATTCAGCGCTGATAAAACGCAGCCTTCAATTAAATGGCACTGGAGCCATTGAATATCAGTGTACAAAAGAGAAACTTTGATCTATATATTTCACTACATGTAAAAATGAACTTTTAATGGGTCACAGTAAAACATATGTTTTGGCAAATATAAAAGCATGAAGCCAAAACTTCTCAGAGAAAGTGTTTTGTGACTTCAGGTTTAAGCAAAGCTAGCTTAGATTAAAAAACAACCACACCCCCAGCAAAACAAAACAAAGCAAAACAATAAACAAACAAACAGGATGCTTAATGGGATTGCATCCCACTCAAACCTACTTTTTCTAAAGAGGTTCTACGAGGTAAGTAAAGAGCTACACTACAGGCCAATGAAATGTGCTTGGAACTGTGGGTTTGGTTAAAAATACTTGTATGCAATACACATAAAGAATTACCTAATCACTGGCAGGAAGATGAGAATCCAAACCTATAGTGTGTCACAAGTGAACAACCCAGTTCCTTACCAAATACACACACACAGAGAGAGAGAGAGAGAGAGAGAGAGAGAGAGAGAGAGAGAGAGAGAGAGAGAGACAGACAGACAGACAGACAGACAGACAGACAGACAGACAGAGACAGAGAGAGAGACAGGGACAGAGACAGAGGCAGAGACAGAGACAGAGACAGAGAAAGAGACAGAGACAGAGACAGACAGAGACAGAGACAGAGAAAGAGACAGAGACAGAGACAGAGACAGACAGAGAGACAGAGCTCTGCTTCCCTTACTGAACTATAAGGCAGTCAACTGACTGACTACATCCTATGTTGTCCTGTATCACCAACACATATCCATTTATAACAGTTATTATTTCACAGATCCCTCCACTCTACTTGCTTATGACTTTTTAAAATGTTATACATCAATTCTCTGACAGCATCTAAACAATTGTCAAAACTCGCTTGATGAAATAAGGAAAACTACGGGATTGATGGGAGGCACAACCCATGTGTCTCTTGTCTTCTCTGTCCTTTGGGATCCGGCTTTTACTTTTCGCATCAAGAACTCCTTTTGTATATAAACTCCTAGGTTATTGGTTTTTTTTTCCTCAAGCAACGATCATCATCTAAATTTTAAAACATCACTCAAAGTTCAAATGATCTACGCCAGCAGGCTACAGTTACTTAATTCTGAGTTAAAGTACGCAGTGTCCCCTAAACACCTGCATTAGCACTCATTCCAAACACACACACACACACACACACACACACACACACACACACACACACACACACCTCACTGCCAAGGACTTGCTGCAACACAAATTCTGAAACATTCCTGTCTGGACTCCAGTTCACTGTGTAACTCTTTGCTGATGGTAAGCTTTGCCTTTCAACTTTGCCACCACACAGTCTGAAGCTTTCGAAAACATTTAAGGCGCAGTTGTGAAAACTGAGAAGAGCCTAAGGCAGTGTGTGCCCCTGAGTAAACACGCTTCATGTTAAACTGCTCATTTCACTGTCTCATGAAGAACGAGTGAGCCACAACAGTGTCTCGTTCCGGCGAGTCAGTAAATGTTCCTGCGTCTCAGTCTACATGTGAAAACAGGGCAGGTGCTTTTTCATTTAAGCCAGCATGTTGTTCACAGGAAGCATGGGGGCTTCCCTTTTCTTTAATATCCGGAGAACATCAGAGGGAGATTTGATTTATAATGAATTTTTTCTGTGTCTCATCTTATAATGAAGAAAATCTAAGAACTCCAGGCCTTACAGCATGACCTTCAAGGCAATAAAACATACACTTGTGTGCGCTCAGCCACACATTAATGTAAATAAAAATAGATTTTCTATTTCTTTTACTCAAACTTGGTACCAAATGTGTGAAATGTGTGTGTGTGTGTGTGTGTGTGTGTGTGTGTGTGTGTGTGTGTGTGTATGTGCGCGCGTGTGCATGCGTGCGTGCTATTATTGCTCTGGTACTTGCTGGACTGAGCCGCTCTCAGAGATTCGCCAAGGTAAGTACATAGCAACATGGAAATCAATAGGAATTTTCTATGTTGTATATCGAAAAGTAAAAATACAGCAAACCTATTTCTTACAAGGCTTATCTGAGAAAAGTTAGCCAAATCTCTCTGTCATCAATGTCACATCTGAAAATCTCTCCATTACTATAATTGCCTTCACAGCTCTTTGCAGCAGAAATACCTAGGCTCCCAAACATCATGTTTATTGAGAAAAAAAAACCCACAGGAACTGCACTGTACTTGTTATTGTACTTTGTGATTCAAAATAATTTAGTTTTGTTCCTTTAAACTTGCCCTGCCACAAAAATAGAAATGTTTTATTTCACATGCACCCACCATAATAATGGCAGATGATCCATAAAGACCCATCTGATACTTTTAATCTATGCAAATCTACAGATAGCTCAGGTTACTTTTTTAAATATAACAATGGAGTAACAATATTTGTTACTACCAGAAAATTATTTCTAGAGATCTGCAGTTTAAAATTAGTCATGTTCCTGAAGACCTAGTCCCTATCTTGTTGAAGATTGTACAGCTCTTATTGGTCTCCAGGGGGATAAGTGTGTGCCTCTGGTGTGCCTGACACTTGTGACGCATCAAGAACACATGGACAGTTAATATTTTCCCTCTAAAGGACAGACATCGGTAATTTGTCAGTATTTGAGCAAGGCAATTCCAAACTCCCTGGGTATTGTTTTAGCTAACCTAAAAAGAGCCCACAACAAATGGCCATAGATTTTTATTAACTTTTAATTAATAGTAGGAGAGGAGGGTGCTGTTCCTCCATGAGTAAAGAAATAAAAGGGGGCAAGATCTCTGGGCTCTGGCTTTAGAAGCTTGACCAGAAAGCCATATATTCAAAGTCCAGGGTGTCTTTAAATAGTTTATTCTCAATGTGTGACTTCTGGATACAGAGTGAATTGACTAGATACTTGATTCCTATCATAATCTGCTTAAGGGAGCCTCAAAAATGTAGGCATGATTATCAGCAACTTGCCCATTCTGACATAATTCCTGTTTGTTTGTTGTTTCTCCTGTCTGGGCTCCTCTCCCCTGCTCTCTGGCAATTCTACAGCACACTCACACCCTTTCTTACCCCTTTATCTCTCAGTCATTGTGATAAACACACGCTGAGCATCTCCAGTGGACGTACTGTCTTATTGAAGGTTGGAAACATGACTCAGAGAATATTTCACCCTTGTCTTCTAGGAACTTAGCTTATAACTAAAGATTCCAGATAAACATCATTAATAAAAGCTGGAGCGTCAGGATGTGTTCGCAGCTCAGATTGGCTTCTTGCTACCAGTGACCCAGCGGTCAGGGAACCATGACTGACAAATAATTGTAAGGCTCTGCAGCAGGAAGAGCAGGTCTCTCCTTACTGTTTAATATTGCTGTCCTCCTGCATGCATCCCATAGCCAACAGTGCAATCGATTATGTAACACGTGTCAAATGAACGAGTCTTCCCGCACTGGGGGAAATGACTCAGTTTTTAAGGTGTTTGCCTTGCATCCAGGAGACTCTGAGTTTGATGCCTGGAACCCGGGTGTTTTTGTTTTTGTTTTGTAAAGAGGGGTAACTGTGATGCTGCATGGAAGAAGTGGAGACAGATGCATTCTGAAACTTGCCAGCCGACCAGCCTGTCCTATCTTGCAAGTTCCAGGAGTCCCTGTTTCAAAAGAGGTGGACAGAATCCCAGATGACTAATAATCTCGGCTCGTTTAACTGCAAGTTTGTTCCCGGTACTGGTATCTTCAGAACCCACATATAAAAAGCCTCTTGTGTCCATGAGCACTTGTAATTCCAGCATCTGGGAAGCAGAGACAGGTGGGTCCTCTGTCTCCCAAGCAGTTAGCTGAGATTTGGTGAGATCTAGGCCAGTGAGAAGTTCTGTCCTAAGTAGACAGGAATGGCACCTGGGCTTGTACTTTGGCTTCCACCTTCTCACACACATGCATAGATGTGTCCCTGTACTACTCGTGTGCACTGAACACACACAAGTGCACACACACACACACACACACACACACACACACACACATGCACAGAGAGAGAGAGACAGAGACAGAGACAGAGACAGAGACACAGAGAGACAGAGAGACAGAAACAGAGATGCATACACATTTAAACACGTTTTCCACAAGCTTACTAAGCACATGACTATTTGCTATAAATTCCCAACTGTCTTACAAAGCCTTGGTGCCTTATCATCACAATAGATATTATTATGGGTCAGTAAGTATAATAAGAGGAAGGGGAAAAAAACCTCTTTATTTGGGTGATGTTTGAATACATATCCCATATTCCCAGCCTTCTCTCCTTCAATATTTTTTCCTAATTAAGTTTGCAGGAAAATATGTGCATATTTACAAACATGTCACACCTGCACAAGTGTGTCTAAAGCAGATTATGTATATTTCAATAAAGTGGGGGAGATTTGGGTATTTATACTGCCCTTCGTATATAATTGTATTAGAGATGAACCCATTGGAAACGGGAGTTGGGAGCACTAGTTTAAAATTATAGAGTGACCATGGGATGAGGGGCACAGATCCAGGTACCTCTTCGTTTTCTTCCTTATCAGTGGAGTTTTTCAATCAACCTAATCTAGCGGAACATTTCTCCTTGGTGACTGAGATATATGTGCAGGAGACAACTTTCCCTTCACCGAAAGAAATAGGTTTAACCCCTTTGCTTCTCAAGTTTTGTAATTTTGGAGAAAAAGTGAGTTTCCCATCAGGCATTTCCAGGAGGAAAGAGATGAAATCTGTGTAGAAAATCAAGAAAAGCAATGGGAAATTGCATTGCATTATAAGTCCTACTGCATATAGATAATTTTCCTCCAGGGGGAAAAAAACCTGGACATTTTACGTTAAAAAAAGAATTTGCGAAGTCAGCAGCAATTGGTAACAGTTTTCCTTACTGCGGACATAATTTTCCCACCCCAATAATAAAGGATAATTTGGACGCATTCCTACTTGTGTTGAATGCTGTCCAATTCTATCGTGCTTCTCCCACTTTCTCTTCCCATCTGAGAGATGATTGTGAGGCTCGTAGAGTGTGATGAATCACGTCAACAAAAAATACGTGGCGTCTGGTTAAGCTCCTCTCTAGCATATAAATTAAGCGTGAATGACAGCCAGGTCAAAAAAAATTCCTTTGAAACAGGTCCCTGTGTGGCAGGTAAAAATCAAGTCTTTTCACTCTGTCGGCAGGAGGTCTCTCTCTGACCTTTATTTCAGAGAAGTGGGTCATCTTGCCACCTCTCCTGAAAAACCATTGAAAATAAAGATTTCTGAGAGGAAAATGAAAAGATGTGTTTAATAACTAGGCTGAGATGAGGATTGGTTAAAGAAAAAGAAAACAAAAGAGCATCAGTAACCCTGAAGTACACCATAGGAAATACTAAAAGCCCCCATAGAAAGAAACAATAAGTAAAATACAGCTGTAGAATTAATTTATAACATAGATGTATTTTGCCTTTTAAAAAATCCCTAGTAAAAAAAGAAGAGATGAGACCAGAAATTATTTTCCATTTTTGCTACACGGGCTATTTTTTTCAGGTTTTAAGTTTTCTTTTTCTTTTAGTCCCCTTAAATCTATGTCATGAAAGAGGTAGTCTACATATTGAGATCTGGGTTTTGGAAAAAGCATTCACTTCGTTGAGCACTCTTCCCTGCGGCTGGAAGCATCACCTCTGTGTAGAAATGTAATTCCTATCACAGGGAAGGCTGCAGAGGAGCAGAGACAGCAGGCAGAAGATTCTCCAACACTCCACATGATGGCAGAAGATCTTTTCCTTATTAAGTAGCCTAAGCCCTATAGGTTTATATTATCCTATTAAACATGGGAAGATTAGCCATCTTCCATATTCTTCAAGTCACTTTAGAGTAATTTGTTCTTAGGACAAATCAGAAAGAACTATGTGTTTTCCTGTGTAAAAAGTAGTCAGAGCAGATGTGGCTGGGGGTAGGGGGCATTTTTATAAAGTTTTTCTAAATAACGTTGAAGTTTGAAAAGTGCTATTCCATGTCACATTTCAAACGGAATCACTTAGACCTCATTTCTTAATGTCAATGGTCTTTTTTTCTCTCTTTACTATTGCTGATCACAGCACACCCTGGGAATTCACCAATTACTTACTAAAAGCCCGTGTTAGATGGAGAAAATCTTCAGGACTCTTTTTGCTAGATCTTTCTTTGGCTTTCAGTGTAGCTCCTATCAGCAACATCCTTTTGCTCCAAACCAGACTTTTAGGCACAGCTAATCCAGACATCCTGTCAACTTTGTGAAATGCATCTATGTCCTGGTTCATTTAGAATGAGAACAGACACACTACAAAGCTAAGCTTCTCTACCATTTATAGCCATTCTCCACACCTCCGTTATGTCTTTTCCCACCCATTTCTAACTCTACTTGCCTTATTTCCTTTTTTATTTCTTTGATTTTTTTTTAGGGACAAATCATAGGGAGATAAAGAAATATGCTTATGAATTCATCAACTTGAGCACCTCCTCACATTCAACGTGGCCATCATTTGCATTTTGTAGTATTGAAGGCAAAGGTGCACATGGCCCATTACATGACGCTCATACGTTGCAGAAGCAGCATACCCATTGCAACATGCTTTATTAATTGTTCTTGACAAAATACCTAACAGAAATGACTTTAGGGGTAAAGGTCCAGTTGTGAGGAGACTTAAGTCCATTCTGGTGGGAAGTCATAGTGGTAAGAGGGCTCAGCCCACAGGAAGAGGCTTGAGCCCATCAGGTCTTCATGTGATGATGGACCAGGAAAACCACATTAGATTCAGAGTCTCTAGAATCTTCCAAAACATACTCCTAGTAGCTTATCTCATCAACAAAACTCTACTTCCTAAAAGCAACACGGCCTTCAGAACAGCTTCATGAGAACAAACCAAAAGCAAGAGCCTGTATAGAATATTCTATCTTTAAACTACAGCACACAACTTCCTATGTATGTTATTAAGAACAAACTATTAAATGAATAAATCTTAGCCAGTGACTTACGCTATTGTCATCATCTTACTATGAGAAGAATCCAGCCTACTATACAATATTTTCACATTGCTTTTAAATATCTACCCTGTATTATGACATTTAATTCTCAAATGTTCCTTATATTTTATTAGTTACATTTTTTATAAATTATCTAACAAAACATGAGGGATTTTATTCTCTGTGTTTATAGGCTTGAGGAAGGACAAAAAAAAATAAATAAAATAAGAAATCTAAGTTCTTGTATCTAGTGCATCAGTTGAAGAGAATACGGTCATGATTTGAAATATAGCATTTAAATGGTAGTTTTAATTTCACTGGGAGTTACTGAGCAAGTTTGCTTTCAGAGAATCTCATAGCAAGGAAACAAGACTTTGCCAGAACCAGATTCCTCTGAGATGGTGATGGCACATTCAGGATGATGGAATGGCGGAACAGGGAGCATGTTATTGGTCCTCTGATAAGGGCTTCAGCTTGAGCATCCCTATCCCTCACTGCTAGGCTCATGCTCTTGGTCTCCTGAGACCAGTCACAGTCCACCAGTACGTGCAGCGGTGCTCTCTGCTCAAACAATTCCTTTACCTCACAGAGATGTCAGTCTTGCAAAAGTGTCTGTGTTCCCATCAATCTCAATCTTAGTCTTCCTGATTGACACCTCCCAACAGGTGAAGTCAATCTTGGTGAGTTTCCAGGTGACCAGTTAGGATTCCTAGACAGAGTAGGAGATGTAGATGTTTCCAGCGTTTTACCATGAAAGAAAGTTGATGGCATCATCTTACCTTCAATGCATCTAATCCATTTAAAACATGAAGTTAAAAAATGTCATTTTACTATACTAGAGCTATGAAGAGTTAAGTGATGATTTCCAGTATAAAATAGGAATTTATTTGCCTCAACTGCTAAGCTTACTCTATTGAAATAGCATCCTGACAGAGCATCAGTGGTATGAATTATTTGGAAATATAAGAATTAATGTTAACATCAACTTTAACATATCTGAGCAATGCTGGTATTTCCAAAGGGACACATTTTCTGTATGTCCCCAAGTAGTAATATAAATATAAAAAAAATCTCAGTGTTTACATGTTTTATGAACAGAGATAAATTCATACAAGTCACTTGAATAACTGAAGCTTGACAGATTGAAGCTGCAATTCATCAATTCATCAGGATGTCTTGATTGAATAAACTAAAGAAGTGCATTTTATGTTACTCTTTGTAGACATCTTTAAGTGTTGGCTTTGCACTTTGTTCCATCTACTCCAATACTCAAGAAACACTGCAGAGAAGGAGATAGAACCTTCTAGACTTACTGAGCCATGTCATTCACAAACTATCAAAAGCTGTGGATGACTGTACTGAGTCTATATTAGAATGCACCAGTCAACAACCAGATTGGGGTGGGGAGGCAGGAAGAGGAAGGGATTCAGAGGTCGCTATCCTTCATTCACGAATCGATTCAGAGAGAGAGAAAAAAAATCACTGCCTGTAGCAATGTAGCCATTGGTGACTCCAAAGAGCTCCAGTGGGTACTCCCAATCGATAGTCACAGATATGGCCCTGATTACACTAAATACATTCTGCTGCAAAACCAAAAGTCAAGAGGAAACACGCAGGTAGAGAAGACAGGAGTTAACAGGAATGGGCGGGAGAAAGCAGAGAGGGAGGGAAAGAGTAACCAGAATGCATTGTATACATGTATTAAATTTTCAAGATATATTAACAATAACGTTTTTAACCCTATGGATTATTTTTAATTGATTTTATAATTTATTCACATTACACTCTGGTTGTTAACCCCTTCTTCCCCATTCCCCTACCCCAGGCCTCTGACAGGGGAGGGGCCGCTTCCCTCACCATCTGGCCACAGTCCATCAGGTCTCATCATGATAGCCTGACTCCTCTTCCTCTGTGTGCCCTCAAGGCCACCCTGCCAAGGGGCAGTGATCAAATCCTGGGCACCAGAGTGCATCTCAGAGGGTCCCTACTTCCCCTGACATAGGTGGAGAATTCGCTGTCCATCAGCTACATCTGACAGGGGTCTAGTTTCTCTGCTTGCATTGTCCTTGATTGGTGCATCCCTTTTGTGCAGGCTTCCCTCCTGGGGTCCCTCATCCTAGATGGTCTGTCTGTGGGGTTCCTGATCCCTCCAGGCCCTTTCATCTCCCCACTCTTCCATACTACCCTCAGAGCTCTGGCCAGAATCCAGCTTTGAGTCCCAATATCTGTCCCCTACCTTCTCTCAGAGGACATCTATGTTGGGCTAATATCCACTTTTAAGTGAGTATATATCATACATGTCTTTCTGAGTCTGGGTATGTGCCCAGGAGTGGTATAGCTGGGTCCTGAAGTAGCACTATTGCCAATTTTCAAAAAAGCACCAGATTGATTTCCAAAGTGATTGTACAAGTTTGCACCCCCACCATCAATGGAAGAGTGCTCCCCTTTCTCCACATCCTTGCTAGCATGTCCTGACAAAACACAGAATATCTAAAACAATCCTGTACAATAAAAGATCTTCTGGAGGAATCTCCATCCCTGATCTTGAGCTGTACTATAGGGAAACAGTAATAAAAATGGCACGGTACTGGCATAGAAATAGGATGGTTGTTCAATGGAATTGAATCAAAGACCCAGAAATAAACTCACACATCTATGGGCATTTGATTTTTGACAAAGAAGCCAAATCCATACAATGGAAAAAAGATGGCATCTTGAACAAATGGTCTAACTAGATTTCTACATGTAGAGAAATGCAAGTAGGTCCATATTTATCACCCTGCATAAAACTCAAGTACAAGTGTGTTAAAGATCTGAACATAAAATCAGACACACTAAATCTATTAGAAGAAAAAGTGAGAAAGATCATTGAGCTCATTGACACAGAAGACAATTTCCTGAACAAAACACCAATAGCTCAGGCTCTAAGATCAACAATTCATAAATGGGACCTCACGAAACTGACTGTAAGGCAAAGGACACTGTCAACAGAACAAAATGACAGCCTGCAGACTGGAAAAAGATCTTCACCAATCCTATATCTCACAAAGGGCTAATATTCAGAATATATAAAGAACACAAGAAACTAAACACCACCAAACCAAATAATCCAATTAACAAATGGGTGTCAGAGCTAAACAGAGAATTCTCAACAAAGGAATATCAAATGGCCAAGAAGCACTTCAAGAAATGCTCAAAGTTCTTAGTCATCAGGGAAATGCAAATCAAAAGAACTCTGGGATTCCTTCCACCTTCCACCTATCAGAATGGCTGAGATTTTTTAAAAACCTATGGATTTTTAAGAACTTTAATTGCCAGTGTGACTAGGATTTCCTCTTGAAGGAAATGTAGCTCAAAATATTACGATGTATGATTTGCTGTGGTACCACAGAAGAGTAGTGGCAAAACAGAAGCTGGAACCAAAACAGAAGCTGTGTCCTCACTTCCAGGCACATTATCTTCGACTTGATTATTTGCAAGTCTATAACCCAGAGGCCATACCAAGCTGTCATGCTGATGTAATAGATAAATAGAAAAATGTATGGCAAGCCATGAAATCTCGGGGGAAAACAACTACAAAAGTCAACTCATAACTTTAGAACATATGTTTATGTCTGCAAAAGTAAGACAAATATTCCTTCCAGAATTGCATTCTTAAGGAGATACTTGTCAAGGGGAAGATTATGGGTTGTTAGATATATATGCAACACATTCTATTTATTCATAAACAAATAGAATAAAGATCAAACAAAAGACAAGGAAGCAGAAGAAAAGTAGAAGATATTCATTTTTTTTCTCAATCTTCTACTTGTGATCAGTAAGTAAAAATGTATCTGTGGAACGGTTATCAGCTAAAATCTTAAAGGATTATTACTGCTCCTTATTTGGCTTTTTATTTTGTATTACCACATGACTGCATGTGAGGGTTGATGCATGCACCAAGGTGTGCAGGTAGATGTCAGAGGCGGCTTTTGGGTTATGTTCTTTTTTTTTTTTTTCTTCCATCTTGTGGGTTTTGGGGATCAAATTCAGGTTACTGGGCTTAGTAGCAATCATCTTTACCTGCTGAGCTATCTTGCTGGCCCTATGCCTAATATCTTAGAATATAGCTGTAAGCAGATGGCTTCACTCTTTTTTGATGTTTAGGGAGGACCTCACAGGAAGTCTCTATGGCTCATGCCTATAAGATCAAATACTTCCCACTATCCTGCTGTGTCTTCTACTGAACAGATCAGCAAAGTACAGCATAATTCTTAGAGGACACACTCAAGGCGAGTGGACTACAATGCATCAAGATTTACATATCTACTTTAGAATACTTCCTGCCCTGTTTACTAAATCAAAGATGTCAATACAAGATTCCCTCCTTTTTTAAAGAGATTTTATTTATTATGTATGCAGTGTTTTGCTTGCATGTAGTGCCTGCAGGTCAAAAGAGGACACCAGATCTCATTATAGATGGTTGTGAGCCATCATGTGGTTGCTGGACCTTTGGAAGGGCACCCAGTGCTCTTAACCTCTGAGCCATCTCTCCAGCACACAAGATCCCCTCTTTAGAGGATCCTTGTTGCTTGGTTTAAGTAAGATTTTAAAAACGCATCATTTTTGTGGGAAGCAGAAATGTATCCCAAAAAGACATCATTAAATGCCTCCCAGTGACATTCTGCTATACTCATAGATTAGCGCCTTGCTCAGCCATCATCAGAGAAGCTTTCTCTTACAGGAGATGGGGACAAATAACAACTGCAGAGATCCACAGCCAGACAATATGCAGAGTGAGAGACCTTGGAACACTCAGTCCTCCATTCTATCCCTCTTCTCAAGCTCAGGGAACCCTGTGGAAGAGGTGATAGAATCAATTCGTGTGTGATGGAGGACACCAAAGAAACAAAGTCCTCTAAATCAACAGGATACATGCAGCTATGAACTCATAGAGACTGAGTCAGCATGCACAGGGCCTGCATGGGTCTGCACCAGATGGGGTCCTAGAGCTAAAAGGAGAAGTTGACACACACCCTGCATTCATAACCCTGAAGCTATCTCCAGTTGATAATCACTTGCAAATGAAAATTTAGTTTTCTCTGAGGGAGTCTTACTGAAGAAAGAAAATACTCTTAAGGTTAGGCCCCATGCCCAGCAGCAGATGGCCAATACAAAATGTACTCAACAGCATCTTTTCAGGTTCTTTGTCTCATAATGTCATGTCAGGGATTTTTTTTAACCTTATGGATTCTTAACATATATATTATGGCTTCCCACCTAGTGTTTTTATGGGATTGTTGTGTGTGCATGCATGTGTGTTTCTGAGTCTGAATCTGTATCTTGTGCTTTTTCTTCTGATTGTTTGTTTTCCTCTATTCTGATTTGTTTGTTTTTGTTTTATCTTACTATGTTTTACTTTATTGTGATCCCATAGATGGCTGTTTGTTTTCTAAGGAGAGAAAGAAAGGGCGTACTTTGGGATGTTAGGGGAGATGGGAGAGACTCATAGGAATAGTGGGAAAGGAAACCAGAATCAGAATATATTCTATGAAGAAAAAAAACTATTTTCAATCAAAGATGAAAAGACATAAGAGATCTGTATTGTAGTAGAGATTCCAAATATTCATTACACTCTGCATCTGCATCTTCTCAGGTTTACTGCATCATTCACACATTGCTTTATGTATGGGTGTATGCTCAGGGTACACAGCAGTGTGAAGAGAAATCCTGGAGCTCTGTGGTCATTTACATTCCATGGTTTGGGACATTTCCTGCCTCCCTGGACTGGGTGCCAAGGGCCTCGTAGACTTGTCTTTTTGAGACTCTTTTAATAAAGATACATGTGCAAATGTTTTGGTGCTGGTACTACATGGTGCAGCAAGTTACTCTAACCTTTTAATTAGTTTTAACATACATTTTGCACTTTGAATTTCTTTTAAAACATAGTTAGCTAGCTGGATATCATCTATTTATTTATTGTAAGTGCACATGTAGATGTGTACCTGCCATGATGTGCCTATGAAATCAAAGAACACCCAATGGGAGTTGGTTTTCTTCTAACATATGGGATCCAGGGAACAAGGTCAGGTTTTCGTGCTGCTGACAAGCACCTTCACTTAGTAAGCCATCTTGCCAGTCCACAAATCCAATATTTTTAACTACATTTTTCTAAATAATCAAGAAAGTAAATTATTTTTGTGTTCAACAACATTTTCTAAATGTATTTGCAATTAGCTTGTATTTTCTTGCCAGAACTAGCACATTTCAATTGGGTTTTGATTTATAAAATTGCTATTCTCTATTTTGAGTATACACATAGAATAAAGTCTAGCAGTATCTTTCCTGACAACATTTACATCTGTCTTTGGATATTGTCACAAGAGCAAGGGAATGTTCATCACATCATTTCTTTTAGCATGTAGATAATGTTGGCGCAACTTATCAAACAACTATTGAACAGCCTACAGTGGAAAAGGAAACTCAAGAAAAAGAAGAAAGAAAAGAAGGGGATAATACAGACACGGAAAGACCAAGGGAAGAGGACTGAAGAGCAGAGGAAAATTTTAATATATAGAATATTTTAAACTTAGGTGATTACTCATGTTCTCCCCAAATGTATTGATCACTCAACTTTTTAAGATATTGGTCGATATGTTGTTGTTTTTTTCCTTAAACTAAAAGTAGAAGATGATATCAAACATCACAGAAGCCACTTTTAGACATCATTTGAGAGTTCTTTCTTCTGTTCCACACATCAGAACAGCAAACTTGTATGTGTGTGTGTGTGTCGGAGGGGGGGGTGGTACCTGACTTCAGTAGTCCAAAGTAGATTCTGAACCTGTGAGAAGAGCCTCTACATCCAGTCCACACAATAACTGAGCATCTATATTAACACAGGTAACCAAGCTGGCATCTGCAACAGTAGACCGTATAAGGTCTCCAGACAACTATGTCTACAAGTCAGTCGTTTGGATAGAGTAGACATGTATACCTGAGGCTGGGGAAATGGCTACCTAGCAAAAGCACTTACTCTACAAGCAGGAGGAACTGAGATCGACTCCTCAGCAGTCATGAAAAAAGACAGGTGCTATGACTGCAGGAGCTTGTGATCCCAGTGCTTGGAATGGCCAGAGGGGCTTGAGGGCAGACAGACATCAAAAACTTGCTTCCAACAACCCCAGCCAAAGAGAAAGCTTTGGGCTCAGCGAGAAACACTGTTCCAAGGTAATAAAAGAAGAATACCAGACAGGCAGGTATCTGATGCCCTGCTTCCACATGGATACTCACACCAACACCCTCATTTCCCACGCATGCAGCACACACCACACGGCATACACACACAACAAATAAATTAAGTTGATTAGTATGAAATATTTATATCCAACATGAAAGACTCACTTGATTTCTCTCGATTTTTAGGTCGAAACTATCAGAAGATGCACACACTAGAAAATATAGCCAAGATCTCTTGACCTCCACTGGGCAGTTTCCCTTTACTCCATACAGAAATTAGTGACAAGATTTATTCCTCTAAAAGGGAGCATTCTGGATAGAGGTGGCATAGTTTAATATTGAATTCTATGTCTCTTAGTATAGTTATTAGCACAATTTATCCATCTGTTGTCTATATTATCGGTAGACTATCCATTTTAATTAGTTATTTTATGACTATCTGTATTTCAAAACAGAATATGAAACTTTTGGCCTTAGAACAAATGATGAAAGCAGCATGAATTGCCACCAGTGATGGTTGAACTACTGTGTGCATTATAGGTGTTTAGAATTGGATTTACTCACTCTATTAACAGAAATATGCATATTATATACTATGTAATTTATAATAGTAATATATTCTCAAAAATATTTGGATAAAAATCTCATAAATATAAAATATAGGAATAGACAAATGTTTTAACTTGATAATGATGAGATATGATAGATATTGACTTATCTTCAGAATTTTAGATACACCAAGATAAGAACAGTGTTTTCTTGAAGGCTGCCAAATACAAATAGCCAAAAAACAATGAATGTAACATTTATATAATTCCTTATAGTTTTGTGGTTCTTTTTGCTGTAGGTAGCTTATTATATATGTGTGTAATGATATAAACATATATGTAAAAAGGAAAAAAGAAATTAAAAAAATTCTGCTTCTGAGTTTTTACATCTCAAAAAAAAATGTCCACAATTTATTTTTTCTGATGTCATTTGCAGAAAAATATTTTGGCTTAAAATGAATATTAGTAATTTGTATATGTCCACTTATGTTTCATTGATTGACATTTGCCATTACAATGAGGAAAAAAATGGCAACATGGAAAAGAAACAACATCAGGAACAATGCTAGCTCTCTAATGTCTCAGAGAATATTTTGGAATAATTTTCCAGGTAACAGAGTTCACCCATCAGAAGTAACACATTAGAAAATAATGTTAATTAAATGTCTAAAGATCCTCAGTAAAGTGTAATCCAATAATTCTCCACTGTCCATAGTATCTCACTAAGGGTTGGAGCCAGGATCAGCTGCAGCATCTACTCTGAGATTTGGACTGGCTTGAGCTTCTGTAGGTGGCTACTTGGTTTATTACAGAAATTGAAAGAGGGCATGATGGGTGTGATGCAGCTCTGTGGAGAGAATTGGGGAGAAACTGAGAGTTCATATGATATTTCATTGTATGTATGCATGTAATTATCAAAAATAAAAGGAAACTTCCAGATATGCTATAACTTCCTGATTATCTAACAGGAGAATATTGAAGAGAAGTTATCAACTCAGTTTTAACATTGAAATCCACAGACCTTGTTTTTAGTGTTGTTTATGGGTTTTTTTTCCATTTCTTCCCATGAACTAAGATGTCATTGCTAACTCCTCCTTAATTTCTGGATAAGCACTTTGTAAATAAATTTCCATTGATTAATTTATTCTGAAATGCAGCCGGTGTAACAGGTTTATTAGATGTATGTGTAAAATGTGTGTGCAGAGGACCTGAAGCCTGTACACTCCCTTTAACACATAATCCCTGGTCTGTGTAAATTGGATTGATTACTGTTGGCCAACTTTCACCCAATGTATCATCTCTGTGTTCCATTAAAAGTTAGATGATCCAGGCATGATGGTGAAGATTAGGAGGTCAAGGCCATCCTCTGTTGCATAAAAAGTATAATCCAGCACATGCCACGTCAGACCTTGCCACTAAAGAAAAAAAATCCAAACAAAAAAGAGCTTGAATGATCAGTTTTTATATAGCTGAGCAGAAATGTATATGACCAACAGTATTTTCAGCAAATTCCATCTGTGTGGTAAAATACTAGTCTCTATTGTATCATAAAAACTGCCGTGTCGTGTGTTGTGCTATTAGAATCCCAGTAAATGTCAATAATATTAACTTATACTTCTCCATATGTGTGCTGACATTTCCATGGGTCTTCCTGCTCACAATATACCAGCCAAGTCATGACTTTATTTGCAAAATCTCCTCTCCATATTGGCGAATTCCCGATGACACACTTTCCTGCCTCTTTCCAAAGTCTGTGGATTCTCACTTTTCCTCATGAGTGTCTTTCCTCGCTTCACTGTAAATTGGAAGGATTCCTACTGTCCTTTCCACGTTCCCTCTTTTATCTGCCAACAATGTTAAAGGGGCTTATTAGGGAGGAATAAGAAATTTATAGTTATCACATATGACAAAAGGTTTGCGTCAAAATTCACTTTTTTGTTCTTGAGTATCTAATCGCTCTCAGATCACTTAATGACACGTTTATCTCTCTGTGCTGAACTGACATCCACACGGTTGTAAAATGATCAATTGTCCCAGTATTTGGAGCTCTACTTACTGGTCATACAATCTGTGGTCCAGCATTCTGTCTACGCAGCAGAATTATGAGAGTAAGGTTAATTTTTAATCACTAGAATAGCACTGTGCAAGCTGTAGGCAGTTGTTCTTTCCTCAAACAGATACCTCTGATGAATATGGCTAACGGGGGGGGGGGTTAGTTACTAGCCTCAGGATCTGCATTTTTAGGTTATTTATATCGTATGTGCTTAATATCACTGATACAGAGTGATTCCCCTATGAAACACAGTGACTCCTTTTTATTTCTCCTTCAAACGCAAGGGTTTAAACAGAGGTAATAATTTCTAAGTAGTACATGCAATTGTTGAAACTGTAAAAAAAAAATCACCTGCAGAAAATGTTTCTCCCCCTTTAATTTCTTTTCATATCGTTGGGAAATAAGGATGGACTTTGCAAAGGAGTTGAGCTAGAAAAATGCTTTATTTGAAGCAACACTATTGGGGACCTAACAGGCCATATATGTTAGAATCTCAAAATAACATGAAGAGAGAACTAAAATGGCTTTGGGAAATCATCCTGAATGATGCTCTGATAATGACATTGTATAATGCAAGTTTCTAGTGGAAACTTGTGACCCCCACGAATCTTCTTGTGATTACAAACATTTGCATACATTAGACTTGTTGCTTATCTATTAACTCAGCACATATTAGCATATGTAATATATACTTGCCCATAAATGTGCTTAATTTGTCAATTATTGAGCATAATTAGAAAAATAATATGTAGAGCGCCAAATAATAGTTCAAAGTTTATAATAAATTATATAAAACACACACCTCTCTTTGGCAAGGTGTTTTCTACTTCTGTATAAAATCTTCTACAATCTAATAAAAATAATGGACAGTAGATGAAACACTTGAAAAAACAAGCACATGTTATCAAACCAAACAACATTACAAAGCTATCTGGGAGGAATACACATCAGAGATGAAAGCATTATGGATGTGGAATAATAAAATGCCCTGATGAATGATGAATACATCCTCTTTCATAAGTTGCAGGTCTGGCAATCACACCTCCACCCAATGCTTTGGTGACTGAATAAAGGTAATGATTCTGTGTTAGTCATCTCCCATTGATGGTAACCACTTCTCGAGACACACATTTCTTCATCTCTCACCCAACTTCTAAATCCCAGTTTTTTCCACACAGGACTTTCACCTCTTTGTTTCATAGCAAATATAATCAATTCTCAAGAAAGTGAATAGTAGGCAGCAGTTGACAAAGAACATGGAGAAAAGACCACAGAAGAGAAAGAGGAAGGAGAAAGATGTGAGAGGGGAGGTCAAATGCGAGGTGTCTTCCAGGTAAGGGCTGCAAAAATGGCTCAAGGGCACAGATAATTGCTGACAACCCAAGTTCTATCCTCCTCAGTGGTAGGAGAGTACCGAAGCTTGGATGAGGTCTGGTTTCCACATACACCATGGCATGTGCACATCCCTCCACCCAACAACAATAAACAAAAATTTCAGCCTGAACAAGTAATGCAAGACTCATAGAAAGGTCTCTAGTGCATCTTCTTTTTTTTTTTTTTTAATATTAATTTTAAAGCTAAGAGCAGAGACTTGAACAGGACCAGACAGCCTTTCCATCATGGAATAAAGAAATACAGTAATAAAGAGAAGAGGGAAGGGGACCGCAGGTCACAACCCAGCTTCCCTTGCTGATACTCATTCCTCTGGGACATTGCATTCAGGAAGCCGCAGTTCTGTCCCTGTCTAACCATTGCAGCTGACATAGTCCAAGCATCTGCTTTCCAGCGCATCAGCCTTATCTGCCCTAACTCCCAGCATTCCACTTATGAGCAAGGAGGAAGAAGAACCTTTAATTTATCTTAAATTTTTATACGTGCTCATGAGAAACAAGCTTGCTGTGCCATTCCTAACACTTTTCTTTTTCTATTTTCCTTTCCATAAAGGTGGGAAAAGCTTTTAGCACAAGTAATCCACAGCCCAACTCTCATAACATGAGCATTATGGCCTGGCTACTTTCCAGCTCCACCATGATAGGAAAAAAAAAAACACCCTCTAGTTTAATAACTAAATTAATTTTTCCTCCCTCAACAGCATGTGCAATTATTAAAGTCAGAAGGATCTTGGCAGCCTCTTGCGCTGGTAAATAAAACGTTGCATTCACATCGTATGATTAATTAATGTTCCTGATTTGAAGAGATATGAAATCGCTTTACATTCCTTGTGTTATTGAATAACCTAACGTGCATTATTTCTCAGGCTCTTTTTACATTCACACAGTTAAATCACAAGGAACAAACCACAAAAGCTTTACTTTATTCTGCAGTCCTGTGTGAGTTACAGAAAGCAAGATTCAAGGGAGTGAATAAAAGAGCAAGAGAAAGAAAAGGTACCTTCCAACAAGAGAAAGAGGGGAAGAAAAGTTTTCTGAACTTATTGGCAGTGCATGGAGATGGAGCCTTTTAACTTCTTGCATGTCTATGGTGTGCAGTGTTGTGTCTAATCTTATTCACAACTGAGAATGCTTAAATAAAATAAAATAAACATTGTACCCCAGAAGCGAACTATGAGATCCTTAGGTGCTATAATCTCTGGGTCCCTGAAGCAGCACCCATAAATTCTTCAGGTTCTGGAAACCACAAGATGTGACCACACAGTGTCAAAGAGGAGGCTACTGTCAAGCAGTATGTTCATGTTCAGCCCCTGCTTGTAAAGTACTCTGAGCCCAACAAGAAAATGACACATTTTTAGCTTCTATTGGGCTATCTTGAATATTGAAAAAAAAGATTACTCTATGCCACATCGTACTGTACCTTTTTTCTTCAAGCTCAATACCAAATGATTGAAGTTATAAATTTCTTCCCCAAACAGACCAAGAATTGATGCAGTATTAACTAACACGGCAAGCCTTTAAAACTAGGAAAGCGTTTACCACATTTGGAAGTGCCTGTGTGCTGCCTCAGTGGGCCTTCAAACAACAAAAACATCTGGGCTGAGGGAAGAGCTGCTGAGCACAAAACGATCCCATCGGGTCAGCAACCAGCTCTTCACGCCCTGTGACTAAGCTTCTCAGTGAACAAAAGATTAACAGTTAAGAAATGAAGAGTAAAAAAAATCATACAACAACAGAAAAAAGTGTCCAGAAATTGGACAGTGACTAGTTGCTAATGCGTGTCCTGTTAAAGAAGCAAAATACATTTATATTTTTGAGCCACTCTCCTTCAGTGTTTATTCTCGGCGCAGCCTATAAGAGGCAGAAGCTCTTCAAAAGAAAGGAAAGATCTACTTGTAAATCACGAAAATAAAGTAGACACTGAATTTTCTGCGTAATTCAGAAATCTGTTGGAAAGATGTTAAGAATTCTGAAGTCACAAAACACCAGCGCTTGGACCCGAGCTTTCTAGTTAAACCCCTGACATATTGATGAAGATCTTTGAGTTGACCTTAAGGTGATTGATAATGGTCATGGAAGGGAATATATTCTCCAGGAAATGGTGATAGCACCACTGCCCTGTGCCCATGTCTGAGTTAAGGTCTCTATCATAGAGGACCGGGTTCTTGAGATCACAGAAGGTCTACTGAATAGTTCATTTCTCAAGTGTGTGTGTGTGTGTGTGTGTGTGTGTGTGTGTGTGTGTGTGAGAGAGAGAGAGAGAGAGAGAGAGAGAGAGGAAATGTATATTTTTGTGTGGGTGTACATAAGCATATGCGCACGTATGCCTATGGGTGGAGGCCAGAGATGATTGTCAGATGTTTTTCTCAGTTACTCTCCACCTTACATTTTGCAATCAGCTGTCTTCCTGCACATGGACGCTGGAGATCTGAACTCAGGTCGTCATGCTTGCGCAGCAACCACTTTGTCATCCCAGCCACCCCATTTCTCAGTTCTAAAATGTGCCTTGCTTTAGTTTCCATTTCTCCCGGTCACAGCAGACCTCACCTAGCTTGTTATTTAGATGTGCATTTTAATATATTTCTGTATTTGCTAAAATGTTTGATGTGTTTGCATCCATCTGGGTTTTAATTAAATACAGAAATAAGTGTATGGTGCAGATTTTAACACTTATTTTCTCATATTCCTTCAAATTTTGTATGGTATTTCATAAGTTAACATTTTAAGATTTTGTTAAGTGTGTCTGGAATTATGGGGTCTCACTTCAACTGGAACCTAGATTTTTCTTATCACTGCAGCAGATTTTGAACTATTCTTGAATATAAGTCTTCCTGTTATGCATCCTCCCTGTTAAGAATGATTTTCTTATTTCACAGGAGAGCTGAGAAAGCCAACTGTGATGTAGCAGATTTCTCTACCCGAAGAAGTAAGGCAAATTAAAACTCATGAGTTATTTTCTTCCTACAAAAACTATAAAAACAATAAAGATACTATGAAATTTCTCTTGCATCTAAACTGAGACCAGTTTTCCAAATAGGATACAAGGTATAGAAAATCAGTCTATAGCCAAATTTGCTTTACCATTTGTTTTCTGGAAGAATGCCTTATATCTAATATGTACAATGCTGGTGACAATATAAAGCCATGATACTGCTTATCCATGGAACAAAAGTGATTCTCAAAGTCATTTCAATTAACCTCATAAGTCATATTATCAGTATGAAAACTCTGCTAATATGTTCCCCAGTCAACTAAAAAAAAAAATACAGTGCACACTAAGGAAATAAATTGAAAAATAAAATAAAAGTCCACTGGATAGACGACTGCTCCCTTTAGTATTCAGAAAGCATAAGCTTGGAATGGGCTTCACCTGCCACTGGTGATTAATTTGCTATTTCTTACAATGTCTCACTTTGATTATTAATGATAATGATTTGATTTATGAGTTCTGTTCACTGAATATTCTCAATTTCCAAAGATATGCTCTTTTACAGCGTGGGGGGGGGGGGAATGTGAAAGAGAAGAGTTGTGGGTGAGGGGTGGCTGTTAGAGAGATGGTGACTCAGGTAACAGAATGAAGCATGATTTCCCTCTAGACACTGGTTCAAATCTGCGCTTCTGTGATTTGTTAAGGTGCACAAGGAAATCTAAGGGCCAGAGCAGAGATATGCTACATAATGAATGAGAAAAACTGCATCATGATCCACCTCTGTTCGGAGGCCTTGTCTCTTTATGTGTTGTGAAAAATGAAGAATATTTGGAAGCAGCAGGTCTGGATTTTAAGGCTTTTCCTCATACAAATGATTACTGCAAACCCTTCTGTTTGTCTTTCGCATTAGCACATAGCCAGCCTTTCATGCATATGTTAAGGAGAGGAAATTTTTAAGGCCTTATGAAAAGGTTCCTGTTCTCAGGATAGAATTGCAAGGGCTCAGCACAATGAGCAGGCTGATGGACAGCATTCAGTGTGCTTAGAGCACCCTATTCTGCCACAATGACCCATCATTTATAAGAGAATGGAAATGCATTTGCCAATTTCATAATTGTAAATATATATCGGGAATAATTGATTTTTAAATGTTGAAAGCTACAAAGGCTCTTGAATTCCTTAAAAAGAAATCTTCTAGGAAAGCTAGAATAAGGAAAAATAATTGCCCAGATTTTATACTAGTAAGGGAAATTGAGGATGTCCAGAGATTTTCAAGCCGTAAGCTATGTATGCAAATGTCATAGAGCTCTGTGAGAGTCTGCCCCCAATGGGTTTCGCAATGCAAATCTTAACAATATCTAACTTACTGTTAAGAACTTTCCAAAAGCTAAAATCTTACATTTAGGATCTTCCTTATTCTACACAACAAATAATGGGATAAGTGCTACTTTCTGTTTTTAAACAACAAAATTTAGGCTCAGATACATTAGTGATATTCCTGTTACGACAGCAAATAAGAAATGTTGAACCTACTAGCCTGTTAAAAGTACCTGCTTCTTGGCTCTTCTTAGTTGGTACCTCACTCAAGCTGCACCTCACTCAAGGCCATGCTTTTGCATAATGACCTGTTGCTAAAGGGGAAATCTGACTCTGGGGTAGCTCAGACTGAAGGTGGTGGCTTTTACCATCCCCTTGGTCGCTGGTAGCTATGTTGAGTCAGCCACTGATCCAGATCCTAGGCAAGGATCCTTCAGTGACTTCTCAGATGGCCCTTCGACTAGAGCTCCAGTACTCAAAACCCAGCTAACATGTATGGGCAAAGGAAAACCTGCTTTGTAACTCCAAACAATTTATTCTCACTAGACAGGTTTTATGAAAATGTTCTCCAAGACTGATTTGCTGAATTGTGTCTGGCTTCTCAAATTTGGGTTTTAACCAGGTTTGTCAAAGACCCTAGGACCCAGCTGAGCCATCCTCCCTTCACCTGTCTTTGAAGCGACTCTTTTACATTGATTCAGAAGTTTCCTCCTTCTCTCGTCTCAAAGAGCAGCCATCATGGTCCCAATTTTTAACCATCCACAGATACACTGATGAAATCCACATGTATTTTTCCATTCCACAACTCTCACAGCTTTCCAGATTTTTATGCAGTGGTCCAGTGAGCAACTTCATCTGAGTAGGAAAGTGGAAATCACCACGTTTCCAACAGACACAGAAGTGGCAGTGTTCGCAAAAATCTACTAGTTGTAGTTCGCTTTATGGTGTTCTTGTCATTCAGAACTCAAGACACCCTCCTGGTAACGTTGTCCCTCACCACCTACTCAAATTCGCCATATTTGTGGGTTGTATTCATCATCTATCAGTATATGTGTACAGATGTAGATACTCATGTGTTCTTGGAGGGTAGAGGGGGATTTGAGATGGTCTCCTCCTTCATTGTCTACAGTACTTCTTTGAGTTTTGCTCACATGGAGCTCATTATTTTTGCCTTAGCTAGCACTACTGTCTTGGCAGCTCCCTTAGCTCCCTGTCCTCATCCTTTTTCTCTACTGGGATACAGGCACACATTGCCACACCTGGATTTTCACAAAGGAGCAAGCTCTCAACGCAGGCCCTCATATTCCTGAGCCAGTGCTCCTCCCCACTATGCCATCTCCCTCACCTCAGTGGGTCATAGTTAGTTTTCAGCTTCATCTTATCCTTTCCACCAAGACAACAAATGAAGCAACTTAGATCCTCAGATTCTTGCTTAGACTGTAGAATGGGTCCTTTCTGTATCCCCACCTAGGTACTTAAGATTGTCACTATTATACTGAAATACCTGAGCAAATACAACCTATAAGGAACACTTTACTTTAGCTCCTTGCTTGGCAGAGTTCATTCAGTTCATGGCCAAGGCTGAGCAGTGGTAGAAGGCCATGGTAAAGCAAGGTGGGTCACATAGCAGCATACAAGAAACAGGATACATGTCCTGGTTGGCTTACTACTTTCTCCCTCTTCACTCCACAAGAGTCCTCAGTCTGGGGCTTGATGTCACCCATATTTATGGCAGATAATTTCCCTCTTATTTTTTTCTTCTCTAGAAATATCCTCATGGGCCTACACAAAGGTGTGCCTTATCTAGGTGCCCCTAGATCTCAATAAATAAAGTTGACATCCTGTTTGTTTCCAAATACTAATGTGACTGTGAGGGCCCAATTTCTTGCCTCTTGCAAAGACTCCTAAGCTTTTAATCATAACCTTGGATGCTTCCTTTTCCCTGACCAAATTGCCCATGTATATAATACAAAGTGTACAGCACAGTGGTGATCATAGAGCATGTTCTGGAACAAGAACATAGAGTAATGACAGCAATCAGCTCTAGGAGGCCTTGAGGAGACAGCCAACAGTGTCACTTGCGTCTTAATATATCGTATACTGTTGCCATCTTCTTCCTCTTTCTGTATTGAGTTCCTTGCAAAGCTACAGCTGCTCACACCCTCAGTCAGGTCACCTTCCTGCCTCTGAGCCGGAAGCTTGCCATTTGTATACCAAGTAGCTTTACTTTTGATATTGTTGGAATGCAGGAGAAGGGAGTATATTCCTATTCCTTATATCCTATGATTAAAGATAAATTTCTTTTGTTTCTATAGCAGGTATGTGAAAGTTATTTGAGTCAAAGTTGGGAAGTGCTTTATGGTATAGTTTCAGTAAGTACAGGGGAAATACTTTCAGTATGGAAAATTTTTAACGCATTTTATTTGTTTCCCAGTGTAGATATATTTTAAAATATTACTTTTGAATCTATTTTCTTAAATCTTCAGCTGGCTACTTAGGTATTTTTTTAAATGCTTGATAGGGTATTAAAAGCTTGAAAATAGTGTCTGATTTCAGATCATAAGCATTCTAGTTACATTTCCACAGCTGTGACAATACACTGACAAAAAGCATCATGAGAGAGAATGAGTTTATTTGACTCAAAACTCTAGGTCCATTATTGTGGGTGAGTGAAAGTTGGAATGGAAGTGGCTAGTTGCATCACATCACAGTCAAAGGCAACATGAGATAACTGCGTCTTTACTTCTTACTGCTTATATACAGTTAGCCTTTTTCAGTCTTTTCTTGCTCAGGCCAAGATCATGAAATGGTTCCACATTCACAGCAACCAATCATATGTGTGAAGTAGAAAGCACGCAGCTTCCTGGATAGACTCCGTCACCTTCACTCACTATGTCATCCTTCATCTCTACATATTAGGATTTCCATGGCATCTTCATGGGCCAGAAAGCTCTAGAGGGTACAGCAGGGGCCACATTAAGTTGCTTTCTAAATTTTTTTGTCTGATTCCTGTTATATGTATAATACAGTGATGATTTTTGTAGTACCACCAATGCAAGTAGAGTGGAGCATAATATTACATGAAGACAAAATAATTTATTAATATCAAGGATCTAAAAAAAAAAACAGATATTCTGCGGCTCATTCTATCATAAATTAGTGACAAAAACACAAAGTCTGTTTTTTCCATTTGTTGAAGCAAAATCAAAGAGCATTTTGAAGAGCAAGATCTCATAGCTCTGTACTGGGAATCAAGCCTTCGTCACTCTTAATGGGTGTTCCATGCCAAGTTACCTAGCCCCTGGGGGAAAAATTTCCCCTAAAAAGACCTGGAAGGAATTCAAGGCTGCTTAAGGCTTGAATAAAACTTGACTTAATATGCATTGTACATTTTTATTACCCTCGATGATATGTTATAATTACCTTCCTAAATCATGTGAGAAAAACTTAAACACATTATTAGTATATGATAATATTCCCAGACCAAACCAGTTGGATGATGGTCTCTCTGAAGAGAAGAGAGTGGATAACAAGTAGGCTAATAAAACAGAAAATGTATTAGACATAGGAACAAATATGATTCTACCAAATACCATAAGTTTTAAACAAATTCTTCTCTGCTGGAGTTATGTGGCAAAAAGACAGAGGCCTAATTTCAGTGTTGCAATAGATTCTAAGGTGTGCTTCCTTTTGTGTGTTCCATGAGCAGTTAGCCTCAAGTCACACACATGTTTCTCTAAGTAGACTGAAGAGAAAGGGGTTTTTAAACAACAAGCTAGCTCAGCGACGTCATTGGAATTGTCAGCATCCATTTCTTAAGAGTGTTTAGAATTTTAAAAAATCGATGTGAATTTATCCTTTTTTTCTCATGCCTGATTTCATCCAACCATGATTATTGGAGAAAGCCTGAGAGGAGCTGTTTTAGGAAGGCTTCCATTCCCAATGCGTTGTGAACTTTTGCCGAGAACAACTTACAGAGGCCATAGACTTGGAAGTAAGGCACGTAGCCAGAGGTGTGTTTGCTCCAGCCTGCCGTACTTTTTGTTTGTGTTTGGAGGTCAGCTGCAAGGGTGAGTCAGGTCCCTTCTTCTGACTTTTTGTAGGTCCAAGAACATGCAGGGAAAGGCAGGTTTCTTCTGGAACCTCCTAGGGCTGGAGAGGGCTGCCTTCCAACGGGAGCTGACAAACCGTAGGTGGAAGCTGGCTCCTCTGTTGCTTGACTGAAGATCAAAACAGATTTTTGTTTGGGCAAAGGTCTCTCAGAAATTCAAACGTTGGCACATTTAAAACTTCTCCTTTAGCAGGGTGTTAAGAGAGACGGGTTGGTAGATATTTCATAGAAGCCTGCAACGTTAAATGTTGGCAGAAAAGGACTGACGGTAGTTAATGAGGCTAATTGGTTACTCAGAATCCCGAAGGCTGGGTGGGAGAGGGTTACACGAAGGTGTGGGGGAAGGATACTTTTGCCTTTTTAAAATTATAGTTGGCTGTTCTAAAGGCTGCTGTATATCACTAAGAGAAATATAAGTAAAATATGTTTTGCTCTACTTTGGAGTGCTGTTTTTCCCCCAGATTTTAAAGGTCTAGTATAATGAAAGGGACATCATACATTAAAACATTGACTATTGAATGGAGACACATATCCTATGTGAGGATGTGGGGGGGGTTATATGGAATATATATTGTAAATATTGGGGATTTGCAATATTTCATAGTACAGAGGGGCTTAATTGAAACTTGTGTAATCTTTTTAAAAAGCATGCATGAGAAAAATTCTGTTCATAAATATTCCTGTGCAAGTTGAGGGGATAATACAGGAAAGCTTTTTTCTAGTCTTTTTTTTATTTTCTTAAAACTCATGATCCATGCAGATTGGATAGGACTGACCTGTGAGATGAGTAAATAAGATAACATTTGATGCATATCTATTCAGATAAGTCAGACCTTTAATCCCTCAGAATTAGGCAATAAAGTGTATTATTATCATAAACTCAGATCTAAACTGTCAATAATTCTGAGGCTTGGGTGATCATCTGGACAGTGTAAAGTCAATTTAAACAACCCAGCAATCTCAGTTCAGGTTTAATGTATTAGATAACTCAGCCTAATTGACAGACACATGGTGCAAGTTCATCTACCAGCTCACAGGGAGAATTCAAATCTACAGCAGCCACAAACTGACCATTGGGGATCTGCATAAGTGAACTAGCAAAATTACAGAACCATTGATAGAATGGTTAATCACAGGACTATCACAAAAGTTTTGTAGTCCAAAGTTAAAAGATGTGTTCTTCACGTTTACTCAACTTTAAAAACTATAATTAACATTGTATTTACTCATGGAGCATAAGAGTGTGACACAGTGTTTTGATACACACATTGAGAAATGAATAACTCACGTGAATTAATGGCAATCACTTCACACATCATTGTGCGTGTGTGTGTGTGTGTGTGTGTGTGTGTGTGTGTGTGTGTGTGTGTAGATTTCAGGTATAAGAGACTGTGCAGCAGTTGTCTTTCTATGCTTAGGCTACTAAGCATGATGTTCTCCTAGCTCCTCTTCACTGTGACATAAGAACGCTAACCTTGAATCTCAGTGGCATTTTTCAAGGTCTTGAGACCCAATTGAAAATGCAACTTGTGAAGTTGAGAGGACAAGATTCCCACTTGACAATGTGCTGTGAGTTGAAAGAGTTGCATTACCAATTGCTAAACAGAAGAGTGAAAAGCACATCTCGAAATCCCTCCAGCACTGCAAACACATGGATATGCACACTATCGTCCCATGAACATCCATCAACATGGCTGAGTTAATATGCATGCATACATACGTGAAATATCCAGAAACCACAGGTTTGGCAACAAAGTGTCATCTCTAAACAGGAACTTCAGCTCTATAATGAGCATAGGAACCAGGAGCCTTTGGGCTGACTTTGGGGTAATGAAGACAAAGGTTTAGCATGAGAAGATGGACAGAATTTATCTCCATTTTTAAATCTCCAATTCAGCAACTCACTCTTTTGTTTGGTTCAATGCCATTAAAATGAAGAAAAAGAGAAGGAGTGGAATTTATAATATCTTCAGTCACAGATGATGCTAGCTCAAAAGATCAAAGGTTCAATAATGGCTTCCAATACAAGAATGTCTGTACTGTATCTGTTAGATTATGTGAATAACAGTATAGTCGCTACCAGAAAATAACTCCTATGGGAGTTCACAAGGAAGTCCTAGAAAGTGAAAGAGAAATTTCAGCTTCAAGAGTATAAGTTGACAGACTCCATGGACAAAGGAGCTTGAGATAACGTTAACTTTCTGAGGAGGCACAAAAGCAAGTGCCCACCGATGGCAGACAAGGGTGTCAGGTCCCAGAGCTGGAGTTTCCAGCACTTATGAGCTACCTAACATGGATGCTGAGAGGGAACCTATAGGCATACAGTAGCAAGAGCTGCAAACCTTCCTAACTTCTGACCCAGCTCTGCAAGAGCTACTTCCATAGTTATTTATGTTTTAGACACCTAGCTCTTTTTCTTCCAGATTAAACCCAATTCTCTATAAGCTACTTTTTAGTATATACCATAATTTTGATTATGTAAGACTCTTTGTTTTTATGCCTAATAAATATTTTATTAAATACTATTGCAGTTTTTTTCTTTTTTCTTGGGGAAGCTCAGTGTGTTTCATTTATCACATTTTACCAAGGTAGTTCTTCATGGTCTTTTTAATTTTCATGGCAGCTTTTTGCGGTTTTATTTACTGTATTTCTACTCTAATTTTGCTTCTATTCATTTTGAATTTTGTCTTTCCTACTATATTTTTCAGAGTCTAGCATGTACCTTATAGTTTTCCTTATAGATTTTATAATGAATGCAATAATTATGAATAACTCTTTAAGTCTAATACTATTTCATTTCATAGCTTCAGCAAGGACTGTTTTTAATGATATGCAAACATAATGTTTTATAAACTTCTTTTAATTTTTGTCATCAACCAAATAATACCTGATGTAAGAGAAGATTGCCTTTTGTTTAAAACAATGGTTTTTTTCACACAACAGTATGAAACATTTGTTTTTTATTTATAATTAAAAACACTGTTGATAAAGATAGTGTTTATAATAAATTATTTGTAATTAAGATAGTGTTTATAATAAATTATTTGTAATTTGAAGAGCCCTTTGTGTGTTGTAGTAAATTTTTGTGGTGAGACTCTTAAAAATATTTTTTAAAAAAAAATCAGTTTCAGCTTTTTCTGTTCTACCAGTTTCTGAAAGATTATAGATATATAGATACAGGTGTGTATTAGCATTCTCCTGTGCTGTAGTTTCCCAATTTCTATATTCTTATTTTTACTTCTAATATATTGATGCCATGTTAAATTCTTCCAAGTTGCAGATTCTTTGGTTACTAAAATGGTATCCTTTCTTGATAATTAATTTTTTCTACGCAAACTTTGGTTTTCATTTTAAAAACTTATATTTGTCATTCTAATTGCATTCTTTCCTTTCTTTAGGGCACAATGTTATCAATGTCTTCAATTTGTTTGATATATATATATCGTATATATATGATTTTTAGGCATATCCATTGAGTACTTTGCTTTTCTGTAAATATCATAATCAATCTCATCATTTTATTAGAATATATTCCAGGAATAAAAATTTACATTAAAACACATATACATAAGAAAAAATGGATTTGGTATTTTCTGCATGAAGAAACCCACAAATGTGAGGGCAAAATGAACAAAGTAGCCCCTGTCGTCTACTTTAGACTCTACAATAGAGTTGGTCACTGCGGAACATTTATCCATCTGAATACAGGTATTTCATAACTATAGAGGTAGTTGAGATTTATAATGAAATTATTTTATTCAAATATATAAATAATTAGATTTCCACATTCTGGAAAATTAAACATACCTTGCTTAATTATGCTCAGAAATTCATAAATTGCAGGATAATATTTTGATAACCTCATTTAAGTAATATAATATCTACCTCCAAAAAGAGTGCATCACTTAATTATACCTATTTACTATTTCTTAAATTGTGTCACCTTATTTCTGTTAAAACATGGATGGATCTTGTTTCTGGTGGCCAGATGCATTGATGAGGCTACAATTCCTGATATGAAAGTTCTAAACTGGTAAGTAACTTTGGGAGTAAAAATACCATTGTTTTCCTTTTTATTTAATCGCAAAGAATAGAGTGAAAAACTAAATTTTAGAAAATAAAACAATTATCACTCCTGGCTTTTATTCAAATTAGTTCTTATAGCTATGAACAGAATCAAGAAAGTATAATTTCCAAAACACTAAGAATGTAAAATTTATATAATTCCTGATTATGTCATGGTTCTTCATGCTATAGGTAGTTTATATATGTGTAATAATATAACTGTATATGTGAAAAAATTAAAAATTAATAATAGAAAAGAAAGTATAATTTTGAAAGACAGCTGGAAAGGTGTTTTTACATACATACGCCATCATTCAAGTACCCTATATTATAATTACAGGTGTAGAGTAATAAACTGAAATTATTATTATACCTTGGAAATAAAAATGCAATGAAAGTTTAATTAGAAAAACTTGTAGTAGTTAAGAAGATAATGGAAACAAACTTTGGAAGAACACACTTGTGACTTATATCATGGTTGTAAATTTAAAGCACCATTAGGAATAACAAACAATTTAAGGACCATCAAGGGTCATTTCTATAGATATATACTAATGTGATGATAATTTCTTTTCAATTGCTTTTTAGCATTATACCCAAGGATTTGCATGCATTTTGTATTTTCAATTAAGTCTATAATAAGGCAGCTATTCCCCTTGGTTCCTACTGTAATATTATTACACTGAAGCAAAGAGAAGGGAATAGAGAATGAAACAGGGACCAGCACAGGACAATCCACACTACCAATATTGTCCTGAGCATGAAGTACATACTCTGAAAGTCCCAAGAAGTCATAGATGCATTTTGTGATGATGCTTCAACGTTATAGAGAGTTCTGGGTGACTATTCAGGCAGCAAACCTTTTCTGTCATCTTCTCATTTGGGAAGCTGCTAACCTGTGCTCCCTGCATGTTCAGGTAATTAATTTCACTCCTTCTCAAGTCTCTGATGGGGTTGAAGATCAGATAATTTAGTTTTATAATTCAGCTTAGTTGTTTAGGGGTTAAAATGTTTTAAGGTCTAGATAGATGCTTTAAGCTGATAGAGATGAGATATGATAGACATTGATGTACATTCAGAATTTTAGACTGACCAAGATAGGAAAGATGTTTTCTTCAAGGTTGCCAAATACAAATAGTCAAAACACTATGAATGTAGCATTTATATAATTCCTGATTGATTCGTAGTTCTTCTTGTTGTATGTAGTTTATTATACGTATGTGATAATATAAATGTATAGTTATAAGAATTAATTTTAAAAAGAAAGAAAAATTTTAAAAAAGAAAATGTCTGAAAACATTGTACTTTGATGCTGACATTAAATATACTTAAAGAGAAATTCAATTACTTATCCAGGTGACCCTCTTGCATAGTCACATAAACGGATCAAAGCTGAAATGTCAATTATATCATGTATCCACTTAATTTTTTAAAAAGCTAAAAACATATAATTTCAAATGCCAAATATTTTATTGTATTTTTCCCAGATAATTTTTCAGCTTAAATGATTTGTATGGCTGGTCCAGAAAGGGACTCAGATTTCCACTCCCAGCACTAACGAAGTTGAAGTAGAAAGATTAATACTTTAATACATTCCTGGATTATATAATGAATTCAAGAACAACTCCTGCTACACAGTAAATGGTATCCAAAGCAGTCCTAGTGCACACTTACTTGTGGCTAGTCCTCAGGAATGCAAACCACACCAAAGACCACTACCTTTCTTTATTGCAAGCTTAGTACGGAGAAGATCCCTACTCTGGGCTTGCTGTGGCTACCTTTCTTTGGGACTTAGCACACTTACGTAGTTTAAGTATTCTTGATGCCTGACTTCAGTATGGTGCTGAGGAACTGTAAGGAACTACTCCAAGCTTACAAAATGGATAATGGAAAGGCCAGGTGGTTGGAGTTGGTGGGGCACATTTTGAATTGCTAAAGCTAACTTTATAGATAACCTAACAAACTGTAGAAGGCTCCGATTATCTAGTGTATACCAGATGCTAAAAACTGTGCTGAGAGAGATGCCCAGTAAAGCTGCAGCTCCTTTTATACAGAGAGAAAGAAAACCAGCATCCAGCAGAGTAGTTGGGAAATTTGACTTCTGGAGAATAGAACAGGTATAGAATAATGAGTCTGGACCAGAAACACAATTTTCTGTGGAAATACTGATTAGTGTTTTAAAAACAAAACAAACAAAAAACATGTATAACCTTAACAAGAAAGAAAAAAAAAAGCAAAACAAAAATTCAAGAGAGCAGTCCAAGCACATACCTAAAAATAGATACAATAGAACCCTGCAACCAGAAAGATGGCTAAAAAGTCTGAAACCACAGACACACAACCTTGTTTATTCTTTGCTTGAAACTTTAGAGAGACACTTTCCCAAGATATTAATACGAAATAAGCTCACACATTGTTTTCTAATATGAAACACAATTGAGGCTCTAGGGGGAGATACAATAATATGAAAAAATAAGGAATAATAATAAAATCCAGGTCCAAAATAATTCTCTATCTTGCCTAGTAATATGAGAATAAATATATGCTACATTGTATACTTTATAATTAGGTACAAAAATATTATTTGAATATATGTGAACATGATGATAATTTGTAGCTCTTAATATCTTTAGTCGTTACTATGTGCCTTTACACTAATATATCTATCTATAGAGAAGAAAGATGAGAGTTCAGTAGGTAATCATCCAGTGTTGGGAAACTGGTTGTTGAAAGACCTGAAACCAAACACTCTTCTGAATACTTTTGAGTCTCATACTTTTGAAAACTCTCCTTGAATTACAAAAAGAAAAAAAGAAAAAAGAAAAAAAAAGCGCAAGGGCACCCTTGACAATCGAGAAAGCAAAGGAACATCTAGACACAGTGATCACTGAATTCTCTCCAAAATAGTAGAGAAGAAACTCAGTTAATCTAACTTCAGATGTAGGAGCAGATGATCAATGGGCCTGACTGATTGGGGAGCTATCCAAGGTACTCACCCGCTCTAGCTTTTGCTCACTACAACTACATAGGCATAGCAAGTTTTGTGACCCTCTGTTACATTCAAGGAAATGAAGTTGAGTTTTTTGGGCTACCATAGATTATGTTAAGTAAAATAGCACACAATTACACCTAAGAAGTATTTAACACCATGATGTTTTCTATTTTGTTTACTTTTCAGAAAAAAAAAGGAAGAAAGAAAGAAAGAAAATCAATCGTCCTAGAAATGTCTGCTAAATTAATTTGATTTCTAATGAGTCTTGATGCACATCCTAGAAAGTAAAAACTCACATTATAAAACTGGGCATGACAGTACATGTTTGTTATCCCAGCACAGCTGAGGCAAAGGCAGCCAGACCACCACAGCCTGCTGGCCAGCTGGGCTAATCTACAAAACCACAAAAGGGTGGGTGAATCTTGATGAATGAATGATACACTAGCTTACCCTCTGGCCTCCACATACATGTAACATGTAACACGCACGCACACACACACACACACACACACACACACACACACACACACAAACACACACCACAAGAATTAGATTAGCAGTATTTTTCCATGAAGGAAAACCTGCTAAGTAAAGACCAAAAGAAAAGCACCTAAGACAGAAGAGAACTTGCCTCACTCTTTCTTATTTTCCCCTGATGTTCTCTCCTTTCATCTTTAGCAACATAAGAGCACATTTGCATTATTAAATACTCCTTTGTCCATGACTAATTTTTCAACTACTGAAAATGTACAAAGGCAACTACTTTCATTTAAGCTCCATAATAACTGAAAGCTTTTATCAGTGCCTTCATTTTTTGAAGATTTGGAAACTGAGCTTCCAGCAGGTTAAAAAATATTTGTGTGATAAAATGGGCCATTATGGAAGCTAGTAGCTTATCATATTAGCAGACATATAAAAATTGTTTAGAAGTTCATTAAAAGCACATGGTCAGGAACATGAGCACAGTAGATAAAGTACTATAAAGTCACATACATTGAACACATAAACAATAATGAAACATTCATCATTACTTTAAAAAGCTATTACACCCTAATCCTTGGGCTATTGAAGAATTTAATCACTGGACAACATTATTTTACCAGCTCTTGGTACAAGATAAGCAATCATAAATAATCACCTAATGGGAAACCAAACCATGTACCAATTTCAATAACAATGCAAGGATTTGGAAAACCACTATTCATTCTGAGCATCGGTCATCCTAAACTTAACTTTAGTCCATCTTAAACATAATGACTGAAGACAGAGCAAACCAACCTTAATGTTCCACCTTGATCTTCATAGAATCTCTCAAAGTCACTAGTAATGTTTTTACATGTAGAAATATGTATAACGGGGACATTCAGAACTAGAAACGAAACAAAGGAATTTCAAGAGTAACAGGGAAGAACAACAACAGAAAAACAAAAACCCAGGGGTTGACTGTTCTGAGTCTGTAAATTATATGGTACATAAAGCAAGAAAATGACAAAATACTGAAAACAGTAAACGAAAAAATGGCAATCCTGTGATGTGGTTGTTTGTGCACAAGGCTGTTTCTCACAGCCAAAGCTACACAGAGAAACCCTGTCTCAAAAACAAACTAACTAAAAAACAAAATAAGACTAATAAATTTTTTATCCTAAAGTTTTTTATCCAATGGGTACACTATGTGTATACTATGATCCAGTAATATTGAATATAGCTTAACACAAGTTATATACTTAGTTATTATAAATAGTTGCCAGTATTTCACACATTAGGGTTTAGACAATATGCCCTGTGTGAAATGCCTTAACTCAGGATAAGTTCTTTGTAGCATCATAAACCACGCACACATGCGTGCGAGCACGCAAGCGCTTTAAATACATTGTTAATATTTTATGACTAGAACTAGGTATTCCACAGTATTTCATAAAGTTCTTCCTGAACACGGAACATAGCCAGATAAAGGACAAGTCTTAATCACACTTGTGTTTTCTCTTACAAAGCATTAGAGGTCTTGGACTGGTGCTCTTTCTTTGTTGTCGTTGTGTTTGTTTCTTGTTTTTTACAATTTTGAAGTCATTACTTTAATAGAAAGAAATAAGGGCAGAGAGAAATGTGATTGATACAAAATGCTTAAGACCCTATTTTGATTAAGGCCACTAAGAATTAAATGATAAAACAGAAAATTAGAGTGATTAGTTCCCAAAGAAAAGCAGGAGTCGATTCTAAGGCCTACCTGGTGCCAAGTTCAGCCTGACATTGTTATAAATGTTCCCACCCCTGACTTCCTCTTGGGTGATCTTACTGAAAAGATTCCCTTCTAGAGATCAGTGATGCCAGGTGATGATTGCATTTCTTATCTGTCCAGTACTCATTTGCATGGTCTCAACTCACTCTTTAAAAACACTGAGAGCAGCACGCTTAAACACTCTTTAATAGGAATTAAAGCAATGCTTTGCCTCACAAAAATTGTAAAATTAGAAAGCAACCATGACCTCTATAGAAGACACTAAGCTCTGCTACATCTATCTTAAGAAATCTAAATGAATATTCTAAAACAACAGAAATATGGAAGGTGCATAGATGACTTCATATTGCCTCCACTACTATAAGCACAGATTGCTAATATCACTATCAATGGTAATATAATCAACAGTGAGAACCCAAAATGAAAGAAAAAGAACGGGTGTTTATTCTATGGATATTGTATCTGTGAAGGACACTGTAATGAGCATTTCTTATCTCATATCTTCTATTATTAGACTTGTTTTAAAAGACTTTCTAGAAATATTTTATGTGACATTTTTATTGGTATAATTATGTGATTAGCTGTCTAGAAGTGTCAGTCTCAAGAGGAGAGAACCCAAACACCTATTGATAAAAGTGTGTGTGTGTGTATATATATATATTTATACACATATATACACACACATATGCTGAAAACCTTGCTTATGTACATTATTATGGAGAAACTTTATGCCATCAGTATTTCCAAATGTATTACCAAATAAGTAAGAGATTTTAGATTCTTTGCTTAGCTCACAGTACAATTCTTTGAAATTAACCCACAAATTGGTTTTAGCTCATATTTGTATTTTATCAAAGCCATCTTTCTGACGTAGGCATTTGTTCTCTCAGGAGGCTTACAAAGATGTTTATCATGTGCAGAGAACCTTCTAGCCTTTGGTGGTTTTAATCTCAGTTCAGCATCTTTGCATTGAGTACGTTACTTTTCTTTCAAGCAATCATGTACACGCCATGTCAGAACTGTAGCCTCCTTGCATGTGAACCATCTCTCTCTGGCCGTACGTAAAATCCTCTGAGGTTGAAATTTCAGTTTATTCAAGAAAAGTAGAAATCCCACCACCATGATAAATGACTCTATCAAATCTTAATCATCGACAAAGCTGACTCCACAGAAAAAGATACTTTATTATACTTTGAATAGAGTGAATCACCTACCGACAGTATGCAGGAAAAGTCAGTTCCTATTATATTAAATAGTCCTGTCAGATCACTAGACAATCTTTTTTTATCTAAGTGCAATTTAAGTAAACTTTTCTTCAGAGAGTTGCTCTCAGAAAGGAGTTTCTTTATTTGTGCATCTATTCCCAGTAAGATTTGCCTAGTATGTAGTCGTCTAGAATACAATCATGTTTGCGTTTGTGTTTGTGTTTGTGTTTGTAAGCAAAGCTAACACATGCTCTTGTCACATTTCTCTCTTAACAATGTGTTTCCTCTAAATAGCCTGTAAAGTTTTCCCATATTGATCTGAGGGTGGACTTGCATTGACGTTAAGCAACCTTGACAATAAAGGCAACAACTGCTTTAACACTTAGCTGAACTTCAGAGGCTGTTAAGGCAGCAACAGTTAAATTCATGGGGAATTCTTCCCTTTGAAGAGTGGAAACACCGAAGCCCCAGACCTTCTAACCGACAGCTCATTATTGCAGACGGTCTATGCAAATTGTACACTGACTACAGGCCCTCGGGGGAGGGTTTCTCTGTTTTCTGTCTCTGGTACTAACCTAGTATAACTTGCCATATTACTGCCCTCTTGCCAGTAATGTTAATGATGGTGATTATTAGTAATAACTCTGAGTAATGAGGTTTTCTTCCCTGTACTCAAAATAATTGCTCTGTGTAAATCCACTGCAAGTTTTACGGTGCACTAAAGATTAGTAACATTAGAAACTTGGCAAATCTTACTTATAGAGGCATTTTACCTAATGATCTAATCCATCAGTTCCAGGCTTAGCAGTCTAGAGACTCACTTATTAGGAAGAACCTCTCTTCTTTTCATATTTGCACTAAGAAACAATCTCGTCACCCAGCTGCATGTGTAGAAAGCTCTTTATGGGTGCCTTGAAAGTATAAGCTCCACTATACACATGGCAGTCCAAGAGGAAATTCACTGCATTCAGCCCGTAGATTGAACTTTACATTAAGTGATCTCTGACTTAAGTAGTTTTAGAAGGAATTTATCTTGTACTTTGATATCTTACAGCCATTCTAGATTAGGTGATACCCATGACAAACTTGTAAGAAATTGGTCACGTGTGTAAGCTAACACTGGAGAACGTCAGCAGAGAAGGGGAGGGGTTAGCTGTGCCATTGCTTTTCCCAGTATCATCCTTTCTAGCATATCCCGGATTCCCAAGCTAAAGAAAAGATGTGAGAGGAAAGATATTCATTCCTTGATAAAGGTCACGTGCGTGTGTGTGTGTGTGTGTGTGTGTGTGTGTGTGTGTGTGTGTTTATGAACATCTGTGTGCCTTGTAGGAGACCAGAGGACAATTTCAGTATTCTAGCTTAAGAGCAATATCCCTTTTCTGGCTTTTCTCTTTTCTCACTCATTTATTTATTTGTTATTAGATACTAGGCCTGGAATTTGTTCTCTCCCGTTCTAGCACTGGACTCCCAAGAGTGGGTTTCTTTACCTGCCTCTTCTTTTACAGAGGATTCAGGAAGGAACTCCAGACGTCCTGCTCACTGGCCACCTTCCCAGTCCTGCTATTGGCTTGTTTACTCAATACTTCTGACTTGATTATGAGTTCGTGCTAAGAAATACGGAAGTCCCCTGACTTAAATAAGGAACATCGTATATACATACAGGTGATTTCATTTGTCATTCTTTCCCATAGTGACCTTGACAAATGAGACCGGGCTGGCAAAAGACAATAAACCAAGGATATATTGCAGAAAACTCCTTTTTTGTTCAAGAACACAGAACCCCTGAATCATTAAGATCTTTTCAAATCATGTGATGGCAGCATAGGTGGTGGTCTATTTTCTTTTAATCTCATTAAACAGCATGCAAAACAAACAAGGACATGATTACATAATCAGTAATCGGTTGCTGATCTTATTCGTGTTGTATATAGGTTTTCTAGATATTTGGATTTGTTATTAGCTATTTATATTGGTTTGCCTAGCCTTACTCCAATCCGTATCACCTCATTTAATAAGAATATTTTAGCCTTTTTTTCCTCACCCTGAGGGAAGGACCAGTGGATGTAAGGACCTCCAGGTCTCTTCTGTGACCCTTTCCCAACCCTTTCATCCCTCCCACGCCCCTTGACCTGTGGTCTTTTCCTTCCCTGATGGGCTCCCCCACCCACCCACCCCCGTCCCTGTCATCTTCCCTTTTTCCACTGATTTTATTTTTCTGTTTCCAAATCACATCTGCTTGCCTGCCTTGTCGAAGCTGTGCACGAGGCAGGAAATCTCTTGGATGAGCCGGTGGTTCTTTGAGGGCCCAGTCAAGACCGTAGTGGCACCCAAAACACCCGTCATGTCGGTGCTGCTTGCGGGAAGCCCTACAGATGGTGTGCATGTGGCCAAGGAAGCAAGAAGCAGCCCCTCTGTGATGGCTCCCACTTCTCCCAGCGCGTGGCCTCTCCCCACTCCGAGTGGCCCTATGTACCCGAGGGCCACTCAGATCCCCCTTACTGCGATGGTACTCACAAGAATGAGCAGGGACAGAAAGCAAAAATGGACGGCCCACTCTGAGGGGTACTGTGGCTCCAGACCTCCGACAGGTTTCCCTTCTGTGAAAGCAACAGTGTCAAGGGACCGATGCGAACATTCAAGGACCCAGGCTCCTTGCTAGCTCTCATTCCTCGAAAACCCTGTATTCCCCTGTTGGGCAGCTGAGAACAGGCCCTAGTTCAGTACCTAGTAAAGCTGTCATTAAACAACAAGGCCCACCCTCTAAAACAAAAACAAATTTTAAAAATCCACAAAAACAAACAAACCTGAATATTTCAGCAAGTCTTGATATTCACCATCGCTTATTTTCGTTCTTTTCTACCGCTATCCTGTCTACACCCACTACAAAAATGAATTTTAATGAGTATAATAAATAGCTTTAAATACGGTTAGAATTTGAAGCGAGATATAGCATATCCCATTAGAATACTCAGAATGGTATTTTGAGTTTTCTTGAATGCATTTAATCAAAAAATATCTTATTGTATGCTAATGTCTTTATTTTCTTCTTTATTAATGTACCTCACTTTTATTTGTCTAATGTCTTTATACATAATATAATATTATTTTCGAACCCGGCATATTTATTTTAATCCTTAAGAGCTAATTATTTCTAAAATTTATTTTGTATTATCTAATTAATGTGTCCTGTGTATTTTAAGTAAATTAACTGCAACTGTTTTATGGATTCATTGAGAATTATGTTTACCTTACCAAGTATATTGTTTTCCATTGTTTAGCTCTGAAATGTATAAATTTTCATTGTTTTTAGTGTTACTTTCACATTTTCTTTCATTATAACCATGTAATAAGATTGAAGTTGTTTTACAAGTGTGCTGTGCTCTGTCTGCATCAGCCCATGGCCACACACAATGTGCATACTTTGGCAACCGTTGCTTTTACCCTGTTCCATGCCTTCTCTCTTGACTTAACTTCTAACTCAAAAGGACCCTCTTTCCACTTACTCTTAGGTCTCTTCCTTAGTTTCTGTCATCTGCTGGCAGCCATACTTTAAAAGGTGTTAGACTACAGCAGAATGACAATCACTTGCATCAGCTATGTTGTGTCCCTGTGACAAGAGACACTAAAGGAGGAGAGACTTGCTTCGTTCCTGGCTTCGGAGATTCACAATGGGAGAAAACCCTGGTGGGACACAGTGCATTATGGTTGTGTGGGAAGGGGAGAGACTCAGTTGTCAACTTGACTACATCTGGAACAAACTAAAACTCAGTCAGCTGGGTACACCTGTGAGGGATATTATTGCTGTTGTTGTTTATTAATACATATGAAGTGGGAAGACCCATTTTTATTATTTATTTATTCGCTTTACATACTGGTCTTAGCCCCATCCCGCCTCACCTCCCAGTCCTACCCTTCTTCCCTCTCTCCCATCCCCCTTAGCCCTCACTCATTTCCACCCACCCCAGCTCATCACGTTCCATCAGGACTGAGCAAGTCCTCTTGCTCTGTGGCCTGGCAAGGCAGTCCCAACAGGACAAAGTGATGAAAAACTAGAAAACAGAGTCCATGTCAAAGACAGTCCCTGCTCCCCTTATGAGAAGACCCACATGAATCCTGAGCTCTCCATCAGCTGCACCTTTGTATGAGGCCTAGGTCACGTCAATACAAGGTCCTTGGTTGGTGCTTCAAGCCTTTGGGCCCTGGTTTAGTTGGCTCTGTTGGTCTTTTTGTGAAGCTCCTCTCACCTCCAGCTCCTTTTCTCCTTCCCCCCACTTTCCCACAAGACTCTCTACTCTTGCCCAATGTCTGGCTGTGGGTCTCAGCATCTGTTTCGAGGAGCTGATGAGGACAGCTATGCTAGGCTCCTGTCTTCAAGCAAAGCAGAGTGTTCTTAATAGTATCCAGAGTTGGTTCTGTCCCATGGGGTGAGTCTTGGGTTGGGCTAGGCATTGGTTGGATATTCTCTCAGTTCCTGCTATATCTGATTCATCTTTATGGCTGCACATCTTTTAGGCAGGGTGAATTTTGAGTCAAATTTTTGTGGGTGGGTTTATGTTCCCCTCCATCTACTAGGAGACTTGTTTGGTTAGAGGGTGTCCTCTTCAGTGTCTGACCCCTGCTACTAGGAATCTCTGCTAGAGTCCCTCTCATACCCCCACTCCCAGGAGTCTACCCTGAGTTAGGTCTCCAGCTTGTCACAGAGATGCTCCCCTCCCCTCCCCCTCCCTTGCACACAGTTTCTCTTTTCTCTGCATGCCCTCTGTCCATCCGCCCCCCCCCCCCCGCTCTCCCCAGATCTGATCTCTACTTTCATATCTCTCTGTGTTTCCTCTCCTACTTTGTTCCTTCTCTTCAACCACTGCCTCTGTCTATTCTATTTCCCCTTCTGAGTGAGATTTAAACATTCTCCTTTGGATCCTCTCTGTTCCTTCTTTTCTTTGTGTCTGTGGGCTGTAGTATGTTTATCCTGTACTATAGAGCTAAAATCTCCTTATAAGTGAGTCCATAGCCTGTGTGTCTTTCCAATGGGACACACCCATTTTAACCAGATCTTTTGAGACTGGAAGATCCACCTTTAATCTTGCCCACACCTTCTGCTGGCAGCCTGAATAAAGGACAGAGAAGGAAGCTGACACTATCTGTTTGTTCTTGCTCTGGCTAGCAAATCCATTCTTTCATCGGCCTAATTCTTCAGGGTCCAGGCATATACTGAAGACCGGCTAAGACATCCTGCCTCCTGGATTGAACAACCGCTGGATTCTTGGACCTTCTGTTAGTACACAGCTATTGTTGGACTGGCTGGACCAAGTCTTGAAAAACCACTCTAGTAAAACCCCCAGATAGCTGGATTCAGTCTATAAGTTCTGTTCCTCTGAACATAACAGCAAGTGAACAGAGTCTGAGAGAGAAACAAACAAAGAGAAAGAGAAAAGACAGAGAGAGAAATGTATGAAGGAGAGAGATGGGCATGAGAGAATGAGAATACCCCTAAGAACTTGGTTCTGCCCCATAGCCCACATCCTCAGATCAGCCCCACTTTCTCATTTCTATAACCTCTTGAATATTATCATTATCAACAGCAGGAAGTCAAGCCTTCAAATCTGGTGCCTTTTAGCAGTCATGTCATATCCAAGTTATAATAAACCTCTCTTTGTAAGCCACAGCTTCAGCCCCTATAATTATTTTACAACTAACAATTCTGCTACTAATCTAGAGAGAGATTTAGTTAACCAGGAATCAAGATTTGATGTTTATTTTTTCTTTTAAAAAGGTATATTTTACGTATACTGCTGGGTGTTCAGAATACAAATATAGGTATCATGAAATGAAGTTACTTCAGTGTACTGGCCAGAAATCCTAAACAATATTACTAATTATTATATCAACTACCAGTGTTAGTACTATTCTACTGATGGATGTAAAAACAATCCCCAAGGGGGGTCTAGAAGCTTACCAACTGGGCTTAATTAAACCCCTGAGGAGAGGGTACTGACCCCCAGGAAAACATTTTCACAGAGTGGTCTTAGAAAAAAGTTTAGTTCAGGGTTTGAAACAATTCTTTTAAGGGGGTATGTTGATAGAGAGATGACTCTGTGGTTAAGAGTGCTTGTTGCTCTAGCAGATGACACAGGTTAGCCACATGGTGGCTCACAACTGCCTAGAGCTTCAATTTCATGGGGCAGGCACATGTACACATGTGGTGCCCGTACAGGCAAACACTCACAGTCATAAAATGATGAATAAAGAATTTTAAAAGGGTACTTCTGAAAGTCCTGAGACTCTGTCTTGAAATAGATTAAAAGTTTAAATTTACCTTTTAAATTTTTCATAAAAATCTATAAGCATCTACAAACATATATACTTTAATTGATCATTACTTATATAGCATAAGGAAATCTCTTTTAATAAGGTAAATGAGAATTCTTTTGGACACAGAACTAATTCATCTCATCATAATATCTTCACAATACTCCATAAATAGATCCACAAAATTTTATTGTTTCTTTTATTGTTAGACAAGTTCACATTTTGTAAAAAGTTTAAGTAAGATTATTAAGCCCTTTTCTCTGTCTTCCTGGCCCTCCTCTCCACAGGTCTGATCTCCTCCCTTACTTCTCTCTGAGCTCCCTCTCCTACCTTGTTCCCCCTCTTCAACCACTACCTCTGTCTTTTCTATGTCCCCTTCTGAGTGAGATTTAAGCATCTTCCCTTGGTCCTCCTTGTTACTTGTCTCCTTTGGGTCTATGCATTGTGGTATGTTTATCCTGTACTAAATGGCTAAAACCTGCTTATACCTGAGTGCATACCATGTGTGTCTTTTTGATCTGGGTTACCTCACTCAAGATGGTCTTCCCTAGTTCCATCCATTTGGGAGCAGGGGCTGTCTCTGACATGGACTCTCTTGCCTGCTTTTCCATCACTTCCCCCTGAGGGGACTGCCCTGCCAGGCCACAGAGGAAGAGGACAAATGCAGTCCTGATAAGATTTGATGAGCTGGGGTAGGTGGATAGGAGGGCTCCCCTTTGCTGAGGAGTAAGGGAGAGGACAGAGAAGGAGGTACTGGGAGGAGAGGAGGGAGAGAGCTATGACTGGGGTATGAAGTGAATGAATGAATGAATAAATAAATAAATAAATAAACATCATTAAACCCATCTTGTTCATATATGTATTCAACTCACTGCTCATTAATTTGTTTATTGTTTTTCCCTCTTTGCAGACTTCATTCAATCATTCCTCTTCTGCAGTAGAACATTTCAGGGCGTGTTTCAATCAGCTTATATGTCCTTAAATGAGGACCTATGTGGAGGACCGAGGGACTGGGGAACTAATGAGACAGCCTCAGTGTAATTTATGAGATTTGTTTAAAACCTTTCATCCTGGGGTTAAAGTAATTATTTTTCATTTGCCTGATGCTTAGTGATTCAAAATAGAGGACTTTTTCAGGAATGATTTTTTTCAACCTGTTGTATTGGGCCATGCCAAGTTTATTAAGAAAAAAATCTCTGGTAGGTCTCTGGGTTACACAATTAGGCATTTTCATTTTATTTCATAGCATGCTGATACATGTTCTAAAAGCAAGCAAGACAGTGGGCTCTAGCTACTGAGCCCAGAATAAAGGGGAAATGACCTTATTTGATTAAACAATTTAAAAAATCATCCTAGAACACTAAATATGGTGAAATTTCAGCTAGTCTGTTAAAAATAGTCTTGGATATGAATTCTTCAGCATTCTGAACAATATTACTTAATATTTCAACTTACCATTTCCTTGGGTCTGTTTTTGTAAGACACACCTATGCTTGTTTCTATAAACATGCATAGAAAATAATTGCGTATTTTTAAAATAAATTTTCTACAGCAGGACTTGGTTAAATCTTATGGCCGCCTGAAGGCTTATGTTTGTTTGTCATTACCATGAGAGCCAGTAACTAAGGAGAACTTAAGAAAGGAAAGGAGAAATTGTAGATATGTAACCTCACATACATAAGGAATAAGATACATCATTACCTAATGATGCATTAACAAACAGTGAAGCAAAATTGGGGAGGACACTCACGTTCTTTAGCCTAGTAGAGTTATAATTATATAATCAGAACATTGGCTCTTTTGAGGTAATGTTAAAAGTGTCCTGGGCTCTCTGTCGCTTGGACCAATGGATCTATTCATTCCAACTCCTGGTTTCCTGTCCAGTTTAGCATCTCATTACTTGAAAGTAATTGTTGAGAGGAGACTTTGTTACAAAAGCTACAGAGCCCTCCATCATTTTGGTACAGGATAGGTGCCCTGAATGTAGGCTCCTGTTTCCCCACTGTCCTTCATTGTGTTTGTCTCTTCACACAATCGTGTGATTGTGTACCGCTAAATAGTGATTTGGTGGTAATGGTGCGTTTCAAATTGGCGACTCAGATAACGAGAATGGAGGGAGAAAAGAGGAGAGAGTATGATCTTAGCCTAGTTATACACCTGCACGTTTCACCAGAGTCAACAGAAGAACAGAATTACAGGGTAATCGCAGCAAGACTTTTGTGAAAATGGAATAAGGTGATTCTGGGGAAAAATATAAACGATGTAAAAACTGCACACCTGAGCCTTGTTTTCCTCGACTTCCTCTTGACGGGAAACTCCATTCTCCTGCGGTTCTACACGTGCAGATCTTTGGAGAGTGGAAGCCATCAAGAGCCCCAACCTAGCTTTGTTTCAGGAGGGAATGTGATCCGAATTAGAAGCTCTTTAAACGGTGTCATCCAGCTTATGGAGAAAGGGATGGACATTTTCCCACAGTGTGTGAGGAACTATGGCCCCTTTTAACGCATGGGTGATGGGCATCATACGCTGTAAAAATGTGCCACCAGGAAATGTATATTTCATGGTTGATCTTCTTTCCAATTATCCTGCATTTAATCATGGTGAATGTCTGTAATTAGAGGAGTTCAGCGACTTGGCGAATAGCATTTTACTGTCTCAAAAAAGTGAGTCTTGACTCTTGAAGATTCTTTCATCTTTTTTTTTTTTGTACTTTTTATACATATGTGAATTCATAGGTATCAAGAGTTGGAAATATAGCCAATAATATTTGTTTTTATTTTACTATACAAAATCATCTAGCAACTGGATTATTAAAGACAGGATGTGTTTCATTGCACTCTCTTATATTTTGTAAACAGTGGCAAGATTATGAGAACGTAGAATCAAATTAAGATCTTAAGTGACATGAATAAACATGTCTGTGCAGACAAGAATGTAAAAGTAAAAAAGAAAAGAACCATTCTCCATTGCTACAATAACCAAAATGTTGAAGTAACATCACCAGACAGAGCAGATCAATTTGTTCTCTTTGAACAGCTTCACAATCAATAAATATATCTGTCAATCAAAGATGAAACCTTGTCAATTGAAGTTCATGCCATTGTCAACAGCACTTATCTCTCTGACAAGTCAGTAGCTTTGGCTTCACTGTTTTAAAATATTAGAAGGTATTTTGTAACAAACTAAATAGTCTACTAATTCCTACATGCTTTTGGTGCTCCAATTATTTGCTTGGCGCAATCTTGTTAAATCAAAATTTGGAATTCCTTTCTATGCATTAGTACAGTGTTCTGCAATAGAATAGTTGTTAAAAGTGCAACATTTTCATTTCCTTTCATTGGTCTCTCTGCAAAGATAGTGAGTCATGCACATCAAACTTTCTGACACTTGCATGATATTCGAAGTTTCCACAAATTTACTCAACTGTTAATGTGTCCTCCAAGCTTTCTTCACAGTGACATTGGTCAGAACAATGGCACAGCTGTGTCCCAACATTCAGTCACCTAAAGAAGTAATAACATGATAAATTGCCCAATGATGAGCTTACTGATTTAACATTTAAAAACTTATTAGAAAGTTGTTTTCTGTCTGAAGAGCAGCTAGAATAGAAAAAATATCAAATCTAGACAATGCTCTGAGTTTTACCATTGGTGTACCATTCGATAATGCAAGAATATAAATTTATTATAAAGAGCTAGAAGAATAACAAAACATCCAAAAGTGTAATCCTACCACCAATTCAATGAACACACATTAGAGCCCTGAGACACGCATTTGTAAATAAGCATTTCTTTGTAGTAGTTAAATGATGGATATGCTTCTTTTTTACTTTTACATGTACATTTATATTATTACCACATATACAATAAGCTACATTCAGCAGGAAGGACCATGAAACAATTAGTAATTCTAAATATATTATATTTATAGTGTTTTGCTTATTTGTATTTGGCCTTAGAGAAAACATTTTTCCTATCTTGGTGAGTTTAAAATTCTGAATGTAAATCAGTATCTATCATATCCCTTTTCTATCAACCTAAAAACGCCTATCTATACCTAAAAACATCTTAACCTTAAACAACTAAGCTTAATGGTAAAACTAAACTCTCTTGTCTTCAATCCCATCAGAGACTTGAGAAGGAATAAAATTAATTACCTAAGTATACAGGGAGTGCAGGTTAGCAGTTTCTCAAATGAGAAGATGACAGAGAAAATTTGCTGCCTGAATAGTCACCCAAAGCTCTCTATAATGTTGGGGCATCATCTTCAGCCTTCTGGCCCAATGTATCTGATGGACATATCTGTGAGGCAGGAACAATTGAGGATTTGCTTTACCCTGTCCTGGCCAAGTTCAGCCATCGACTCTGCCTGCATCCAAGTTTGCCCATTTTTAGCCAGAATTCTGCCTGTGGTAGAAACGAGGACATTTTGACCTGCCTTTCTTAAACAGAATAATTTTCTACTTCAACCACCACCTAAGCCCATAGGGTTAACAAGAAAAATAATGGTTTCAATGCAGTTTCTAAAATTGCTTTGAGGAGATAGAAATATTTCATCATACAAAAGCAATTGTTTTTCTAAATTAGGTGATGACAGAAATATAATTTTGCTACAACATTGCTCCACCCTATTTATATTGCTAAAAAATATACAGGAAATCCTTCTGTCTGCAGCCCAGTAAAGGAGCTGGTGAGATGATTTGTCAAGCCTTACCAACAGGAAATCTCACCCAATAGTAAATCCTACAGGGAAGGTTGAGATAAAAGAATCCTCAGGTAATTGCTGTTGAGGAACCAAATGCATTTCTAAGAACACAGCATCCCTTCCTCACAGTTCATGTGAGGACCAGCTGCAGACTAGGAATGAAATCCAAAAGTAAAGAACCAGTCTGTTCTTGGTCCTGGAAGTTTCTAGGTGTGCCTGCTTATCCTCTTGTCAAATTGAGTGACGACCAGACTTTCATGTACACATCATTCCTCCATCAGCCAATGCAGCATTACCAGAGCATTAGTGGAGTTCACTAACAGTTAACGAAAGACCTTCTTTACTGAAAGTAGACATTACTCTCTGCGGGTTGTTTTTGCACAAGGCCATCTGCACACACAGTATGGTGGTTTTCTCCACTGACCAAAGCGTTCTCTTTAGCAGCCAATTCAGGTATTTTCAGTGGTGCAGTCAGAACCGATTCATGCAAGCAAGCCCTTGCTATATTGTCGAAAAGTGAAAATTGTTATTGCTCTTTTCTTTTAAATTGTACAGTTTGGGAAAACAGTAATACCTATGAGTAATCTATAAAATATCCTACAGTAATAAATCGGTATACTTACCCTAGCATTAGCCATAACTTAATTTAAATTTTTTTTGTATTTATCCAAAATAAGTGCTAGCAATGCATACCTTTTAGGAATGTTTATTAGTGGATTTCTCCTCAGACTCCATAATGATTGAATTGATTCAGCAGGAGGTAAACACTGGGCTCTTAGCAGGCCTGTTCTACAGCCAGACACACTCTAGACTCGGCACAGCTCAAGAGGTTTGACATCCTTGAAAGTTGACTGGAAATCACACTGGCTGATGACATAGCTAAACACTCATGTATTTATGAAGGGGAGCCGTGGTTTAAGCAACATTGTCTTCCAAAGAGGAGATGGATGAACGTTACGAATAAACTACAGGAATATGTCTGAGACACAACATACTTGTAATTCCTTAATAGATGACAAATTGTTCAATAATATGTCACAAAGGGAAACAGGAGGCTACTAAAATGTGAGTCTGTTGGTGTTTCACTGCCAGGATGCTATGGTTCTAATGAACATGATGGCCTAAGTTTGGTGTTTATATTTGTTTTATACTGATTGGAAAGCTTGGTGCCACTGCACAATAATCCTCAATTTAATTCTTCACAGTAATACAAATAAACTTCCCATTTTGGGCACTGCACAGTTTACTTTATTTACCTCTCAGAAATGTCTTGCAAAAACTACAAGCAGGATGTAGTAGGGGAAAAATACAGAAGAAATGAACTTGATGCGGCCATTGTGACATCTATAAATTTGGAGACATTTCTTGACTGTTGCAAACTTCCACACTATAATATTTGAGTAGTAACTAGATAGTATTTGCCTTAGCCTATCTTTGTGATGCAGGCCTATCTATAATCCTGGCTACTCAGGAGGCTGAGGTACTAAGAGCACAAATTCATAACTAGCCTGAACAACTTAGTGAAACCTTACCTCAAAATTAAAAGTAAAATGACCAGTGAGATTGCTTGACAGCACAGCACTCATTACCACACAAGAGGCTTTGTGTTCAAACCCACCACTACCACTGCAATTAATAATGATGGCTTCAGTTTGCAGGGCTTTTATGTCTCTTGGGAGTCGAGAATAAAAATTGTAAGTCTTTACAACTTATGGAAAAAGAAGATTAGATTTCGAAAAAAAAAAAACAGAAGTTAAGTGCTTCACATAATATCACACAACTAAGTAGCAAAACCAAGACAAGAATTCAAAACCTGAAAGTCTGAGAGTACAATTATTCTGGGAATTTGAGACCCACAATCAAATATTCCCCCTGCCTTGAAACCTTTGACAACAGCTGATGCTGTTTTCCAATCTCCCATGGCATCTCTGCTCATACTCTCTAAACTTACATAGGACTGCCTATGTGCCTGGTTTTGGTCTTATTTTTTAATAACATGCAAGTAGAGATTAATAGATAAATAGACAGTCATATAAACAGAGAGATACACACTCCAACAGCACAAAGTAACATCTCTTTACCTAAATACATCACAGGTTTTCAAAACAAGGCACTATCCTTAAGCTTGCAGTGGGAATCCATAATTTTTTTCACCAAGATCTTCCATATCAAAGAATGCCTTTTTATTGGTGAATATTTGTGGGAGATTTGCATGTGCTTAGACAGCATACTTTGTTTGTACTCACATCCATATTGCCATCTCTTGTCCTCCACACACTTTCACTGGTCTTCCTGCTCTTCTTAAAGCATGTCCCTCTCTACTTTCATTAAGTTATCTTCTACATGTAAAGAATTCTTAACTTAATGTCAGGTTGCTTGTTTTTACTTTTTATGAGAGTGTATAATCAGCATAGTTAAGAAGAGGCTATGGGACATTGCCAAGGAAATAAAACTTAATTTTTTGCAATGAATTATAATGAGTTTAATTGCAAGATACTCAAGTCTTCACCCTATCCTGAGTGGTCAATGTGTCCTTCCATGGCCCACTACAGTAACTAAATGGCACTGAAAACGAAAGCATGCTCATTCCTTAGGGGCCTTTGCTGTCACATCCTCTGAGTAAATGAAATATGTTTAGACTAGACTCTTATTATCCATAAGCACAAGGTCAAGACAGAACATCTTACCAAACTCTTAACATTTCAGATATGATTACAGCCATAGGAATCAGCCCTGGTTCACACTCATTTCAATGACTGGGTTTATCCTAAAAGATTTTACATGCTTTAATGAATGTTGAAAAGAATGTCATAGATGCTTGGCCATGTGAGACTCATTCAAAGGCAATTTTGGTGTTTACTACCTAATGTCTTTTGAGAGTTGATTTCTATGCCACGTTCCTGAAACCAAGCAGCTCTTCCTTAACCCAATGCAACCTTAGTCTTTATTTGAAACGTGTGTCTATCCAAGCTAATTATCTAGAACAACTAATTCACCTTCATCTAATAGTAAATACTTTAAAATGAAGATAATTATTAAAGTAGCCTTGTTAATGCATTTTATTATGTGTGTCAGATGCTGTTTAGTATCCAACATAATTACTACAATTTAGTTTATTTGAGTAAATTTCAGCAAAGTTCATATGTGTACGTGGAAACGTGCTTTATTCATCCAATTACAGTAATGTGAACTTCATATACACTAAAAAAAATTTTAATACTAAAATCTACTCGGCTTTAATACATATACTCAGATTTACTGTAATTTAGAGAAAAAAAGTTTGTCCTATCTTCTAGAGAGTTTTCAAAGCAGTGGCATTTAAGAATCATGTTGAAACCAGGTACAATGGTATGCTGCTGTAATCTCAGCACTCTGAAGGACAGAGGCAGGCTGATCTCTATGAGTTTGAGGCCAGCCTTGTCTACAAAGTGAGTCCAGTACAGCCAAGGCTATACAGAGAAACTGTCTCAGGGAGGAAAAAAAAGAATCATGTAGTTTTGTTTCTTTTTTTTTTTTTCCAAGATAAAGTTTCTTTGTGTAGCCCTGTCTATCCTGGAACTTGCTTTGTAGACCACGCTGGCCTTGAATATAGAGATCTACCTGCCTTTGCGTCCCAAGTGCTGGGATTAATGACATTTCCCACCATGCCTTGCCTATGAGTTCTGTTCCTTTTTTAACTACTAAAACTTTATTATCAAAAAGACCTTCAAATGAAAAATATCACACAGGAGAATTAACCAGACCCCAAATCTATACATCTCAATGAATTTCTATGTGGTTGCAACAGCGATTCAGAACCTGTGTAGCTTCATGCCAGATTTTATACTTTCACTAACAGATACATTTTCATGCAATTATTTACCACACCAAAGAGAGAGAAGGATGGAGAGAGATAGAGGGAAGGGGAGAGAGAGAGGGAGAGAGAGAGAGAGAGAGAGAGAGAGAGAGAGAGAGAGAGAGACAGAGACAGAGACAGAGAGAGAGAGACAGAGAGAGAGAGAGAGAGAGAGAGAGAGAGAGAGAGAGGAAGGGAGGGAGGGAGGGACGGAGGGAGGGAGGGAGGGAGGGAGAAAATATCTACGACAGAGTCAAAACTAGAATATCAATGCACTTTTCAGCCTTTCCACTGACGAGACGAGTCCCGGTTACCTGAGTTCAGCCCTTCTTCGTCACCTATTATCTATCCTTTCTTCCTTATCATTCTTTTGTTGTTGTTGTTGTTGTTGCTAATTTTTCCATTTCTTGGCTTAGTAACCAGGATTTCCATTTTGAAAACAATAACTGTAGCAACCAACCCTTATTTTCTTTCCATCAATTAATAGACCACATGACACAATTAATACGAAATTTTGGAAAAGTGCTTTATTCATCCAATTACAGTAATGTGGAAATACTTAATACCCTATCTATGTCAAGGGACACTTCTTATGGGGTGCACGTTAAGACAGCTACACCTATGCTAAGCCCAGCCGTTTCTTTTCTTCTCAAACACAATCACAGTCAGCACCATCCCGAGCATAGCTAGAAGACCCTCCTTGTTCACGCTGAGCGACCTTGAAGCTCACGCAGTCTCACACGATCAGGCAGGTTTAGTAGAAGAGAAAGGCTCCCGTACTTCAGGTGTCTCATTGTGATGCCTTTTCTGCTCATGTTGAACCACTAACAGAGACACAATCTTTTATCCAGGGACGGGTTTATAATTGCCTTAATTCTTCCCTTTGCACATGACATAATTTATTGATCTGTTCGCCTGTCTGTCATCGTTTCCCATGTTTCTCTTGTCTGCCAACTATATAAATACTACATAGGGGTGAAAAGCCCTGTCCTTCACTTCCTGTATATTACTGAAGTGGTTTACCCCATGCTACATATATAATATATCAAATAAATAGAATATTTATTGTTGACAGGTTCACAAGACAATAATATGTCGATCATTTCATTCAAAGACTAACATGCACACTTACATAGAAAGAGTTCCAAGAAAACCAACTAAACCCAGAAAACCTCATACATTACATTGCATGTAAGGAAAGGGGGGAGAAATGCCAAAGTTTGCTTGCTCAAAAACATGAAAAGGTTAGGGGAAAGTTTCCAGACTCCTTGCATTTGCTTAAGGCAGTTCTACCCAGAGTTAAAAACAAGGTGTTTTATTTCTGTTTGTAACAAGTCTAAGCACAGCAAGCAGGAAAAAAAAAACCTCTGTAACTCATTTTAATGAATCAATTAATATACATGTGATGGATGCAGGCTCCTTGTCACAAGCAGCTACTTGTCTGGTCCAGAACTCTACCAGTGTGTTACCATCCATCATGAGTCAACGGCAGAAATAGCCAAAGGGATGTTCTGGGCCATAAGTCAATTCTGACCAGGGTTGTTTCTCTTCTGTTTTATTTATTTTGTCTTAGTGGATGCTCGTGTACCTTTGTTACTCAGTTACATTAAGGACGGTCTAACTTAAAGAGACATGCACCCCCATTTCCACAGATGTGAGACTTTCACAATCAATCTGCACTGATGGAGAGCAAGAGATCATATCAATGTGTTGTTTCTATGAACACTTGTTCATAAAATGGACAGTGTCAGTGAATGGACTTTTTTCAAAACTTTTCAGATTTATCAGTTTATACAAGTTCATTTGTTTTTGTCTTGTGTACGCCCATGCCAAGGGGCGTGTGTGTGTGTGTGTGCGTGTGTGTGTGTGTGTGTGTGTGTGTGTGTGTGTGTGTGTGTAGATCAGAAGACAAATTTAGCTATTGGTCTTTACCTTCCACGTTGTTTATGAAATAGGATCTCTTAGAGGGCAGTATGTGAATCCATCTGCCTAACTTGCTAGCTTATAGAAATTTCCCCCAACAGCCCCCACCCCAGTTTCTATCTCCATGCTTGCCATAGAAGTTTTGGCCTTATAGATGGATCCCAAAATTTATGGCTTTATATGGTTTCTTAAGATCCAGATTCAGGTTTTTAGATGTGTGGTAAATGCTGAGCCACCTCCCTAGCCCAGAAAGTTCATTTGTAACTGATGGAACATTTTTATGATATGCATTTATAAAACATAACGCTCAGTTTTTAAAATCATCATTTCATTTATTTAACATTACTGAGAGACAAGATTATAAAAATTGAAAACAACTAGCCCGCTATTCCAGATAAAGAGAATGGCTATATAAAAATCATCATGAGAAATCCTGCCTTGTTGGGAATATTCTCCGTCTTGAGTTTCTAAGTCCCTATCGTGACTGTGACATTGTTGGATAGTTTTAACAAAATCACAATTGTGAGAAGCTTGGTAAAGTTTATGCAGGATTTTATTTTATAGTTTTTCTTTAATCTTCATTGACACCAAACAAATGCACATAGTTGTGATCAGCAATATGATAATTTGGCACTTAAATGTAATGTTTAATAGTTAAATCAGGGTAGCTAATAAATTTGTCTCCTTAAGTTTTTACTATTTTTTTGTTCACAATCTATTTCTGCTATTCTAGTCTTGAGTTCATAAATATCACCTTGCAGTGAGCTAGAACATTAAATTTTAAGTATTCCTCAAGCTGATTTTTTATATCTATCAATTAATCCACCTTTATTCTTCACCCCCCCTTCTTTGCCCTTAGTACCCATTTGCCATCACTATTCAACACTCTCCTAGCACAAGATCAACTTTATAGGCATCTACAATTGCCTTATAGTATAGGACATTTATCTTTGTTTGTGTCTGGATCATTTCACTGATCAGGATGCCCTTCAGTTCCATCCATACTGTTGCAAATAGCAATATACATTTGTTTGTGGCAAGATAATGTATTTATATAATTTCTGATTGTGTCATGGTTCTTCTTAATATAGGTAGTCTATTGTATATAAGTGTAATAACATAAATGTATATGTAAAAATTCTAAATATTTTTAACTGTACTTACAAACAGTCTTGGCTTGGGTATAAATATTTTATCTTCATGTTCTCTTGGCAAAAATAAAAAAAATCAAAAATCTATATGATTATCTCATTAGATGCTGAAAAAAACTTTGTCAAAATGCAACACCCCTTTATATTAAAAGTCTTGGGGAGATCAAAGATACAAGTTCATACCTAAACACAATAAGGACAATATACAGCAACCCAATAGCCGACATCAAATTAAACAGAGAGAAACTTAAAGCAATTCTACTAAAACCAGGGACAAGAAAAAGCTGCCTACTTTTTTTGTACCTATTCATCAAATATACTATTTGAAGTTCTAGCTAAAGCATAAGACAACTAAAATAGATGAAGGAAATACAAATTGGATAGAAAGAAGTCAAAGTATCCCTATTTGCAGATGATATGATAGTGTATATAAATGACCCCAAAAATTGCCATAGCTGAGAAACACCTTCAGCAAAGTGGATGGATACAAAATTAACTCAAAAACAAAACAAAAAGCCCTGTGTACACAAATGGCAAATGAGCTTAGAAAGAAATTAAAGAAACAACTCCCTTCAAATTAGCCACAAATAGTATAATATAAAGTATCTAGATGTAACTCTAACCAAGGATGTGAAAGACCTTTACCATAAGAACTTGAGTTCTATGAAGAAAGAAACTGAAGAAGAGATGAGAAGATGGAAAGATCTCCCATACTCATGGATCAGTAGGATTAACAGTAAAAAATGGCCATCTTACCAAAATCAATCTACAGATTTAATTCAATTCCTGTCAAAATTCCTGCACAATTCCTTGAAGACCTTGAAAGACAATTCTCAACTTCATATGGAAAACAAAAAATCCCAGGCTATCTTAAGCAATCTTGTACAGTAAAGAAGTTCTTGATGTATCACCAGGCCTGATTTCAAGCTGTACTACAGAGCAATAGTAATAAAAACCACATGGTATTGATATAAAAGCAAACAGTTAATTCAATATAATTGAACTAAAAAACCAGAAATAAACTTATATGCCTACAGACACTTGTTTTGGAAAAAAAAAAAAGGCTAAAACAATACGGTGAGAAAAACGTAGCATATTCAACAAATGATGTTGTTCTAACTGGATATCTGCCTAGAGAAGAACACAAATAGATCCATATGTATCACCCTGAACAAAACTCAAGTCTAAGTAGATCAAAGACCCCAACAAAAAACTGGATATACAAAATCTAATAAGAGAGAAAGTGGGAAGAGCCTTGAACCCATTGGTACAGGAGACAACTTCCTGAACAGAACACCAACAGCCCAGGCTCTAAGATCAATAATTAATAAATGGGACCTCATGATTTCATAAGCCAAAGAACATAGGCAATAGGCAACCTACCAAGTGGGAAAAGATTTTCATCAGTCCTACATCCGACAGAGGGCTGATATCCAAAATATATAAAGAACTCAAGAAATTAGACAATAACAAACCAAATAACTCAATTAAAATGGGATATAGAGAGAAACAGAGAATTACCAACAGAGGAATCTCTAGCAGCCAAGAAGCATTTAAAGAAATGTTCAACATCCCTAGTTATCAGGAAATTGCAAATCTAAATGACTCTTACACCCGTCAGAATGGCTAAGATCAAAAATTAACTGACAGCACATGCTGTCAAGGATGTGGAACAAGGGAAGCCCTCCTCCATTGTTTGTGAGAGTGCAAACTTGCACAACAACTTTGGAAACCAATTTGGCAGTTTCTCAGAATATTGGGAATAATTCTGCCTTAAGACCTAGCTATACCACTCCTAGGCGTGTACCTAAAAGACACTCCTCCATACAATGACAATTGTTCAACTATGTTCATAGCAGTTTTATTCATAAGAACCAGAAACTGGAAATGACCTACATGTCCCTCAACTGAAGAATGGATAAAGGAAATGTGGTACCTTTACACAATGGAATACTACTCAGCTACTAAAAACAAAGACATCATGAAATTTGCAGACAAATGGATGGAAATAGAAAATATCATCCTGAACGAGGTACCCAGACCCAGAAAGACACACATGGTTTGTACTCACATAAATATTAGCCATGAAGTACAGGAATACCATGCTACAATCTACAGACCCTGAGAAGCTAAGTAACAAGGAGGGCCAAAGGAGGGATGGTAGAATCTCACTGGGAAGGGGAAACAGAATGAACCTTGGGAGTAAATGTAGCGAGAGAGTGAGTTGTGGAAGGAAGCAAGAGGGATAAAATAGGTGGGTGGAGGAAAAGAATATGGGGACAGAGAACTGGAATGTGGGGAAAGAGCATCTCTGGGAGCAGCCAGAAACCTAGGACAGGTGAAACTCCCAGGAATCTATGACGGTGACCCTAGATAAGAGGTATAGAAAGAGAGGATGTGGAACCTGAAATGGCCATGTCCTGTAACCAGGCAAGACTTCCAATGGAGAGATGGGTGCTACAGTCCTCCCACAAAACCTTAGACCCAAAATGTGCCTTGCCTACAAGATTTACAGGGGTAAGGATGGAACAGAAATTGAAGGAATGGTCAACCAATGACTGTCCCAAATTGAGACCTACCCCATGGGAGAAAGGCAACTCCTGACACTGTTAATGATATTCTGTTATGCTTGGGGGCAGGAGCCTAGCATAACTTTCTTCTGAGAGATTTCACCCAGAAGAGGGAGAGGAAGCTGGGATTTAGATGTATAATAAATAAATTAATGAAAAAAAAAAAACCAGTCAGGCATTAGGGAAGTACCATTTAACTGGTACTTGATGGGGGGAAATGTTAAATAATTAAATTGAAGGTAAGGTAAGGCCTGACAAACATGTGTGATAAAATTCTACTTAGTGAGTTGGAACTGTAGCTCAGGGGATACGTTTGAGAACCCAAGGAAGCCAAGAACACACGTTGAAGCAAAGGCTTTCCTAACATCTGTGATCCCAGGACTGATCGGCCTACAGATCCTAGCCAAAAACTGTCAAGTTCCAAGTTAACTGTGGTACCTTATCGCAGAGGAATAAGACAGGAAATGACAAAGCAGGAATTTTTATTCTACACACACACACACACACACACACACACACACACACACACACACACACACACAGATGCTCTCTATGAAGAGCGTTTTGCCAGAGAATGCCTGAGGCATGACTACTATTGGGTCACGATTACACTATACATATATCTCAGTAATGACATCTAACTTGTAGATTAGGCACAATAAGAGACCAACAGCTACCGTTAGCATACAGCTATCACAACATACATGTCACCTTTAATATAAAGACAGTGTTTTGCATCTTTCTTTAGTACATCTCTTTGGCGGCACCACTGCCCTTGTGCTTGCAGGCCATTGTTAAGTAAAATGAAGGATTCTCAAACGGAAGTACTGCAGTGACACAGGGTCAATCTGATAAGTAGGACAGATACTGAGTGACTAATGGGAGAGTTGCAGAAGCGTCACGGAAATGCTGGACAAAGAATTGACTCATACTCCAGGTGAGCCAGGACAGCATGATGTAAGAGCTCAACGTGCAAAGCAGAACAGCACGCAATTGAAAAGCTAAGAATTGTTTATTTCTGGAAATTTCCATTGAGTATTCAGTAAACTGTAGGTTTCCAAAACTGTAGAAAGAAAAAATATGAATAAGAGGAGACCGTGTTGCTTTCTTTGCCTATTGATATGACAAAATGCTTTGGAAAAGGCAACTTAAGAGCAAATGACTTGCTGGGCATGGTGGTACACACCTTTCATCCCAGCACTTGGGGAGACAGAGGCAGGTGGATCTCTGTGAGTTTGAGGGCAGCCTGGTCTCCAAAGTGAGTCCAGGATAGTCAGGGCTACACATGCACAAAAAATTGTTTTAAAAGAATAAATTATTTAATCTGCCTCACAGTTCTAGGGTAGAGTACATCATGGTAGAAAAAGTCACAGCACTAGGAGCTGAGGCAGAGTCACATTGCACCCATAGTCAAGAAAGAGAGAGCATGTCTGGAGGTGTCCTCTTTCCTCAGGTCTTGCTCAGGCAGCCATATTCATGAGACTTGGGTGAGTGCAGCTTCTCTCACATTTCTAGGAGACACAGTCTCACTGCAACCTTCCTGTTCCTCTGTACATATATAATTGTTATACTCAATTACAGAAAAAGAAAGCTATGAATTTAGAGAGAGCAAAAAAGGAGATTTTCTGCAAGTGTTGGAAGGGTATAGAGAAGTGGTGAATGATATAATTAAACTTTAATTTCAATGAAATAATTTTTAAAATCAGAAAGATACAGCAATTAATATATACATGCTGAAGCTCCAATCCCTTTCAACTGCCCAGAAAATGATCTCACCTACAATTCAAGGTGACTCTACATCAAATAGCCTAATTTGTCTCCCAAATAGCCTAATAGTCTCCCAAAGGCATGTCAAGAACCCCTTCTCCTAGGTGACTCTAGACTCTGCCATGTTAAAAGTTAATATTAACAACAACAGGAACCATCGTATACTTCCTTTAAAACTTACTGTACATAGTAAATATATTTAAATAAAATTCTTAGGTTCCTCGATTATAAAATGAGAAAAAAAAAGCATGTTTCTGCCACACAATTGAAGTGAGGATAACGTGAGTATAAAAATTACCTAGATCAATACCAGATGCAACAAGGATTTGGTTCCTTCTTACATCTCTTTCTTCATTCTTTGGGGAATCTGAGTCCTGACCTAGGTGGCAGACTTTCAGGTGTAGTGCACATGCCATTTTCCTCCCATAATGGATCTTCCATTTGCATGCATAATACTCATTGGTTTACTCCACAAGCACTCATGGAATGTCCCTGTGCATCAGGAACTCTGTATAGAAAAATGACACACTTGGCCTTGAAGGTATTTACTGTCTAGTTTGCTGCTCAACCTAATATCAATGACTCCTTGGTCAATTCATGCTGTTTCTGCAGTTATTTTCAGGCACTTCTCACAGCCATCTGCCCCTTGAGGCCCCATCTTTCCCAACTCCATCCTTCCAAGGAGTAGATATTCTACTTAATGCGGTTGTGCCAGCACTCAACAGTGGTCTTTGTGTTTCTTCTACAGTGTAGGTGCTTGTCTGAGATCCACTGCAGCTGCTTTTTGGAGTTCTCATACTGCGGATTAGCACTGGTCACTCACCTACTAAGTCAGGTGTTCCCTCAGCAAATTGTACTTGTTAGATTCAGTGTATTTTATCACTCAGCCATGTCAGTGTAGCTACTATCTCTGTTCTCAGCTCTGTAGCCTTGAACGTGGATCAAAGCTATTAGTGAGCCCATGTTGCCAACCTTGCATGGATATTTAGACTCGATATATATTTAATTCACTACAATGGCTCATAAGATTGTTTATACTTTCTGAAGGATGTGTCCAGTTCACAAAAGGAGAAATACAATCAGTAATGAACAAATTAAAAGTATTCAACCGGCTTAGGTACCAGAGAAATGAAGATTAAAACTACTTTAAGATTCCACCTCATCCCAGTGAGAATGGCAATGTTGAGGGATATAGATGTCAACAAAGGCTGGTTTGATGTTGGGAAAGGAGAATGCTTAAACACTGCTGGTGAGAGTGTAAACTAGTACACCCACTTCAGAAATTTGTCTGGAGCTTTCCAGCAAAAACTAGAACAAGAACTAGCCCAGCTCTACCGTTCTCTGGCATATAACCAGAGGACTTTTATCCTTCTCTAGAGAGACTTCCTCATCCATCTTCTTTGCTGCTGTGTTTACAATAGCTAGAACACAAGCCAACTTTGATGTCCGTCACCTGGTGAATGGATGAAGAAAACTGGTACTGTTATTTCTTGGAAGATGTGACTTCATCCTTGCCGTAAGAGACCTACACTGTAAGTTTCCATCTCTTCTCATCTGGACTCCTGCCACAATTCACTAAACTCTAATTGCTTCCCTTATAGATCCATTATAACATGGACATAATCACATATGTCTCTGTCTTAAGTCTGTTAGACGTCTCTGCATGCAAACAGGTGAGGGAGATTATTCTAATGAACCCTGTAAGGCTCTTTATAACCAGCCTACTGAGAACTTCCTCCCCTTATTTCTCACTGTTATAGCTAAATGATCCAGTAAGACATACTAATAAAAATCCCTAGCATGCCCCTTGTTGTCTCCCCTTGCCTTTGTACATATCTTTACAAAACAAACAAAGTAAAACAACAACAACAACAACAACAACAACAACAACAACAACAACAATCTCTCTCGCTCTCATAATCTCACTAACCCGTTCACCCCGACAAGGATTCATTCATTATTCAAGACTCATCACTGACGTCACTTCCTATGAAATAGTCACCCTCTGAACACACAGGCCTTCTGCATAGATTGCTATGCTAATGACAGACAGACAGGTCTGTCACCTGGCTCCCATGAAGGCTATGCTGCCTGGAGCCAGGCCACATATTTCTCTTCCTTCCCTGTGACTCACATTTTACCTGGTATGCAGTAAATATTTCAGAAGGTGAAAGAGAATTCTGGAAGAAGTAATACTGGCAGTAAAGAAACAAACAAGGAGAAAGGAATGTGAACAACACTCTCTAGAGTAAACCATGTACATCTTTCAAAACGCAACCTTTTACAGAGGCATCCCCCCCCCCCCCCCCCCCCCCGTTCTTGAACTAGTTACTGAGAACACACCCTGGACCAGGCTCATATGGGAAGACTCATTAGCATCCATCATAGCCTGGCAGGAAATTGTGTGTGTGTAACGTATGTATTTGTCCACGTGTGTGAACATATATACACAGGTATATGTATGTTTGTTCATGCAAGCCAGAGATCAGCATGGGACACTGTCTTCAACCCGTCTCTACCTTATATTTTGAGACGAACTCTCTCACTATAGCTGGAAATTATTATTTCAGCTACACTCGTTGCCTATTGATCTTTAGAAGTCTGTCTAGGGCCCCACTCCCAAACCAGCGCCAGTGTAACACATCTGGCTTACCTGAGGACTGGGGATCAGCTAGCTATATTTGAATGTCAGGCACTTAAGAGGCAGAAGCACCTCCCCAGCGCTGCCTTGAAAAGAATTCAGTAAACATACTGATTTACAAAGATGGGAGCCAGTGAGGTTAAAAGCCGGAGGGCGCGTAGATCCCCTGTACACATAGCTATTTATTAATTAATTAATTTATTTATTTATTTATTTTACTTATTTATTTATTTTACATCCCTATCATAGCCTCCTCCCTCCTCTCCACCTGATACCATCTTACCACCCTCTCCTCTCTCCCTTGTCCCCTTCTCAGGAAAAGGGAGATCCTCCTAAAACCTACCCCAGAACACCAAGTTACATCAGGACTAAGTGTATCTTTTCCCAGTGAGGCCAGGCAAGACAGCCCCATTGTAGTTATCCAAAAGCAGGCAACACAGTCCATGTCAGAGGCAGCCCCTGCTCAACTTAATAGAGGACCCACATAAAGAGCAAGCTGCCCATCGGATACATAGGTGTTGAAGGCCTAGGTCCAGACCACGCCTGCTCTTTGTTTGGTGCTTTTACTCTCTGTAAGGCCCTATGGGCCTAGGTCAGTTGACTCTGCTGGTCTTCTTGAGGAGTTCTTATCTGCTCTGGGATCTTCTACATTGATATAGTGGGAAAAATCGCCCCTGTGTTTCTGTGATCTGGGGATGTCATCTTCTTGTTATCAGGACCTTGATGAAAATTGAAGTGTAAAATTAAATCTATTCCCACAACTTCTTTGGTGGGGAGGCATAAATTATGGTGTTACCTTTTCACCTGTTCTTTTGTTTTTAAGATTTTTTTATTAGAATGTATTTACTTTACCAAATAGCACATCTAACTGTGAGATTACCATGCATGTTTGTAGCATACTTTGATTTTGTCAAACCTCCTTCTACCTTCCCTTGCCTCTTATTCCTCTGTCTTTGCTCTTCTTCCCTTCCCAAAGAGTTTCTATTTCTGTGGGGTTTTGAGTGAGGAAAAATAATCCTAATTTCCACATATGAGAGAAAGTATGTGATACTTGTGTTTTTGAGTCAGGATTATTTTCTGCACATGAATGAGTCAATTGTTCATGACTAAAAAGAACGTTATTGTGAATATGTGACATACTTTCTTATTTGGTCATGTTCCTCAAGACTAAACTACTCAGGCCATATGACTTTTTACCCATAGCCAGAGCACAAAGGCTCTGGCTGGTCTGCCTGCTCCTTGCCCCAGTTTTAGCTTTCTGCAGAGTCAGAGAGGGACTTTATACCCACTGCTCAGATCACACCACTTTTTATGATGCTGGATCTCTAGGGCATCTTCACATTTAGCAAAACACATCTAAGTATGGCTTCAACATCAGAAAGGCTGAACGTCAATTCCCACTGAAATTCCATTTTACTCCTGTCAAAAAAGCTAATACTAAGTAAAAAGAAATGTCTGGAATTTTATGGAGGAGAAGGAATTGCTGGGAGTATAAATTAGTACAGGCACCATGGAAAACAGTGTGAAAAATTCTCAAACAACTGCAAAATCAATTGCCATACACACTGGCCATGGGTCTAGCATATACAACAAAGTCAGTGTACCGTACAGTACAGATAGCTAATGTTCATCATGAAATGATCTCCAGTAACTAAGAAAAGTCTCCATCCCAGGCATCTGTTAGCAGATGGATGGATAAATACAATATAAGACATAAATGTGCGTGAACATACACACGACACACAGAGGAACATTATTCAGCCATAAAGAAGAATAAAATCATATCCTTTGCAGAAAAAAACTGGATGGAACTGGAGGGTATGGTTGAGTGAAAGAAGTTAGGTAAGGGACAGTCATTAGGTTTGTACTATGAAGAAACTAATAGCAACAAAAACGATGGTCAGAAAGCAGCGAAGAGGTTACTATGGTTTTAAAGGGAACTGAGGTTACTATGGGTTGTAAAGGGAACCAAGGTTACGAGGTTACTATGGGTTGTAAAAGGAACCATGTGAAGAGAAATGAAGGAAGGTGAGAGGGGACAACTTATAAATTCACATAACAATAACGTGTTCAAATATCACACAAAACCAGTTAATCTGTGCAATTAACATACATCAATAATGTATTATCATGATATCTTAGACATAGAGAAACAGAGCAAAGAGAACAGGAGAAAGCCTGAGAGGAGGAGGGCGTTGAGGAGGGGGAGAGAGGGGAGGGAGAGGAGACACTACTCCAATCCAAATGGTCTGTCTTGCCTCCCACCTTCCTGCATTCTGCCATTTAAAGATGCAATGAGATGTCCCCACTAAATCAGGTATTGTCAAGTTATGCTTACATTTTTTTCAAACTCAAACTATAGAAAAATGAATTTTTATTCTTTACAAATTGCCCAGTCTTAGATATTCTTGCAGCGTTTCATGTCACATTTGGTGAATTTTAGGAATCTCACTTCTTTGTAATAAACATGGCATCTTATTTACCTAAGTAAAATGTATATGTTATGCTGCTGTTGAGCTAGTGGCTACTAGTGAACAGTTTATATTAAAATACCTAATCATAAGTTAAATAAGTTCATAGTTTACAATCTCTGAGGAATAATACTCATGCCTCTACATTTCTCATTCTGTGAATGTACAGTCTTTTCTGGAACTGATGGAGAGCATGAAATAAATTCCTCTTATTGGGTCAAAGGAAGCGGAAAGCATATATTTGTTCATTTATAACCCGAAGCTCATCAGATAAGACACCGGCCTCTTTCAGCTTTTTCTTCCCTCCAATTGTAAATGTATTTTAATGATCCTTTCCTCCATATTCTTATCAAAATGTATCCTTTTTCTAAAAAACTATAAGCAAATCAATTAATTCAGAAATCAATGTAATTTGGGTTGTAAACTATGATTTGAATAAGTTAGGTAAGACTATGAAGCAAATAATTTTAAGTCAGTTAAATTCAATAGTAGTAAAAGGGACACATACGTATAACAGCCACACTTGTCTGCTAAGGAAATCTCTCTAAGTGCCCTGGATATATTTGTGGCCAATATAATTTTATTTTCCCAAGTACACATGGGAAACCATTTCATCTATCACAACATGAACATTTAAGTTCTCGTGTCTATGTATTTCTCAATGATCACTTTATTTTCATGCTACTATTGTTGAAGAATTCTGTCTATTGCGTGGCAAATTCCACCACTTGCCTTTGGAAAGTCTCCTGAATATCATTCAAAGACTGATAAATTATTCATCTCCTGAAATTGTGTGTCTGAGCTTCACAGTGCTTAACCATTATATAATAAATTATGCAAGGTACTCCTGAGAGGCCTGGGTCGGCATGGAAGCCTATATGAGCTACATCTTCACAAAAATTTCCTACGTATTTTTTACATCCTTCCAGGTGATTATGAAACTTTACATAGTATACGAATTTAATTAGCATGCACATAGGCTCTAAATTGAACACAGTTTTACTTTATCAAAAAATTATCAAACTTATCAAAGGCACTTCGCAAAAATTTTTTTTCTTGCATCCCACTAGAATTCAAGAAGGAAAATAGCCCTCCTGTGTATCCATAACTGTTCAATGTAGTATCACTTCACCTACATGCCAGTGTTTCTGGTCCAAGCATGTACTTAAAGCAGACGAATATGTATTCACAAAAAAAATACTTGGGGAAAGAATGTCCGTGCTGCTATTGGTAATGATAGTCATATAATACCAGCCTCTCAGTGCCTGTCCTTAGTAGAATAAATAAGGCATGGTGATTCCACGCTCATGGAGAATTGATTAGCCACTATTGAGGAATTGATACCAGGCAAAATAGTGTTCCACGTGAACCATGTGATTTACTTATACAAAATTTAGACATGAGTGTAACAGTTCCAGAAGTCAAATATTATTTTTGGAAAGGGATACTAAGTGGAAGGCAGGTAGAAGTCTTCTGGGATTTTTGTTATAGTCTGTGTTCTCATCTCAGGGCTGGTCACATGAGCATGTTCATGTGGTATGAACAGTCAAGTCACTCTAGAAATCAGCATGGCAGTCCTCTGTAAAACTGTCACATGAGCCTGCTTTACCTTTCCTGAGTAGATATCTAAAAGAGTCAAAGTCAGCATGCGGTAGACACACCTACACATGCATGCTTACTTTGGTTCTATTCATAATAGCTGACATATGTAAAAGGCTATGTATGTACTCATTATTTGATGAATGGATGAATAAAATGTGTGCCCACACAATACAGATATTTTCAAAAAATAAGTAGAATTTCAGGTTACCATGTTAAAATAAAGTAATCTAGTCTCACAAAGGTAAATCATATTAATGCTGTGACTACTCCTCTGTATTGATATCTTCATTCAAGAAGTTTTTCAGATAAAAGTTGAAAACATGCAGACTCAAGTCAAGAAAACCTTAACAACCATAAGAATGAGTGTTTCTCCATGTTATTAGTTCACTTAACATAAATGGTTAAAAATGTGATAAATTGCCAGACACAGAAAAAAATCTCCCTACCTTTTATGTAGCCAGCTTGACATGCCTGCCACTAAAAGGTTAGTTACCTCTGAGGTTCACTGACTTATCCCAAACAAATTAGGATTCTGATCCAGGAATATTTTTATTACTGTTATTATCATTGTTGTTGTTGTTGTTGTTTACTCACATTACATCCAGATTGTAATCTCATCACTCTTATCATGCTATGTCCTGCTCCCACCCTACCAACCCCTCCAATCTATTCCCCTCCCCTATACCTCTGACAGGTGGGGCCCTCCTCCTCCACCATCTGACCACAGACCATCAGGTCTCATCCAGACAGTCTGCATCCCCCTCCTCTGTGTTCCCACAGGGCCTCTCCACCAAGGGGGAGTGATCAAACTTGAGGCACCAGAGCTCATGTCAAAGGCATTTCTGAATGGTTTTGGTCTCTGAATATTATACCAAGTATCATTGGCTGAAGGGAAATCAAAACCAGCGGTGGGAACTTCATTCACCAGTCTGTTGCATGTATAGCATTCTGATATCATAGCTTTAAAAAAAAAAAAGAAAGAAACAAAAAACCCTCAAAGAAATTAATATTCCATCCTACGCTTTCTTCATTAAAGGTCATTTTGCTTTGTTGATGAAATCTGTGCGGTGATGAAGACCTGGCCTCTGAGGGGTTTTCCATTTGTGTGATCTTCTACAGATTTTACTTCCAGTGATGTTATAATTATGATTTTTATCAAAACTAGTCATACCAATCAATTGCTGGCAAAATTAAACAATGTCGTCTGTGAGTGATTGAAATACAGAATCACTGTGTCATCGGTCTTTGTTGGTTGGGACTTTTGATCCTTGGGATGAAGCACTGAATCTAGTGATGATCATATTCATTAATAAGCACCCCCCCCAAGAATTCTAATTCTTTAATCTTCCTTCTAACATTTACTAAACATTCACATGCAGATTTCAATTTATGGGTGATCAAGAAAGCTATATGTACTTTCAAGTAGTAATTGTTTCTTTTGATGTGACCTGTTTTATGTTATAAAGAAGGGACACATCTGTACTGAGGCACAGCCATTTGTAAAGCAATTTGCTTCCTGAAACTACAAGAAAGGAAGATTAGTCTTTCTCCAGCATCCTTGATTTTTATGTTGTTTTGTGTTAAAAACAACAAACAAAGAAACAATCTAAATGAAACTGCTGACTCTAAATGACTAAGTCAAGACTTGTGACCCAATGAAAGAAGAGCAGAAAGAGCTGGGTTAGAACCAGACTCTTACTGAAGTGACAGCATGGTTATGATGTTGCTTAAAAAGCAAATATAGTCACATTGTGCGATGATCCATAGAACTGTATCTTTCTGTATCTCTGGGTCTCCATGACTCTTCAATGCAACAAATTCATCTAAGTACATAAATCTACAAATACTTCTCTATTGTTGTGGGAAAAGGTGTAAGGTTTTACAAGCTATCTAGTTCAGATTGTTTCATTCATCTGCATGCACTACTAATTCACATTATCTTCTTATTATTCATGTTAGGAAAGTTGGTAGAAGAAAAACTTGATGTATTAGACAGAAAAATTCATTGATGAACAAAAGGAGCTACTTTAAATACTGTACCTTATCAATGGAAAATCTATGGACTATAAATAGATTAGGATTTATTTTGAAATTACCTACTATAAAGCAGGATTAAATTTGCCACACTTCCAAGATAAATTAATTCAGCAGATTTTTAATGCTTTTTTCTGGTTATATTTCCATTTCTCATTTGTTATAATTTACTCATATTACGTCCTGAATTACAGGTATTTTAACAACAGTATCATCTTACAATAAGAATGTTTATTAGTGGTATGGAGTCTACTGATTCTTGGCACCTGTCATTTCAAAATTCCTCTATTGAATAAAGACTTTACAATAACCCTGGTGCCCCATATTTGACCACTTCCCCTTGGTGGGGAGGCCAGATGGCACTCAAAGAACAAATAAACAGGCTAGCAAGATGAGACTTGATAGCCTATGACCATATAGTTGGGGAGGAAGTCCTCCTTGGTCTTAGACCTATGGAAAGGGAATAGGGTAAAAGTAGGAGGGAGGGAGGAATGGAAGGATACAAGTGATGGGATAACAATTTAGTTGTAATATGAATAAATTAATTAAATAATAAAAAATTGAAATATAAAAATAAATATAAACTTATGCATAATGCACCATTCATTCCATTTCAAAGCATCTAAATAATATGTTATCTATAATGTTAAAATAAAATAAAGTGGCTTATCATAGAGTATGCCATAGTTTCCATGGCATAATTCTGCCTAGAATAATGTCCCTGAGCCTACGTGTACAATGCATATCCCAGAGCAAATACATTGAAATATTGATGTCAACACCCAAGTAACCTTCAGTCCTTTGTGTAGATCTTATTATGAACCCAGCTTTATTTCCTTCTCTTCATTAGTTTTCCCTTGTGGCATTTTCCCCTGGGAACAGAAGTTTAAATGTTCCCTTCATGTCCCTAGTATAAACTAAGAACATGTTATTCTAGTTTTCTAAACTATGAAACAAATAGCTCCAGCTCAGAAGTTCAATACAATGACATACACCTCCGGGGTGAGGCCTAGAAAATGCTGTCCAATGAAACTGTTGTGCAACTGGACAAATTGTCAAAAGCAAATATTCTGAACTCAGAAAATTAATCAAAGATTACACACACACACACATGTTGGCTCTGTTTCTTAACAATTAAACTTTATTATACAACCCAACTAGCTTACACAAGAAGGAAAAAAGGTTAAAGGGACAAAAGAGTGAACCTTCCAGTATCCTTTCCATGGGACGGGTCCTTAGATGTCTCTCTGGCCCGCGTGCTGGTCCGGCCTGGTCGCTGCTCTCCACGTGCTCTCGCCCGGGCTGAACTTGTTGTTCTCTTCTCCCTACCTCCCTCAGTCACTTGGAAAGGGTGGTCTCCTTCTCCCATTGAGGGTCAATTAGGAAAACAATAGCCCAGGTGGGGTTCCCAGGTCTGCTTCCTAAATTCCAGGCCCAGGATGGCTCCACTAAGTCTATCACAAGGTATTCATGGGGTGCCCCAAGTGTAAAGCCCGCCAAGACTGCTTCCACCTGTGACAAAGCTTAATCTTTCACACACACACACACACACACACACACACACATATATAATTGTGAGGTACATAGCCAAGAAAAGTAGAAATATGAGTGATATCTCATAAATATCCATAAAATTAAAAAGTAGAAACAACTCAAACGTCTACCAGTGGGTTTGTTCAGTCATTTTGACTGATCAAAAACAATATACTTATGAAATGGAATTTCATTCACTAATAAGAAGGAACAAACTATTTAGCAGCAGTTCTTTAGTGTTTGTACAGAGAAGTAACATTATATAGACTGAGAAGCCTGTGTGTGTATGTATATATATATATATATATATATATATATATAGAGAGAGAGAGAGAGAGAGAGAGAGAGAGAGAGAGAGAGAGAAATATATCACAACAATTAGAGAAACACAGCTCATGAATATGAGAGGGGTGATGGAGGGGACCAGATGGAAGGGTTGAATGGACTAAGGAGGAGAAATGATGCTATTATACTTTAATTTCAAAAATATAAATAAAACAAAAGCAATAAAGAGGAGTCTAATCATGGTGCAACAAACACAGTTCCTTACTGTCCCTGCAGAGGACCCAAGTTTAGTAACCAGAGCCTCCATGGCAGCTAAAAACTGGATTTAACACCAAATCTGTCGATCTGCCATACTATTCTGGCTTCTGGCTTTCCTGCACATACATGGCACACATAAACTAATGCAAGCACATATGCATACACATAAAAGCAATAAGTAAATAATCTTTAAAAACAATAAAAGAGAACAACGTACTAGAAATTCCTTTTGAGTGGTTTGCTGAGGTTTCAGAGAATGAGGTAAAGAGTCCGTGTTAGTCACAGTGCATAACACCCTGTCTACATTCACCAGACAGCGCCATTACCAGGCTTTCTTAATGAAGACGCTACACCCTGGAGAAGTGTTTAAACAAATAATAAGAAGAATGTAAAGGATGGAAATACTAGATAGCCACCCCAGGCTCATGGGGAGCAACATAGAATTACATACATGAATTTTATCAGGAAGGAAGGGCTTTAGTTTAAGTAATGCATACATTCCCCTAATAGAAAGTTGCCTTTGGGAAGGAAAATAGAAAGTGATAGTGCATGAGGGTGTGCCCGGGAATTTGGGAAGTAAAAAACTGAGACTCAATGGTTTTGGGGTGCCAACACTCCAAGCCATTGTGCCCCCGGTAGCTTGGACCAAAGGGAGGGTTTACTGATTACAGCCCACTGGTGGGGGCCAGCCCATTATATCTGCTTCTTCACTGCTGTAGTGACCTGAAGGAGCCAGTGACCCTCCATCCCCACTCTTTCAGCCACCTGCTCTTGTATTTCTCCATTGTACTGGAGCACACCCTTTCAAACCATGTGCCGGAATCAATTCGTTGTCTCAGGATTTCTTTCTTTCTTTCTACCTGGGTGGAAGTTGTTTATATAAGAAGGTACTGTCTCTGCAACTCTACATTGAAATGAATTATTCGTAAGTGGACAGAGATAAAGGAGCCGTTTGTGATGAGTTGAGTGTGTGCCCCTATAAATCAAGCACAAAACAACACAGGTTGGAAAAAAAGCTAAAAGGAATCAGTATGAAGTTATTTATAACTTAGTGCTTACGCTATACGAGATGCTTGCTGTTTTGCCACCTGCAGCATACAATAGGTTAGGCCTCTCTCTCTCTCTCTCTCTCTCTCTCTCTCTCTCTCTCTCTCTTTCTCTCTCTCTCATATCTTACAAGTGAATTAGTGTAAGAAGATCAAGATGGAAAATGTCACATTATATCAATAATGCAGAGCTGGCATCTGAATCTAATATGCCGAGACTTGGGATTCAGCTCTTTTCTGAAACACTGTGTTCCTTACCTTGGACCAAACCTCACTGAATTATTTCTCACCCTTCCCATCCACTTCTTCACTCACTCTACTCAACTCTGAAAGACTTCTTGGCAAGAAAAAGTGAAAACCACGCAGAACTAGACTGTTTCTACAGTCACTAAAATGGGATGATTTCTAGTTTCTCTTGCGATTACTTGGATATTAAACCCTGTTCTGTAACTCTTCCTGTAGAAATCTTTTTTGCTTTTCAACCATATTGAGTAAGGAACATATGACTGCTATAAACTAAAAACCCACATAACCAGATCTGCAGTGATGGCTCAGGTACATGGCTTTGATTACCCAAGTTCAATCGCTAGGATTCTTGTTCCTATAAATATACCGACACATGCAACCCACATGCATATATGTGAGCACACAGCAATAAATAAATATGTAAATAAATCTTTAAACCTTTTATAACTTAACTACTTTACATGTTAACCTTAAACTCAATATGGCTTTCAAAGAACTTGTCTTTCTATGGCCTGATAGACTGAACATATTTACAAAACCACTATAGATATAATTATGGCACTTCAGCCACATGAGGCAAAGTACTTACTCTCTGGAGTGGAGTGGGCTTTCCCCCCCCTCTATAATAAAAATCAAATCAACTCTGCCTTTTTACTTAGCACTTTGTAGGCGTGTCACAAGGTTGACGCATCACCCTGCAACATTTTTTACATATATCATCATCTCAGAAAGTAAGCTAAGTTTTATTCATTCCCAAGCTTATATGCCATTGGTGATTTACTGCCAACTTGATTTATGAACTGTCTTTGCTAGGTTTCGATATCAACAGAAGGCATCATCCTGCCCATTCTATCCACAGTCTTCCTAAACATAAAAACAAGTTGGCTCATATTTCTTTAAAAACTGATGACATACTCTCTTTTATTAGCAGCTAGGACAAACTGAAGGTGGGGAGACAACTTTGTCAAATACAATACAAAAAGCTATAATTCTAAGAAAGACATTCTTCTTGGAACTATCTCATTAGCTGATTGTGTATCTTGGGTAAGTCATTTTGCTTTTAGGATTCTACCTGGGCAAGACCATAGAGTCCAAAGGAGAATGTGGCAGCCATATTCTCTCGCTTTCTGCCTTATTCCCTTGAGGCAGAATTTCTCCTTAAACCCGGAGCAATGCTGGCTGAGGTCACAGGAATGCATATGGCTATGCCCAGCATTTTAAGTAAGTGCTTTATACATGAGTTTTCCAAACTCAGATCCTCGGGCTTGTATAGCAAGTTCTCTTGCATACTAATCCCAGTCTCCTGATGAGCCTTTTTGTATCAATACAATGAGGCATGTTAAAGGACTTTAAAATGAAAAAAGCATTACATAAAATGTGATAAGCTTTGGGATATTTTAGTAACTGTGTCAAAGGTGAAAAATGAGATCATCAGAATTTCTCTTCTTGTCCCTTGACTTTCAGAGGCAACATGGATAACTCTGGAAGGAATTGGGGCCTCTTGACTATTCCAACTGGCCTCCACAGCTTGTCTCCACACTTCTGCAATTCACTGCTTCAGTCACTGATTTCTCAGCTATTGTAGTTGAAAGATCACTAAGATCGGGAAATAAAATCTCAAGGAATATTTTATGTTTCTAAATTTTTTATGTTTCTAAAATATTTTATGTTTCAAGAATTTTTTCTAAAGACATAACTATTATTATAAAACTGGAGTACATATTTTATATGAGTATTCATACTCTATCTAATAACCAGCATGTAGAACTGTTTTGCATGCTTCAAAACATTACTTAATTGTCACCATATTCTAAATACTGTTATGTAATATATGTGTGACTTTTTCTCAAGTTTATGTTTATTGAACTATGAACTCAAGCTTGATCATTTTAACTGTGATACAACGATTGTATGAAAGTGTCACTTTTTCCATGTCACTTGAAAGTAGGGTTTGAGAGTGGTAATAATAGGGGCAATAAGCACACTAGTATTTGTCAGTCTTTTGCAAAGGATGCTCTGCTAACTTGCAAAGTCATGGGCAACTTTCCCTACTTGCTGTATTTCTTCAATGCCTTTTTGTCTTACATACATTCAAATTCATAAATTTTTCTTTAGCTGTATTTAATTCACTGAGGCTTTTTTTTCCCAATTACTATTTTTCCTCACATTTGATTGTTTTACAATATACATTAAGTCCACCTACAGAACTTGTTATAACAGATATTTTCAGTAACATTTTAGAGTATATTACACATAGTAAGTAAAATGAAAATTTTGTGCATCATCTTTGCATGACTACGATATGCCCACAGATGTTTGGGAAACATTAATATTTGTGTCTATATACCAGTATTTGTAGAGATTAGCATTTGAAATGGTAAACTGAGAAAAGCAAATGGATCATTTCAGTTTAAGTGGGCTCCATATGATCCATGAAAAATCAGACCAAAATGTGGAAAATGTTGGAATCCCTCTCCTTGGCTGCTTGAACTAGAACGGTGGTCTTCTCTTGGCTATGGCACTTCCTTTGGACTCAGTCTGCACAACTGGGTCTCTGGTTCTCAACACACCTATACATAATCCTGAAGGCATAATATTGTGGAATTTCTCGGCCTCCATAATTACATGTGCTAACAGGTTATAATATAGTTATTTCTAGATATGTTTCCCCCTTTCTGTTTCCCTTGTATACCCTGGACACCTCAGTAAGTGTGGTTGTTTAACTATTAGTAGCCTCGTTAGATCTTTCCTTTCCAACATCTGCCATCTTTATGGATGTAGTCTATCTCTGGTTTATTTGGTCTACTTCTGTCCTGCTTCACTACCATTGCTCCTTCTGTTTTTCTGTATTGATTACATGCACTCTGTGTTGTCAATTGTCATTGAAAAGTTAATGTACAGTCTCTATGAGAGCTATAAAGAAGTGGGTCTTTTCTCCCGCAAAAAGTGGATCTACTTTTGCACTTTGGAAAGTTCCCTATGATCTTTATATTCATAAGGAATTCAAAACTAAAATTGGAATTGGTAAATTTTTATGCCATTCAAGTAAATTCACATTTGAACCAAAGATACACATGTTGATTAAGACATTTTCCTTTCTTACTTTTTTGTTCAGTGATTATTTTCCTTGGAAGCTTCCAAGGTTATGACAGAGGAAAAGAGGTATTTTTAGCCTTTTTTCTACATTTGTAGCTATATATAAAACTTCAATTGAATATTAAAATATTAAGCTAATAGCCACAACCTTTAACTTAATCTCTTATCACCTATAAGTTCCTTCCAAAATGAAATCCATTTTTACAAGAATATTACCAAATTATGTCAACATGGGTAGCCTGCTTGCATCTTTGGAATTCCCAAAGAATAGTAATTTATTATGATTTTGATTTTTGTATTTCAATATGTATACACAAATATTTATATAGTAGAGTACATTGGATATTTTATTAACTTGTCTAATATTTTTCAAGAGAAAAGAGTATTGAACCATTTAAGAAGTTTTTGAGAACAATATCCATACAAACTCATGAGATTTCCAGATAAGTGTCCCAGGAATTGTTGTCATTAAGAGACTTTGTAAGAACATCTTAGCCCACCACTCACAATCTATATTAACTGAGACTGAGGACCATTATATAAGTAGCTAGAGTTAAGGCTTGATTCAGCTACAAAAATCAAAGTACTTAAGTGGAATGATGATTGAAATTTCTGAATAAAAATTAAATGGCCTAGGATGACTTTGGCTAACTAGTAAATGTCCCATACTCTTAGCTGAAGTGTTGGAGCTATATTGGTATAAATTTTCTAGAATTAAGGCCTAATGATTAACTTAGGGTCCAACTTTCATATGAATATGAATTCAGTATTAAGAGGAATGTTAGAATTCCTACAATTTATTAATGGGAACACTACTTCATAAAAGGAGAGTGAAGAAAGGTCCGGCTTATTTCACTAAGCCTAAATTGTTCATAGAGTTGTTTAACTGTCATCCAAAACAAACAAACAAATATATGGATAAAGTTTTACTCCATAATTTCCCCTTGAGAAGAAGATATAAATGAAGCCAGGGACATAAAAACAAGAATACTCCTAGAGAGTGGTACTTGACTCCTCTCCAAGTGAGGATTTCCTGTTGAGAGAACTGACAGAGTGACTTGGAGATAGCTTGCCTGTAATTAATTTTCCCTGTGTGTGAACCTAATACTGATGCAAAGGTGTTGCTCATTTGACAACCCCAAGGTTCATGTCTAACCATCCAACGGGAAACGAAGAACACAACTGAGCTTCCCAGAATCCCTCATTAATTAGCTCCAACCCTCTGTCTATGATATTCATCCGCTCATCTAAAACCACTAATTGTTATCAATTGAATGATTTTGAGGATGAAATCAATACCTAGGAAGAGCATGGCTCATTTACATTGCTTGTTGAACACGAGGTGACATGAACGGCTCATACTTAGGAATCCAGGCGAGATATGAACTCTAAGTAAACAGAGACGAGGCATTGTTGACTGCTAAGAGCATGCAACTTGAAATAACAAAGACTAGATTCTTGCTGTACCTGATGGTTGATACATTAAACAATCTGAGCTTCATGAGTTTTCCTTCCTTTCAGCCACAAAATGCATATCAGGTCAAAATGTTACTTAATGCTAGAGAAAAACCAATTATAATTTCCAAGGCATGTATCAAACTTCATGATGCTGTGTGATAAAGTAAGGCCAAAAGTTACACATTTCAGAATAGCACAGTTACTATACTCAATCTATCTCCACCTTAGTAATTAAGCATTGAGGGGGAAAAAATGAACCTCTTACAATTTCTGCATCAATTTGATTTTCTTCCATTCAATGTGTGGCTTTTACAGTGAAACTAAGTTGAGATATTTGAGAATATAAAGGGTTTTGGATGAGTGAACATTGAGTGACTGAAGCTCTCAAGAAGGAATTTGAAAGATCTCAGAGGCACGCAGCCACGTTATATAAACATATTTTGCACAGTACCATCCCACGCATGATACTGGCGCCACAGTTGCATTAAGTGAAATTTTATCCAAAATTTGTGAAGGTGTTCGGAGTTTGTTTGTCTGCTCTCCTGCTTTTTCTCAATGTCCGTAAGTAAAAGTGAAGGCCCTGCAGACAAATGAGCGCAGTGTTGAGTAGCCCCAACCAGACCGAAACATTTTAATTGCAGCCAACTTTGTCAAAACTGTCACTCTGCCCTCAAAGCAATTTTAGGAGAGACTTCAGCATTACAAAAATTTTTCAAGAGGCTCATCCTACTGAACTCTAGAGAAATTTATTCTCCCTCTCTCCCCTTTTCTGAAGGACGGAGGTTTCTTCTGAAGTCCAAAAGACTGTTTCAATGCCAGCACATTATAGCTGTCATAAAATGTATTTCCTTATCTTCTGTGTTTTCCTCCCTTACCCCAGCGACTAAATAAAGTGTATATTTATTTTCCTGGAAACACCCATAGTGGCTCTGGCTAAGCTTTAAATCTATTTTTCTGTAGACTGTGGCTTTAAATGTTGCTGTCTGAACGTGGCAAACGCAGATAAGTGCAGTAATCACAACAACAGCTGAGTTTGAGGGGAAATCAAGGGGTAATGGACTACCCAAAAGTCAAATTAGGATTTCTTTAAAACTCAATGAATTGTCAAACCCTCTGCTGGTGCTAGCAAGTTCTCTTGGGGTGGTAACTGCAGGCCTCATATTTTTAATAAGTGTTATGAGTACTTATTTTTCTTGGAATTTAAACAACAGCAGCAACAACAGTGGGTATACCTTTTCATTTTGTACAGAATGTAAAATCTCTTCTTTGTTTTATATTTCTTTGGAATTTTTTTGACATTTTTTGAGGCTTAGGTTTTTCTTTGACATTTTCCTCAATAACACGGAGAAGCACACACTAAGGTCTGACTTATATTTGGATGAAAACGTTTGTCATAAATATTCACTATAAAAATGATTTGCCCACTACCAGCTACAAAAAGCTATCTTATCCGCCTGTAGTCCTTGCTGTACATGTGTTTAAACTAAATCAAAATAGTTATTTTTAACAATCTGTTCTTTGAAGAATTCAGTTGTCTCTGTACACAGAAATCCAGTTTCTCCATCACAACACTAATACAATATTATTCTTACTGTTAGTATATTTATTTTTCTGATATGAAACAGAAAACTTCAAATTTAAATCTATTTTATTGTTTTAAGATCAATATCAAAATACATATATGGGAATCTCAAGTCTTTAAAGTCACCAGCATAGAGAAATTGTAGGGCCACAGAAATGGCTTAGTGGGCAAAGTGCTTGTCAGCTCAGTCGTGCAACCTGAGTTCTGGCCTCAGAACCTACATAAAGATGGAAGGACAGAACTGACTCCTCACAGCTTTATTTTAACTACCACATGTGCACTTCGGGGTACAAGTGCACAAGGGTGTACTTATACACATTGTAATAATCCATTTTAGTTTAAAATGACTCTTATAAAGGGAAAATATGTGTTTATATTTAAATAGATTTGTTCAAAAACATATAAATATTTTACTTTTCTCAATGCCTTATATGTAGAAGGTGGCTACAGGCTAGTCATGGAATCACCCTGGGGTCAAAATTTATTGACTAATAGAATGATAAATTTGTTTGTCTGCTTACTCGTGACAGTCGTGAAGAGCACCAGACTCTTTGGTTCTACTGTGGGTGGGGTAGTCCACCAAGAACTGCACTTAGCATGCTCAGATTTGGGGACCTTAAAAATGATGCCTTTTCCTCAGGATACTGCAAACACATACTATGAGTTTGCTAGGAGGGATGGCAGAAGTTTCCTTATAGAACTTTAATAGAACTTACTTTCTGACAATGGTGTCTTTCCTTAAGGAAATATATTCTGCGAGACATCATAAAGAGTAGTCTCTGTTGTGTAGACTGACTCTGCACACAACTCATCTGCAGCTTGTCTTTTTAATATAGTACACCACTCTTGACATGTATTTTTTATTCCTCTATCTTGAAAAATAAAATGACATTATTTACTCTCACCAACAGACCGTGCACACCCACTTGCCTGGTTTGATGGTGTTTATTTGCTATCTGACAGTGATGGAAGCTGAGCAAACAAATAGAAGCCAATCAAGGGATTGTGTAGAAGAAGGAAGGGCCACTTACTGAGTGCTGAGGGAACTGTGATCCACCCTAGTGTTGGAAAGTGACCTGATCAGCTTAAGGGTTTGAAAAGGAAATGCAGTGTTAGCCTTGCAAAGATAAATTTCACACATGAAAAAAAGAAGAAGAAATGAGAATATACTCCATTGGGAGTCCAAGACAATGCTTTTGAGCCACTGCTATGAGTAATACATATTGGTGAAAAACTGCAAGAGAACATGAAAATCAAATAATAATCCATATGTTGGAGGGATGCAATAATAATCTGTATTTCTTATGTATTTTTCATTGTTATGCATGTATGATAGATTAAAGCAAAAAGAGAATGCCTGCATTGTTTACATAAAGAGTTCTGAACACAGAATCAAATATGTATTGTTTAATTACCTAAGTCTTGAAATTTTAAGTGAGTCAATCATCATTATTGATCCTGTTTAAGAAAGGAAGAAACTCAATCTGGAAAAATGTTCCAAGAGTCAGTAATTGTACAGGACACTGAGCTGTGCTCCTGCGCAGTTGATGGTGGGCTTGACTTGGAGCCTCACATGAAGCTTTCATTTGGGAGAATAGAGCATTGCTCCCTCTAACAAAATATGTGTAGGTCTCTGCCTTTACCAAATGCATGTCATGTTGTCTTGTTCGGGGGCTTTTTTTTTTTATCTCAATACTGTTAAATATAAAATACTTTTTTGCTATATGATTTATAAAAATGTTTGCATTGCTGCCTATCCCTTTTTGTTGGAGTCTTGTACAGTCTAAAGCAACCATAAAACAAATATACTAGAGAATCCTCACTCTTTTGAAAGCCTTCGCAAATGGCTTTGGCTTGAGCATATGTGATTTCTGGATAGAAAGGCTACACAGAGAGAAAGCTGGTCTTCAGGCTGGTGAAGAAAAGGAAGTATCATCATCATAGGCAACTCTACAAAGATGACCACTGACCTACCTCACTGTGCTCCCTCTCACTGACAGAGCCACACTGAGCTGATGGGGACTCGACGCAGACATTGTCAGAAGGTCTAGACACAGGCTTCCTCTACAGGCTTCTGGGCAAATGGCTAAGCAGATGAGCCTTTCCCAAGCCGGCTTTGCAATGCGACCTGATAGATCTCTCATGTGTAAGGTCCTCATCTTGAAACTGAAGAAGCAATTCTAACATTCAGCTAAAATACTCTCTCACTCAGCCTGCAGTTCAGAGGGATAGGCAAATGACTTGTCTCCAACTGTCCACATGTATTCAGTCAAGACTTGTTTTATAACCCAGAGCAGGGTTCTCTTTATGGGGAGTTGGATCTTTTGAAAGACCATGTTGATGAGGCTGAGAAGCTTCTGTAAGGCAGGTGACACTGTTGAGAGAACAAAGCGACAGCCTACAGACTGGGAAAAGATCTTCACCAACCCTGCATCTGACAAAGGTCTAATATCCAAAATATATAAAGAACTCAAGAAATTAAATGCCACCAAACCAAATAACCCAATAGAGAAATGGGGCTCAGAACTAAACAGAGAATTCGTAACAGAGGAATATCAAATGGCTGAGAAACACTTAAAGGAATGCTCAACCTCCTTAGTCATCAGAGAAATGCAACTCAAAATGACACTGAGATTCCATCTTACACTCATCAGAATGGCTAAGATCAATAACTCAACTGACACCACATGCTGGCAAGGATGTGGATAGAGAGGAACACTCCTTCGTTGCTGGTGGGAATGCAAATTAGTACAACCACTTTGGAAAGCTATCTAGCGCTTTCTCAGAAAAATGGGAATAGGGCTTCCTCAAGACCCAGCTATTCCACTCCTTGGAATATACCCAGAAGATGGTCCAGCACACAACAGGGACATATGCTCAACCATGTTCATAGCTGCCTTATTCATAATAGCCAGAATATGAAAATAGCCTAAGTGTCCCTCAGTAGAAGAATGGATAAAGAAATGGTGGTACATTTACACTATGGAATACTACTTAGCTATTAAAAACAAGGAATTTCTGAAATTTGTGGACAAATGGATTGAACTAGAAATTATCATAATGAGTGAGTTCACCCAGAAGCAAAAAGAGTTAAATGGTATATACTCACTTATATCAAGACACTAGTCCAAGGGGTACGTCCCCATGAAAAACTTTACCTACCAGGAAAGTGGGTCAGAGGGGAGGACATCCTATTGAGACTTTAGGTGAGAGAAGCCTGGGAGAAAGAGGAAATATAAGGATCCAGAGGGTCCTGGAAAGCTACAAGAGGAACTGTATGACAGGTGGATCTGGGCCCTGGGGTCCTCCTCAAACTATGGCATCGGCCAAGGAAAATATAGGCAGTAAACTTCGAACCTCTACCCAGACTAGCCAATGATCTGACTTTCACGCAAACTCTGGCTCCCCATATTTGACCATGTCTCTTGGATGGGGAGGTCTGGTGGCACTCAGAGGAAGGATAACAGGTCACCAAGAAGAGACTCAATACCCTATGAGCATATACAGGGGGAGGGGAGTAGGGGGGAGCGGGAGGGAGGGAGGAATGGGAGAATACAAGGGATGGGCTAACAATTGAGATGTAATATGAATAAATTAATAAAATAAATAAATAAATAAAACTTAAAAAAAAAAAAGAAAGGCCATGTTGAGTGTTAGGAACCTATGAAACTGCAACATGAAGCGTACATTCTTATCACTGTTCCCCAAGTGCACACTGTTTCTACCTTTTTCCTAGGAAAAAAAACCTCAGGTCCAAATGAGGAAAAAGGTCTCCATAATAATCTGTTTACATGTTGTTTACTGTCTTGCTCTGCTAAATGGCTAGGGGGGTGGAAAGCAGACACACGCAGATTTTGTCCCCCCGCAGACATTGCACCGGATTTCTGGTGTGTTACATATGCGTCCTTTCCTCACCTTACCTATGCTTTTGACATATGCATGGTCTGGTTCAACGGGTCATTAAACCCTTCCCTTTAACCAAGGGTGGTGGTTTATCCCTGTAATCCCAGCGCTTGGAAGGCTGAAGAAGGGGAATCACTGTGGGTTCAAGACCGACATGGGCTACACAGTGAGGTGCAGTCCAGTTTAGACTAGAGAGCAGAGCACTGTCTCAAATAAAACAGTTCTGACCTCGTCTGATACTGGCACCTACTTTCTACCAAAACATGGCAGCTAATAAGTTATCTGGACTAGTTTTGAATTGCCGTGCTTTGTATTGCAGAACTCCATTTGAAACCATTCTTTGACTTTTCTGCAACACTTTGGCCACAGCTTCTAGTCTGTAAAATAAAAGTGAAGAAGCCAATGCAAAAACACCAAGCATTTTTAATCTCACCCTGTATCTGTCTTTTTATCTCATTTCAAGGGGAAAAAAATGGGAAAAGGTGAATAAGAACAGTTAGAGAAAGGTTCTCTGTGCTGTTTCTAAAACCATTTCTCACCAGAGGAGAGAACAGAGTAGCTCTTTTTGAAAATGCACAGAGCAGACAGGAAATAGAACCATACGTTGGCGTCCATCTGTGCTTCTTCTTACCTTGGTGGGCTAAAATGTGAAGGCATCTTCATTATAAGTTTGGAGAAAGCAGAGTTTCACTCTGGCCAATGTGAAGCAGCTAGCCTTCTGGAAAATGAACGCAGCAAACTTTTCTCACCATCATGTGCTGAGCTAACCTGATACGCCTTGGGGAAGGACAGCATATTACTCTGGGTAAATGAGAAACACACAGAAAATAAAATTGTCAGGTTTTGCTTGGAATTGAAAATTGTTGAAGGTTGAAGACTTTAATGTAGGGGGTTTATCAACAGCAGCAGCATCAGTGGCTTTATCAGCCCCACACTGAGGGCTGCCAAAAGCTCTTCCTGATGATGAAATTACAGAGCTGGAGATTGGGGTCCAGATTTTATACTCAGGAAGCCCTTGAAAACATGTTTACCCCTGTCATGCTGAGGGAATTAATAGATTCGACTTTAACCCCTTAAAATGTTTGAGGTAGCACCCCAACTGTGGGATCCACTCAAAGCATTCTTCATGATTTGAACAATAAAATGCCAGGTGCTTCATTTTACAGAAGAGCCATTGGCAGGAAGATCTGAAGCAATGGTTTGCATAGAGTAGACACCTAAGAAAGGAATTGTTCATGATTGTAACTAAAAGTATTCCCACTAAAAGGAAAAGAAAATTAGTAATTATAGACAGGGTCAAAATCTAATATAATTACTTTTATGAATATTTGCTAGTTATTTTTAATATATGGGCCCTTGCACATTACCATAGCTATGTTTTGCTTAAATTACATTGTAAATAAAAAAAAACCACCTTAAGAGGAATGGATGGATGATAAATAATTTACAGAGTTAAATTCTGGGAAGAGTTCATTTGATATTTAAATATTTGTAAAAGTATTTTAGACCTATAAAATTAGTATTTATTCCCTGCTCATCAGCTATGTATTGAGCATCTGCTACTAATGGAATTATACAAAGTAAGCATAAAATAAAAATATTGTAGTTGCCCTAATACATTGCATTCAAATTAATTGTGTAGGGCCAGACATTTATGACATACTCAGATATTTGAGAAATGAGATTTAGTGCCTTTCCTACCATGTGGTGAATATCAGACCAGAAACCCTTCCCACAGGAATACCTGTAAACTGGTCTGGGGATAAAGTTTAGTTGGTAGGGCACCCATTTGATAGCTTTAAGGCTATTAAAGAAATAGAAAAGTAAAACAATAATCAATATACTGCATCATAAATAGTTTTTTAAATATGCCTACAATGTTCAGGAAGCTTGAGGAACTGCTTTGAAAAGGATACTTCACTTTCTTGAGTTCCAGAGGGAGGTGATGCTCAAAAGAGAGCTACAAAAATCCTAGTGGGGGCCTTATTAATCTCCAGTGAGGAGAGGTAAGCGAAAGGTGGCATTCAAAGCTTAACGAGGTCAGAAGAGCTGAACTAGATTGGCTACACAGATAGGATGGGAAAAGCTGAAAGAAAGAAGGCTAAAGCCAGAGGCTACCAAAGACTGTGAAGTCTAAACTTCACACCCAAACCCAGCTATGAACAAGTGACCCGCAAACAAGTGTGACTGAGAACAGCAGAGGACACCCTGAAGAGAGTTGCACTGGCCAAGGAGATGCAGTAGAAAGAGTCCAGCCATCACCCATGGGACCTCTGAAGACTCTCATCATTTTTCACCCTTTACCTCAGGTGGATTGCAGTGCCTTCAGGGAAGAGCAGCAACTCATGGACCAGAGTTGAGCTGAAGCCACTTAGCAATCGCTGATTTGTTTAAACATCTTGATGAAGCTTGCGCCTACTCCAGAGTAGATGGTCCCCCCATCTTTGTTGGAAGGTACTCACTTCAGCTTCGTTTTTTGAAATTTTCAATTATCACCACTTAATAATTGTAAATACTAATTGGAAGAAAAATGTTTCACTTTCATTAAGAACACTCACTCTAACTAAATTAATGTGCAAATGCTTTCACCTTGCCAAAGAAAATCCACCATGCTAGCTTTGATGGTCTAAGTCATCAAATTATTTGTTTCAAAAATGATTCTATTACCATGTACTAGGCAGGTTAATTCCTTGCAAAAACCACAACTGGGGACATGGTTAACCTCATTCAGTGCCGAGTGTTCTAAGACCATACCAAACAATACACAATCAACTTGGTTTTTCAGCTTCTGAGTAACTTCAGGCAAGATATTTAAACTACCAATGGTTTAATCTCCTCACTAAAATGACCACAATAATTGTGTGTGTGTGTGTGTGTGTGTGTGTGTGTGTGTGTGTGTGTAAAGTTTTGACTGACATCCTGTGTAAGACACTTGGTACCTATCATCTAGGAAGCACTCAGTAAATAAACCTTAGCTCTAGGATTTTACTTTGACTTTTTTCCACTGGAAAACAGAAAGGTCTGTGAACCTATATATCACAGAAAAGATTGCTAGTTAATTCTCACTGAGAATAACCACATTAGCTTAGGGAGAAAGAAAGTGTTTTCCCTGCAAATAGCGTCCCACGTGTTTTTCCTTTGTAAGAATTTTACTTCATTGTACTACAATAGAAATTATATGCTAATAGATAAAAATATTGGAATTAATTTTATTCATAAGATCCACGAGCCAAACTTTTCACCAAGGAATAGAAACACCTGCTTCAAATAAGAAGTAATAAGAGCAAGTCAATTAAATCCAAGAATACAAGAGGGTGAAAAATAAACAGAAACAATTCTTCTTCATCTTAAGGTCAAGGTCTATGGCCTGTTATTAATTAATTAAAGCTTACATTCTACTATATCCAGAATATAAATATACATATACACACATTATGTGAAATTTTGTTTAATATTTAATTACAAACTCAAAAAATACTTGATACAAAAATAGTTGCCCCTTATGTTTTAAATTTTTAACTGTGAAGAATTATATTAAATGCATTAAAGTTATTTTCTGATTAATTATAAACATTTTCAGATCCCAGCCCTCAAGAGGCAGAGGCAGGTGGATCGCTGTGAGTTCGAGGCCAGCCTGCTTTACAAACAGAGTCCAGAATAGCCAAGGCTACACAGAGAAACCTTATCTTGAAAAGCAAAAAAAAAAAAAAAAGCATTTTCAGAGATTGGAAATACATCAAAAAAGCATGGATAACTTCACTTTTCCAAATACGTTTGGGTTTTGTCCTGAGTCATACCTCCTGCATGATATAGACTGTGGAACTAGGTTTTACTTCTGTGATGTGTCTATCGTCCAAGCTTGAAAAAAAAAGTGTTAAGTCAAAAGCAAAGGCAAGTAGAGTCGAAAGGGCTCCAGAGTCAACAGATGTTTCCCAATAGGAAACTGCTTGAGACAGGGGACTGCACAAACAGTGTGTGCACAGGTTCTCTATAAAGCACATTTACACGCTCACTTCCACAGAATCACATGTGTGCAGTAGCTTACAGCACCTTGGCCAAAGTACCCCCAACACACACACACACATACACCCGGGCACGCACACACAAGCACACACACACATACACGGGCACACACACACACACACACACACACACACACACACACGCACACTAATGCAGTCCTCCACACTTACATTAACGTCTCAAAATGATTTTGAACAGAGCCTATTAGGCCAGCTTCCTATACACACCAAATGATGCCTAAGACACAGAAATAAACAGAAGCTATTTTCTCCATGTTGCTCACTCTATCAAGCTGTCCGGGGACCCAGAGATGTTAACTTCGCCTTTTCCCAGTAAGCATCACACCACTCTTTTCCTCTATTTGGGGCAATCTAAGAATTCAATTAATGTGACTTTTTTTTTTTTTAAACAGGAAGATATCAGGAATCATTCACCAGCTGCCACTCTCTACCCCTGCATCTTTCACTTCAATTCTAGGCACCGTCAAGCAGCTCCCATGAGCCTCTGCTAAATATTGGAGGTGGCCTGCTTTTTGTTATCTCTAAACTATTGGTCCGTAGCATCAAGCACATGGCCCTGAAAATAAAAATCCACACCAGGAGAAGTCTTCAGAAATCTCTTCGCTGGCGCTCTGAGTGGAAAGCAGGAACCCATCCACCACAGGACTGCCAAAGTATAAATAGGTGGGGGTGGGGGAGGGGGAGGATTTTTCAAACCTCCATGCGCTGGTGGGGGTGGGTGGGAAATGACAGAATGATTGATCTGTTGGGGATACTGAGAGGTTTGGAATCTTGTTTCCGATTTCAGCTTGTGGGAACTGACTTTCTGTTTACTTACTGTTTGTAAAGAAGGGAAATCTAGCATTCGCGTTTGATTTAACAGTGTCTTCCTGGGTTGAATGAGAGGTCTCACTAAGCAAAACAATAGCTTTCTTCCTAACAGCTTCAAACCCAGGGAACGGAAGTGATCAGACTGGAAAAGGAAAGAAACTCCATCATCTTGTTTCCTTAGCGAACTCAAGGGACAAGATTTTTAATTGTTATTTTACTTTGTCATTTAAAAGTGAAGCGGATCAAATACGCAGTGATCTTTGCTGGTATTAAGAAGCGAATTTTCTGAAAGAATGCCTACTGCCGAGGTAATGGTGGGTCTTGTGTGGGACATGTTTATACGGTCTTTGGAGAGGGTTTGTTGTCGCTGCCGCCTCTTCCGTCGCCTTCCTTCTGTGCTTTCTGAGTTTCTCCCCACGCTGTCCCCATTCATACCCCACAAGGCTGCCAGCCCATGTAGAGTGGATATATCCAGAACTCGCAAACTCTCCTCCATTGAGTAGTCTACTTTAGGTCCGAAGGCAAGACTGACATAAAGAATTCCATAGGTCAGAGAAAAACCTGCTCCCATTCTGATGCACTTTTTCTCTGCATCATAAAACCTGAAAAGGCAACCACCATCCTCGTCCGAGCTATCACCGGGCATGTTTCGCTGTGACTGATGCTTTCTTGTGAAATAGGTACGCTCCTGTAGAATTCCAGAGTCCTTTCACAGGTCCACTTTAATTTCCAAGAAGTACGAATGTGAAACGAGTGTACTGGAAATTTCTCCACAGTGACTTAAAAAAAAAAAAAAAGAAAGAAAGAAAGAAAAAGAATTTTCTTTTCCTCCTCCTGGCAGCACCGAGAGCCGGGGCTATCCAGTTTTGTCTGCAGGAGTTGATGGGGTCACTATTAGCTCATGCTGCAGAGGAAGTGGGCTTTTCTCCAGTGTCCTTGATGCTTTGGATCCTATCCAGTGGAGCGAGAAGAACGTAAGATTGGATTCCTGACAGATAATCAAAGAGAGACAACTTCGTCAGCTTGCTTGCTCAAAGCCACGCTTACTTATAGACACACATAGAAACTAAAAATAGAGAGCCTAACACGTGCTTATTTATTTAACACATTTGGTGGATGAAGGGTAAGTGCCACACAAAGCTTGAGGCTTCTAAACTTAGCCAAGTCTTACTATTATGAGATATATTTGATATCTTGCAAGATCCCACCTATTTCTCATAAATTTATTTTCCCAATTTGGATTTGGTTCTGAGTATATATTTAAATTTAGACAAAATAGAACAATGGCAAAGAATTTTCCTAAAACCAAATATACATATACACCACAATTTTTTTTAATAGAAGACACCCTTGAAGCATTGTGTCTATTCTAAATCACATAAAAGGTGGGAATTTACCTCATCTGAAGAGCATTTTCCTTGCAAGCATGTGACCCTGGCTTTGGTTGCCAGCACACACAAAAAGAAACGCTGTGGGAATGTGTTGGGAGGTGTTGATAGTATTATTGAATATTCTCGTTAACCTAGCCAACGATACAAGACCAAAACCACGAAGGGTGAAAAAGAAGCACAATTACCACAGTTATTTTCCTGATCTATATCAATATTTATATTGGAAAAGAATGATTCTCTATTTTCTTCTCATTTTTGGAATACTGGCAACCATACACGTGTAGTGCCCATGAGAGTAAGAAACAAATGCTATAAATGTGTTCTTACTCCACATATTCATCAAAGTCACTCAACGTGCCCTGTGAGATGGACACAGCAGAACACGGGCAGGCTAGGATTCGGAATCCCACCTTGCCCTTGTGTTTAATGTAACTTCGGTGATGGTTATTAAACTCTTATTTCAGCTCTGTAGTCACGAGACTGCACTAATTTTGACAAATCGGTGTACAAAACTTCACAGTTATAAGCATGAGCTATCACGTCACATATAGAAGACGATTAGACAAAACAGGACAGAATCAACCTCTTAAAAATTCTAACACAGTGAACCTACTTAGCTGGATGTGTCCAGGGCTGGCTGGCCTAGAAGTCCAGGCACAAAATATGGGAATGAGGTGTGTAAGGTCTTGGCTTTGATTGCAAACAATCAATTTGGGGGTGAAAGAGAGGAGGAGAAGAGTGGTGAGCGGAGGGCTTCCAGAAATTTGACCTTAAGTGGAATTCTGTGACCCTCTTGTGGTAGCCTTCATTTGGTACAAGTAAGCTAATGATGAAAACTGGCTTTGCTGTCATCCCATGTTCACGCCCGAGCTCGCTGTGAGCTAGGGTGATGTTAATGGATGCTGTTTTTTGTCTTTCTGAACTGGTAGCATGGCCTGTTACATACACGATTGGGTTCTGATGGTTTAGGAGTAATGTAAACAGAAGGCTTGCTGGCATTTAGTCACATCGTTGAGAAAACCCACGGACGGGTGATCCTGGAGAAACGGCTTATTCACCAGCATTAACAGCTGACTTGTTCGCAGTTTCACCATACTTGTGTGGACATGGTACATGGAGCCAGAACACTCTTATTTATATGAGGGTGTCCTGTTTTAATCAAAGGCTCTAAGAAACTAGTCACCTATCTCAAGGCCTCCCTAGAGGAAATGTTTTTGTTGTTGTTGTTGTTGATGATGATGTTGTTTTATTGTGTTCTGTTTGCTTGTTTGTCTTTCTTTCTTTCTGTATTTCATTATCCTTCCTCTTGTTTTTGTGGGTGCCATTGATCATAGACCTCTCCCTTGACAGATAAGTTACATTTCCTTCTCCCTCTTTTCAAATTTCATTTTGAGGCAGGTCTCACGAAGTTTCCAGACTGGCCTTAAACTCGCACTCCAGTCCAAGGAAACAGTCCCCCGCCTTAGGTCTTGGTACCAGCATCACAGTCCTTCATTAGGAAGCCTACCTGTCTACTTGGCTTTGAAACAGTCTTGGTATATATAATTACGTTCTACCTTCTCTCTGTCAACACTGGGTCTGACAGCAGTTGTTCAAATGTGTGATGAACACGCGGTTCACAAAGCACCGTCTCTCCGTGACATTGCACAAGTAAGCTCTAATGTTTACCAGTTAAGAACAGCAGTTCGTGACTTATCAGAGTGTTAGATCAATTTCGACTAAACCTCCTTTCTCCCTTTATCCACAAAGATTTGCTAGAAGTCAACTGAGGTAAGGAAGGTGACCGTTCAGGTCCATAAACTCTCAGCAGAGGGATGGTTGACAGAGTTTCTTGCTACGTGATCATAGCTTTCCCCCACCATAAGCTTTGTAGAAATTTAATAGTTATGCAATTTCTCTTATTTTATTTATTTGGTGAAATTGTGGGTGTTTTTTTTTTTTAAAGCAAAGCCAATGTCCTGTAAACAACTTCTGTGAAAATGTACATCAAGGGTGAACCTTGGCAAGGTTGTTGCACAAGACAATTTTGCTAACCCAGCTTTCATCTGATTCTTTAAAGCATGACCTATGTAAAAACCTAGTGACACCCCAAGTGGCATGGAGTGTTACTTTCATTTAAAAAAAATGGAACATGTAAAAGATGCATGGCTTTTGCTAAAACTGACATGTTCCCCTAAATCTTATTGTGGCCTTAAAAAATTAATTCCACCTGATTTTATGGGATCCTAGGTGTGTTCTCTCTCTCTCTCTCTCCTCTGTGTATGTATTTGTGTGTGTGTGTGTGTGTGTGTGTGTGAGAGAGAGAGAGAGAGAGAGAGAGAGAGAGAGAGACAAGAGAGAGAATGGGGGAGATGCCAGGTGTCTTTCTCAGTTTGGGAGACACAGATTCTCACAGAACATGGAGCTTGCTGTGTCAGACATGCTGGCTGGCCTGCAACGCCTTGGGATCCACTTGTCCCCACTCTTACCCCTGGAGTATCAGACACAGGATGAAACTCCCAGCTTCTTATGAGAGAGCTAGTGATTCAAAGTCAAGCCTCACTTTGACCCTCTGGGCCAACTCCCTGACCCCAGTACATTTATTTCCTTTAAATCATTTTTTTTTTGCTGTAGTAATGGTTTATTACTTTCATTTGATGGGTATACACTAAAGGTTGAGTTTTCACATGAAGAAAGCAGATGCAAACTCTCCACAGCCTATGAAACCTAAAGGACTGTGTTTGAAATCTAACCATGTTGCGCTGCCTCTCTCTTTTTTGTATTGAAAGATGCAGTATGTCTTTTCCTGTGCCGCTAGAGTTCATGTGTGCAAGATGAGTGCATGTAGCCACAGATAAGCAGTACATTCCTGTGCTTTGCAGGATCTGATTTTATAAACACACACACAAACACAAACACACACACACTTCATGCATGTACACACTCATATATATGTGTGTATGTTTTATATGTGTGTATGTATGTATGAATGTGTATATATTCTTGTATATATTGCCTATAACTTGCTATACAAACAATATGTATATGTTTATATGTATATCTTGTATGTAGGCTGGGACCTGCTATACAAAGCAAGGTGACCACTTTCCAAACACTAGGTTCACAGGTACCACTCCACTACTGCGGCAGCTTCGTGCAGTGGCGGGGATCAAACCTATGTCCAGCTGATTGCCAAGCTAACCTCCTGCCTCCTGTCACTACACAAGCACAGGCTTCTATAAATAAAGGATCTCTGACACTTTAATAATTGTTTCCAACATTAGGAATGCAGCTAACTCATTCTAGTTTCAATGAAGAAACCATGGGAGTGAAAGCAACTGTTGCCAGAAAGTCATTCTGCGGACTACTTAATTAATTTAAGGCACAGAAAGTATTCTCGAATCTCCCTGTGAAGAGAAAACAAACTGATACCCTGAGCTTAGCCAAGAAAGAATGTTGTCAATGACAGAAGAAATTATACTGATGACTTGTAGGGACCTCTAGGAAGAAAGCCAAATTTAATCTCAAATTACATTGAATCTCAACACATTACACAGACACACACACACACACAGAGAGAGAGAGAGAGAGAGAGAGAGAGAGAGAGAGAGAGAGACAGACAGACAGACAGACAGACAGACAGACAGACAGACAGACACACACCTTCAAATGAACAACTTATTTAAGAACAAAAATTATAGGAACAGAGACTTGACTGTGAGTCAATAATATAATGGGGAAATCAAAATAAATTATTCTCAGTAATGTCCTGGGAAGGTGGGGGTGAGGATGGACATCTTTTAAAAGCAGTATAAGTCATCCCCAGTGAATGTTGACAAAATAACCCAAGAATTGCATCAAATGAAGGCAGGCGTGGTGAGCAAGCATTTAGCCAGGAATTTCCTGACGTTACCCCCTAGCTGACCTCACAGTTAAACGGTGAAGGCAAACTAAAAGGAACTTAAGTCTTAACATGTTTATGGGCTAGCCCCACTTCACTTATTTTTTTTTTGTTAGATTGGGTTAATATAATAAAAACCAGGTATCATACTAAGAATCACTCCAGTGTTTTGAAATGTTACATTGGCAGAAGAAGTCAGAGGCTTACTTTCCTACCCATTCTCATGCACGAATGCAGAGCTTAATGGAAGTGGCTTGCAAAGTGGAAGCATGCTTTTAAAAGCATCACAAATTGGCTTTTTTTTTTCTTGCATTCAAAGTATAAATTAACATTAGTACATCAATCACAAACTAATTCTCTAGTAAATGCTCACACACTGGGGAATTAATTAAAATTAGGAAAAATCAAGTGTAAATCAAAAGCATACATAAAAGGAAGTGTCACTAGATACAAAAATGAAAACTAAGAAAGTGCTTTACAGATAATAGAATTGTTGCATCTAGGACTTGAGGCTCTCAGCAGTATTCTTGCACAAGGTGAAGCAGAAACCATATTATGTTAAATAAAAAAAAAATTAAGCATTCCATTTAAATCTCATACTTTAAAGAAAACAACATTGTTTTTCAACAACTTCTCCTGGAGCAATATAAAATTTTAATTTCTACCTGAGAAACTTTTATTTCTAATAGATTTGTATAATTCCAAATTCTCTTGGATCATTTTTTTTTAAGATCAGTCATATCTTTACCAGAACAGAAATGATTATTCCCAAGACTCAGGGAAAAATATTCCCAGCTAGTTCAACCTGTAAACATTTCCTTAATCTTTCTGATTTGCATTTCAAAACTTCCCGATATCAAAGGGGAAAATAAGTAAACATATCTTGTTTATTACTTCCTGCTGTTTTCAATTTCACTGGATCTAGTCTCTCTCTCTCTCTCTCTCTCTCTCTCTCTCTCTCTCTCTCTCTCTCTCTCATCCATTCACACACATTTTTGTAACTGAGAAGCTGAGCCATCTATCTGCATGCACTCCCATTCACGGGAAAGCTCAGAGTGAATCTTTTCATGCATGAACATTAACATCAGGACCAGGTTTAAAGTGCGAAGCTGATGAAGCCCATGATAGCAGCTGCCCTACTTTCAGAATGCCCACAGTCTGTGTGTTAATCACGTTCAGGCAACCTGGCTGCCTTCACCAGCTGCAGAGGGACCCCAGGCCTGTCCACACGGTTACAGAACTGCACCATAGCAAGAGTGCCGAAGAGCTGGCCTCAGGCCTAACCCCCTGCCTCAGCAAAGCTTCCTTGCTATGATTTTATATCCAGTATTTAATGAAAGAGTCACAACTTTTTAAAATAAAATACAACTTTTAATCCTAATATTTAAATTTAGTATTTAGTCAAGTAAAGGACAGGCTTGACAAGTGCTTTCCTAGCAGCTTCAAGAATAAATAAAACAAATATTAGGTAAAAATATGCTATTCCACAAACAATCACAGTGACTTATAGGGTACTTGGAAACTTGTAATGGGATGTAGCTTTTTACAGTAAATTTTTTATATTGTTTTCTGAGATATTTATGGCACCTATCCCTATCTAGAGACAATAAAACTGACACAGATCATTAATTATCCCAGGAGTCCAGAAAACGGACTAGCCAAAACCAGGACAGATGTGTCTGATCAAGCTATCTCTACAACATAGCATTACCTTCCTGTATGGCCCACCAGAATTAATTCCGACAGTAAGGGGTGATGTCAATCAAGTATTATGATGTGCAACATTATATTTCCCTCAGTATTTATACATTTAAATATATTTACATTTACTTCTATCTTTTTTTATTCTGAACTGAACAGAATCCATGCTCTCATTTACCTTTTAAACATTCTTTAGAACTCTCATGGTATGAGCACATCAAGGTGTATTGATTTCATGTATATATAGGTTCATTTATAACAGGAGAACTAGTGAGGTTCCTTTAGGATTACCTACAAGGCATGGGTGAGAGACTGTCTATATGAGTCTCAGTGACCCCAAAGCAACCTGGCTGCAAAGTCTATATCCAACATGATTGACAACTCCCCATGGCTCCACCGGTGAGGCCTGCTTCCTTGCCTTCCCCACACTATAATCTCTAGCACCTTTCCAGACCCTGGGGTCACCTGCAATTAGGGTGGAATTTAATGCAAATGGCTTGGAGAGGCAGCTGAAGCCTAGGGTGAGGGTCCAATGACTCTCGCCAACCTTTCTTCGGTGAAAGAATGTCAACAGTCAACAAGCCCAGCTGTGATGACCTTTCCAAGCAAGCATGGAGGATCCAAGGGAGTTGATGGCTGTTTTGGACTTAAGACAGTATGAACACACTTGCGTTGTGTAGTAGTGGTGACTTGTCTGAAATCACAGATGCTTAAAGAGATACCAGGTGAGCTTTTCTTTGACAAGTTATTAAGGTTAAAAAAAATCTGTGTGGGATCATGAAGATTGCTTAACTCACTGCAAACCTACACATCCATGAGTAACATACAGCTTATAGTTTTGTTACAGCAGCAATCACCTACATCTACATCTGTGGACCATCAAAGCAAGCATTCGCAAACTAAAGAATGCTTGATATTTATAAATTATTACATGGAAATGGCAGTCAGAGTGATCTAAAATAAGGATTCTCAGCCATGGGCAAATTTGCCAAACTCTACCTGTTCTATGAGATATTTGAAGATGTGTGCAGTCTGGCATCTGATGTGCACTGCTCAGAAACTCCACTATATAATCCTCATTGTGAAGAATGGGACCTTAGGACAAAAATTAACCCAGGATAAATGTGCCAAGATTGACTCCCTATGACTGGAGTGACAGATGATTGTGAAGCACTGCATGGGTGCTAGAACAGCAGCAAGTGAGCTTTAACACTGAGAGGTCTAGCCCCAGGAATTACTCATTTTCAATTTATTTTAGTTTTTACATTTTCAGTTGTGTGTATGTTGGAGTGGAGGAGGGTAAGTGCTTTTGTCCAGGGTCCAGGAGAGGATGCTGGTTTCCCTGGAACTCAAGTTACTGGCACTTTGAGGATGCTGGGAACAGAACCCGGGTCTTTTGGAAGATGAGCCAATGCTCTGGACATCTAGGCCATCTCTCCTTCCCCCACTAAGGAATTCTTAGGAAATATTTTTTGACATTTTTTCTTATTTTTTATATGAATTTGTTGAGAACCCTCATCTGTTCACTCATTGTGATGATTTTGTTTCTTTTAGTTCTTTAAAAGTCATATCTACAAATCCTCAATAGTTCCTGCCCTGTGAACAAGTCTGGCAGAAATATTAGGCTAGAAAGCTGAAATGAGGCTCCTACGTTATAAAGTGTATTGGGTGACCGGTCAGGCAGTAAACTGTCTTAAGTCAATTTGTACATTCTGGAAACTGCTAACCCACACTGCTGCTTCACTCAGGAATTTAAGTTTTATTCCTTCTCAAGTCTCTGAGGGGCATTGAAGACAAGATAATATAGTTCTGTAACCAAGTTTAGCTGGTTAGGGGACAAGATCGTTTTAGATCAAGATAAAGAAGTTAAGCTATTAGAGTTGAGATAAGATAGATATTGAATCTCATTCGGAGATCTAGACCCAAGAAGACAGGAAAAACCCTTACTTCAAATGAGATGAATGCAGATGGCCAAGTCACTATGAATGTAACATGTATAGCACTCATTATTCTCATGATTGTCACATGGTTCTCCCTGCTGTATGTAGTTGGTTTTATACATGCATAATAAAAATATTTAAAAAATAATTAACTCAGAAACAAAATACCACATATTGAAATATATAGTTGAGTACTACACTCTATGCCTGTCAATAAACTCCTATAACAATAATAAAGGAATTCTGAAGTAATGGGGAAAAAAGTCATATCTGCTCATTCTAACATCCTGATCTCCTTAGAGTCTATTTATATTGATTTATTTTCCCTTGAATATACAGATAAATTTTCTTTCATTCACATGACAAATGAGTTTTTTGTTTCTAGTTTAAATTGTAGATAAATCCTTCAGGAATTTCAAGTTGTAGAGACTGTAGAATCCTCAGAAGAGTGTAGGTTTTTGTTCTAGTTGGAATTAAATCTCTAGCTAATCTCTATGTACTTGAAGATAGTTTTAACTTTGCTCATGTGAGTTGTGTTGATTTTATTTTTATTCCAAAATAAATTCCTTAATCCCTAGATAAAGACCTTACTCCTGAAGAAAAAAAATACTTCTAGGTTTTCATTGAGTTCCTCAAGTGTTTACCAAGCCATTCCAATTTGACAAGGTACAGACTCTAAACTTGACCTCCTCTTTGGTGAGCAGTTATTGACACTTCTGCTGTGTTACTGAAGTTTAAAAAAACATGACAATCATCATAACATTTGAACTAGAAACAAAACAGCTGTTGCTTCCCACCCTTCTCCTCCTGTTTTCCCATGAATGCACAGCACTCTCCAAAGACCTGCTAAACATTTCTATGCAAATGCTGAAATGTTTTCTCACTCTGTTTAAGATTTCTTCCTTTCATTTCCAAGTCTTATGGGTATCCTGAATGCTACTTTTTGGACACGTAGAGCAAACTGAACTGCGTCATTGAGTTTTTGAAGACTGGAGAGTACTCTTGGGGCAAGTGGCATAAATATGATTATATTCCAACATGAGTCCCTCTCTTAGTTACCCAGTCACCTCGCATTGCCTGCTTTTGATTTCTTTTCAAAACCTTGAAAACTGTTGTTTTACTTTTTCAATGAAATTCTGAGTTACCATCTATTGTCAGAGTAAATTTATATCATTAACCTTTGTGGACCTACACTGTGTGGAAAATAATAAATGTGGATGCTATTCAACCCACTGCACTTGTGTCTAACTATGATGTCAACCCCAGTCCTAACAAACATAAGAAAAGTCACACATTCTCTCTAGAAAATAAACATCAATCTTATAACGAACATGCCCTAAAAGACAGAGTTGGTTCTGTAAAGGTACACATGCTTTAAACACATTCCCAGACCTCCAAAATTCAACTAATTGAGCAAGACACATTGGCCAAGTAAAGCAATCATACAGCATCATCCTGGGCTGGAGAGATGACTCCAGAGCTAAGAGGACATATTGCTCTTGCAGAGGACCTGAGTTTCATTCCTAGTGCTCACATCAAGGGGCACACATCCACCTGTAAGTTCTGCTTCAGGAGTTCAATGGTGACTTCTGGCTTCTACAGACACTACACTGTGTGCACATATGCACACACAGAGAAACATGTAATTTTAAAGTGCAAAAAGCAAATATTTAAAAGCATTCTTTTTAAATGGCCATGTTAGTTTGAAGCAAAACACTGAAGGAAGTGTTAGAATATTCCTCTATATTTCCATATTCAATGAAGATAAATCCCAAATTCATAATATTTCTACAATACAAAATATATATCCCAAAATGGTATTTATGTCTCAGGTGACTGTTTCATCCAATACTGCTTTAAAAAATTATATATGCTATCTCTGGGCCATATTCAGAAGACAAGATGACATTTTTACACTTTTTTAGGGTATATTTATGTTTGTTTTCATATAACTGGACATTACACGAAATGACTACAAAAAGTGAACTAATCTTAAATATACACATGCAGATAGATAGATGATAGATAGATAGATAGATAGATAGATAGATAGATAGATTGATAGATAGTCATTAACAGGGTGTTCTTACTGGGATTCATAGTTGTGGCCAAAAATAGACATCTGGGGACAGAGTTTGATTTTTAAAAATACACTGCCTTGTGTTACCTCCCAAGCACAGAGATGAAGCACCCAAAATAAAGCTATTATGCCTTAGTTATTATTTACTTCTAATTAAATACCAGAGAATAAGGCAACTTTGCTGTAACGACAAGGACAACATAGATGGTATTTTCATGCTTGAGAATAGCAAATGTTAAGAAAAAGCAAGAAGTGTACAAAGTTATTGCCATCCCCTGAGTGGCTTTTCTAATCAGTCACTGTTAGAGAGCCACTCGTGTTGATTACGTCCTGTGAAGCTTGCTTTCTGAAGACATTCAGCTCCTGCCAAGGGTTTAGGAAAATGTTTTTATCAAATTGGAATCACTTCATGGGAGAATAACACTGTATTTTGTTGTGCCTTGTTATCTCCAGTCCCCAAGAAGCTGAGATAATAAAACGCATTTCCTACCTGAATATGTTTCCCTTTGCCTAATTTCTCTCCTATCTTACCACTCTGCCGTATTCCCACTCGGCACTGCAGGAATTTGCCAAGTTCGGTATGGATCATGTGTTTTGACATCTTGCTATTCATCTGTAACAAATCTTCTCATCTCAACACCAAACATTCCTCCTCCACGATCCTCCTTGCACAAATAACCTTTATGCACACATTCACATATATTCACAAAAGAGAAAACTTTTTTTTTTCACTTTATGACCGTGGCCTATCATGCTATCTAGGATGTTTTGCGTAACGTTTTTCAAACACCAGTAGAGAGACTTTGCTCTCCCCTCATCTCGCTGTCCTTTGTACAGCCTGGCAGACAACTTCACGTTCTGTGCTGTCTGTCCGTGAATTCACCTCTGAAGCTCAAGCAAAGGCTGCAGCCCACCAAGCAGGGCTTTCCTGCAGTCTCTTTCTAAGGGCTAATTGCTGTCCCTGTTCCTTGAAAGACCACCACAATTGCCTGCTTTCCTGAGCCATCTTTGATACCAAACTCCCCTCGCTCTTGGAAAGATTACAGCTCGTGCACTCAGATTCTTCCAGTTACTGAGAAAACCAACTCTGAAAGCAAAACTGTTCTCTGTGCAGCCTCTGAACTCCACACCTCTCATTTTCCATGTCAGGTGCCCCGTCAAGTGAGGTGCTGGTCTGTGAAATGCAGATCTTTACTTGCAGTTTTCAAAGCGAGTCTTTAAGCCATGAAGATAAATGCTTGGCACACCTGTTGCAATTTGCCAGTGAGTTGTGATCTTCATAGGTTGATGCTACTGGTCTACCAATGGCAGGGCATGTTTGATCTTTGAAATGTTTATTTCCGCAAAAGCATCTTCAACATTACCTTCTGGATTGCTGCTTTGAAAAACCACAAGTCATCTTTGAGAGACTTGGCTAGAATTTGAAGGTGCATTTTCTCTGGTACCTGAGGACATCAGACCTACAGATTCAGCATATTTAGGAAAGTGACAACAGTAAGAAATATAAGAAAACACCAAGGTACATTTATATGTTTTTAATCTCTCAATGTTTAATATTTTCTTCTCTTTGATTGTAAGCCAGTATAAGAACATCCAAGAAAAAAATCACATGGTTTGGGAACATGGACAAATGAAGTGGTATTTATTATAATTAATTGATTTGTGTGTGTGCTAGCCACAGTGTGTATGGGGAGGTCAGCAGACAACCTTCAGGACTTGGTTCTCCAGTTCCACTCTGTGAGTCCCAGGGATCAAGCTAAAGTTGTCAGACATGACAGCAAATGCCCTTGCCTGCCGAGTCAACTCTCTTGTGCAATAGTTTCCTAATTGCTTGGGGAATTGTGGAGGGGGGGGGAGCCTTTTTAAAGAACAATGCCCATCTTCAAATCATCTTCCTTCATGGTTTTAGCACAATGCCTGTGCTCCAATGTCAAAATCTCACTTGCCCTTCAAGCTGATCAAGACAAGTTCACCAGCGCAAGGAGCAGACAGGGCTAGCAGTTATACTGGAGAACGAATGGTAGAGCATCTTTACAACTTTAATTCTCAAAAAAGTACAAGGAATGTGTGTGTCACAACAATAGTTCATCAGTTTGTATTTTTACATTTATTCATTTTACATACATCTCTCTCTCTCTCTCTCTCTCTCTCTCTCTCTCTCTCTCTCTCTCTCTGTGTGTGTGTGTGTGTGTGTGTGTGTGTGTGTACATACATGGATGTGTATGCCATGGCACACTTGTGGAAGTCAGAAGACAAGCTGCTGGAGTCAGTTTTCTCCTTCCACCTTAGTCATGTCTTGGACATGCCTCTCAAGTACCAGTCTTAGGGATAAGTGCATTTACCTGCTGACTTATCTCAGGAGCTGCGGTCCATACTTTTAATAAATAGCTAGATACGTTCCCATAGCACACTAAACTTCGAAGTGCAGATGAAGATACATCTTTTACAAAAGCTGCAGACCTAGCTAAGAATGTAGCAGATTGGTAGATCAGCCCTGTTATCCATTCTCAGCTCTGGAAAATAAGAACTGACAAAAAAAAAAAGTAGAATCAGAAGGAATTGTAGTTGCTCTTGCTGGTAGAAACCGGCCACACTGCATTTTTTGTACAGTGTAAATTTGTCCCACCTTTCTTTTAGCTTGTTTGTCAGATTTACACTTAAAATAAAAAATAAACCTAAAAATAAAGCAAACAAGCAAAATATGCACTTACATTTTTAGATTCTAAATTAGTGATCTCTGTCTTTCATCTGAATCTTTTTCCTTCTCTCTCTCTCTCTCTCTCTCTCTCTCTCTCTCACACACACACACACACACACACACACACACACACACACACGCATGCATACATACACACAAACTAAGAAGAACAATCCTGGCAATTTTACTATTCTTTACAACTCCCAAGTTCTTTTCATCTTCAAAGTGCTTTATAAGGATTTCTAATTAGGCTCCTACATGCTGGCTCCTATTCTCACTTGCTAATCATAGGACAACATATCTGCTCTTCATCCTAGAGCAGAACCACACATCATCCTTAATCATCACTAAAGAGAGGGGCAAAGTGCCTGTCATAATTTCAACTTAATGAATTACAAATCTGGGCACTTCTTTACATATGAGTCCAATTGCTAGGGCCCTAATCTTCATTAGCTTCATTTGGTCATTATTTATTCAAAGCAGAGATGTTTTAATGGTAGAGTTACCTCCAGTTACATGCACCAGTTTAAAAAGTTGCATTTTCTTTCAAACTATGGTATTATTTTAAGGGATTACACTGTTTCCTTTAAAAAGGCATTTTCATTCCCTTTCCTTACTGACTTAAAAAAAAATACTTTTCTGCTAGCTATACTTTTTTTCAGAGAGAGAGAGGCGGGGGGGGGGGCCACGACAGAGCAAGCTTGAATGTGTCAGGTGCACTTGTGTGTGTTCAGTGCACATGAGTAGTGCAGGGACACATATGTGCATGTGTGTGAGAAGGTGGAAGTCAAAGGACAAGCCCAGGTGCCATTCCTGTTTATTTAGACAGGGCTTCTCACTGGCCTAGACCTCACCAAACCAACTTGTAGCCTCAATTTTCTTAACCAATATATTTTTTACAACATATTAACCGAGCGTACATCACTTATAACCCAACTAACTGAAACAATAGGAAATGAAGATTAAAGAATAACAAAACTGTAAGGATATCAGTTCCAAGGGACAATTCTCCTGGTGTAATCAGCAGGATTTCTTCTACTAGAACCTGGAGTAACCAGAACCCAGAACCTCAGCAAGAGCCCAGAGCCTTCCCTCAAGCAGTTCTCTCTAGGAGTATCTCATAGTGGAGCGATAAACAGCCAAAAACTATCCCACGTCTCCAAAAGCCCCGCCTCCAGTTCTGGGCCCATTTATATATCTCCTCCCAGAGTCTGTTCATAGGATCTTTTCAGCTGGCAACAATCAAGCTCCCGCATGAGGTGGTTGGTCTTCTAGTGGACTAACTTCATCTGTTCTCTCACAAGACCATTCCGATCCCACACTTGAGATCATAAAAAACAGGTTTATCTCTGCTTCACCAACTAACCTAGCTGACTGAGAGACAAGGGATCCACTTGTCTCTGCCTCCCAAGTGCTGGAATTACAAGTGCATGTGACCACAACAAGTTATTTTGTATGTGGTCTCCGAAGATACCATTACCAGGAACAAGCTTGCAGTTAAAAAAGCTGAGATGTTTATTCATTGCACTGAGAGACAACACTGGCTAATGGGAACAGTGGGGTGTTTGGAGCAATGATGTCAGGATAAATTTAAATACAGCATCCCTTCATTTAGAATATATCCCAAGGATTCAAACCCATTATATTAAAGGTACACCTGGCTTACCATGCTCACTTCAGTATTATGTACTATAGCTAAGGTAGTGATGTATGGTTTTGTTTGTTTGTTTGTTTGTTTGTTTTTGGCTATCAGGGGGTGTGTAGTTAAAGATAATATGGTTACTTTACATAAAGAACTATTATTCCGTCTTTCAAATGGAGGCAATCAAGGCTAGGAAGATAAGCTCACTTGCTACATGTGTGAGGATTTGAGTTAGTATCCCCATGGCCCGTATCTGGACTTAGTAGAGTACATCTATAATCTCAGTGTTCATACTCAAGAGGCAGAGAAGGGAGAATTCCTTGGAAGCTCAAGAGCATGTGAAAAAACAAACAGACAAACAAAAAACAACAACAGATAGACTGTTTCAAAAGAGGCAAAAGGTAAAAATGACACTTAAGCGTGCCCTCTGACCTCCTCCTGACTGGGAGGAAGTCCCATCAGCTACCATCACATAGGTGGTGCTTAGCACAGGGCACTGTGCTAAGTGTAAAAAGCCAGGCACTGAAAGAAAAATGCCTATCTTTATCTATACATGAAATAGAAAGAAAAAATTTTAGAAACAGAAAGTGCATACATGTTTGCAAGATGAGGATCAAAGAGCACAAAAGTCAATTTAGAGGAGAAGAATAAATAATACATTTTCATGAAGAGGGATACGTTTCCTGCCTTGATTCAATCACTCCATACTATGTACCTACTGCAGAAAACTGCTTAGTGCACCTAATTAGATACACCTGTGATTCGTGCCTACATTTAAATAAACACTGCTTCACACTTAAAACAATTTAGTATAGGATTCGGGCATCCACTGGGTGAATTCAGGTAGGATCTGAGGAAGGAGTCAGATATGCTCAAGCAAACAAGTGATTTGTGTTTCAGTTTAACAGGCACAGAACTATGCAGTGTGTGTTTTCTGCAGCGATTGCACAACTGCACACACCAGAAGATTGCAGTAGTGATGAAGAGCATGAGTCTGAGAGTCTTTCATGGGGAAAAGCTAGAGAGCAGCATGGGAGAACTGCCAATGTCCTGGGTGTCTCAGATAAAGCTATAAAGTGCAGGCATTTCTCTGAAGTTTATCTGCCTCCATCTGAACAACCCAAGTCTAGAGATCAGCTTGCAGATCTACCACAGTAATTTCTCTGGCAAGACTTCTAGTGTCTCCCTGTTCCTGACTCTCTCATTGGATCTTACCTCCTTGGCTTCGTCTTATGCCGGCAATAAAAGAGGCACGATGGTACAGTTAAAAGGCATATCCAATGGAAACAAAGTCAAGAATTTTTTTCTGCAATGATCATTGAAAATATATTTAAATATTTCTCCAGTAAATGGTTCAATGTCCTGCCTGTATTTGTTTGTTTGTTTGTTTGTGACAGTATATGGATGAAATTAAATAATGAATTTAAGAAATAAATCAGATACATAATAGGAATGCCATTGTAAACTAAGTTCATCAAGAATTTTTTAAAGCAAATATCAGTTTTGTATTGAGACTCAGCATTGGCTTTTTCACGATTATGGAATCCAAACCTTCTTTTCACAATGAGGGCACTAAAAATCCAATGAAACTCCTCAATTGTCCATTACAAGTCAGCATCTTAAGAAATAACTCTAATGCCAAACCTTGTGCTCCTTCTATAATCCCAGAACTCATTCAGAGCTGCAGAAGACTCTGGTCGAGTATCATTTTTGTGGTTGTGATAAAATACCGGAACAAAAACAAAACCTAGGGAGGAAGAGACATTCTATTTGCCCGACAGTCCCAGACTGTTGTCTACAGTTTCTGGGAAGTCAAGGCAGGAATGCAAACAGCCAGTGACATCATACCTACAGTGATGACTAGAGGGAAATAAGCAGATTGCCAGATTTATTCATTCTTAAAAATTCTGGACCAGCCTAGGGAATAGTGTCACCCAAAATGCATTCTAGGTCTTTCTACATCAATTAATGATCAAGAAAATTCCTGAATGGCATACGTGCAGGCCAACCTGTTCAACAATGTCTATGTAGTGTCAAGGTGACAGTTAAAACTAACCAGTGTAGACCCCCATTGTCTCAAGAAGAAGAAAATAATAGAAATTAATTGCTTTGTTAATTTAAATAACTCTTTTCAAAGAACTGTTTGTTTCATTTTTATTATTTTAAACTTTATATGTTTGTAATAGGAATTTAGACTAAATATTAGCCAGTCCAATCCAGTAAAGGTATTTTCAATGACAGACTCAATAAATTACTCACAGTAAAATAAGACCTGGTAACTGTCTCCTGGGCTTTGGGTACAGCATCTGTATGTAAATTATCATAGTCAATCTAACAACAAACTCCATAAAGAAGTAATACTATTATTCAGTTTTTTATGGAAGGGCACAATGCATTGATAAACCTTAAGAAACATGATAGGTATCAGTTTGCCTTTCAAAAAATTACCTTAGCAAGGTTAATTTGACTTTTAAAAAAGATTTATTTATTATATATGAGTGTTTTATCTGCAGAAGAGGGCATCAGATCATATTATAGATGGTTTTGATCCACCATGTGGTTGCTGGGAATTGAACTCAGGACCTCTGGAAGAGCAGGCGGCACTCCTAACCACTGAGCCATCTCTCCAGCCCCTAATTTGAGTTTTAAACTATAGAGATCTCCATTCATTTTCTAGAATCGAATAAGCGAACAAGCACCACAAGATTGGGACACAGAAACAGTGGCTATAGAGTGGACATTAAATCATTAATTCTGCAGGGAAGGAGGCTGTGCTGGCACTTGACTGTGAGTGTCCTGCATAGATTCGTGTGTTTGAACCCTTCCTTAGTCATGAGCTGGTGCTACTGTTTCAGACGGTGGTGAGAGTTTCAGAAGGTCAAGCCTCACTGGAAGACATGGCTCACCGGATGAAGACCTTAATGTTTTATAGCCTAGCTTCACTTCCTGTTGACTCTCTGCTTCTTGGGGGTCAACTCAGTGCAACCAGCACCTACCATTCCTGCCAGCATGCCTTTCCTACCAAAATAAACTGTATATCCTGCAATGGTGATCCAAAATACACCCTTCCTCTTTTAGACTATTCCTTATCAGGCAACTTGTCACAACAGCAAATAACATTATATGGGCTCGACAGGTTATATTTAGAAATACGTATGTTTATACAAATAATACAAATACACATATGTGTGCAATAACAATTAATTTGAAAAGTTAGAGGGCATGAATTTGAAGGAGAGCAGAAAGGCGTACATAGGGGAGCTTGGAGTGATGAAAGGAAAGGACAAAATGTTATAATTAAATTACAATATCAAAAAGGGGGGCTCTCGTAGTGGGACCTTTGGGTCTAGCTAAGAATTTAGTGGCATAAGAGGAAACAGAGTGTTCCAGGGAAAGAGGTTTCTACCACTACCTGCTTCTGCTAGTGCCAGGCTTCAAGGCATCTGTTGAGACACTGGGCTTTTACCCTTGATCCCCATGCACCACACTGAGATATCAACTTCACAGCAAAAGGCAATATGAAAGCTGTATTCAGAGTCATTAATTTGGAGCTACACACAAACCAATAGGGAGACGTAACGAGACAGCTAACAAACAGAGTATATCGCCACACTTTACAGAATAAAATTTTATATGCACTGACGCTGTTCACTGTTCATGTCTTCTCTTCCTCACTGAGCTAAATTTCAGTGTCTTTATGATTTCTTATTGGTCTGATCTCACAAATCCTCTTCATGGCTGGTTACTTAAAACCTGTCTCCAGGCAATCTAAAGTTCATCCTCAGTGGACTCCCAGCACCTGAGGAGATAACCCACCAACCTATGCAGAACTTTCCCAGAGCCACTCTTTTAATAGTAGGCAGTTTCTGGCAATCCCTGCCTTCTCCTGAGCTTTATTTTTATTACTTTACCTCATGCCTTTTCTTTTTTTTTTTCTTTCAACTTTTCACATCTCTTGTCACAAAGACTAAGTTAAATCAAAACTTAAACTGAAATAAATATCGTCTGTATGTTCTCTGGGTTCCCTTGCATATAAGCTGTGCCATACACCTATAATCATCCAAATGTATCACACACCCACCCCACACACATCTTTATACTAAATGTCCAAAGGGTACTAGCTACATATACTGACTGTACATGACAGTGCTACCCAAAACACTTATTTGTGTTAGTTCAGGGCTTTCCTGAACTAAAATATAAGAACTATTTAATATCATCCTCCAATAATAAATTTTATTTCAATAAAAATGGCTCTACCAAGATCTTTATTTGAGAATGATAGCCTATTTGAAACGTATAAACGCTAATAAATGGCTTGCAGTAAGATGAACCATTGTTAATTGTAATTTCTTTCTTTTAAGTGTTTTACTATGATTGCCTGGTTTAAAAACTGCTTTACTAGAACAGCCAAGGCTATACAGAGAGACCCTGTCTTGGGAGGGAAAAAAAGATGGAATTTATTAGTTGCCAAGAAAGCTCATCCAAAAAAAATAGTCTATTTTGCACAATATAAGAAAATTTGAGGCAAGTACAGCTTCATGATGAAGGTAAAGCTGTGAGCTGCACCTCCTGGGGGAGGGAAGTCAAGTGACCCTTTCACTGGGGCCACCTAAGACCATGGAAAACACAGATGTTTCCATTACAATTCATAACCATAGCAAAATTACAATTGTGAAGTAGCAGCAAAAGTTATTTTATAGTTTGGGTGTGTCACCAAAACCTGAAAAATTTTATTAAAGGGTTGCAGCATTAGGAAGATTGAGAACTACCTTAGTTAATTAACGACACCATTTGAAAAAAAATTAGTCGATTACTATGAACTACATTGCAATGAATGCATAACCAAATTCAGAGCAGTCTTCACTCATTTTTCTTCATGCTTCCTATTTTCCCCCTTTCTTTCCTCTATTACTGAGGACTTATGGTAGAGAGATACTTTCTCATTCAGCAATAGAATTAAACTGTTTATTCTGACTATCTATGGTGAATTCACAGTAATTTGGTCATGAAATACACATTAGCTGTTCTCATTTGGAGATCCATAAAGCAAAACAGCTCTGGCCTGTCTCAAAGCTGAGTTTATAAATTGAATTTAAAAATAAATTATTTTTCCTTTTCATGTTACCTTCTGAGTAATTCATGACAGCCTACCTGCCTCATAGCCAACTGAGTAGATTATACTGATGGCCCAAATTAAGACATTCACTCCCACTCATTTTAGTTCCTCTGAAATGTAACAGAAACTACAAAGAATAGATATTCAGAATAGTTTGTCTTTATCACTGGCATTTTCAAGGAACCAAGATATGCCATTCATGTTATCATAAAGCATATTTTCACATTGCTTCGGGGCCAAGTGGATATTTTCTTCTAGTTGAAATTCCATGGTGATTTACTTATTGAACCCCTAGGTTAAGCTGTCCCTTGGTACTTAGAGATACAATGAGGAAAATTTAACCTACTCTATTGTTAAGTGTAGAAACATGATATCAGTAACATATATCTAGAAGTTTCAAGTAGACATGTAAAAAAGTTAACACATTTAGACAAATGGAGTAATATCTCTGTAATTACCTTTTATTTAAAACAGATTATTCTGACATTGTGACTGACTTTTCAGTTGTGCACAGAACTTTATGGCTCCACTTACCACTTATGCCAAAGAAACTTATGTCTTTTTACCTAGCAATTAGCTCTTTATGGCGTGAACAAACATCTTTGTTTGAACAATACTAAATATAAATGTATACTTAATTTCACTGACTCATATTATACATGAAGTTTGTGAAGCATAAAAATACAGTGGGGAAAAACATGTATCTTAAATATTTCCCAGCATTTCTATTCAGTAGCATGATCAGGAAACAATTTTACTTCTACTTGCTTTCCTCAAAAAATAGAACCTCACAAGTCACTTGTGTGTTAATAACCTAGACATTTTAATCTCTATTTCTTTTCCCCGATGTGTCTACAAGAAGACAGGGTCCATCGAATAAGGATTAGGCATTTTTACTCCACATTATCTACAGCTCAAATTTAAAAAGTTTAAAATGCTTTATAGATAAATAAGCAAAATAAGCAAAATAGAAACATTAACTGGGAAATTATATTTCTAATATTTAAGGTTTTTTTTTAATGTTAAGGCCATAAAAGCACAGATCAGATCTTACATATGTCAAGTTTCAAAGAAAGTGTTGCTTGGGCTTGTAAGGGGATATTATCAAAATCCCAGACATAACAAAAGCAGAAACAATTACTATTATTTGATCCAGTGTAATGTTTTATGAGGAAAATATGACTCATCTCCATCTCCCAAACTATAGGTGGATATACGAAGATGAAATGTCTTGCTCAAGATCATTGGGCAACTATGAGCATATACAGGGGGAGGTAATCCCCCTCAGGAACAGTCATAGGGGAGGGGAATAAGGGGAAAATGGGTGGGAGGGAAGAATGGGAGGATACAAGGGATGGGATAACCATTGAGATGTAACAAGTATAAATTAATAAAAAAAGAAAAAAGAAAAAAATAAGATCATAGGGCAAGCAACTGGCTGACCATTAGCCTGCTCCCTTGAAAACAACTCCATGGAATTCCACACTCTTCGGATAGCCTTCGGAAAGTTCCTGGTAGTCATCAGTCAGTGGTGGTAATTATGCTTTTCCTGTGAGAATGAAATTCTTTTCATCAAGACATGGATAGTTGCCCCTTGGTGTCAATGGGAAATTGATTCCAAGATCCCAAGAACACCCAAATCCACAGATGGTTAAATATCTTATTTTAAAAAAAAAATAGAGAGCTCACTCTTTGCATATGACCCCTGCACAACTTCCTGTAAATTTTATATCACTTCTAAACTATTTATAAATTGTGTTACATACAAATATGTAAATAATTATACTGCATAATTTAGGGAAAAAAGAAATAACCTGTGTGTTCACCAAATAAATATTATTTATCTTTTTAAAAGATTTACTTAAATTGTGTGTGTGTGCGTGTGTGTGTGTGTGTGTGTGTGTGTGTGTGTGTGTGTTGCCTGAATTCATGTATATGCACCAATTGCATAAAATTCCAATAGAGTTGAGAAGAGAGTGTTGGATTCCTAGAAGCCAATGAGTACTATTAGCCACTAAAACATCTATTCAGCTTCCTGTAGTTGTATTTTTTTTTCTAAATATGTTCTATTTTCTCATTGAATCCATAGGTACCAACCACAAATATGAAGATTTAAGACAGGGTACTGCCCTCTCCACACCTACCAATGATACTGTCTGCATCAAAGCAACAAATGAAATACCTTATAAAGACCACTTTTCTTATTTGTTACTTTCATTTTCCCTTTTTTTGTTATTAGTCATTCATTCCTTCACTCATTCATTATTGCACATGTGTACATGGTGGGAGTATGTGCCACGGAGCAGAGATCGGAGCACACCTTTGTAGAGTCGTTTCTCCATCTGCACTTTTACATAGCATCAGAGGGCAAAGCCAAATCTCTAGACTTGAGCAGCATGTCCTTTACCCTCCGAGCCAGCATGGCAGGTCTTTTCATTCTTAAGTCAGGCCTGGCAATTAGAACAGAGAAACTTGAAAGAAAGGCAGGAGATAAGGTATCTAAAGTATTATTGGGTGGAATCAAACACAAGCATGTTTTGAAGTAACTACAAGCATCAAGTTTTGCATGTTTGTTTAATAATGTCCTTCCATTGTACTTGCTGTGTAATGAGCTTCTTAGCACCGCGTGCTCCCTGTGGTGGGTGGGAATGGAAGCCTGCTTCTGCGTTTTGAAAGAACTTTGCAAGGAGTCCAACATTAAGCACTGACATGTACATGCTCAAAGCAAACAGAAGTTAAACATAATGCAGGGGAAATTAAGAGGTGTAGATATCAGGTGATGAAGCTACCTGTGTCGAGATGCAGCTTCAGCCTTCAGGAAACCAATGTCATCATTTAATTGCCCGGCAATAAATCAATTTTGTGAAATCAAAGGATTTCAACATATGTGAAGTGTTTACCTTAGTTGCTAGTAATTGCTATTATCTCACACTCCAAACGTGTGTGCTAAAATGGACCACGTGTTAAGGCAGATAAAATTCAGTATTATCTGATTACCTACTTGGGAGAATTTTTTTTAACCAAGCGTTTTAGAATAGATCTGCGTGAACTATGTATCTATGAGTGGTTGCCTGAGATACCTCATTCTAGCCTTGGGTCTTCTTATTTCATTGTTTGTTTACTCATTATTCAGGGCCCCTATAGCTAGTTTAGGTCAGACCATGAAAACAAATAATAAAATTGGTTATGTATATGCCTTCAACATCTTTGTCTTTATGAAAGGAATATATTTTTCTGATCTATACAAATCCCACCATAGCTCACAAGGAAGCCTTAAACGGCAAAGATGGATTATATTTTATATGATATCCTTCATAAGGCTAGTCAAGGAGCTGGGACCACTGTTTGCTTTCATGGAAGTGCAGAATGTCAGTCTCCATTACAATTAAGCTGTGCTATACAAGCTAGCATTGTCATGTCTACAGTTTAATATATAAAGCTTGCTTCTACATATGGGTCTGAGTCAGTAGCCAGGGTATAAAGCGGCCTTTAGTCATGAGTTGAGACAATCAACACAGTGTAGCATAAAGCTAGCATTCCATCTATTTTTCTCGCATAATTTTGAAAGGATGGAATAGAAGAAATGTCCGCAATAAAAGAAAGGTCTAGGTGAAGAGAGCCGAGCTGGCAGAGAAGCGTGTCCCAAGTCACACGCAGTTTGTGATTGGTGACTCCCAAGATTAAGTTTGTCTGTAATGAGAACATTTTTAAAATGAACAGTTTCTTCACAAACTTGTATTTAAAAGAAACTGGGTAGGCTACACAAAACCTTTCAGGGGAGCGCATTTGAATGTTTTCAAAAGATAGATTTTGACCAGGTTTGGTGGCACACACCTCTAATCCTAGTACTCAGGAGACAGCAGCAGGACTGCTTCAAATTTGAGGTCAACCAAGGTTGCACAGGGAGACCTTGTCTCAAAAAAATGCAAAAAGTAAGTAAATCGCACAATAAGCAAATAAGGTTATTAGCTCTAAGCTAACTTAAAATTAGACTAGCTACATGTCTCATGGTTGTTTTTGTTCTGTTCTGGGTTGTTGTTGTGCGTTGTGTTGTTTGAGTGTTTGATGCATGTTCACAATGTGTTTTGATCGTGCCAGGAAAAGAGAAAAAAGGGTTAAGATGGAGGATTTTCCTTCAAATTGTCACTTGATAAACATAATGTTTCCATACTCTTGCTTCCCTGATCAGAAAGGCTGGTAGTTAATGGGCTTTTATTACAAACTTCCTTTAGTCCGCAGCCCAGTAATTACACAAGAGCACGTTCCATGTACCCTCAGCCTCCTCCAATGGCTTTGATCAGAACTTTGCTCAGTGACACACATCTAATAACCAGGAGTGGCACGAACTGAACCGTTAAGGCCCTGATTTATTCCCTACCTCACATCCTTGACCAAATAGGGGTGTAATTACCTTATATGGCAGTAGCCAATAAACCCTGACCTTGCATTCAGGTTGAGACAAAAAAAAAAAAAAAAAAAAAAAAAAAAAAAAAAACAAGAATTAGGAATTAGGAAAAGGTAAGGGTAGAATCAGAGGGATTTGGGCCTGGGAGATTAAATACCATGACAATTTAGATGCAACTACATTTATAGTTAGTTCCCTATGCTTGCCTTGTCTTTAGGTTTTCATTTAATGGGACAATTACGGAGCAAAAAGGTGGGTTTGGAATGATGACAAGTGAGATTCTGCCGAGCAACCTTCCAAGATGTGTAATCTGGAATCATGAGCATTCAATTACAGCTCTAGGTACAGACAGACAGTTGAGATATGATCCCCCTCACTTATAAATCTAAAGGATATGGAAAAATAAAACAGCTCTGACTTAACTTACTTTCCCAACAATGGAACCCCTGAGACAGCATCAATAGGACAAGCGAAGTTCCCGGAGTTCTACCTCCCATGGTCTCCAGGTATACCCTCTTGGGGGATCTTATTAAATCACAGATCCTAATTCCATAGGGCTACAATGGGATTAGAGTTTGGGCATATCTGAGAGGCCTCCAGGTGATCCCAGTGTGGCTGGTTTCTCACCCACACTGTGGACAAGGGGGTAGGCAACTCTACAGCCATTTTCGGTTTATTGATTCTCATCTTGATTGCCAACTTTATTTTCTGAATTTCTCACTCTTGCATCACTAACAGACTCAAAGAATGAGAGCATGTTTAAAGCGTGCTGTGAAGAAGATAACTTAATGTCTTTACAGTTAGGAGGAGGACTTCCTAAACATGAGCTTAACATGGATGACACATGCCAAAGAGGAAAGTGAACCTCATGAGGCCACAACCCTACAAAAAGAACTACAGATATCTAAGGAATACTGAGAGAAATAGTTTACCCTAGGGAAGAGGGAAACAATCTGTTATCCAATACCTGGTAGTCAGCCCTGAAACAACATACAAGTAACATTATACTGACTATTTGTGTAATTAGGAAACATACATATATATATGTATATATATGATATTATACATGTGTATATACATATATATGTATTATGTATAATATATATTAGAAAGAGAGAGAGAGTAATAAATTTGAAAAAAGACATGGAGGGGTTTGAAGGGAGGAAAGCAGAGGAAAAAACTATTAATTATCTTATAATCTCAAAAAGTAAAAGAAATAATTTTTAAAATAAGACTTCATGAGATAAATTTTAAAAGTCGTATTCTTATTACTGTGGAAGTTTTAGAAGACATAAAACATTTTAATGAGTAAAGCTAAATTCTACCATTTCACCTTCCAGAAATCCATGTTGATTTCTCATGAAAATCAAGAGTGTTTATGTACTTTGAACCTAATTCTTTTATTTGAAAATGTAAACTTTAGTATTCTCATCTGAGTTTCAGTATTCATATTATTTGATCTAGGTTTCAGTGTCCATGTCATTTCGCATATTTCTTCATTTTAAGTATCACAAAAAATTTAATCTGTCTTTCTTACAACTTTGCTTCTAGGAGTTTTTGTTTCTGTTTGTTTTGGGTTTTTGGAGACGGGGGGCTACTACAGAGAAAGGAATTTTCTCCAGGAGGCCTCCAGAATTCTAAGTTTCTCTAAACCTCTAAAATTTTCCAGAAACCAAACTCCCTGTGCGGTTGTCCCTGTGGGTCAGGTAGAGAAGAATTTGGAAGGTTTGCCACCTATATTAGCCCTCAACACAACGTGCCTGAAAACCACCAGGAAGTTTTGGGTGGGGTCCCATTGCTTTCCCTTTATCAAAGGCTGTGTAGTTGCTGATGTGTCAAGAGTAAAACCAGTTTTGGTTTCAGCTAATAGTGCTGTGCTGTTCTTTCAGGGTAAAAGTCCTCATAAGAAAAGAACAAGCTTAATAACTTACTCGTGCTGTGACTCAGAGTTCCTTCACATGACTGAATTTACTGACTCTCATCCTTTCGTCCCCAGGCACACATCGTCTCTCCCACCCATGTCCTCCTTCGTGGGGCAGTGGGCAGTTGTTTCATCATAACTGCTAAGTCTATGGCCTGATCATTTTTATAGGACCAGCATGGGTTTGTTGGTTTTTTTTTTTTTTTTACTTTGGTTTTAAGTAATAAAAAAGACAATTAGAATTATCTTTAAAGGGGAAAGGAGTAGAATTTATTGACAGCATAACTGGAATAATTCAAAAGAAAAGCTGTCAGTAGCTGCTAGGATCCAGAATTTAATGAATGTCATCTGCTTGTCCCTCATCCTTCCGTCTCCTATGCAGCCCTTGTCTTTGTTGACTCTCCTGAGATGTTTACCACTGGACAACCGACACAGGCTGTAAATGGTCTAGGTTTCCATGTTACTTAGGATCTGAGGAAAGACGTTATAATAACCAACTTCCTATCATGATCATTGATAGACGTGGCCAAACTTACACTCTTGTTTCTGTAGCAATTGTCATGACTGAGGGATTTACTAGGTCAACTGGTCAGTGGCTGGGTCTTGGGTCCATCACTAAAATCATGCAGTGGTATTACACGACCTAAAATGCCTGGAATTTGAATGGAAAGTTATGGCCTGTGAAGGAAAAAGCTTTAGGAGCTATTATGAAAAGCAGACAGAAACGCATGTACCAGAAAGGTAAACTCAAGCAAGTCTGCTGTAAGGCAACCATCCATTTCAGTTAGTGTCCCAACACCTTCAGCATTTGCCTCTGGCATGCTTCATTTTGTGCACATACATATTAATAACTGAAGTAGAGGGTGTCAGAATGGGTTATCTGCTCGCCTTGATCTTCTAAGTATCACTATAATCTTAAGTAGTAGTGAACTAACGTTTTTCTTATTTGGTGACTGTGGATTTGCTGTAGTTTGTGAGTCATTGGATATTCAAATGGAAGTCAACTGTGAGCTGAGGAGTGGGTACCACGCAAGCATAAGGACTGGTGTTCAGATCCCCAGAACACATATAAAAAACAGGAGCCTCTGTGGGCCACCTGTAGTTCTTATGGGGCAGAGGTGAGAGAGGAGCTTCAGTGAAAGCTGGCTACCTGATCAAATAAGTTCCAGGTTCAGTAAGAACTTCCATCAATACATAAGCTGGAGAGTGGTCACAGAAGACATACAATAGGGACCATGGATTTTCACATGCAGATGCACATACATGTTCACCCCAGCCACACAGATGCATATCACACAAATACACATAAGAAAAAATACTGAATTACTTTCAAAGTAAGTTCATTTTCCCATCACAAGTATGTATGGTAATTTGCTTTTTTTTAGGGAAAGTAAAACATTTCGTATCAGTATAAGTGTTATCATAAAACCAGATTAAAAAGACAAAACTAAGGTCCCACCTGCTTTTGAGGTGATATAAGTATATCAATTAGTGAAGATATTGGTGGCATATAGTATCCAGCAAAAGTAATGTCTTTAAGACTTAAAAAAATCTACAATCTTAAAATTATTTGCTTCTAAATTAAAATACCAGTAGCATTTGCTAATGAAATATAGCCCATACTTGTTAAATTTTATAATGGCTCGCATCATACAATCTGTTCTCCCTTGTGTTTCAACCAATATAAACTCTCTCTCACCCCCACATACGCAGCATTTTTCATGCCAGTAAGCCCACGATTTTTACTGTTGTTACCACCATCAAACTTCTAAAATGTTTGATTCTTTAAAGAATTTTCTTATGAATCAACGCAAGGTTCTCTAGTTGTGTTGAACTCTTTTGTAAATGGGTCATCACATTTGGTTACATTTTTTTCCAAAGTAAGTTTGGGATGTTTTAAGCTTTCCGCTTTGGAAATTTTAACAAATTGAAATTATTGATGATGATATGCTGTAAAGAAGAAGGCATGGTTAAGTGTTGAAAGACAAGCTACACACATGATGTGCTTTGAGGGGTTTCATAACTGTTGTTTTAGAACATTTCAACGTGAAGGGCATCTTCCCAGCCAACGCTGCCTCTGTGCACTGAGTGTATGTGACAATAGAGTTGAAGAATCCCGGGATGATTCTGTGGCATCTAATCTGTGTGAGATATTTGGAAGAATTGTAAATAGAGACAACTTATCAGATGGCTTCTGACTTACAAGTATATAATCCTATCGTGTGTGTGTGTGTGTGTGTGTGTGTGTGTGTGTGTGTGTGTGTGTGTGTTTGTGGTGTTTGTGTGTGTCTGTGTGTGTGTGTGGTGTGTGTGTATGTGTGTTGCATGAGAGAGGTAAGGAAGGGGAAGAAAGAGAGAACTAATAGCCATTATTTATTCAAAGAAGCACAGGATAGATTAACCAAGGCTGGCCTGGGTAGTGAGACAGAGGAATCCAAGAGGCAGAAGCTATCAGTTCCTCGGCATCTCACTATTTGACATTTTTGTCTTGAGCATGGATTGCTGCTATAATAGTAAAATATTTATTAATTCAGAGTCATAAACACAATGTGATACTTTGAAAAATTCTGTATCACTATTCTTCACAGATGGTATAGGGGACTTTAGAGATTTAAGAAAGCAAACTAAATCCTTGTACAGGTAATATGTTTATGGCCCAAGCGGAAAAGGTGTCTTGAGAAAGAGGTGGTCTAGGTGTCAGGTATTGCCAAGGCTGAGCTTTCTTTGTTAATTTATTTTGTGACCATGTCAGGCACACACAGGAAACCAAGATTTCTGCATTGAGGAAAGTACCATATTAATCTTGGAAATGGGCAACTGGCTATTTTAAGACTAGAGAAGAAATGTTACCATCATACATTTCAACACCAACATAATCCTAAGGAGAAGAATGAGCGAGGTAGACATATTTGTTGAACTTACCTTGGCAGCACAAAACACTATTGCTGGCACTGATCATGCACGTAGCTGATAAAGGAAAAAATATGTTTGGGGGAGTAAATGTAAGTGTGTGAAGTTTATTTCACCTGAAATCTTCCCGGTTCTGAAGAATCTGCTAGTCCCTCTCTTGCCTTCAACCTAAGCAACTAAAGTGATGCTGTGTCTATAGGCATTTTAGGCTGATGAGAGATATAGACACTGATGTGGATACAGAGAAGATATCTTCGTAGATTTTGAATATTTGCTGTTAAGTAAATTGAATACCTCAACAGACAATTGGCAAACATGTTTCCTAGCTGACACTTCAGCATCAGGACACAGTCATTATATCTTTTAGGACACGAGCAGTTTCATATCCACAAAGACATCACTCTAGATAAAGTGTTCAGCCCCAGAAGGAATGTGAAGTTCAACTCATGTAGTCACACACTCAAGTCTAAGAAGGTATTGTTTTGCCAGCCTTAAAAGGTATCAGGTCTCTCTGTGACAGTATTACAAACCATTTTAGTCAGAAACAGGTGAAGCAGGGAAATGTTATAAAAGAGCCATATTGGATGAATTTTGTGAGCCACTGACAACCATGACCCAACCTCAAACTATTTCACAAAACATTTACATTTCTCAACAATGAGCTTCATGAGTTCAAAAGGTTCCGGTGGAGAAATTTGCTGAGGATCGGTCATGAACTCGGCACAACGTGAAGAAGAACTTGACCCCCAAGAATGGGACCAGGTTGACATTCTCAGAGGGTACTCATTTACTCAGTCACTGTGTGACTGAAAAGGGACAAGCAAATGTAAGACTTAATGACAGCTTAGGCCGGTGCAATCACCCACATGGAATAAGACATGATTATACGCAAAATGGCTTTAGGCTTTGCCGTGTCTAGACTCAAGAAGAGTATGACACCCTTCTCGCCTTTGAAATCAAGGTCAGGCACTTTTAGCTAAATATGAGCCTCTCTCCACTTCCAGGTTCAGGTGTCCCCAGGCCCACCAACATGCTGTCTGTCTGTCATTTGACAATAATTATCTTCTAAAGTACGGGAAGTGCACAACTAAGAAAAGAAGTTACTTGCAACATATGAGATGTCTTCCAAGGAAGAGTTTTGTCCTATATCTGTTTCTGCTGAGCCATGGGTGGCGCAGATGATGAAAAGAGAATAAAAAAATATCGTTCTGGTGGATAAAGCCTAAGGGAAGTGACCCAGACATGTTGATTCTCAAACCCAGCACTGCAGAAACAGAGGCAAAATGAGTTCAAAGCCAGGAGGTGTTACACCGTGTTATCTGAGAGCCTTGAGGGCTACATAGCCTGTCTCAAACAAAAACAAACAAATAAAAATATTTGATTAACCTAGAGCCTAAACCCTCCTAGTCTGAAGCCTTTTTTCCTTATACATCCCATTTAAGATCACCGTGTTCTGCTTTATGGAGAAGTAACTTTATAATTTTAAATACTTGCATAGACAAACAGAGTACACAAGACTCCAAAATGTGAGCCTGTCTTTTTAATGGGTTGAGTACAATAGGGCTACACCTTTGATTTTCGTCTGTAGAGAAAGTGCTGAGATGAAGCTGCATCCAACTCTTACATGACTCCATGTTGTATAATGCGGTGGCTTGTCGGGCTCTGCCTTTCCCTAGGTGTCTCCATTTTATAAATAACTTTGACTCCATTTTGAGGAAGAAGGATGATTGGTGGCTCTGAATGGACCGAAATGTACACTATGTCAGGTACCCTGCACCTAGCATAGCATGATAAACAGTCTTTCTAGGTAAGAGGTAAGTCATACTGTAAAGTTACTGGGGAGAATGAAACCGTTGGCACGTGGCCTGTTAAAAACATTTCGGCTTCTCTGTGACCCCTGCTACTAGGAGTCTCAACTAGAGTCACCCCCACATCCTCCCAGAAGCCTCCCCTCCTGTAGGCCCCCAGCTTGTCACAGAGCTGCCTCCACCCACAGTTCCTCGTCTCTCTGCAAGCTTCTGTGCCCCACACACCTCCCCCACGCCTCACCCCGCACTGCTCCTCCCCACAGCTCTGATTTTCCACCCTCATTTCTCTTCTACCATGCTCCCTCTCCTCAGCCGCTCCCTCTGTCTAGTCTAGTTTTTCTTCTTTCTGGGTGGGATGGAGCCATCCTTCCTTAGGTGCTCCTTGTTACTTATCTTCTTTGAATCTGTGAATTTCTTAGCTGTGATCTGAGCAGTCTCTGCTGCAGTTGGAAAATGCTCTACATACCCAGAAAGTATATGCATGAAAACAAGTAAATATCTATATCCATATTGTCCTGGCTTGGTCTCTGCAAAATCTACCTCCTGACATTTACCCTATTCTGAAGCTTCACAAGAAGACTCAAAGAGCCAACTAATAAGGGCCCAAGGGAGCTTGTGGAGACTGAAGCACCAACCAAGGACCACGGACTGGACCTAGGCCCCCTACACAGATGTAGCCTATGGGCAGCTCAGGCTTCATGTAGGCCCCCTAGTAAGGGAAGCAGGGGTTATCTCTGACATGAACTTTGTTGCCTGCTTTTTAGTCACATCAGCCCTGCTAGACCACAGAAAAAGAGGACACATTTTATCCTGATGTAACTTGGCGTGCTATGGTGGGCTGGGTTTTGGGGGCTCCACTTTTCTGAGGAACATGGAACGAAGGAAATGGGGAAGAAGGAGGGACGGTAGGACTTGGAGAAGACGGATGGGGCTACAGTCGGGATGCAAAGTAAATAAATACATACATAAATTTAGAGAAAAGAAATTTTAAAAAAAAGTCTTAGAGAAGCTGGGAGTGGTGGCACACTCCAGTAACACCAGCACTCAGGTAGGCAGAGGCAGGAGGATTGCTGTGAGTTAGAGACCAGCCTGGTCAACAAAGAGAGTCTAGACAGCCAAACCCTATGTTGAAAAAACCAAAAACATTGAACAAGCAAACAATAAAAAAAATGTCGGGGAAATAAGAAAATCTTTCAGATGTGCTAGCTTCCTGGATGGGAATAACTCCTGGCTCGCATAATATGATGGAGAACTAAAATACGCTGGCATGACCCCACCCCAAGCCTCGGATGCCTGATGTTTTCATCAGGGACCAAAGACTACACAGCTTGGCTCAACCCCCACTGTTGATGCAGAACACTCATTCTCCTGTTTCCTCACCCACCCACTCACGTGTCTGGAACTAGACCTGACCCAGTGGCTTCTGACCCGTCTCCTGGGCTGAACCTGTGTTATCCTTTCACCATGAAGCAGAGTTCTATAGCTTTGCTCTCAGGCTAGACTCCAGGAGCTCAGCCTGAATTCCCTCCCCTGCTCTGGACCGGTTCGTTATCTTAGCTGCATAGACTCCTACTCAGCCCGACTCTGAAGCCTCCTGAGCTCTGCTGCAGCTGCCTTAACTTGTGTTCACTCTGTAATCCATATACATGTACAGAGATATATAGATGCATTTGCTCTGTGCTGCTATCTGATGGGTGACCTGAGAGTTAACGTTAGTAATCAAGATTAGAACAAAGACCTTGTGTGTCCCTAGGCCAAGCTATGAAGGTAGGACGATAAATCTTGTACACTTATGTATAATTACGTTTATCTGTTTCTGGCACAGGATCAGCTTTCGACTTTTATACTGGGTTTTCAAAACTTTAAGGTGTGTGGATAGAATGGCTTTGTTGGCAAGGGACTTACCTTGCAAGCACAAGGACCTGAGTTCTACCCCAAAGGCCATGTAAAAATGTTTGGGCAAGGTAGCATACACTTGTTATCACAACTCTGAGGAGCTAAAGACAGGAGGTTCTCTTGGCCGCACTGGCCAGCCAGGATAGCCTAACTGGTAATCTGTTGGCCAGTTGCTCAATGATGAACTCAATTTTAAAAGAAGTGGGTGTTGTTCCTGAGGAAAATATCAGAAGTTGTTCTTTGGCCTATATATACAAACACACACACACACACACACACACACACACACACACACACACACACACACACAAATATATGACAATAGATATTTAGATTACAAAATTACTTATGATTGTTATCATAAATAATAAACATGAGAAATATAGCTGACATAAGAGCCAGCTGTCCAACCTTAGAAAGAATAACTATTCAATGGTCCAAAGAGATGAAAGCCACCACAAAAGAATGACTTCAGTGTCTGGGAAAGCTCTTTTTCTGCTTTGTTCTCATGTTGTTCAAAATAAATAGCCATTAGCTTTCCTTAAAGGCATTAGAACATTATGTTATGGCATCATAGTGTCTGCCTGCCCAAAAGGATGCATGGAGGACGAGGAGCAGTGAAAAATATACCAAATAGACTCTTCTCATCTCTTTAGAGGATAGCAATAGGTAGGACACAAGTATGGGGTCTCTTAAGAGGCAAAAGACCTGGAAAATGGCATCTAGTTGCTTGCACTTAAGTATGACCTTGAAGAGATTCCAAAATTGTCCATGTACAGAGAGTTGCTCTAACCCAAGGCCTTACAGGCTCGGCTGCCAGGAGATCTCCAGTACTTGCCTCTTCCTTGTGTTCTATGCAGAGATTCCAGTGGACACCTTGTATTATACAAAGACACTAAGGGTAATGCACATCTGATCACAGTAGAGGCTAGAACCCAAGGTTAAAGTAACATGACTAAAGCAAGGAGTAGCTGATCCTCTTCTGTTATGTGGTGGATGTCTCCCTTTTGAGCCTCTTAGTTGTTTACTCCCTGCCTGAAGCCCTCAGTAGAACCTGGTGACAGGTTAAGTTGCTTTCTCTGACCTATCATCATGTGTATTGTGACACTTCTTGGCAGTTTGTGGCTTTCTCTCTTTTGTTTTCCACACACCTAGCTTCTAGGAAATCCACAAATTCACCAGTCCATTTGGCAGAGAGGTGAGCTCCTGCTTAAAGCAGACCCACAGGCACACGCTGCCTTCTTATTTTGATACAAATTACTAAAGTGCATCTTGGTGATGCAGTGGGATTAGCGCTGTGTGGCAGGGCTCGAGGAATGCTGATCAACCTCAACTTGTTAGAACAGTGTCCCAAAACCCAAAGGAGACAATTGGCCTTTTGTGAAGTAATTTGCAAGTATCCTGTTCCACCCTTAAAACTTACTATGGGCTGTTATTATGTGATTAACAGAGTCAAAAGCAGCTGTGCTTTTACCTCCCTCACAGTCTTCTCAGGGCCTTACAAAGCAAGCGGTGTACGTGGTTCTGTCAGTAATATTTCTTCAAGAGGTAGTTTGTTGTGAACTCAGCGTCTTAGTGCCATAAAGAAGCTCAGAGGTAGCACCTATGGAGTGGACCAGCATCACCGAGTAAGGCTTGTGTAACACCTGCTAGCATCATCCATAGGAAGCATTAACAGAAAACAGGACTGGGGAGATGATGGCTCAGAGGAGGATGTAGAGTAAATAGCATCTGGGTAAAGGGCTGCAGTGGCACGCATCTATAATCCCTGTGCTGGGAGGCAGAGACGGGCAAATCCTCTGAGCTCACTCACTGGCCAGTCACTATAGCCAAGCGGCTAAGCTTTAGGTTCAGTGAAAGATCCAGTCTCAAAAAAAAAAAAAAAAAAAAAAAAAAAGTAGTAAGAGATTGAGAAAAACACCTGATGTTAATTTAGATTTCCATATGCATGCACAGAAAAGTGCATGCCTGCTCACATGCACACACATGAGCATGTACACATGCACACATAGCACATATGTAAATGCACCCAAAAATGTACAAATGGCACATTTCCTTCATTATCACTAAAATGTTCAAGAATGGCAAAAGGAGTCTAGTGGTGAGCAAGTTAGAGATGTTTGCCAGACTCCCCTAGTGCAGACAGACAGGGCAATGGTAGTTTATGGTCTCTTTACCCTATGTACCTTGTTGCCAGCCTCTTCAGAGTATGCATCCTACTGCCATCACCTCTGTCAACTGGATATGAACTCTTATTTTTTTTCAAACCTTCATAGCTCTTCCATAAATGGCTCTTAAGACTCCTGTCATTGAAAAATCAATATTATTTAAGAGCCTGTAGTAATCTGTAGTAATCAAAGCACTGAATATAGTTTCTATAAAATTCTGGTGGCAATTTTTTCATGGAATTAGAAAACACAGTCCTAAAATGTCTGTGACCCTAAGAAGTCAAAAGCAAAAACAAAACTAGAGGCGTGGCATATCCTGATCTTGCAATATTTTGTAAAGCTATAGTACAAAATGCAGTGTGGCAATTCCCTAAAAGACACAAAGGCCAATGGAACAGAATGGAGGCACCAGTTACCAAGTGATCCAAGTGATTCAAGAACGACTGGGTGATATTTTGTTGAAAACATTCAAGATCAATCTGGTAAAGTAAGGGTATTGATTGTTGCACAGATTTTTGTTTTGTTTGTTTATCTCTGATACATAGCAAAGACTTAGGAAATAAAAAAAGAAATACTAAAACACTGGGTCTTTATCAAACTCAAATTCTCTCACACACATTCGTATCCCAGTTTACAGTGTTTATATGTCTGTACATTTGCTGCTGGGTGTAAGTCTACACTGTGAAGCTGGAAAGGAGACCACAGGTGGCGGGGAGAGTAATTGAGGAATGGAGACAGGCAATAGGATACTGAGACCTGGTAATAAAAAGGAGGCTATGGGAGAGGATGGAAGGATAGAGGGACTAGGGAGTGACAGAAAATGAGGAGAGTGAACGAAGATTATGTTTGAAATACTATAATGAAGCCTAACTCTGTATGCTACCTTAGAGAGAGAGAGAGACAGAGTGACAAATGAGGAGAGAGGGAGAGAGAGAGAGAGAGAGAGAGAGAGAGAGAGAGAGAGAGAGAGAATGAGCTAGGGTTTGAATTTTCTGTGCTCAGCATAACTGGACCTATCGGTTAAGAGAAAGAAGGCAAGATCATGCAAAGCAAAGATGGCTGCTAGGGCCCCAGGGGCCAGGTCTACAGACAGAGGTGAGCAGGACAGTCACCAGAGGCTGGATATGGAAGGTGAGTTTTGATCATCTTGGAGGGGAGTTGCTATCACATACGCTATGGTTTGAGCACACGTGTTCTCTTTATGTTGAACCTTAACCTCCAGCACAGTATTAAGAGGCAGAGCATTTGGAAGATAATTAAGCTGTGAGGACTCCTTCTTCTTGAATGGCATCAAGGCCCTTCTAGGAAATTTGTCACCCAGGGCCTCCTGCCCTCATCACATTTCAGCTTTCAGTATTTGTTTCTAGAGACACCACCAGGAAGCAGATACTGAACCTGCCAATACCTTGACTTGGCTTTCCCAGGTTCTGCAATTGTAAGAAACAAATTCATAACGTCTGTAAGTCCATACAAAACTGGTCAAAAGTCCTAAATAGACATTTTTTTTTAACTTAGAAGATATAGAAACAGCCTACAGGTACATGAAATGTGGTACAAGATCAATACTCATTAGGAAAATGCAAATTGAAACCACACTATGGCATCACCTCATGGCTGCTAGGATCAAAGGTGAGAGATAAGAAGCACTGGCAAGGTTATAGAGAAAAGTGAGCCCCTGTGCACTTTTGGTGGGAGTGTAAATCACCACAGCCATTTTAGAAAAATGACCTGAGGGTCCCTCAAAGCACATTGAAACCACTATCTGCTCCAGCTGTCCCACCTCTGTGTACATACCCAAAGTCAGCAAATCCAGTTCCTCAGAGAGGCCTATGTAGGTCTATGTGCGTGGGTCACCGTGATTTCTTTTTATTACAGTTTGGTTTGGTTTGGTCTGTTTTTGAGGTGGGGATTCATACAGCCAAGCCTTGTCTTGAACTCCTCATGTTCCTGCCTCCTCCTCCAAGTTCTGGGGTGATATCGCTGCTCTAACTGCTAAGATACGTCAACAGCTTAAAGACAGCTGCCTGACTCTGTCTCTTTCTGTGAAACACAGAACGTGCTGATGGCTGCCTGGAACTGAGGGGTAAAGAGACCAGAAAAGCGTTGGTGAAAGTGCACACCCTTCAGTTTTAAGAGGAGCCTATTCACAGGACCTAATTAGCAGTCGGATAACTCCAGCTAAGAATGCAAAGACCACAGTCATAGGGGAGGGGAGTAAGGGGAAAATGGGAGGGAGGGAGGAATGGGAGGATACAAGGGATGGGATAACCATTGAGATGTAATATCAATAAATTAATTAATTAAATACTAAAAAAAAAAGAATGCAAAGACCAAGAGAAAGATCCTAGAATGTGAAAAAGACACTAGACCTTAGGCATTCTTAAACAGGATTCTCTGAGGACACAGGAGCACTCTCTAAGTTGACTCTAACAGTCTGTTCCTCTACCAGGTCTTCACACTGTACACATTAAGTACACACAACTCTCATTTTCAGCTGTGCTTTACCAAAGCTGGGGAAAATATATAGAACCTATAAGATTCTTAAGGAAGGTTTGAGAATGGATACTAGGTAAATTTTTCTGGATGCGATTAGAGTAATGCCTTTAAAGAGGCTACGTAAAATAAGTCTTTCTATCTGTTCATCCTTCAGCCAGAAGTGTTTTTCAATCTCAATCGATCTATGATTCAGGAACACTTTTACACAATAATGTGATAGAGGATGACTTAATGGTTTTTGTTTTTTTTTTAATCTTACTGTGTTTCACCTTGCTCCCTTGATTGCTGCTGCTGGTTTAAACTGTCCCCTACCATCATCATTTCCCCCAACACACTCCTTCTCACCAGACTCTGGTCAGAAATGATAAGGGATGCTCAGGGTGGATGCTTGGATAATATTCCTATCTATACCTTAGTCATATAGGCTCAGACGAGACAAGGAAGGCTTGGAAACATTCTAGAGCCCTGTAGTCAAGCCCAATGCTCACCTTTCCTGCTGTTCTATACTTCAGTTCATCCCTTGTATTCATTGCTTTCCTCACTGCTTTGACAAAACACCCATATGAAACAACCTAAGCAAGGAACAGTTTGTCTGAACTTACAGTTTGAAGACGTAGCTCGGCTCATCATTGTGGGAAGGCAACGCAGCAGAATTATGAGGCAGAGCATCACAGTGAGTCTAAAGTCAGAAAGAACTTGTTCACTCTGGGGCCCCAGCCCAAGGATGGGGCTACCTTCATTTGCGTCAATTGAGCTAATCTAGAATCTCTCTCATGGACAAGCCCAGAGATTTGTCTCTGAGATCATCCCAGAGACTATCCAGTTGATAATCAGGGTTAACCAGTATATCTTCCAATTGTTTTTATTCCCCAGAAAGACATGCTTACTAAGCCTTCTGCTCTGCTTATGATGATATAAGGATATGTGATGACAGCTGTCCACAAAACACACAGAACAGCATAATTAAGTCCTGTAATATTCCTGCCCCAAGGCAGCTACCCAATTACAACTGGGAGCAGGACAGTACTTAAGACCACAGCATTGGAAATCGGATATATGAATCGGACTCCAGTTGCAATCAGCTCGGGATGCTTAGGACAAGCCTTTAAATCCCCTGTGTCTCCATGTTCTCAGCTGTAATGAGGAGGTAACCATAATCATTTCACAGTATTGTTAGAAGTTTCTAAAGAAAAAAGTAGTGTAGCAAAGAATCACCAGGTATGGCATATAAAAACATTCAACATGATGCTCAAACACAGGTTAAACCCTCAGTGGCTATTGTATTATTTCAACAAAATAAATTGATTTCTCATTTGCATTTTTGCTCTTTGCTCTATCATAGTAAAACAATTTGGGGAATTAAGAGTTTCTTATCTACTAAAAGAATATTTAATGTTAGTTCTTCCTCATTCTCAACACTTTCCCCCTAATCTACTAATATGTGTATGTTTATAGTATCTGTGATTTTAATTACTATATTTAAATATTTACTCTTAGCCACTCTTTCAAAAAATTATACACAAAATAGTTCATTTCATTCTTAAAATTTTCTGCCTAGGAAATTGTTGTTTTCTTCTTCTTAGATGAAAAACTCAGACTTGAAATATGAACCACCTAACCAAAATCATGCAAATTAAGTCTCATTTCACCCCAACTTTGATAGAGTCCAAAGCCTCCCATCTTAAGCACTCTTTATAGCTTTTGGCCTCATAAACATTGTCCTTACAATGAATTTATTGTTCCATTATATAAGACTTTCATTCTTTACAATGAACATAAATTCTTTGCCGTAGATGATCACAAATTGACCTCTAATGACATACTATGGCTTAAAGAAGTCATGCCCTATATCAGGTGCTAGGTATTAGCTATCAAAGAGGTCCAGGCTATAATTTGATTTCTTTCTCTCTCCCTTGTGGTTCTGTCAGCCATGCTCTGATGCAGCAAGAAAGCCCACACCAGGCCCAGTCATTGAATGTTAGACTTCTCTGCCTCTATAGTCAGGAACTCAAGAGGACCCTCTCTATGGGATTCTGTCTTAGGAACACAAAAAAGACTAAAACACACCTCTGAGCTTTTCCTTTTGATATTCGTTCCTTCCCTTGAAGAGTTTTACTGCTTGCTATTGAGTAAGCAAGCCTATATCCAACTTTAGGTCACCATGCAAATCTCAGCTTCCTGGAAAAATCCACTAACAGATCTGCACCAGAGTGTCTACCATCTCTCAGGTCCAAAGTTCTTCCCTGGCCTCCTAATCTAAAGTAGTCAATCAATTCCAAAACTTTAACCTACCAGATTTATTGGATATATATATATATTCAGACAAAAGTAAATACAGCTTCACTAATAATATGACTTCATTGTTATTTTCAAGACTTAACTTTAATGCATTGATCTTTGAATTTTTTTGGTCTTAAATAAGCATAAAGTTTCATTAAGGTGTCTTCAAATAAAATTTGTTGCTGTAGATTCTGCTCTCCAGTCCCTCTCTTCCATGCTCTATCTCCAGTGCTGATTAAAATACTATTAAATGAAATTAATCATTGAGTTTAATAATTTTTAGAAATTTAATATGTCTATATGTGTGCTCAAGGTGTATGCATATGCAGTGGCCAAGGTCAGACATTGCCTTGTAGGCTCAGTTTTCTTTGCCAATATATTTTATTACAATTTATTAACTGAGCATACATCAATTATAACCTGACTAACCAAAACAAGAGGAAAAGAGGATTAAAGAACACAAAAACAATACCGTAAGGATATCAGTTCCGAGGAATGATTCTCCCAGCATAATCAGCAGGATTTCTTCTGCTGGAACCTGGAGAAACCAGAATCCGGAATCTCAGTAGGAGCCGGAGCCCTGAAGCCTTCCCTCGAGTGGGTCTCTCTAGGAGCCTCTTGAAGCGCAGCAGCGAACAGCCAAAACTATCCCAAGTCTCCAAAAAGCCCCACCTCCTGTTCTGGGCTCATTTATATAGCTCCTCCCAGAGTCTGTTCACGGGATCTTTTCAGCTGGCAACAATCAAGCTCCCACTAGAGGTGGTTTGTTTTCAAGTGGATTAACCTCACCTGTTCTCTCACAAGACTGTTCCTATCCCACACTTGGGATCCTAAAATAACAGGTTTATCTCTCCTTCATCGTTTGTCTTCCATAACTGCTTTCCACCATATTTTTTGAGGTGAGGTCTCTCACTGAACATGGAAGTTGCCGATTCAGGTTTACTGGCGGCCCATCAAGCCCCAGGGAGCCTCCTGTTTCCTTCTCAACACTGACCTTATAGGCTCATGTTGCAGCAACCTGACCTTTTGCATCCTCCGATTCTTATGTTAGCTAAGCAAGAGCTTTATCAACTCCTCATCCCCAGAATCAACATTTCCCTTTTTCTAACTTCCTCTGTAGGCTGTGTTAATTGAATATACAAACTGTTGTGGGCACAGAGAAATGACAATGCCACTTTCAGGACCCTTTGTGTCAGTTTCAATTTTGTTTTCCAGATAAACATTATTAGAACTAACTTTACAGAAAAAGACAGTCTTTGTTAGTGACAGTGCATGACAGAGGCCAAAGGATTTAAAAGTAAACATACAAAGGTGCCGTTTCACACATCCTCAACTAGACCTTTTTATACTAATAAATCTCTCTCTCTCTCTCCCTCTCTCTCTCTCTCAGATTTTAATCAGTAGCATGGTTTGCAGGTACCTGTGTCACTGTTGCAACATACCTACTGGGGGTTCTTTATGCCCCATGAGATTGGTTTTTTGGGGCCTCAGTGAATCATTTCACTGTCTTGTTTTATATCCTGTTCTATTCACATTAGCATAATGGCTTTTAATTGGATTGAACTTGTGATTAGAGTTAGGAAAGGTGGCATTATCTCTGAGGAAATTGCCTACAAGGCAAGAGCAGAGGCTGCAATGGGGCAATGTCTGAAGATACCAGCTGAGGGAAAGTTGGCTGAGGTAATGGAGCATCCCCGTCACCTCTACATAACGGAAGCCCATTTGCTCCCTATAAAGGCATACAGACTTGAATCGCTAAAATGGTTTTGTTGGGGTTTCTTTTTCTTTTCTATTCTTAAGCAGCATAAAACTATGAGGCTTTACCCTGTCGTCTTCAAACAAAAATTTTTTTCTCTTGATTCCCCACCTCCATTCCTTCTGTCCCATGCACCTGCTTCACTGTAGATCCTTCTACCCCCACAGACACCTTCTGCTTTCATGTCATATGTGTCCCTCTGTGTCCCAGTACCTTTATTCCTACTCTGTGGTCTTTTTAGTTGCACAGATGAGTCCCGTTCTCATACCCACTCTTATGCACATGCACGGACAATGTGAGCCAAAATGCACATCTGAGACAGAATGGGTGACCTTGATCTTGCTGAGTCTAAACTACTTTGTCCGTTCTCCTTCAAGTTTTGTGATTTGTATTCTTTTATAGTTGAATAAAACTTCATAGTGTATGTATACCGCAATTCCACTATCCAGTCATTCATTAACTGTATTTATTTCCTTATTTTTTAAAATAACAAATGAAAAAAATAAAGACAATACTACCACATAACCCAGCTGTGCCCCTCCTGGGTATTTATGCAAAGGAATCTATATCCCAACACAGAGACTCTTATACAGTGCATCTCAAATGTTTCATTAGTAGACAAATGCATCTTTTTGTGAACATTTAGAAAGTAATATAAAAGGAAAGGGTGAATAGGTGCATATAACTTTAGAAGTAGGAAAAAAAAAAGACTTTCCCAAACTTGACACAATGGCAGCACCATAAATAAAATGAGTTATGGAACAGAGGGTGTAGGTATGTGTTAGGACATTCACCAAGCATCCTGCGGCCCAGGGTTCAATCCTATGAAAATAAAAATGATTAAAAAGTTAGTAAGGTTACATGACTTTTGTGAGTTATTATGTGTAAATGTGATGGCATAACATGATTGTGTATAGCAAGTGGCCAAACTGACATGACTGTAATTAAAATTTAAATGCATTTATAATGTATTTCACAGCCAAACCATCATACTAATATATAAAGAAGCATAGGCACTGATAAAGCATGAACAGCACATTCAGATAGCTGGTGTAAAAAGAAACTTCCTCTATGAATGCTGACTGAAGACATGAGAAAACACGTTCTCCTTGTTACTGGAAAATGTATGGACTAAGATAACATTCTTACATTTCAAAACCAAGAACAAAGCTTACAGACCTGCATTTCAGAATTATCACGAGCAATTAGACAAGGAAAAGCAATGAAAAACAAGTAGATGGAAAAGGAAGAATATCTTTACTCAAAAATGACATCTTTTCACATGGAGAAAATGCTAAGGAATCCATCAGTAAAAGCTGTTAAAGATAATAAAGTAGATTCAGCAAGGTTACCAAACGGAAACATAAATAATCAGTCTCAGTTATATTTAACAATGAACCATCTGAAAACTGTTTAAAAATAAAAATTGATTCAAAATAATGTCAAAATGCATGTAAATGAAAAGTATATGAATAGGTTTAGCAACAGAATCCTGTTGTTTTCAGCAAAATATTTTGAAAAATTAAATAAGACCTAATTAAATGGAAAGAAGACCCCTGTGCATATACTCAAGATGTAATAATGATAAGAGTTTTTATCTCCAATTTGACATAGAGATTAACAAAAATCCTTGTCAAAAGTTGACTTCTGTGCAATAATCAATTCATTTATTTTAAAGTTCACAGGGAAATTCTTTCAACCAAATGCAAAAATAAACATCAAAAAACTTTTTAGTAAAGAGCAAACATGAAGCATTCACAGTTTCATTACTACAAAACTTCAGCAATCAATGCAGTGTGGTTGGTGCTGTCCTAAGAAAAGCCATAAAGAACAATGCATTAAAATTATTTTAATTTTATTCCTGTCTTCAATTTATTTACTTTACATCCCAATCACAGCCTCCCCTCTCTATTTTTCTCCCAGTATCCACCACCTCATCCCCACTCCTACCATCTCACTACCACCACTACACACACACACACACACACACACACACACACACACACACACACACACACTGGACATCAAGTTGTTATAGGACTAGTAGCATCCTTTTCCACCGTGGCTGGACAAGGCAGCCCAGTTAGTGGAAAGGAGGTCTAAAGGCAAGCAACAGAGCTGTATACAGTTCCCACTCTCACTGTTAGAAATCCCAGATGAAAGCCAAGCTGCACGACTGTTACATATGTACCAAGGGACCAAGGGCCTAGGTCCGTACGTACCATATGTGATCTCTGTTTGATACTTTAGTGTCTGTGGGCCCCTATGGGTCTAGGTTGGTTGATTCTGTATGTTTTCTTATGGAGTCCTTAACTTTTCTGGCTCCTTGTGGCTGTCTTCCACAGAACTCCCAAGCTCCGCTCAATGTTCAGATGTGGGTCTCTGCATCTGTTTCCATCAGTTGCTGGATGAAGCCTTCCAGATGACAGGCATCTTTCTGGAAGTATAGCAGAGTATCATTAATAGTGTCAGGGGTGTGTTCTCTTTCATGTCATGGATTTCAAACTGGGCCAGTCATTGGTTGGAAATTCCTTCAATTTCTGTTCCACCTTCACCCCTGCATATCTTGTAGGAAGGAGAAATTGTGAGTCTAAGATTTTGTGTCTGGGCTGATGTCTTAGTCCCTCTATTTGAGGTCTTTTTTGGCCATTTCAGTCTCCATATCCTCCTTTGCTAGGAGTCCCAAGCAGAATCTCCAGCATAGATTCCCAGGAGCCTCCACTGTCCTAGGTTTCTAGCTCATCCTAGAGATGCTCCCTACACACACCAATTCCAGGTTCTCTCTCCCCATATTCTTTCCCACATGAAGCTGCAAGGCTGATACATAGGTGTCAAGGGCCTAGATTGGTCCCATGTATGTTCTGTGCTTCATAGTTTAGTCTCTTTGATCCCCTGTTCCCCTCTCCAAACCGGTTCCCTCCATCCATCCAACCCAATGTCCACTCTATTTCCCCTTTTAATTTCTGCTTTTGTTAATTTTCATATTATCTCTCTGCCTTTTAGTTAATTTGGCTAAGAGTTTGTCTATTTTGTTGATTTTCTCAAAGAACAAACTCTTGGTTTTGTTGATTGTATTGTTCTCTTTGTTTCTAAGATATTTATTTATTATAATTGTAAAAGTAATTTATATATTCACTTCTCATCTCAAATGCAGTCCTCTCCCTCTTCTCCTCCTGGTCCCACTCTCCTACCCTCTTTCCCCTTTCTCCTCTTCCCTCCTCCTCAGAAAAGGAGAGCCCCCCCCTCCATACCAGCACATCAAATCATATCAAGACACTAAGTGCATTCTATTCCACTGAGACCAGACAAGGTAGATACAAAAGGATAGTGATACAAAAGGAGGCAACAGAGTCCATGTCAGAGACAGCCCCTGCTTCACTTGCTATGAGACCTACATGAAGACCAAGCTATCCACTGGTTACATATGTGTAAGGGGCTTAGGTCCATTCCATGCATGCTTCGATCTCTGTAAGGCCCTATGGGCCTAGGTTACTGGACTCTGTTGGTCTTCTTGTGGAGGTCTTGTCCCCTCCAGGTCCTTCAATCCTTCCCCCACTCTTCCACAAGGATCCCTGAGCTCTGCCTAATGTTTGACTGCGCATCTCAGAACCAGCTTTGACTTTCTACTAGATGGAGCCTCTCAGAGGACAGCTATGCTAGTCTCCAGTCTGTAAGCATAGAAGAGTATCATTAATAATGGCTGGGGTTGGATCTTTCCTATGGGGTGGGTCTCAATTCCAAGTGCATCAAAGACCTCAAAAGAAAATCATATGCACCAAATCTAATAGAATAGAAAGTGGGGAATAACCTCAAACTCATTGGCATAGAAAACAACTTCCTGAACAGAACACCAACAACTCTGGTTGGAGCATCATGAAATTAAAAAGCTTCTGCAAGGGAAAGGACACTGTCAATAGAATGAAACAGCAGCTTAGAGACTGGGAAAAGATCTTCACCAACCCTACATCCAACAGAGAGATAATATCCAAAATCTATAAAGAACTTAAGAAGCTAAACAACTAATCAAATACTCAATTAAAAAATGGGGTACAGAGCTAATCAGAAAATTCTCGACAGAGAAATTTCTAATGGCCAAGAAGCACCTAAAGAAATGCTCAGTGTCCTTAGTCATCAGGGAAATGCAAAGCAAAAATGATTTTGAGATTCCATCTTATACCTGTCAGACAGCACATGCTTACAAGGATATGGAGCAAGGGGAGTACTTCTCCATTGCTGGTGGTAGTGCAAGCTTGTGCAACCACTCTGGAAATCAACCTGGCTCTTTCTCAGGAAAAAATGGAAATAGTGTGTTACCTTAAGACCCAGCTATTCCACTCATGGGCATATACCCAAACGAAGTTCCATCATTACCACAAAGACACTTGCTCCGTTCTGTTCATAGCGACTTTGTTTGTAATAGACAGCAACTAGAAACAACCCAAATGTCCCTCAATGGAAGAATGGATAAAAAAAAAATATGGTATGTTTAAACACTGGAATATTACTCAGCTATAAAAAAAAACAAGCAAATAATGCAATTTGCAGGCAAATGGATTGAACTGGGAAATATCACTCAGCATGAGGTAACCCAGACCTAGAAAGGCACATGTAGTATGTATTCACTTATAAGTGGTGATTATCCATATAGTACAGGATAACCATACTACAATACGCAAACCCAAAGAAGTTAATAGAACAGACATTAGAAGTGGATGAAGTGAGAACAGGGTGAGAGAAGGTATGGACAGAGGAAGGAGAATGTCGGTGGGCAATCAGATAATTCTATTTTATTGATTTCACCTCTGAGTTTGATTATTTCCTTCTGTCTACTCCTTTGCTGTGTTTGCTTCTTTTGGTTTTAGAGCTTTCAGGTGTGTTGTTAAGTTGCTGGTAAGAGATTGCTCAAGTTTCTTTATGAAGACAATGTTATGAACTCTCTTCTTAGCACTGCTTTCAGTATGTTTCGTAAGATTGTATATGTTGTACCTTTATTTTCATTGAATTTTATAGTGTTAATATCTTTCTTTCTTTTTCCCTTAGCCAATGGTCGCTGAGTTCAGTTTCCATTAGTTTGTAGGCTTTCTGTTGTTGAAGTACAACTTTAATTCTTAGTGATCTGGTAATTAAAAAAGGGGGGTTATTTCAATTTTCTTGTATCTGTTGAGGCTTGCTTTGTGGCCAGCTATGTGGTGAATTTGTAAATGGTTCTGTGATGTGATGAGAAGAAGGTATATTCTTTTGTCTTTGGATGAAATGTTATGTCTGTTAGGTCCATTTGATTCATCACATCTGTTAGTTTCACTATTTCTTTGTTTAGTTCATGTCTCAATGACCTGTCCATTGGTGAAAGTGGGATATTGAAGTCTCCCACTATTAATGATTGGGGTTCAATATGTGCTTTAATGTTTAGTAATGTTTCTTTTATGAATGTGAGATCCCTTGAATTTGGAGCATAGATGTTCAGAATTGAGGTGTTGTCTTAGTGGATTTTTCCTTTGATGAATATGAAGTGTCCTTCCCCATTTCTTTTGATTATTTTTCATTGAAAGGCTACTTTACTAAATATTAGAATGGCTACTAGAGCTTGCTTTTGGAGTCAGTTTTCTTGGAAAATCTTTTTCCATCCCTTTATTCTGAGGTAATGTCTATCTTTTTTGCTAAAGTGTGTTTCTTGTATGCAGCAGAATGGTGGATCTGTTTTTGCATCAATTCTGTTAGCCTGTGTTTTTCACTGGGAAATTGAGCCCATTAATGCTGAGAGATAGTAATAACCAAAGATTTTTAATTCCTGTTATTTTGGTAGTGGTGGTGGTGGTGGTGTGTGTGTGCAGGTGTGTGTGTGTGCAGGTATGCTTTTGGGTGCACATGCTCTAATGTGTATTTCTCTTCTGGTTTTGCTGGTGTGGAGTTATTTATTTCCTGTTTTTCTTGAGTGTAGTTAATCTCCTTGGGTTTGAGTATTTCTTCTATTATCTTCTGTATATTTGTGAATGGATAATGCTTAAGTTTTGTTTTGTCATGAGTTATCTTGTTTTCTCCATATATGATGATTGAAAGTTTTTCTGGGTAGATTTGTCTGGGATGACATGTGTGGTCTCTCACAGTTCATAAGACATCTGCCTACGCCCTTTTGGCTTTTACAGTCTCCGTTGAGAAGCTGAATGTTACTATTATGGGTCTGCCTTTATATGTTACTTGGCCTTTTCCTCTTGCAGTTTTTTGTTCTGTAATTTTTGATAATTTTGTGGCAAGAGGATTTATTTCTTTCTCATCCAATCTATTTGGTGTTTGGTAAGCTTTTTGTACATTTATAGGCATCTCTTCCTTTAGGTTGGAGAGTTTTCTTCTATGATTTTGTTGAAAATGTTTTCTGGACCTTGGAGGTGGGACTCTTCTCCTTCCTCTATTCCTATTGTTCTTATGTTTGGCCTTTTTGGAGTGTCCCACCTTTTTTTCTATGTTTTGTGTCAGGAACTTCTCAGATTTAACATTTTCTTAGATCAATGTATTGATTTTTTTCAATTGTATCTTCTAAGTCCGAGATCCTCTCTTCTGTCTCTTGTATTCTGTTGATAAAGCTTGTGTCTGTAGTTCCTGTCTTCTTCCCTGGGTTTTCCATCTCCATGATTCCCTCAGATTGTCTTTTCTTTACTGCTTCTATTTGTGAAAAGTTTTATTCATTCCCTTCACCTCTTTGATTGTATTTTCCTGTATTTTTTAAGAGATTTAATCATTTCCTCTTTAAAGGCCTCTATCATCTTTATAATGTTGGATTTAAGGTCATCTTCTTGTGCTTTGGCTGTGTTATGATATGCAGGTCCTGCTGTAATAGGATAGCTGGGCTCTCATGGTGCCGTATCACCCTGGCTCTTGTTGACTGTGTTCTTACCCTGGCCTTTGTCCAATTGTTGTTCCTGGTGTTGATTGGGTGTCCCTGTTGCTGGCAGGCAGCACTATGAGTCTGATGAAGGAGCTCAGGAAACAAGCTGCTCACCTCTGCTGGAGTGCCCCAGAGGTAACTGGCAGTTAGGGACATGGCAGTGCTAAGGGCTCTAACTTGCATATTCCTGGGCCTGGAAGGTCTCCTCTGGAAGCTAGGTTGAACCATGGGCTGGAAAATGGAGCTTAGGGGACAGAGTGCAGCTCACCTATGCTGGCTGTGCCCAGATCGACTTGTCAATTAGGGTATTGGTAGAGATGGGTGTACACTGAATGTCCCTCATGCCCAGCCTCCTACTGATATATATATCATCTGATCACTGATATATATATATATATATATATATATATATATATATATATATATATATATATATAAAATCAGTGGTAATCAATTTTTCCAAGATCATGCACAGAGGCCAGAATTGCCTCTATCTCATTTCTAAATGATTTCCACATTCACTCCAGATGCTATTTCAAGAAAATAACAACAATATCCCTTTACAAAATTACCAACAAAATGTATCAGAGAAATCACCTTACATATGTAGATTGTCCTTGGTATACAAGATCAATCACTCAGAGTGCTCTACACAACCATCTGGGTAAAAGAAAAAAAAATAGCATTTTAAACAATCTGTGTTCTGTGCAAAGGTAAGAAGCCAATAATGTAGCAACATTTAAAAGCTGGGCTAAGGATATGACTCAATAGGTAAAAGGCACTTGCCGCAAACTTGTTTGATCCCCAGAACTCATGTGGTAAATGGAGAAAACAGATTCATACTGTTCTTATAGTACTCCAGTCTCTGACTCTTTTGTCTGAGCTTAGGACCCTTTTCTCCATTTGGTGGCCTTGTCCAGCCTTGATATCAGGGTTTGTGCCCAGTCTTGTTGTATCTTGTTAGGGATGTTCAATGTCTATTCATGAGAAGACTCTCTCCCCCACACCGCCTCTGTCCCGCTCTGAAATGGAGCAAAGTGGATCTGGTTAGAGTGGATTGGAGAAGGGACCAGAAGAAGTGGAGGGAGAGGAAATTGATCTCAGGATGTAACATATGACAGAAAAATAGAAGCTAAAGTAAAACTAACTCCTGAAAGTTGTCCTCTGACCTATATATATGTGCTATAGGATATATACACATGTGTGCGTGCACACACACACACACATACACACATACACACACACACACACACACACACACACACACACACACATACAAGAAACACAGACACACATAAATTTGAATTTTAATGTTCAAACAAATTAAGCAGTAATTATGATAATTTGGTTCAATGCTTTCTTTTATGTATGGTGAATGTATCGCTTATTTATTTAGTAAATGTGCTTTTTATTTTATATGTTTTGGGTATAACACAGATACTAGGAATATAAAGAGGAATATTAGTCATTACCTCCCTTTCATAGGCTCACAATTTATTCAGCACTATAGAATTCACTAACCAAACAGATAATTTCTACATGTATTAAGAATCAAACGTTATAATTGTTTCTAAGACTATGATAATATTTAGGACATAATACCTAATTTAAGAAATATACTACCTTATATAAGAATTGATGAACATATAACTCAGATAAGGAGAGAAGGAGACAGAAGGGAGGTAAGGAAGAAGGAAGGGAAAGGATAGAAAAAGGAAGTGGTAAGGAAGGGAGAGGAAAGGAGAAAGGGGGAGTAAGGAAGGGGATGGGGTGAAAGGAGGGAGTAAGGAAGGAAGAACACAAAAATATGTGCAAATAAACAGAACAAACAGTGTGGATGCCCTCTAACATCTTTAATGGATTTCATGGGGTTACAAAGGATGGCATGGTCCGTTCCATAGAACAAAGAGCAGTCAGGAACTTATCTCCTAAGTAATGTTAAGTCTCAGATCTAGAGAGCGTGATCTGCCCTTGCCTGTGTTCCACAGAAAATAAGTACCATGGACTTGATGTCACGACGAGTTCAAGTGACATTTTTCTGCCCTGTAAAAAATTATAGCAGCTATTAGAAAGATTTTTTTCTAAGCTTTATTTGTGGTTGTAAACTAAACAGATGCTTATAAAAAATGGCCACTTAAAATGTGAATTTTATGAATGTTTACAGTGACCAAAGCCAAAGGATTAACAAGCCTAAGACGAAGGTGCTATAGACAGAATGGGAAATTAATTCAGTGTTTTAAATGTATAGAAAACCCTCTGAATTTACAAAATATAAATAAGGAACTAGCAAAAGAATGATTTTTATTATGTTTTACAATGGAAATAAAAAGTTATGAAGTGTATTACAAAATATGAGAGTCAAGACATTACTTAGTAACTTTTACGGATGCAAAGCTCAGCAGAGCTGTATGGCAGTTGCCTGGGGTCTCATGTGCTGCAGGGTTCCTTTCTTTCCAGCTCTCACACTTTGTCTGATTCTTGGGTGAGAAACTACCCTTGCTATGTCAACTCAAAATTATTTTAAATCTGCTTCAACATAAGGAAGCCTCTGTGTACACTATTCACACAATAACATACTCCCCACTGAGTATAAGGAGTATGACCGTACAGGGTCTTTATTATAGGCAGACTCATTCAGCAAAGCAGTCATTGTGGAGTTACCATTGGTTAGAAGAAAAAGTGGGGAAGAGCCTGGAACACATTGGCACTGAAAACAACTTCCTGAGCAGAACACCAACAGCCCAGGCCTTAAGGTCAACAACTATTAAATGGGCCCTCATGGGGCTGAGAAGTTCCTGTAAGGCAGGAGATACTGTCAATAGAACAAAACGACAGCCTACAGACTGGGAAAAGATCTTCGCCAACCGTTCATCTGACAAAGGTCTAATATCCAAAATATATAAAGAACTCAAGAAATTAAACACCTCCAAACCAAATAACCCAATTGAGAAACGGGGCTCAGAACTCAAAAGAGAATTCTCAACCGAGAAATATCGAATGGCTGAAAAACACTTAAAGAAATGCTCAATGTCTTTAGTCATGAGAGAAATGCAAATCAAAACGACTATGAGATTCCATCTTATACCCATCAGAGCGGCTAAGATAAGAGACTTGATAACCTATGAGCATATACAGGGGGAGGAGGTCTCCCTCAGTCACAGTCATAGGGGAAGGGAGTAAGGGAAAAATGAGAGAGAGAAAGGAATGGGAGGATACAAGGGATAGGATAATAATTGAGATGTAATATGAATAAATTAATAAAATATATTTGTAAAAAATTCAAGAGACACCCCATGCTGGCAAGGATGTGGAGAAAGAGGAACACTCCTTCATTGCTGGTGGGAATGCAAACTAGTACAACCACTTTGGAAATCTATCTGGCACTATCACAGATAGCTATTCCACCCCTTGGAATACACCCAGAAGACGCTCTAGCACACATCAGGGACATATGCTCAACCATGTTCATAGCAGCCTTATCCATAATAGCCAGAACATAAAAACAGCCTAAGTGTCCCTCAGTAGAAAAATGGATAAAGAAACTGTGGAACATTTACAATATGGAATACTACTCAGCTATTAAAAACAAGGAATTTCCAAATTTTGTGAACAAATGGATTGAACTAGAAATGATCATAATGAGTGAATTAACCCAGAAGCAGAAGAGTCAAATGGTATATACTCATTTATATCTGGACACTAGCCCAAGGAGCATGTCCCATGAAAGTCTTCACTTATCAGGGAAGTGGGACAGAGGGTAGGAAATCCTATTGTGACTCTAGGTGACAGAAGCATGGGAGAATGGAGAAATAGAAAGATCCAGAGGGTCCTAGAAACCTACAAAAAGAACATTATGATGGGCAGATCTGGACCCAGGGGTCCTGCTCAAACTATAGCCAAGGACTATACGTGCAGTAAACTTCAAATCCCAACTCAGATCTAGCCAATGGACAGGACATTCTCCACAGTTGAGTGGAGAGTGGGGACTGACTTTCATACGAACTCTAGTGCCCCATATTTGTCCATGTCCCCTGGATGGGGAGGCCTGGTGGCACTCAGAGGAAGGATAGTAGGCTACCAAGAAGAGACTTGATACCCTATGAGCATATACAGGGGGAAGAGGTTCCCCCTCAGTCACAATCAAAGGGGAGGGGAGTAGAGGGAAAGCAGGAGGGAGGGAGGAATGGGAGGATACAAGGGATGGGATAACTATTGAGATGTAATATGAATTAATTAATTAAAAACAAGGAAAAAAGACTTACCAAACCTCTAATTATCATCTATAACATACAAACAAGCAACATCTTAAACTCAAAGTTGAGTCAATTCCTTATGTTCAAAATGGAGGGGGAAATGGTGGTCTATTCTGATGGTCATGGTTGGATTTTCTTAATATTTATTCTAAAGAAGATGCCCCATATTCTGCAAGCAGTAATGACAGTAAAGGAACAAGAATATTTCCCTGCCTCTGCATCCTTAGGATATGACATTACAAACATAGTAAGCTTTGTTACATAATTGGTACTTCTAAGGTAAGAACTTCAAATACATCTCAAGAGTATTTCATGTGTTCTTTAAGACAACGGTTGTGCAGTTTGATTTTTTTTTTTAGAAAAGATATTTGAATCGTTGAATGATTGTGACAGATGTAACAGATAAATGACCTAAGAAAATATGAGAGCGTAGACGCATCAACTTATAAATCAGGTTTCTGGACAATTCGGCAAGTTCTGACTTACTAAACAATGTTGGGTTTTAGTGTCGGTACTTTGCCTCTCATGGGTTGAGTATTTTCATTGTGGAAATAGATGACTGCAACTCTGAAGCCCTTCTAGGTAGAATTCAAAGCACCAATAGTGGCTAAGTGGTAAAAAGCACTATAGTACCCATAAGCACATACTCTCTAATCAAGAGACTCCCAAGTAACCTGATGTGGGTCATTCTGTGTGACTTTATCTGACGTCATCCCATAAGTGAAGGATTATGGCAGTGTCTAGCGTTACGGCTGTTTTCAAAAGGTCCTTAAAAGAGGATTTTATATAAATATTCATCTCAAGAATGTAGCCAATTTGCCTGCACCAGTTTTCTCCCAGTTGGTCTGAGCTCCACTTCTTCAAGAAATTCTACTTAATCACAAAATTCTCAGGATTCCTTTACCTGGGGGTGACTTATCTCTATAGAGGATGCTTCTCTTTCAAGAGAAGAACCTTTCATCAATTAAAAAACATCCTCAATTTGAGTAAAGAGGGGAGAAAAGAAAGAAGAGAGGGAGAGACAGAGAGAGGAGTTAGAGACAGAAAGCATGTCCCCTGTGATGCTACTCTCTGTACGCTCAGACAAAACTTGTCCAGACTTAATAGACCCCCTTATTTTCAATAAGTTATTGTCTTTTTTGGAAATTATATATATATATATATGTAATATATACATATATAGCATACATATTCATATTCAAATATGTACACACACACACACACACACACACACACACACACACACACACACACACACACACATATATATATATATATATATATATATATATATATATATATATATATATACGAAACAAAAATCAGAAGAAGAGTGGTGGTCCACAGGTAGTACCCTAAGGACAGGTAGTACCCTAATGCTGACCTGGAAGATTCAGTGACACTTTAGATTTTTGTACAGATATTTACCAACTCTAATACCTCTTAGTGATTTTGGCAGTGATTTTGTCGTATGAAACCCAGACACAAGGATCACTAATTTTCTCCTGGAAAATTACTACAAACCATTAGAGGGTGAAGGTACTATACTTTTCCTTCTTTGATTTTTTTTTTCAATTCTTGCTCTGAAGTCAAATATAAAAACAACAGAATTCTCCTAGCTTTACTCTTACATGAATCTTTACTAAAATTTAGGACCAGTTGTAAGATTTTTTTGGTTGTGAGAATTCTATTTTCCATAATTTACATTTATTTTGAAAGTCTCTTACCAATCAAATGTCAGTAAAGTCACTTGCGATGTTTGGGCGACAGAGTTAAGAGCTGCAGAGCCAAGCAGTTCTTCCATCAAGGCTCAAGGGGGCTGCAAGAACCTTGCAAAGTTCAGGAAAATGCAAGACACATAATGAAAACGCTGAAAATATTGTGGCCTGTTCTCTTCGTCCTTAGAAACCAAGTAAACCTGTCACCAGGCCCAGCTGCAGTGTCTCTGTGATCAAAATGCTGGGCAAAGTCTATGGCAAGAAGACTGTTGGTGTTTTTCTTTTCTTTTCCTTTCTCTTTTTTTCTCTTCTATTCTCTTTTCTCTCTGGTAACCTAATCATCAAAACAGGAAAAATGCCCACATGAAACTATATGAGATAATAACTTAGAATAGGCAGTACTTATCTTTGACCAACTGACAGTTTTTCTCAGGAGGAAAAGAATTTTTCAAAGAAGAATGTATTTGTGGAGGAGAAAAAAAGAAATTACCCAGCTTCGTCTCCAAAATGAGAAGTCTTGTTTCAAAGGAATTTCATTTTCCTTTGTTCCTCTTTTCATATTTAAATGCTGGAGCCAGGATTGAAACCCTGAATATTTTTTTCAGGTGTCTGCATTTTAAAAGATTTTGTTTGTGTTAAGGCTTAGGTCAGTGTAATTGGTATGTTTTAAGAAAAACATTACCTTTGAATGACCTTTTGGGATTTGAAGGTGGAACTTCAGTCACAGGGGGGAAAAGCATCCTCCAAGTTGTCATGTGCCAAATCTCCAATCTACAGACAATAGCATCTCACCCTTTGAATGTCTTCCTACAGCAATAAAAGGGAAGTGAACCACAGCTAGAACACAGTTTGTTGGGATGGATCTTGAGGTTTCAGTTAAAAAAAAATACAGCTTGGCCGAAGATAAACACAATGATGCAAAATAAATACGCCAAGGGCATAGAAGTGACAGAAGTTTTGGGGACCTGACAGGAAACAGGCTTCCACCTTCTCCTCCTCCAGATCCTTAAACTGTTATTGTAAGCTAAACACCTTACCTCCAAGAGACAAGAATAAAATCTTACTGGTTATCATATATCAGACCCACAAAGGACATCATCTGTTAATGATCATTTATTCCCAGCTACTTGAAGAATAATACCCAGTAATTATAACAAATGTAAGTCAAATAGTAATAGCATACTTTACATAGTACAGTAATTATAAGTTATACCCATGAATTCAGGACAAGGGTCTTTTATGCTTGGTATTAAATCTGTTCTGCAATTTATTCATAATGCCATCGCTGGGCCTGAAGAAAGAAAGCTTGCCTAGAAAGGAGACTCACCCTCCTTCCACATTTCCAATAAGTCATTTGAAGAAAACTGTTCTTTGCATGCTTTGGGAAACACAATTACCACCAGAGACATCGTAAACAAACATTCATTACGCTTACAGCTGCTTCTTTATGGCACAATGCAAAATGTATTGTTAAATTTAGACCATTTAAAAGGAATAAGTGCTCAGATTCCTGCATTCATTTAAAGTTTAATTGAAAAAAAAATCAAGCATGAGCCATAATATTTTATTATATAGAGCCTACTGCCAGGGGGAGAATGACGTAGGACTCCTCGGTCTTCAAAAGCTGGACCAACATTTCTGCATCTCTGCTTCTGATATTTGGTGGATGCTAGAATCCAGCTTCTTAAACAGACATGTATTAAATAAAAATTTCATAGTAGCATGGGATGAAATAGAACCATCATAAAATAAACACGTAAATTAATAATCTGAAGGAATCACACAGACTAATCAGTGGGTACGAGGACTCTGGGAGAAAACCGGTGTAACCCTGAGAACTTCCAAGGGCCCAGGAAGCTGTATTAATTCTGACAGTAATAGGTCTGCTAATGATGTCAGTTGGGGGATGGTCTGATATATTTTGATGCTAATTACTGCTTGCGGTCTCTGTGACCCACCTTTTGTTCAATAAAAAGCCATCACACCAGGGCAGGGCAAATGAGATAGGTGGGGCTTAGTGAGGAAGGAATTCTGGGAAGAAAAAAGACCCCCATGAGGAGAAAGGAGAGATACCTGAAGGGAAGAGAGGAAGGCCGCCATAGGTTAGCTGGAGGAGAAGCATGTGGCTGGCATGGATAGGGATCTGGCCCAGATGAAGAACATGAGCAAGTATATGGGATAATGGACAGGAGGTAGCTTGATAAAAGTTATTTGACGCAGATGGCATTGGGATTGATACAGGGATCCCACACCTGCCCCACTATGGAAGGTAGTTTAGAGGATTGATATATGCCCTGCTCCAGGTTAACTAAGGCTATTTTACAATATAACAAGTGTCTGTGTCTTGATTGATTACTAGCCAGGCCTACTGGTAATACAAATAATTTTTAAAAACAATAGATGTCCGTATGTGTTGGTGGCAAATACTTTTAATCCCAGGCAGAGGCATGAGGATTCTGTGAATTTGTGGCTGGCATGGTATACAGAGTGAGTTCCAGGACAGCCAGGGCTACATGGACAAACCCTGTCTCAAAACAAACAGAAGGAGGAGAAGGAGGAGGAGAAGGAGAAAGAGGAAGAGGAAGAAAAAGAGGAGGAGGAGGGAGGAGGAGAGGGAGAAGGAGAAGGAGAAGGAAGAGGAGGAGAAGAAGGAGGAGAAGAAAAAGAAGAAGAAGAAGAAGAAGAAGAAGAAGAGAAGGAGAAGGAGGAGGAGGAGAAGGAGAAGAAGAAAGAGCAAGCAAGAAGACACATGAGGATAGCCAGCATTTGCTACTTCTTCTACACTCCATTTTAACTCTATAACACTAGATGTTAGAGAAAAAAGAATGGAAAGGAATGGAAAGAGATTGATGAATAAAGCCAGGGGTTAGAAAGGGGGCGATATTATGATTAGACTACTTCCTGCTGATTAAGGGCATTGAGTTCCTTGGGGCAAGTTTGATCTCTGCAGTCAGGATATCTACTTTCTTCTTCCTGTTGTTTCTTCTTTGCACACAACTACTTAACAAAGCTCAGCCAACAAATTCCCCCACCTCTCAGGGACCTAGCATTTATATACCCCCTGAAAAATCTCCAGAATTTCAGATATTGAATCTCACAAACTATATGCAGCTGGCAAAAATCAGGCTTCTGCTAGAGCGCGAGGCAAAGCAGCCCCCTGTCCCCACACCTAAGATGAAAACAAAACAATATTCTTATAATACTTCTGTGTTTTTAAAGGAAACTAAAATTCCAAACTTTTCAGTATACATGGGTATACACAGTACCAGGTATGGTCTCCTGTTGAGCAGGTCTCAAGTCCAATTACAGAGTTGCTGCTAAGTGCCAGGGTATGTGTTTCTCTACCCTATGCTAAAACAAATAAACAAACAAAAAAACACTACAGGCTCCTGAGGAAAGCTGGGAATTGGAAAGGTGGCCTTTCCAAGGGAAGAATATGCCAACTGGCTGTCTAGTGTCTAACAGCCAGTCCTGAAAGCATATACATGGGTAACATTATATTTAGTAAATAGGCTATATTTATAAAGGTGTATGTAAACACAGAGAAGCATGAAATAACAATTAGGAGAGAGAAAGAGGGAGCGTAAGTCTGAAGAAGAGTGATATGGGGTATAGTGGAGGGCTTGAGAGAGGAACGGTAAGGGAGAAATATTGCAATTAAGTTATAATCTTTAAAAATCCCTTTGCCTTTTCATGATTAGGATCCATATCAGATTTCACTGCATCTCTCTTTTGTCTGCACAGATTCCTTTTCAGAGAGGAAAGTCAGGAGCTAATGTTCTTGCTTAATATCACATACTGATTGCAGTGGCTTACAGGCACAGGAGACCAGCACATACTTGTTTGGTTAACGAATGACCCTAGTTCTCGCTGTTCATTCTTCCTCTCAGAGAGGAGCTTCGGAGCCAGAGCTGAGAGGACAAGCCGCCAGCACAGAACAAAACCAGAGCCACCTACGTTTTTATTCTTTTGTCAGGTCCATCTCATCTTTTCTACTTTCTCCGTCTGTTATCTATGTCATTTAATCTACAAAAAACTTCCCAGACACTTTACTGTGTGTTAGTTGTATTTATTATTAAGTCTATGAAGTTCCTTTGCTCACTGTATTTTTATTTTATATTTGACTTGAGACAGAGTCTTACTAGGTAGCATTGGCTGCCCTGAAACTTGCTGTGTAGACCAGACAGGCCACGGAGGCAGAGTTCTACTTGTGTTTGCTTCCCCAGTGTCGAGATTAAGGTTATGCACCACCATGCCGGCCTTACTCACTTTATTTCCAATTGACAAACAATAATAGTAAATACTCACAGGGTCAGTGTATGACTTTGATCGATGTTTACAATACAGAATGAGAAAGCCAAAGGAATTAACAGGTCTATTGCATCACACTGGCCTTTTCTGTAGAAAAAGGCTTGAATTTTACTTTCAATAATTCTGCAACACTTGAAGATTTTTATTACACTCTTCATTCTATTCAACAGACACTAAAGCCCATTTCTCTAATGTAACTAAGTAAAATATGTTAAAACTTTTTATTTAATATTCATAGTAAAAGATAGATTTCAAAATTACTTGTTCACAGAACAGTTTGTTCATAGAGCAACCACCCACCGAGATCCCAGACAAGTGGCTTCCACGGGCAGTTTGAAATCTTTCCTGGGCAGATCTTCGCATGGCATGGTATGTTCTATCTAGGCATCAGTAAAATGGCCCTTTAAAATCCTTGCAATGATCTAGTAAGAACAAGGAATTGGTAATTGTGAAGTAAATCATCTCTGATGTCATTGGCTGAGTGTGTAGTAAGTGTGCATGACTCTATACAGCTGGGACACATTCCTTGGGTGGAGCAAGGAAAGAAAAGAGTCCTCCCGGGAAGGTCTGCATAGATTCAAGGGTTTCAATTCTCCTGCACACTCCTGATTAACATGTGTGTATGATCAATTAACGTTTATTAAACTTGTGGTTGATGTATCTGTTTAAACAGATAGATGGTGATGGCTTGCTTCTTTCTCATTTGTGTTTAAGAATAAACTTCACGGGGCTGAAGAGATGGCTCGGAGGTTAAGAGCACTGATTGCTCTTCCAGTGGTCATGAGTTCAATTCCCAGCAACCACATGGTGGCTCACAACCATCTATAATGTGATCTGATGCCCTCCTCTGGCCTGCAGATGTACATGCAGTCAGGCACTGTATACCTAATAAATAAATAAATAAATCTTAAAAAAAAAAAGAATAAACTTCACAAAAGACAGTACAATGGGGAGGAAAACGCTGCTGATAAAATTCTGTGGTCTCCTGTCCATGGCTCATAGACATTCAGTGATGTTCTCCACGTAATCATGGGGGTAAATTCTGTTGTCTTGACTTCAACTTGGATATGTCTTTATAGAATAAGAATATTCATGTGACTGACTCATGTTTTTGTAACAAAAATTTCTAGTGTTTGTGTCACTAGAAGGAGGCAAGGAAGAGTAGGAAGAGATCAACTGATATTATGTACATGACTCAAAGAAATAAGAGCCATACAAGCTGCTAATGTGATCAATTCATTTTGGGGATCTGGCTGAGTTCACCTGGTTTATGCTGACATTATGGTTTTCTGTTTTACATTACCACATCACCTCCTGTGGACAGAAACATTTTGAAATTTTTTAATCAAATGATCTCCATTATTTACTCAATGAGGAGGATATGTCCAAATGTGATGATTATGTCCAAATAAAAATTGAAGAAAAAGATCTGAGACGATAAAACCAGAAAGGCAGAAGGCTCTCTATGAGTCTACATTAAGAAACTTCCAAAATTAATAAACAATTAAAGAGCATGATGGGAAAAAAGACAGTACAGCCAAAATTTCAACATTGTTACTTTCAAATGTGGTTTATATCTATCGTCAAAACATCAGGGTAAAAATCAAAAGCACAGTTTATGTTCTAAGCACTGAATGTGTGGTCATATTACAGTATTAGAAGTGGCTAATAGCTTTGATATATGACTTCATATTTAAGTTTTTCATAAACAAAAAAGAGGTTTACAGATTCAGACCCCAGGCTGGGCACGAGATTGCATGTGCTGGGATTATAGGCCTGTGACCTATGCCCAAATTGGAATTTGAGAAGCAAGAGAACCACCCAAAGTTCAAGGCCAGGTGGATTGAAAAAGCAAGTTCTAGGCTAGTTAATGGCAGCACTCTTAGACCCAGTTGCAAACAAAACAAAACAAAAAACAAACAAATAAACAAAGCCTTTGGGATTATCTAGACTACTCCCATCTAACTTGGATCTTTAGGCTGAACACAAGCTATGCATTCATCTAGACACTGGGCAAAGGCTTCACCTGGCTGCATTTCTTTACAACTGTGTAAGTTACTAAATTAGGCCTCCTGTGGTTAAAACATTGGGGGTGGGGCGGAGAGTTTTAGGTAAAAAGAGAGGAGTGGCCATAGCAGAATGGATGGCAGGCATAGGAAGAAGAGGGAAGGAAGAAAGGGTGTGATTATATTGTAATCTGGAAGAAAGAAAGAAAGAAAAAAAGAAAGAAAGAAAGAAAGAAAGCTATTCATTTTTTTTCTAAGATTGTTTGATGATAGAATAATTGATTCTAAGGTGAAGACTCAGTCCGTTGGATTTAGGCACAAATCCGCTCCGCAGACTGGACGAGCCTACCTTTAATTCTTGCCTCAACACTCATTCTTAAATACTACATGTCGTTTTAAAACACCAATGGCTCCTTTTCCCGATGGTGGTGTTGAGAATGGCTTTAACTCAGCAGAGTCTTATAAAGCAAATGTGAACAGGCCATTCGTTCAAGGTTGATTAGAAAAACATCATAGCTGAAGCATATTTTAACTGGCACTTCAAACCAGCAATTGTTCTTTAAAAAGTAATATGGTAATGGCAATATTTGTTAGAAGAGTTTTTTTTTAAGATGTTAAAAAACAAAAAACAAAAACAAAAGGAAAAAAAAGTCTTAGAGAAGGAAGATGGAGCTAAGCCATCAGGGTAAGCAGAGACTCACAAGACCACCTGTGGGCTGGGAAGGTATCTTAGGCAGGGAAATGCTTACTGTGCAAGCACAAAGACTGGAGTTCAATGCCCAGAACCCACAGAAAAAAAGATGGAGGTGATGGTATATGTTTGTAATCCTAGAGCTGGGGGTGTGCAAACAGGGAGATTCAATAACTGCTTCTGAGACCTACGAGCTAGTGGGAGAACCTATCTCATCAAACAAGCTAAAGGGTCTTGCGCAATGACAACCAAGGTTGACCTCTGGTCTATACACACATGTTCATACACACACAGGCAAACACGCATACACATGCACACACACATACACACACACATACACACGCACATACACACACACACACATACACTTGTTTTGTTTTGTTTTTAAAGATCCCTTGTAATCACTTTGACTTCTAAGTGAAAACTACCGTCTTTCCAACATGACAACTAATGGCAAAGATGGAACGCCATCTAAGTATTCCCAAACCAAAGAGCACAAAACAGCTTTGAATTATCATTGGCAGCGTCTGTGAGTTACCTGTGATGGTTCAGCTTTTCTGCGTTCTCTGTGTATGACTTCATAAGACCATGATGAAGATGATAGTCATGGTTTGGTGATCACCAGACACAGCTAGAATAGGAACCACTGTTGGCTTAATTCCTTCATCTGTAATTACAGAAGTTATTGCAGCTTGCTTTTCAGCAGCAACCCAAGATGGGGTCTTACATGATGAATGTAAATGTAAGTGATAACTGTTGCCTTTACCTTACTATGTAGATTAAAAGCAAGTTAATTTTGCACAAAATGCACAAGAAAGATAATCATACAAATTAAAAAACACCAGAAACAGGGACCTGGAGATTGTCATTGAGTCAGCTCACCATGACCAATTCACCCTGTGCATTTTAAGCATTTTTGCTTTGATTATTGAAAAAGAACAGATTTTCTCTCGGGTGTTTACTTGCTCTTGCCTCCCATTGCCTTTCGTTTCTTTCTCTCCCATCTCCTTCCTGCCTCCCAGTTCTGGTTCTGGTTAGGATGCATCTAAGGAGACATTGCAATTGACCTAACTAAAGTCAAAGGTTAATTGGTGAACCATTCAGCGACACCAACAGTAGCAAGCAAGCAGACATGCACGTAGGGACCATGACGTTCTCCCCAGAAGTAGAAACTTCAATTTCCTCAGTCCCTGGTCTCCACAATCAAGTTTCTGCTGTCTTCATAAGCTGGACCCATTAAGTGGTTGTGTCTGTTCTCCCGGCCTTCAAGTGCTGGTTTCCTCCCATTGTTCAATCATACCAAGGAGAGAAATACACACATTGACTAACTCATCAATCTTTAATATCAGGTTATAGAGATAAACTTGTGAGGCTTAGTGGTTAGAGTGTAGTTCAGTTAGTAGAGGAGCTGATTTATATGTGTGCCCAAATAAACAAATAGAGGTAATATAATGACATAACTATTCTGTAGCAAAGTACACCTCTGAGGTATGCTTTCTGTAATCTCTTCATGTTTGAAGTAGTTCATAATGCAAATGTATCTCTTAACTTTCTTCTTAATAAACCATCAATATTTGTCTGTGCCACAGACAGTCAGGAATTACAAACACTGTTTAGTTCTCAAACCTTTTCATAGGGATAAGATGAGTAATAAAATAAAAATGGAATACCACCCCTTAGAAACAATGTCTTTATGTATTTCAAGATAATTGTATAATAAACAGTATCATAATGTTGACCTCTAAATGATATATAGTTGTATTTTATTTTTAGAAATCTAAATCTAATAACACCTTTTTAAAAAATGTAACATTTTCAACTTTATATTTAACATTTGAAAAACAATGTAAGGAGCAATGCAGAAGACGCAGGAAGATGCCCACGGAAGCACCTTCTAAATGAAGGCAGATGTGTAGATAAACAGATGCTTAGGCACTTCTGACCAGCTCCAAACTGGGCAGAAGAACTGTTTTTGTTTGTGCACCATGTTAAACTAGAAAGTAAATTGCTAAATAAAGACAGAATCATGAATTAGCTAAAGAGACAGTTAAGACATCTTTATGGAAAGAGAAAATTGATGGCTCCAGCTTCAGAGTATGAAGGTGGGGTTAAAGGGCACAAGCTTGCCTCCTATCAAGGAATCCTTAAATACAAGAACAGTTGTGCTTCAGAAAAATGTCACTTTTCAAAAGATTTTTTATATGCATTTTCAGAGCAAGGGTGAAGAGTGAGGCCAAAGCTTTATTGGAGTGCCTAATCTGTCAGACAAAAGCTAGACTTCCTGGAACCACAATCCCAAATATTAGCAGGAATGACCCAACCTCTCAAGTTTCCAACTTGACACTGCCCTGTAGTTGACAGTGTGTTCTAGATGAGATCTGAAAAAACAAACAATGGTAAAATGTGCTAACCCTTGGGAAATCGTACCCTTTCTGCTTTAGGCATATTCTTACAATCTTTGTGATAAATAGACACCATTTTTTGTACAGCTACAAGATATTTTTTAAAACAAACAATAGTTATGATGGGGATAAAACAATGCTTTCATGTGAATAATTTGAAGATTAGGGTTTTGTAAACTTTCTTTAAGGCAGCGGTTCGAGACTCGTGGGTCTCTCTTGATGCCTTTTGGTGTGGAATGGCCCATGCACTTTTACACAGACACACTCCACATCAAAAAGCATGCACTAGTATTTTACTTGATCATTGAAACACTTATTTACATCTGTTAAATAATTTGGAAATATCCCTTGCAGAGCAAATTTTGAGTTTAATGAATCTAATAAACATGTGCAAACACTACTTGAAAAGATAAAGTGAAATCCAGGCCAGCAAAATTAGATAGTGGATGGATTACACATACTAATAAGCCTGTAAGATGAACACAATGGCAAGATGTTGCTCAGCTCCTGCCTAAAAAGAATAGCAATAGCCAATACCCATATAAACAATCTGAAGACTTAAGCCACGAAATAGTGTGCTTCACTTACAGAAAAGACCTATTAGTGATGGATCACTTCATCAACTCCAAACCATAAACAATGAGGATATCTTGATATCAACTGGGACTGCAGTCCCATTGGTAGAGGCTTGCCTAACACACACAAAAACTTTCTTTCCCTAGTACTACAGGTGGTAGGAGGGAGAGGCCAGCAGATCAGAAGCTCAGCAACACGGCCTGGAGATACAGCTCCAGGGTAAGAGCACTTGCTGCTCTTGCAAAGGGGGAAAGTTCAGCTCCCAGTGCCCACGCATATCACTTCACAATCTAGCTCCGGGGGTCTCTGATGCCTCCCAATGCCCCCTCCTTTGACACACATGTAGCATACAGACTCATATGCATGCAAATATTTTTTCAAAAAATAAGCTTTAAAATGTGCAGTAACGTCCTAACGTCACTCATACCCCTCCAGTAAAGATGATAGATCAGAAAGTGCCATTCTCCCATTCACTCAACAAGGTTGAGTTGTTCCGGGTGCTCACAAAATGCCAGAACTATGAAAGACAATGTCAGTAGGATTCTGAGCTACCCAGGCAGCACCCACACTTATTACACTTTCACTCTAATAGAAATGATAACAGATAATTGAATAGTCACAACTAGAAGCTAATTACAGATAAGGGTAATTTCTATGAAGGAAATCATTGGAAGATTATAAAAGCACAAAGAAGTGGTCTCAGGGCAATTTTGAAGCATACCCCAAGATCATACATACTTGGAGTTGTGGAAGAGAGAAATAAGCAACCACATGCTTCTAGAATGATCTATTTGTATTATCTTTGTGTTTGTGTATGAGTGAGTGTTTATGATGTGTGTGCATATGTTTGAGGGGTAAGCATGCCATGGTGTGCTCCAGTGTGTGTGTGTGTGTGTGTGTGTGTGTGTGTAGGTGAGAAAACAACTGTAAGTATTGGTCCTCACCTTCTTCCACCTTCACTTTGAAACAAGGTGTGTCCTTTCTTATTTGCAGCTGTGTGTGCAGGTCTTGCTGGCCCACAAGCTTCCAAAGATTCTCCCGTTTCTGCTACCCATTCCACAAGAGGATCTCTGGGAGGACAGTTACATGTCGCCATGCTCTTTGTTATGTGGGCTTTGGAGATTCAAACCCAGGTCCTTATGCTTACACGGGGAGCATTTTACCTGCTAAGCAATCTCCCTATTCTTTAGATAGCCCTTTCACTGTTGTCTAGTCTCTCATCATTGATTCTCACCATTCACTTATGTGCTCTTCCTATAACTCATCCTTGATACTACAGTGTGGACAGCATGGCTGTGAGGGGCTCCCACACCATGTGCTTTCTCCATAAATGCTTGTATCTTTTGCATCTCAAAATGGCAGAGTAAATGAGTGCTTTGTACATGAGACAAACATATAAACAATCTAGTCCAGTTGGACCAGCACCATTAATTCCATTTACAGACTTTTATCTGTTCAATTATTTTTATTTATTTATTTATTTATTATTTATGTGCATGTATGCCCATGAATGTGGCACATATTTATGGCATAATGGTGTGGGGATAATGTGTGCCTCTGTGTGTGTGTGTGTGTGTGTGTGTGTGTGTGTGTGTGTGTGTGTGTGTGAAAGTGTGAGCACACAGAGGCCAGAGGATGATCTCTGGTATCATACACTATCATCTTCTACCTCCCATCTACAGGGTCTCTCACTGAACCCAGAACTGGAAGCCATGTGGTCCTCTTGTCTTACCCACCCCATCTCTCTACCTGGCCCTTGGGATAAAGCCACCTGCTCAAACAAACACGTATGCCAGAAATTAAAGCTGAGGTTCTTATGTATCCAACTACTCCTAATCACTGACACCTCAGCCTTGAAATCTGGAAACTGAAATAATTCTCTATAAACTCAAAGGAAATACAGCTCATTGTGTTTCAAAACAAAACAACAGCTCTTGATGGACTGACGTCTAATGTATAGCAAGCTCCATCTCAAACGCGCTTTAAAAATGTGATGTACGTCTGACAAGTCAGACTTTGCAACTTGGCAGACGTAAAGTTTTTGAAATGTATTTCTGTGTGTGTTGGGTGTAAACTGTTATTGTACTGGGAAACTTCTTGAAAGAGATTTTTATATAAGTCTCATCCGTCTCTCTCAAGTGGATGTTAAAAATAATTTCTTGGCAACTCCTTTTCCCTGTGTGAGAGAAGGATTAGCTTAATCCTGGGGAAATATCTTAACACTTCACTATGCTCAGTTTTAAACAACTAAACTTTATTATGCACAATACTAAAATAAATGCTCATGTTCTGAGTGAGTCTAAAATTATACATTTGCCAAGTCTACCTTCACAGACCATGAAGACTCAAACCCTCTTCTCAATAGAAGCCAATTGCTTGCTATGCAACCTATACTTAAGGTGTCTTAATATTAGATTAATGCCTATTCTTTCCTGTTTATGTTAACTTTAAAATATTAGAAATATTTTTTATATACAGACTATCATACAACATAGTGAATCAAGAGACACAATCTTCAGTAAGGTGTGTAACTTACAAGACTGTTTTATGTTACCTTGAAAATTACTCTCATATTTGGATGTAGAACATCAGTTCTACATGCCATTGACAAAAAGCTCAGTTATGAGGGCTTTTTTTCCTTCTTTTTTCCCTGTATTCTGAGGTAGTCCAAAGCTACACTAACTAGGCAAAACACAGCAGTTTGTTTTATCAAATACTTCATCTTCCTATTTTCCATATGTCTGTGTTTTCTGAATGCATTTTCACTTTAATTTTAAAATATGCACAGAGCATGAGAAAACATGATGTTGAGAAAGGACAGCTTAATTGTGTCAGGGATTGGCTCTCTGCCATGGAGTGGGTCTCAAGTTGGACCAATCATTGGTTGGACATTTCCTCAGTGTCTCCTTTTGTGCTATTTTTTTTCCCCTCCACATAAAGTGCACCCTACACTCTCTGAGATGCTGGCCTTCCACAGCACTTGGCTCAAACTTCTAGAAAGTGTTCTTCAACTCCATGGGGCTCAGCTTGATCTGGAAAATGCATGAACTAAATCAAATGCTCTCACAGAGTAACTGCAGTGGGCACCCCCACTGGGAAGGGGGAGTTCAGAAGGCACAGCAGAGTTGTGGGAACAGATAAGCTGCAGAGACATTCCTAGAGCTCCGGGGTGCACACTGTAAGCACCCCATCTTGAGATGTTAAGAAAAGTGCCTCATTGGGGTCTCCTTTGCCTTCTCGGGCCCCACCTACTTTCTGGTGCTTTCTTTATTCCTGTCTTCCAGCCTGGCCACAGATGAAATGAACATAGAGTTTGGTTCTCTGAGGACAACTGAAATGTCATCAGATGTTGTCACACAGACTGTTTCTTGGAATGTGCACTGTCAGAACGGTACCTGTATCTCCAGTTGGAGATGAGACCCTGATTACCACTTACTTGTCAAAGGAATAAAAAGCCTTCAGACCTTGCCTCTTAGATCTAAGACTTAACAATTCAAGGTTTCCTGGTTATATAAAGCATGGCATCATCTTTTTCCTGTGTACTTGTTTGTCCTTGTGACCTAATGGCGACGGAAACAATTGCCTCTTCGCTGCGAGTCCTGCAAGCAGACTGTGGGACTGACATATCCAGGTCAGATTCATAAGGCATAGCCAAGGCTTTTACTCGTGGCTAATCCTACATGTCGCAGGTGCTAACGTTTCTGAGGATAATTTTGCTTCAGAAACGACCTGCATAAAAGACAACTTGGAATCGCAGATTTAAACCCTGTCCTGACAATACTCTTTGGAGGATTCTGTTGTGACTCTGAATTTCCAAACACAACCTCCACTGGCTTTATTTTGAATTTCCACCCTCTACCTCATTCCTCTTAGTACTCTTTTTCCTTTCTATGTTTTTATTCAGTTAATTATGACTATTTCAGAATACTTTCAAATACAATCTACCTTCATCTGGGTAAACATTTCTGCATAAATGACAGCAGGACCAGCATTCAAGGGGATGAATGAGCCAGTGACCTGAGGCTCACAATCTAAGAGGGTACAAAAAATGCTGAGTAGTGGGCTTCAGAAATATTTCAATGCTATACTTAAAGTTATAGCAAGAAGTCCACGGTGGCTCTCTCCCTCTCTTCTCCCTCTTCCTGTCTCTGTCTCTCTCTGGGGTACCCCTCCCCCTTTCCTTCTTACCCCATGCTCATTTAATAAACTCTCCTATAACATAAAAAAAGAAGAAGAAGGCCACGATGAACACAGCGTGTTGTTTTAGACGTGTTGTTTGTTTAACAGGCCACACAACGTGTTGGTCTCTAACCATCTCTAGATAGCAAAGATGCCTCTACATCCCCACAGTGGGTTTTTTAAGGTTGACAAGGGGGCAGCTGCCTAGAGACTGGTGACACAGAGGTGTCTACATAGTCATGCTTTTAATTTGGAGCTGCGTGTCTGTTTCTACTTCACAGGCAATGTGAGTGGATATTTTGCTAAGTGTACACAGTTTCCCTTCTGCCTCAAGTTTCAGCCTGACCTGGTCAGGCACTGAGTGACAGCCAGCCTGGTTAGGGACATCAGTCACCCAGTTAGTCATCTTCCCTATCTTCTGTTTCAGTGGCTGCAAACTTGTGCAGGCTTTCCTCTCACCAAATCTTTAGCTTCTGGTTTGGTGGAATCTAAGACAGGACTGAAGTTCTTCACAGCTGAAGGCGCATCTGAAATGGCTGCAGAAATGATTGGATTGTGTTTCTGTTTCCGAGGTGTATAGCAGTTCCCTGCTGGGCAGCACTGAGGGCCAACGGGCCACTTTCCCGAGCCAAGCTGTCCTGGTTGCAAAGCAGCTGTAGACTTACAAGTGAAGCTTAAGAAGAGAGCTCTTCAAGGGGCTGGCTCTAAGTTTGGGAACACTGTCAACTGAAAGCCAGCATGATCCAGAAAAATTTGAGAAACTAAAAGTGTGAGAGTCCAACCAAATCACATCTAGCCTGTTAGACCAAATAGCAAAGAATTTTATGTTATCAATTTGTTAATTGGGTATAGTCATAATCAGGTATTCTCTTTGAACTTTATGGAAAAGCCACATGTCCTTTTATAGTATGATGGTTTTGAACTTATTTCTTTGGTATATTTGGGTTTTTCTACCCATAAAATTTTCATAATTGTGATTCCTTGGAAGCATTCTACTTTTTCTGTACTTTATAGTTAGCATTAAAAGTCCATAAATGAAAAGTGATTGCATACTCAGATCTTCATTATTTTTACCAGTTCATTTTTCATGTGTCTAATTAAGTAAAGGAGCCTGTAATAATATAGATTATTTCCAAACTATTCAATGTAGAAACACACTCGTTGTGAACGTATGGCATATTTTGTTCATGCAGTTAGATGTCTATTTATAAAATTACTTTGTATTAATATATATCATCAGAACTGGCTCAAGTTGACTTAAGCAGAACAAGCCCCCATTCCACAGTCACCATTACCTTATTTGCACTGAGGAGGTTGTAAACGACTAAATAGTCATAGTAATTGGCCTACGTCTATACATTGAATCTCAATAGACACAGAGTAAATTGCACAGCATTTGATGAAACAAGTCACTGACTGTTCCTTTTCTAACCCATAAAGACTGTAATTCAATTAGGCTTATTGCCTGTTATTCAATAGGACACTACTGTAAAATTGGTCTTTTTACAATACAAAGTCCCGGGCAAGAGAGCCAGTCTTTCTTTTAAAAGTCTATGACCCTTCCAGGATAGGAACAGGGTACTATTACGTTTACATTTTTCCTACTGTTTACTTTATCACTAGGGTCTGATAAAGGACAAAAAAATTGAGTTTCTTGCTAGGGTGGGTGGGATGACTGGAGAGAAAGCACAGTGGAAATCTTTGACATATTTCCTTGTAATTCCATGGTATTGCAGTCACAGAAACATTAGCAGTGTTGGGTGAAAAAATAAGAGAAAGAGTGAGTATGTGCTAATATTTGTATTAGTACTAGTTACCATTATGCTAAAACACAGCACAAATAACCTTCATATATTTGATGTCATGTATTTAAAATGATCATAAAATCCCATTTTCAATCTCAAGTTTTATTATTAAAAAAAGATAATTCCCAGGCTAAACCTATCGAAAGGAATGTGTTTATAGTCTTCCTCCTATAAGCACAAAACATAAGCACATGTTTCATTTACTTTTGTATGTAAAGAGCAATTTTACAGGCTTAAGCAATTTTCATGCAACTTAAAATAAAGAACTATGCTCTAAGAAGATTGGAGTCGTAGGGCTGCCTACAACTAATACACTGCCTTGCATTGCAGCCACAGTCTTGTGAGGAGGAAGCAAGCCCATGTCGACGAGTGCCTGTGACGTGGTTGGCAAAGTCTATGATACCACAAGGGGAAAGATGTGAGTATTCTGCTTCACTTTCCATATTGTTGTCTCCTAAGGAACAACATAGAAAATCTGGCTGTCATTAAATTCCACTTAAATTTAAACCTCTGCAGAACTCGCCGTGGTATTCAGATGCTTTTCAGTGAACTCGGTGGCCACAAAAAGTAACCCACAAAACATGTGGCCATCTAGCTCCGTGGATGGCTGTGCACACCCTGCCCATGACTAAACCAGGGACGTAGAGAGTGCTAGGATCATTCACTTGTCAGTTAATGTTCTGGAAATGTCACCCACACCTTCTTAGCCAGATTTTCACTGTTGGGGACACAGATGGCCATGCACACTCATATCTGGGTGTAACCCTAAGGAATTTCTGTGACCTTTGGAAGCAGCAGTGAAGATCTGTGTATGGTACCATCTGGAAACTGCCTAAGAAGTATTTCATTAGCCCCTGTTTTGACAACATTGGAGGTGAACTTGATTTCTCCATGTCAGTGCAGGATCTAGACCTGAAAACGTGAACTGATACAATATATTTGGAATATTTAGGATTAGATAGACAAGCCATCATTTTCTTTCCTGAACTGCTTGGAAACAGGCAGAGTCGACAACCAAACTCTGCCAAGTTTGACAAGTGCTCCTGCTTCACAAATATGTCTGTCAGGTATACTGAGCCAGAAGGCTGAAGATGATGCTAAAACATCATAGAGAGTTCTAGATGACTGCTCAGGTAGCAAGTTGTCTCTGTCATCTTCTCATGTGGGAAGCTGCTAAGCTGAACTCCCTGTACACTCAGTTAATTAGTTATATTCCTTCTCAAGTCTCTGATGGAGTTGAAGACCAGATAGTTTAGTTTTACAATTAAGCTTAGTTGTTTAGGGGTTAAGATGTTTTTATGTTCTAGATAGATGTTTTAAGTTGATAATGACAAGATATGATAGATACTGATTTACATTCAGAATTTTAGATGCACCAAGATAGGAAAGATGTTTTACTCAAGGCTGCTAAATACAAATAGCCAAAACACTATGAATGTAATATTTATATAATTCCTGAATATTTCATAATTCTTCTTGCTGTAGGTACTTTATTGGATATATGTGTAATAATATAAATATATATGTAAAAAATAAAATAATATTCAATAAAAATAAATAATTAAAAAGAAAAAGAAAATGTTCAAATATGTCTCTGTTACTACTTTCCCTGAGCAATGGAAGCATAAGCTTTTATATTGCTCAAGGTTCTGATATCTATGGTATTTGGGTTTCTTTGACGTCGTATTCTGTTGACCCAGCTCAAGGTCACTAATTCTGAAATTGCCATGAAGGCAGATGGAATGGAATTCTCAATGAATAAAAGGGCCCCGTTGTAACTCCCTCTTGACATTTATACTTTGTATACAAGCATATTTTAGTTTTTATTATCGAGGCAGAAAGTCAACCAAGTTCACTTGGCCACATTTCTTGGCCCTTCAGACATCATGTTAAAAGTGATAAATTCAATTAATTTGTTGAATTTAAGGGATGTCAATCAATTTGCTGTGTTTCTTTTTCTTTACCACAGTAAATAAACCAATGACTTTACTTTTCTACCCTCCAACTCTCTTTCTCCCCACCTCACTGGTAGAAATGGGCAAAAGCATCAGCTTTGGAAGACTGGGATTGAACTGTTCATTTGCCACTCATCAGCTACAGTCTCTGAAACATAGTTCCCCTCAGCTTGGAAAACTAGGCAGGAATATTGAATGAGATAAACATTATCAATCACAATGACAATACTTATCTTTTTTGGATTATGTCATTACAACATTGCTTGCTAGGCACAAACATGAAAAAAAGATCCGGCTGTAGGAGATTTGAAGGACACTGTTGAAAGAACACAGTGAAGAAGATTTGACAGTTATTATGAACCTTTGAGACTAACAGTTTTAGAACATAATGCTATGACTTAAATGTTTGTAACTTATTATAGAAAGAGAGTGGAGTACAAATTAAAGTGTGAATAAAATGTAAGTATGAAAAAGTCAAATAAGTTGAAGTCATACATGAGTGTATATCCCTCCTAGAACCTTTTGTGGCATTAATTACTTCATGGACACCATCTTCAAAAGCAATATTTCAGTGTTTTTTACCCCTGATAGAAGTTGAGATACAAAATCAGACCAACATATAAAACTAATGTGTTCCATTTATGTATGGCATTCACATTAACTCATGCACAGTTTGTATGCCAGCCTGAGACACAACTGTGCTCATTGTAAAGATGTCTTTAGCCAAATCTTTAAGTAAATTGAAAGTACACAGAACACCAGCAACCTCTTCCTTCAGGTTTTGACAGCTTTTGGCAGGCTTCCCTCTCATTCCAGAGGGAATGAAGATTCAGAAGAAGATGAAGGCAGATCCCCTGATATTGCTGCAGGGTAGATAATAGATGTGTTCATGGAAAAACATGCCATTGAGTTTGCCTGCAAGTTACATCAAGGCATATGTGTTGTTCGACTAGATAGCAAATTCAAAATCTCTCCTGGGTGGCTTAGATAAACTTCTCAGCTTACCTAGGCATTGGACTAGAGTTAGGAAAAGGGATGATGAATTCATAAGATAAATACCTTCAAAAGGACACTGACTCATTATCCTGTTAAGGAAGATCAGAATGGTTCTTTGCATAGACGCTCTGTATGTCTAGTGGATCCAGCAGGTTGCTACCTGAAGTAGTTAACACTGGTATTGACTCTGGCTATGCTGGTACCATGACTTCCTAAAAAATCAGGTTTTTCTTCAGTTAAACTAATAAAAAACAAGTTCCCCATTTTGACAGCTGACAGACGTACATATTCAAAAATACCAGACAAAACCCATGGCTAATTATTTTATAAATTATAAAGTCCTGTCACACACATCTGGGAATCAAACATTTATTCCAAGTATTTTCACTCCTCCCTTTGCCTGGGTTGAGGGAAATTTTCTGATTGCCACCAGGCTTGCCTAGTTCATCCTGCATATCCTTCAATGGGAGCAGTAGTTAGCTTCCTATCGGTGGGTGGTTCTTCTCACCTGTCTCAATCGGTACATTAAGAAATCCAGTCTGACTGCCACAATAAATGGAAATACTTTTGAAATGTTATTTCTTTCTGGAAAGGAAAGATAGAGTGTGTCCCAGTCTCTAGGCCACTTTCTGCCTGTTCTCTCTGTCTCTGTCTCTCTCTGTCTGTCTCTTCTTTCTCTATGTATGTGTGTGTGTGTGTGTGTGTGTGTGTGTGTGTGTGTATCAAAATAACAAGAATAATCATTGGATTTTGCTTTGTTTTATGTAAAATTGGACGTTTGAGTTTCAAAATAAATATTATGAGTAGGTTTTTGCACTAGGAAGACCAACTTCTGCTTTAACCCTCAATGGAGAATTTGCCCTTGAAAATGCTCAGTTCTAGAAAACACCTCTGGAGTTCCTCCAAAGTGTCATCTTTCTTCCAAATTGTACAGAGCAGGACATGCATAGCAGCATGTAATCCCTCTGTGTGTGAGATGCTAGGGATTGACCCTAGAGCTTTAGGTATATGGAAAAGCAGTTTACCACTGAGCTATAGCTCAGGACTGTGATCAGGTGATCAAGGCCTATGATTCTATTTTGAATAAGACACTTCAAATTCTTACATCAGGATGCATGTGTTTTACTCACAAACAGAGGCCTCAAGTGAAAATGACCTTGGCAGAGAAAACAATTGGCTAATATTCACACTGGAGACAGGATGACTTAATAGGACTCTCCCCAACAAGAGGTGACAGTTACCATACTTTGAGTGTAATTCATAGAAAACCTGCCATCATTACAGAAATCAATGAGGAAAAATTTTCACCAGTGAGCATCATAGAGAGGCAAATTCTGAAATTGACTAAGCCAAGAAGGATGCTTTCTATTTGGTTGCTTCTTCATTTCAGCTTGCTCATCTTTACCCTAGAGTTTGTCCTCTTGGGGTAAAACAGACTCTTGTAGCAGTGGGTGCTGCCATCTACTCAACCTAAGGCAATCATGTGCAGGAAGAATGGAGTTCTCTTGTCATTTATACAAATTGGTCTCAACCTTGAATTCACATCACAGTAGCCTGAATGGCTCATTAAAGCATAGGCTACTGATTAATATTCCCTTTGGAGGCCAGGTTGGTAGGTCTGCAATGTTTGAGGTTGTGAAGAATTAACATCATGAGATACTGATGCTGTTGGCCTACACATCACACTGACAATCACTATGTTGGATCTATGAACATTAACCTGCTGGGACTAAGAGGAAAGATCCTTTCTTCCTTGATGTATATTGTCATATGCAACCTGGGAAAAAAACTCAGCTTTCTTTTTTATTTAACAAGGAAAAGGAAGAGATTATCTTTCAGTATTTGTCCATCATTAGAGCAGGAGGAAGAATGCAAATGTTTCTGGGACTTATTGAGAAAGCCAAATCCTGGGGTAGAAATAAGATTGGAGTTCAAAAACCTACAACAGGCAAAAACTCTTTTTTTTTTAAAGTAGTTAATTATCTTGGTAAAACATGCAAAAAATAACACACTGAAATTAACCAGACAAAAAGTCTACACAGTTTACTAAACTTATATGCAATTAGAACAACCATTGGGAGCGAAAGTTGGGTTCTTCCCGTTGTATTTTACCCCTTTGACTACTGAATACATTTTTCATGAACTTACTCACCTCAAAAACAGCAGATCCCCAGCAGAGTTAGAACCGGCAGGACAGTTAACTGTACGTCCTCTGTCATAACGCAGGTTCTCCATCAGCCTTTCCTCTTCCCTTAGATTCAGATTTGCTTGTTCTCTTTTCTATACATTATTCTGTACACACATGCACATCTGTCTGCATGCATACATATATTACTAGAGCTTTGTCAAGGATTGCTGCAATACTTTCTAAGATGGCCACTCTTGCTACTGAGAATGAGGCTCATTTGTGCCATATGCCACTTAGTTAAATAGCGTACCACCTTGGGGGCTGTGAGAACAGTACCTCTGTGACATGAGCAGTGACTTTTGTCTGATCCAATACTCTGAGAGGCCATGCCAGACCCTCCAGCTGAAATGCCCTGGGGATGTTGTTGCTTCAGTTTGAATCTCATTAGTCTTCTTCCTGTCCAAAAGGGTGCAGAGATGCTCCATGCTCTCAGGTCCCCAGCCTATCATGAACGTCGGTTGTTTGTTCCTTTGCCACTGTGCACTTGGTCTGGGGAAAGAAACAGGCACAGAATCTTTTCTCAGAAGGTACACATCTCAAGTCTCATTCCCCCTGCATTTTCTTCCCTTGTACTATTACTGGGAAGGTTTAACTGGTATGAAAAGGAAAAAAAAATAACCAAGTTTCACCTCTGAATGCTTGGATCTATGGTAAGAAACTGAAGACATGATATCTTCATTTTTTTTCCTGTATTTTTGTGTAGAAATAATTCCTACAAGCCAGAGAGTGTAAAGAAAATATCAGAAGAAATTAGAGTGCTATACTGATAAATAGTAACCTATCACCCATCTCTTGATCTTCAACCAAACATGCTTTGAGAAAAGTCACACCATTCTGTTGGGGAGGGCACAAAGCACAGAATTAGCTCACTAATGAGGCAATACTAGTGAGAAAGGCATATGGCTCATCTCCATTGTCTATTTAACTGGGTTTAGAATCATCATGGCAACACATTTTTGGGTGTGTCTATGATCTGCCTCTGGAAGGGCTTATTAAAGAGGGAGGGAAGACTCACCCTAGATGTGCATGTCACCACCACATGGGCCAGAATGTGGAACTGAATAAAATGGGGAACATGAGCTGAGCGCCACTGTTCTTCTCTCTCTCTCTCTCTCTCTCTCTCTCTCTCTCTCTCTCTCTCTCTCTCTCTCTCTCTCTCTCTCTCCTTCCTAACAGTGGACTCAATGTGACCAGATTCCTCGCTCTGTTGCCACAATAATTTCTCTACAATGGTGCACTGTAACTTCAAACTGTGAGCCACAATAAACCTTGTTTCCTTAAGTTTCATTTTTCTGGTATTTTGTTATAGCAACAAGAAAAGTAACTAACACAAAAGGCAAATGAAAATTATCTAATGAAAGTCTTGTAAAATAATCATCGTTTTTCACTCTAACATGTGATTTTGCATAGTTTGACTTCTTGGCTTTCACTTAGTTGAAGAAGATTCCTGAAGAAAGAGAGTTCAGCAGCTCTCAGCTTTGCTATGGTGCAAATTCTATGAAAAGACATTATACTTGGGTGTGGTTATGGCACCCCGATAAATTCTAATCCAATAAAACCAGAGAATTTGCTTCTAAATTATGAATACATTTAAGTTGTAGATGATTCTCTACTTGCTTAACAATGCCAAAACTTTCAGCATACCAAGTGCATTCCGTTTGTTACACAAGAATTTTATAAACATCCTGATTGAGCAATATATATGGATGTAAACCTACAATCTCATCAACCAGGACCTGAGTCAGGAGAATCATGAGTTGGAGACCAGCCTAGGACACATGGTTAGATCTTCTCTCAAAAAAAGTCACTGTGGTCCTAAGTAGGAATATCTCAACTAGAAAATTATAAAATAAGCAAATTAAAATGGATATGTTTGCATACAAGGTATAATATTTAAAACACAAGGCAAATATCCTAATATAAAATATTGACATCATTATAGCCAATGCCACCAGCATTCATGTTTCTGATAAGTTCAAGATTCAATCTTTCTGATACAAATGACAACTCAGTTTATTAATATTGTTTTTGAATTAACATTATTGAAAATAATTGATGTAAATGTACTATAAAATATACAACTTTAGAACTTTATGCTAGTTGTATTATTTTAATGATGTTTTTATGAATTATTTCTTTGGAAGATCTCTTTATATAATATCCATATTCACAGAGTACTATGAAATGCTTTACCTTATCATTAAATTATACTTCCAGATATACCCTTTAATCATAGAAAAATGTTCACTCACACAGACATAGACACACACAGAGACACACTCTCTCATTCTCTCTCTCTCTCTCTCTCTCTCTCTCTCTCTCTCTCTCTCTCTCTCTCTCTCTCTCTCTCTCTCTCTCCCCTCCCTCCAAGGTTTCAGAAGTTAGTAAGAGCCAAGAAAATTCTTTTCAAAGATTGTATACATTAACTCTAATAGTTTTCATGAAGTTTCTATGACTTTCATAAAGTTTCTGTAACTCATTCTAATAAAGTTCTTCTCAGCTAACCTAAGGACTCTCTTTTATAGAAGGGAAATTCCAGACCTCATAGAGCTTTATGGGTACTGAGATTTGACTGTCCTGTAAATGCTGGCACTTCATCGAGAGCTTGTGACAGATGGGTCAACCAAAGCCCTGATTGTGTAGCACAGATGTGAGACAATTAGGAAAACATCCCCAAGCTCTATGTAAGTCAATTTTTGAATAATTCTTTTTTAAAAGCAAACAATTCTTTTCTTCCCCAACGAAAGCCATGAAGGACATAGGGATCAAAACTCAAGGTGTCAGATTCGGTAGCAAGCACCTTTACTGGCTAAGCTATCTCATTTACCCCTAAATTTCTCCTTGAGCCCAGAATGGCTTTTAACTTACTATATAGTCCAGGCTGACCTTTAACTCACAACAATCCTCCTGCCTCAGCTTCCTGTGTACTGAGATTACTGGTGTAATCCCCATTGCATTTGCATTGTTGTTGTGATGTACTTTGGAAATCTAAATATTGGAAAAATCTATCCACACACTCTAGTAACTATTCTATATTCATAAAAAGCAATTAACTGAATATTATCTTCTGTATGTTAATAGTTAACATAGAAAACGCCTTTCTCAGTGATCATTGAAATGTCCATTATGTCACAATTGTTCTCAAAATGAACTTTGTATCCTACAAATCTTCTTTTGATTTGCCATATAGCAACTTAGTAGTCATGTATGCTGTTCTTGGGTAATTCTTTATACCAACTACACACTCCCCACTGAGTTGAAATGTACTTAGTTACCTCTGTAAAAGACTGCCTTTCAAAAAACCCTTGTCCCTGCTAAAGTATAACATGCCACATGTATAATTTTGTGTTTTGTGATAACTGTGTTTGAAAAACAGGTGTATCTTCAAATGGCAGTGCACACCTGTAACCTTAGCACTTGGTAGGCTAGGCTGAGACAGGAAGATTATATAAAATTTGAGGTTAGCCTAGACTACACAATGAGTTCAAAGCTAGCCTAGGCTACATAGCAATCCCTTGTTTCAAAAAGCATCACAAAAGTGGTTTAGGTGAATGCTGAAGCAAGCATGTTTCAGCACCTGTTTGTTCAGATGGAACTAATTTTATAACAATATAACTGCATGTAACAGAAAACATATTCCTGTACATTGTACAGTTCAGTACATTTCAGTGGTTTTAGGGTTGTTCTGATATCACAATTAAAATATGTTGCCTATATAAGTTCCATTTAAAAACATAGGAGTGATGCAGTCCTGTGCCAAACCGTGTGCCAGTGGCTTTAACAGTTGGGAGCAGAGAGATCAGAAAAGCAGCTAGGGGATGTTTCAGAGGGACCGGAAATAAAGGTAAAGAGATGTTTAACTGTTTTTGCTTTTTATTTAACAGGAAGATTGGAAAGTCAGAAAACACCCCAAAAGTAAAAAGTGATTTCCAAGCTGGGCAGTTGGCGCAAGCCTTTAACGCCAACACTCAGAAGGCAGGGGTGGTGAATCTCTGAGTTCAAGGCCAGCCTGTTCTACATGGTGAATTCCAGGACAGCCAAGGCTACACTAAGAAACCCTGTATCAAAAAAAAAAAAGGGATTTCTAGGAAAAAACAAAAACTGTTGATAATTGTAGCCTGAGGAGTCATTATTAAAACTAAGTAAAACAAGATCTTCCCACCTCAAAAAACTTAAACATTCCAGAATGGCAGGAAGCAGTGGTTCTCCAAGATGAGGGAGAGCTATGAATTTGAAGAGTGCCACCTCCCACACAGCCCACCCACAGAGGCGCTTTTCTAGAACAAGTGTGCGAACAGGTCTTGACTCTATGGGATCTGACCACAATTTGATTCATAAGAAGCCCACCCCTTTACATTTTTATTACATTCTATGTGTGTGTGTGTTTGTGTGTGTGTGTGTGTGTGTGTGTGTGTGTGTGTGTGTGTGTGTGTGTGTGTTGGGGGTATACATCTGTGGGCAAAAACATGCCATGATACACACGTGGAGGTCAGAAGGCAACTCTCAGGAGTTTGTTCTCTCCCTGAACTGTGTTGGACCTTGTGATCAAACTCAAGGCTTCAAACTCGGTGGCAGGCACACTGAGCCATCTTCCCAGCCCAGGCCACGATATTTTAAGGAGTTTTAATGGATGAACTAGGGAACGCCATTGTTTTATTAAGGAAGAAAGTAAAGGCAATAAAATTTTTATCATGTGAACATTTCCAGTGACAGATTGAATGTGGATGATAAAATCAGGTGATCAAAGGTGGAAAACAATGCAAATACAATCTTATATCTGTTCTCAACAAATATCTCTTGGCAGCCCTTATAAGTCATTAAATATTTAAACACAAATTATATATGAGAATTCAAGGCATGGTTAATAGCTCAATCTGCATGTTTACAGACATTATATTATGTTTACAGCTGGACGGTCTTGTCTTTTGTCATCATGAATCATCCAAGCACTGGGAATGGTAATAAAGACATTGGGTTAACTAGAATAATTTATTCACAGCATCACTTCAAGGGACTTGTGCTAAGGAGCTGACATCCTTGTCCTATGCTTCCTTCTCTGTTTGCCACAAGCTGTTCTTTGAGACAGAGAGATGAGTCATCATTTGGAAGAGCACACAGCCGTACCAGGTGAAGAGAAAGAAGAGGTGGATGGCATTGGTCAGTCAGGCTATATGGAGACATATGTATTAGAGCCATTTGTGGCGTAGGCTCCACATTGTCCAAACGTAGCTGGAATGGTGAACTTAAATTACCTTTCACTTATCCAACATAAACATGGTAATTTTAATTTTTAATTTATTATATTTTTTCTTTTTAAATTTTTTTATTTTTATTTTTTATTTTTTATTTCTTCACATTACATCCTGAGTTTTACCCCCTTGCTCTTATGTTCCAGTTCGCATCCTCCCTCCCTCTTCCATCCTATTCCCCTCCCCCAGACTTCTGTCCGAAGGAGGCCTTCTGCCCCACCATATGACCACAGCCTATCAGGTCTCATCCAGATAGCCTGTTTCCCCTTCCTCTGTGTGGACCCAAGGCCACCCCGCCAAGGGGAAGTCATCAAATGGCAGGCACCAGAGTTCATGTCAGACGCTGTTCCCTCTGTCCCCTCCCCATACATATGGAGCATGAGCTGTCCATCAGCTACGTCTGAACAGGGCTCTAGGTTCTCTGCATGCAGTGCCCTTGGTTGGTGCATCAGTTTGTGCAGGCTCACTGGTCTTGGTGGACTTCCTATGGCATCCTGAATGTTATCCCCTTGCTTGTATCTTCCTGTTCCCACTCTTCTTCCTCCTTCCACCCTATTCGCCTCCCCTAGACCTCTGACAGAAGGAGGCCTCCTCCCCCACCATATGAGCACAGCCTATCAGGTCTCACCCAGATAACCTGCTTCCCCTTCCTCTGTGTGCTGCCAGGCCTCCTCACCAAGGAGAAATGAACAAATCAGGGGCACCAAAATTTATGTCAGAGACTGTCCCCACTCTCCCCATAGCCATGGCGAATGAGCTGTCCTTTGGCTAAATGTGAACAGGGGGTCTAGTTTTATTGCATGAGAAATTGAAGATATCAGAAGATGGAAAGATCTCCTTTGCTTATGGATTGGGAGGTTCAACACAGAAAAATTGGTCATCTTACCAAAAGCAACCTACAGATACAACACAATCCCTATCAAAATATCTATACATCCGTACAGACCTAGAAAGATTAATTCTCATTTCATATGGAAAACAACAACCCAGAATAGCTAAAAAACAATCCTGTACAATAAAAGATCTTCCAGAGGAATCTCCATCCCTGATCTCAAGCTGTGCTATAGAGCAACAGTAATAAAAACTGCAAGCCATAGAAATAGGCTGGTTGATCAATTGAATCTACTTGAAGACCCAAAAATAAACCCACACACCCATGAATACATTAATGAATACATTAACACATTAATGAATACATTAATACATTAATGAATGCATAAATATCTTAAACTATACTAAAAAGAAAAAAAACAGATATGCCAGCATTGTCAATAATTACCTCTAATTTAAAAAGATAACAGTATTCGTTAAAAAATTTGTTTATGATAATCAGTTCATTACAGCTACATAATATCATTTACATTTCCAGGTCCACACACATGTATATGCTCATACAGTCGACATATCAGATACTTAATTTCCATCCTTTCTACTCGTCTTGCACAGAAACGGTGTGTCAAGGTTTCAGAGTCCATAACTAGGATGTTCAAGATCTACAGCACTGTGAGCATCTTTCAGCATTCTCATCATCTGTAAGATGATGGCAGTCTATGCCTAGGCTTGGGAGAACCATTGCTGTGAATGCATGTAATGCACATTTGTAGGAAGTAATGGGGCTGAGGAAATGAAAAACTGTTTTCTACCAAATGGTCACTGTGCCTCTTGCTGGCATCTTCTGTGCTTCACACCACATTCAAGATATAAGTTCTTCATCACTCATTCCCTCTCCAAGGTCAGGACAGGGCCAGGGTATGGTAAAGCTCTGCCTGTGTGAAGCCACTGTGACACCTTCATTGGAAGGCGTTTTGTATTCTCATAGGGACTCTCTCTTCTTCTAAATCAACCTCAAGACCTCAGTCTCTGTTTCCATTCCATTTCTATGCTAGCCTGTGCTTGGCCTGGCTGTCTCATCTTTTGGGGACATATGGCTTTCCTCTTTCTAAAGCATGTAACTGAAGTAGGGCCTGACCCTGGGACAAGACAACTTCTTCACCGTGGATTAGATGCCTTCTGTGGGTTGGTCTCACCTGGCCACAGCCTCTCGGGGACATCCAAGTCTAGGACTGCCTGAGAACTCCCACTGGAATGTGCAAACGCTGCCCTGGCTTGTCTGGCTCCGAGCTGCTATTTCTTTCCAGGGCTAGTCTGCTCTCAAAAACTAATGTCATGTTGACTGCATCTGTCACATTGTTAGATTTTATTATATCCCTTGTGATTTCCCATGCAGCCCATCAGATGTGTTACACTAAAAGAAAAACGTGCTTTAAAAAAAAAAAACTGACTCCTAAAAAGTTTGACTTAGTAATTCCAGCCTCACTCTTAAATTAATTAAATAAACCAAGGGTTTAAGTATTTGTGATAACAGGAATGTCCTCAGACTGTCCTAGATATGACATAAAGAGTATGTACTTAAACAGGAAATTTGGGATACCAAAGTATAATATTTTGATGTCCAGAATCTATTGTCTAGTTTAATATTATATTTTGTATTGAGACTTAGTTGTGTTATAAAGAATCTTGTAATATCCTGACACATATTGGCCTTGATAAAAATTCTATCTTAGCTAGTAATGTAAGAAACTGATATTAGCAGAAATGCATTTCCTCACATTAAATTAATAATTTTACCAGGAAATCCATGGCATATAGAACTACACATGGAGCTCTACCAATCACTTTGGGAGATGTGTGAGCTGCTTGATACCGTATGGGCATAGTTGCACTTGTATGCATTCTGGGACTTGTACACAATGTCTGACATCCTCTAAGGAGAGCCTGTCTCATTAAAAAATTAATATCTAATATACTTGGTTTACTTGAGTACACAAAGTGCTGGGAATATAGGTATAATATGGAAGGTCACACTGTTCTTTTTTTGGTTTATTGGTTTGTTGTTATTATTGTTGTTGTTGCTGTTTTTCTCTTACCATCTATACATGATTCTCCATGGCAGTGGTTTTTGACCATCCTGATGCTGTGATCCTCTCATTCCAGTCCCTCATGCTGTGGTGCCCCCAACCATAAAATCATTTTCGCTGCTACTTCATAATTTTTTCTACTTTTATGTAATTTTTGTTTTCTCATACTTTATAATTTTCTGTTGTTATGAGTCATGATGTAACTATCTGATGATCTTGAGTGACCATTGTGAGAAGGTTCTTAGATTCCTCCAAAGGGTCCATGAGAGTCCTATATAAGTCATATAAAAATATTGCAAATACATTTGTCAAGATGTTTATATTTTACAAATGGAATATAAAGCATTTCAACTGTCAATTTGTGAGTCTATTCTCAGGGACAAATATTCATGGATCCTTAAGAAATAAAACCAGATACAGACTTCTCAAGACTTCGCATCCAAGGTGCCCTTCAATGTTGTGTCTCCTTTTAAGTACCTTAGTTTTCCTTGTCTCCTTTAATGTACATAATCGTATAATTTTCCCCATCTCCAGGTTGTGCTAGAATCATGTCTCCAAAAGAACAAAGGATTTATGACACACCACTTGCAAGGTGAGCTTCTCAAAGCTCCGGAGTTTCTGTCTTATCTTGTTCCTCTCTCACACTTAAGTGTTTCCCTCCTCCCCCTTCCTCTTCCCCCCTTCTCCTTCCCCTTCCTCCTCTTCACATCTTCCTCTCCTTCCCCTCCCCTTGCTCCTCCCTACTTCCTCCCCCACCCTTCCTCCTCGCTTACTCCTCCTCCTTTTGTTCATCCCCTCTTTCTCCTCCTCACACTCTCCTTTCTCCTTCTCTATTTTCCTCCCTACTTGAGAAAAGACACCTACCATCTTAAACATAGAACATAAAAAGTGGCATCTTTCCAGCAAGCGCCATGTGACAGATTTGAAACAAAGAGATTCCAGCCCAACTAAGTCTTTAAATATTGCAACCTTGGGAATATTGACTTGTCCAAGGAAACTCTGAGCCAGAACACCCAGATATATAGCTCTTAGGTTTCTTATCCACAAAAATTATGTACGATAACAAAAAGCTCCTGATTTATGGGTATTAAATAACCATTGATGCCTAGGTACAAATGCAGGGGTTGGAGGCACCAGCCAAGGACAATACAGGCGGTAAACCTTAAACCCCTACCCAGATCTAGCCAATGGACAAAACATTCTCCACAGTAGAGTGGAGAGTGGGATATTACTTTCTCACATACTCAGGTGCCTCACCTTTGACCATGTCCCCTGGAGTGGGAGACAAGGTTGGCACTCCCAGGAAGGACAGCAGGTTACCAAGAAGAGACTTGATACCCTATGAGCATATACAGGGGAAGGTAATCCCCCTCAGGAACAGTCATAGGGGAGGGGAATAAGGGGAAATTGGGAGGGAGGGAAGAATGGGAGGATACAAGGGATGGGATAACCATTGAGATGTAACAAGAATAAATTAATAAAGAAAAAAAATTCATCTTAAAAAAAATGCAGGGGCCTGGAAGTAGCAAGCTGCTGTAACAAAAGGGGAATCAGTTTGGGACTGGATACTAAGAAGACAATTCAAGTTTGTGTTTTGTTGCTGTTGTCATCATTGTATTTGTTTGTTTGTTTGTTTCAGAGAAAGACTAGTAACTGAGCTTGTAGTGGTACAACAATGCTATATCCATACATTAAAAAAAAAAAGTTGGGTCCACACTTTACATCAGTTATACATAGAAGTAACATTTACAGACTGAGCATGTTATATTTGGGAATATAATATAAGTTATACACAATGATTAGTGAAAAAAGGTCACATATTTGAAAGAGAGCAAGGAGTGGCATATGAGAGATTTTGGAAGGAAAAAGGGGGAAAGGGAAACGGTATAATTATATCATAATTTCAACAATTAAAAATTAATTTAAAAATTAACTCCAAATCATTTCTCATTCTGTTTTGCTCTTACTACAATAGAGCACCTGAAACTGGATTGTTTATAAGGAAAGAATCTTAGCCCACACTCCTGGAGTGTAGATGTCTATGGAAAAGTGACTGCTTTGGCAGGCGCCAAGTGATACATTTTTATATTGCAGAAAAATGGAAAAGGAGAGTAAATAGAAAATGCAGGCCTGCTTTAGAACAAGCAGCTATTGTGGTAACTAACATGGTCCCACAATGGTGGCATCAATCTGAGCATGAGCATGAAGACAATGTTTCTGTGACACAAATATCTCTTAAATAGTCCGCCTCTCAAAATCAATACGTCTAATTATGAGACAAGTTCCAGAGAGAACAAACTGTATTCAAACAGCAGCAAAATCAATAATTTCAAAACAACAGCAATGACTATAAAAATGCAAAAAGAAAACAAAATATAGGAATAAATTTTTATGATCTTGGGAAGCCAAATTTTTTGAAAATATGAATAGCATAATATATGAAATAACAAATAAAAATAAATCCATATGTATTATTTCCTCAGAATTCAATATCTCCATAAAATAGACTAATATGACAATTTAAAACAAGCCAAAATAGGATCAACTACTTGCAGGATAAACATCTCACTAAGGACTTTCATTGAACTATTTAAAATTTCTCAAAACTCACCCAGGAATGTTTTATTCTGCCACTCAGTGGCAGAAGCAGATGAATTTCTCTGAGTTCCAAGACAGCCTGTTCTACAAAGTGACTCCCAGATCAGTCAGGGCGCTGTCTCAAAAAATAAGATCAAATCTGAAGACTGTAAAAATAAAACAATAACCCTTCACACTAAAATAAGGGAACTAATAATGTAACATATTTATACAGCTGCTTTACCAAAGGGAACATCTACATGACAAAACCTGATCATTGATGCCAGGCTACAGGGGAAGAATGAAAAGTGTGGCCTCAGTATTCATCCACTACAACAGCAGACACTAAGTCCTCATCGCATCCACTTAACAAGGACCTGAAAAGCTTGGACCTCTCCTTTTCCCGTTTTACACGGTGGAAGGTCAACTGGTTACACCCTTCATAGAAGAGCCCTTAGCACCTGTGTTTTACAGTACTGGGGGTCAAGCCCAGGATGGCCTTTTACATGCTAGGCAAGCTTTCTTCCACTGAGATACCCCCTTGGCCCTTTAGTTTGACATTTTTAAGTGATTAAATAAAAATCTAGTATGTGATTTATATGTTCTACTCCAAGGCATTCCCCAAATAGTAACAAAGTATATGGGCCAAGGATAGCTAGTATATGAATAATTATAGCAGCCTTGCCTGTCTTAACTGGAAATGCCAGTCACCTATGTAAATAAATAAATGTCAGTATGTTCCTACACTGGGATACTACTAAGCAATAAAAAGTGAATATCAAAAGTAATATGAGGTGTCTACAATAATACCTCATCAAAACATGTTAAAATTCAGCAAATCAAGACTCCTGACCGAAGGCAGATTTAGTGGTTTTCTTGGAACAGGTCAGTGAGAGTGAGCATGAGTATTATAATAAAGTGAGAGGAAAACTTAAGAATAGTAAGGAGGCGGATGAACTACGGTGATGGTTTCGTGGCGCGTACACATGTCACAACATACCTGTTGCTAAGCCTTCGAACTATGCGACAGCTTTACCTTCATAACCATACTTCAGGGAATGAGAATGGACCATAAACGTCTACAGGCAGGGAAGTGCACAGTTGTGAGCAAGCCCTTCCTTTCATGGACTGAAATGGAATGGCTTGTCTGGGGCAGCGGGCTGGAGAGAATCCAGAAACAGGGGTGGGGATGAGCGCTTAGCCTCTGAATTCCAAGACTTGTGGAGATGGATTGGAGAACTTCTAGCACACAGCAGTACCAGTGAGAATTGTGTAGGACCTGTCCCATGAAGTGGAGTGAGGCCAGAGTTTTGACACGCCCGCTCCAACGCTGTGTTTTGAGAGATCCAGAGCAGATATACTTGACAGAGCCCCATGTGAGTGTGGGTTTGTCTTACAGTCCTCTGCAATGGATTATGACCGCTCACGCTGTTGTGAGCCAACGGCATAAGGCACTGGCTTAGAAGTTACCGACTACTGTGATCCATAGAATGGTCCACCAGTGGCATCTGATCCATAAACCCTGGAGTCTGTGATTCACTTTGGTTGTTTAGAAGAGACATTTAGCCAACATGATCCAAGTTTATCCCAGACTGATCCCTAGTACCAGATAAAATGGGTGTAGTAGTGCATGCCTACAATCCTAGCCCTTAGGAGTTTGAGGCAGGAGGATTGGAAGTTTAAAGTCATCTTTGACTACACAGTGAGGCCGAGGAATACAGAGACCAAACTTAAAAGGGAGAAAAACAAAGCAGCAATAACAAAAATCCCTATTAGCAATGTGTTTTGTATGTAGAAGGGACATGACTCACTGAGTAAGAGAAGGCAGATTGTGCCAACCAGTGCCCAAGATGATTCCCTTCCTGGTCTTCATAGCCTTGTATACCATTCTCACATAGACTCTCAGAGCTAAATTATGTGGCCAATAAAATATGTCAAGAAGGGTGGTGTGTTTCCATATCAGTTACTGATTTATTATCTCCTACCTCCAAAACAGCTTTGTCTGTTTTGTACAAATAAGTCCACCAAGTACTTCCTTTTGCCACCTGTCATGGTGGTACGCTCTAGGGGCGTGGCCCTAGAGGTAAGGCATGGGAGGTGAAGCTGTTCTCTTCAGTCCCAAGGCATCCCTTCTCAGGCACCCGAAGCACACCTGCCTTACCTAGTGCACAGCTCCTGTAATTGGGCAGCTTCTCCAGCACCCAGCTCCACCCAAGACCTTCATCAGCATCTTAGGAGCAAACAAAATGTCTTCAGTAGAACGCCATCCATGGAATATTAGATACATCTATACATCTTGACGAAGTCCAGGAAAGTTTTTTTCCACCAAGTTCCACAAGCAAAACTTCATGAAGAAACCTGCAGTGCCGGGACATGGCCACACCTCCACTGGAGACTCACTCAGCACTGTGAAGGGACATAGGCAGTCAACACTTCCTCCATTCCTGTGTTCTTTCAAGTTCTTTTTACTTGATTTTCCTCAATTCAGCCACTAGTTGTGGTTAATGATTCTCCATTCTGAAATTCTTCTTCAAGCAGTCAAGTAAGTCCCCTGATCTGAGAGAGTCTAAAGCCCAGCTACTTCTCGGTTCATTTAAAAAAAAAACAACCCAGTTTCTGTCTTTTCACATGCTCTCTGGTAAGTAGCATTGCGTGAAAATGGCTACTATGCCCTGAGCAGCAACTAGAGAGTTAACTGTGAGCCACTAAGGTTTCTGACCAAAAACCATGGAAAGCACCTTGAAAGTGAGTCCAGTGAGCCAGTCAGACTTTAGAGTACAAAAGCAGCTGGAGTGCATCTTGACAGCAGCCACTTAAGAAACTGACTCAGAGCTAAGCAAGCTCCTCACAGAGCCTTAGCCTCAGAAACTGAGATAACACAAATTTAGTTTTGTTGTTTTATTTTTAACTCTTATTATGTTTTAATATGTATGAAAGAGAACACTTGTTTTGTTGTTGTTTGTTTGTTGTCATTTTCTTGAGACAGGGTTTCTCTGTGTAGCTCAAGCTGTCCTGGAACTCACTCTGTAGACCAGGATGACCTTGCATTCATAGACCTCTGCCCACCTCTACCTCCCAAGTACTGAGATTAAAGGTGAGATCTCTGCCTAGCATGTTTAGTTTTTAAATGTATTTTTATTTATTATAATTTATGCACATTATATTCCAGATTGTTATCCCTTCACTCTTATCTTCCCATTCCCACCCTCCCTCCCTCTTCTTCCCTATTCCCCTCCTCTAGACCTCTGATGGGGGCCCCTACCACCCAACTGTCTGGCCACAGCCTATCAGGTCGCATCTGGATAGCCTGTATCCCTTTGCTCTCTGTGCCCACAAGGCAATCTTGCCAAGGGGCAGTGACCAAATCATGGGCACCAGAGTGAATGTCAGTTTCTGCAGAAGTACCCCCTCCTCCCCACCATGTGGAAAGTCCATCATTTACATCTGAACAGGTGGTCTTGATTCTGTGCCTCCACTTTCCTTGGTTGGTGCATCAGTTTTTGTAGGCCTCCCTGTGTCCAGATCTGCAGGCCTTGATGGTCTCCCAGTGGATCTCCTGCTCACCACCCCATGGACCTTCCACCCCTTACTCTTCCCTTCAACACTCAGCACTTCATCCAGACTCCACTTCAAGGCCCAGTATCTGTCTTGATTTCCCCTCTGGGTAGAGTCTCTCAGAGGAGATCTATTTTGGGCTAATATACACTTACAAGTGAGTTTAGACCATGCATATCTTTCTGGGTCTGGGTTACCTCACTCAAGATGATCTTTTCTAGTTCTATCCATTTGCCTGCAAATCCCAAGAATTTCTTGTGTTTAATAGCTGAATAGTATTCCATTGTGTTAATGTACCACTGATTCTTGACCCATTCTTCAGTTGAGGGACATCTAGGTTGTTTCCAGGTTCTGGCTATTACAAATAAGGCTGCTACGAACATAGCTGAGCAAATGTCCTCGTTGTGTGGCAGAGCATCTTTTGGATATATGCCTAGGAGTGGTACAGCTGGATCTTGAGGTAGCGTTATTCCCAATTTTCTGAAAAAGCACCAGATTGCTTTCCAAAGTAGTTGTATAAGTTTGTACTCCCACCAGCAATGAAGGAGTGTACCCCTTTCTCCACATCCTCACCAGCATGTGCTGTCACTTGAGTCTTTTATTTTAGCCAATCTGATGGATATAAGATGGAATTTTGTAAAATTTATTTTGATTTGCATTAAGGACATTGAGCATTTCTATAAGTGTTTTTGTTTTGTTTTGTTTTGTTTTTTTGTTTTTTTGTTTTTTTTTTTTGGCCATTTGATCTTCCTTTGTTGATAATTCTCTGTTTAGCTCTGTACACCATTTTTTAATTGGATAATTTGGTTTGCTTTGTTTAATTTCTTGAGTTCTTTATATATTTTATATATTAGGTCTTTGTCAGATGTAGGTTTGGTAAAGATATTTTCTCAATTTGTAGGCTACTGCTTTGTTCTGTTGATAGTTTTCTTTGCCTCATGGAAGCTTTTCAGTTTCATGAGGTCCCATTTATTCATTGTTGATCTTAGAGCCTGAGCTATGGGTATTCTGTTCAGGAAGTTGTCTCCTGGGTGAATGAGTTCAAAGCTCTTCCCCACTTTTTCTGGTTTTGCTGTTGTGAGATTATGTATATCCTGTATTTTCTTGGATATAATTGACCTCATTGGGTTGGATTTTTCCTTCTAGTATGTTCTGTAGGGTTGGGTTTGTGCATAGATATTGTTTGAATTTGGTTTTGTCATGGAATACCTTGTTTATGCTACCTATGCTGATTAAAAGTTCTGCTGGATCTAGTCTGGGTTGACATTTGTGGTCTCTTAGTGTCTGAATAACATCAACCAGCCCAGTCCTTCTGGCTTTCATGGTCTCTGTTGAGAAGTCAGGTATGATTCTGATGGGTCTGCCTCTTTATGTTACTTGACCTTTTCCCCTTGCTGCTTTTAATGTCTTTTCTTTGTTCTTTTGGTTTAGTGCTTTGATTATTATGTGGCTGGAGGAATTTCTTTTCTGGTATAGTCTATTTGGTGTTCTGTAGGCATCTCTTTCTTTAGGTTGGAGAAATTTTCTTCTATGATTTGCTCAAAAATATGTTATGGTCCTTGGAACCTGGCATCTTCCTTTTCATCTCTTCTTATTAATCTTTTCATGAGGTACTTTATTTCTTGGATGTTTTGTGTCATGAATTTTTCTGTTTTAATATTTTCTTTTGAGAATTGTATCAATTTCTTCAATTGTATTTTCAATCCCTGAGATTCTTTCCTCCATTTCTTGAATTCTGTTGGTGATACATACCTCTCTGACTCCTTATCTCTTCTCTAAGTTTTCCATTTCCATAGTTTTTTCAGTTTGTGTTTTCTTAATTGATCAAAATTCTGTTTTCATGTCTTGAATAGCTTTAATCATTTCATATGTCTGCTTGATTGTAGTTTCCTGTTTGCCTTCAATGGCCTCTACTCATTTGTTTGTATTTTGATATAATTCTCAAAAGGATCTATTCATTTCTTTGTGTTTCTCAAATAACTGCGTAAGCAAAGCTTTAAGGTCACTTTTCTGAGATTCACCTGCATCAGAGAGTCCGTTGTTTGGGATTTCTGGTGGAGCCATGCTGTTCTAGTTTTTGTTGGTTGTGTTCTTACCCCCTTCCTTTAGCTATCTGCTGAGGGGGCTCAGGTTTTCTAAGCTGGCAATCGAGGGGGTAAATTGCTTTGGAAGGCAATTGCTTGGTTTCATGGCTTAGTGGACACTGTCCTCCTGTAACTTTGTCTGAGGTCTGCCACCTGGGATCCAGGATTCACCAGGATTTCTCTGAGGGATCAGCGGCAGAGTAGGACAGTGGCTTGGAGGCCAGACTGCTATATCTGGGATCCAAACGCTGTTCTTGAGGGTCCCGGGTTTCACTGCACTGATCCTCTGTTCTCCAGGGCACTTGTACTTACTCCAGCATTCAGAATAGTATAGGGTGCTCAAAGTTTGTGAGTCCCAAATCCGGGAGACATCCAGCCATGATGGGGTGGGGGTTCTGATCCTCACCAACTCTTTGGTCTGAGAAGCATCCAAGTCAGTGATTTGGATTCAGTAACCTCTCTCTAATGTTCAAAAAAGAGCAGGGTGCTTGGAGATTGTGACTCCTGTACCTTGGCTATGTCTGGTTGCAACAAGGGTTGAGGGGCTCCTGGTTGATCTCTTCAGCTTGTTTCACAGCCTCTGATCCTCTGTTCCCTAGACACAGTACACACTGGACACCGCCATCTTAGAATCTACATGTTCAGTTTTAAAGCCACCGTTTTTTAGGGTAATTCATTATAGAGCAATAGATATCCAAGAAACATGGCTTAAAGTTTGTTTTCATTATAAATCAAATTATTTTTAGATTCAGTATGATGGGCCTTCTTTGTAATCTAGAATTCTGCTCACTCAGTGAGTATAATTAGTTCACCCGACACTCAAGCAACATTTGTAACATGATGCAATGACCACAGAGTCTGGCACATAGCTGTCAAGGTGTCATCAGGGAAAAACAACTGTACCCCATTATCCTCAGTCTCAAAGCCTCGCTATTGCCACCTACTTTGTGCAGCCACGAGTAATTACTATAAAATTTAATAAAAACATACAGTAAGCATGACACATTGATTAGAATTAAGATGATAACATTACATGAATCTATACATAGAATAAAAACAATTCATGATACTTTGTGTAAGAGTAATATCGTGTGAAGTATATGCACCCTATAAGTTCACCTTCTAAATACACTAGTTTAGATGGCCACCACACGTGAACTGTTTACTTCACTGTAACTTTCACTTGATTATATGCTTTACTGGAGTAAATATTATGTTCCTTTCATTCATAAATATAGCTTCATTACCAACAATCACATGTGACAAAAGTTGATCAGAATAAAAGAGATTTAAAATAAGAGTTCTGGGATGTACAATATTCCTGAAGAAATTTTAGTTACTACAATCTTTGGTAGTATCAAACTGAGTTAAAAAAATATTTTTTGAGAATCTATAATACAGTACCTTTCTTTAATAGTGGATGGTACTGAAAGTGTATTTTGTAATCTTTTGTGGACATAGAATAACACTACATCTTTTAAGGGAATTTTGGCTCTTTACACCATGAGCTATCTTTTAAGAATCCCCTGTGTTAAGACTATTCAGTTTGTTATATTTGAGCAAATGGATCTGGACATTGTGGCAAATATACTTTTATTATAACAAGTGACATTATAGAATAATGCCTTCGGTGGTTAGAATGCCTCTCCGTAGCACTGGCTGTGACAGCGTGTGATGGTGGCTAATGATGGCCCCTCTTTTTATCATATGGAATTTAGTACAAGGTCAAGGAGGTCAGGTTCCATATTTACAATGAAATTATGGTGTCTTCATTAAGAGGCAAATCCTTCATTTCAAAAATGTGAGTGGTTCTTAAAATAGAAGACTGGCTGGCTTAATGTAGGTGCCAAAGAAAACCTGATTCAGGAACTCTCCCTGGAACCATTCCCAAAACATTTTCATTTGATTATGGATTGAATATATTTTTTTCATTCATTTTAAAGTCTTCTTCCCTGTATGTTGTTCTGAGATAGGCAAACTAACATTGGTAGGCAAACTGGCCTCAAAAAAGTCATGCCCCTCCTCTTAATTGATCCCTTTCTGTTGACTTATTGGAAGGGTGGCTGCCCTTATTCTTGTTTACAGCTGTCAAGGTCACATATGGTCATGCTAACTGCACATACTGCTGCTCTGCCTCCCAAAAATAAGAGGCTGCTGATTTCCACGGGTGACCCCACAATCCTCACAGGTAACGAAGGCAAGGGAATGCCATGCATGGAGAATTATCTGCTGTTGTCTTTATATGTTGCTTCTGTTTGCCCTATTTTTGTCTTATTTGTCTTGCTTTAAAAAAATAATTCTTTGTGACAAGTGTCCTTTCACCTATCCCCTATCCTTCCCTCCTTTGGCCCCACAGTGCCAAGTTCACAAGCTCTAGAACTCAAGCCTCCTAAACCTCACTGTGTCATCATATCCTCTGTCCTGTTACACAGGATTTGGGTAACAGTTACATAAAGTAGTACTTGTCAAAGTATCCCATGAGCTGCAATGTTTTCTAAGGCTCCAAGGGATAATTATTCTAGCTAAACCCACTTGTTTGCCCTCTACCTACAATTGAATCTCTTTGTGTGAAAATCCTCTCCTTAACCTGTTGTAATTTCCAGCTTTCCAAGACCAGCTGAGCTTCACCGTTCTTCTGAAATCCTCCTTGACCTCTCTCAGCTTGGTCTGCCAACTCTGAACATCCAACTGTGAACTTCTATAATTTCCTAATTGTTTTCACCCATTTCAAAAGCACCATTGAGTCTTTCATCATGGACTATTTTTACCTGTTGGGTTTTCCACCTCCACACTACCACAGGTCCCATAGGATCCCTTTAGGCAATACACATGCCCTGTTAACTGCTGATCAATGCGCTTACCTGCACAGCCCACAAGTCTCGGTAAGGGATGCAAGCGTGCTGTGTTTCATATAACTTGTGTCTTCTTTTTTGTTGTTGTTGTTTAGCTTTAGCTTTATAGACTCTCCTTTTACATTGGAATTTTGTTATTATCATTGCATGTGTGTTTGTCTGTGTATGCATTTTTGCAGTGTATCTATGACATGTATATGTGAGTCCATGTGTGGGGGCACATTCATGTGAATAAGGGCACATACATAGTGCCATACACATGTGGTAGTTAAAGGGCGACTTTGGGTGTTAGCGTTCTCCTCCCACATTGTTTGAAATAGGGTGCCTTTGTGCTTTTCTGCTGCATAGGCCAGGCTAGCTGGCCTATCCTGTCCCATGATTTCACCTCCCATACCCTTACAGGAGTACTGAAATCACACACGTTCGCACTGAGTATCTGGCCTTTCTTCTGGCTCCGTGAACTAGAACCCAGTCCCTCACTTTGTGTACTCACCGATGATCCATCTTACTGGTCCCAGAACCAACCTCCTTTCTCCTCTCCCTCTCCAAATGTTTTGGCACGAGATGCTTCATTTGAAATCATACTGGAAAAATGGCTGCAACAATTTAAAGTGCTAATGTAAACTTCTCAAAATCTTTATATTTGATCTGGAGCAATGAGGGAAGAAAGGGACACCTGCCTAGCCAGCCAGATCATCCAAATCAACCCTGGTGATCAATAGGGTGACAGATGTCACAACAGATCACCCTCACATCCTCAATTTGGAACTGAACACTTTAAGCTAGTATATTTTAACTTTTAGTTTTAGACTGTGTGTGTTCAATATGAATATCTTTTATTAGTAAAAAAATAATAATTAAAATGTCCGTATCACTGATTTACTGAACTACTTAAAGAAAGATTATTCTAAATACAGCTTAAATAACAAGACTAGGTCCAAATTAGGAGCAAATTCAGTTCAAATGATTTCTTATGAACATATGCAATCCTTTTTTAGTAGGCCTTACTTTTTTTTTCTACTTAAAATTACCTGAAATAAGACTATATATGCCGTAACATCATTAAAAATAGGAACTCCAAGGCTGGAGTGATGCCTAGGTAAAAGCACTGACTGCCCAAGTCTGAGGGCCAGAGAGTGAATCTTCAGAGTCATGTAAGAAACCCAGCACAGCTGCACATGCATCTAACCCCAGCACCAAGGAAGAGATCCTCAGTAACAGGCAGATCCCAAGAGCTTAGTGGCCAGTCAGCTTAGTGGAAATGGGTGGTTTTGAATGAATGAGAGATCTTTTCTCAAGGTAATATCCTGTAGAACTAGAGTGGAAGACAGCATATGTTCCCTCCAGCCTGCACCTGTAGGCTCATGGGAGTGTCTAGCTATATGCTCACATGAACATACCCCCATACACATAAACAATTTCACTATATCATCTTCTAAGAATCTATTTTATAGTAAAGGAAAAATGTCTCAATTTTTCTAAACACCTAATCACAAACACATTAACTTTACCCTTCAGGGACTGAATAGAGGAAAACAACTTAAGTATGAAAACAGTACAAAGAAACCTACCACTTTGTTTGCTAATTTAAAAATTAAACAAGTTTGAAAGAGAGTTTAATTGATGTAGTATAGTTTGTCATCTTAGAGTAATATTTTTTTCCTCAACAAAATGTTACACAAGGCATATACCATCATCATATTTTCTTATTTGCTTCATTCAAAATATCCCCATTAAGTATGAGTTTGAATACAATGCCTTGCCCGAGTTTGCAACATCAGGGTAAAGTTCACTACGCTTCACAAAACTTCATGTAATTAAACACACCACCACGCCTTTGCCTTCACTGCAGTGATCATAATGTCTCACAGACAGTTTTTAATGAGTTTGCACTTTGCTGTACTCCTCATATATTTTCCTCTCCTTCCAGGCACGGGGGATGAAATTGTGATCAACATTATGAAATTGGACTCACAATTATGACTTTAATCAAAACAAACCCAGCCTCATGCCATAGGTGTGGAAATCCGTTTGCTCTGCTCTCCTATTGCAGTCCGATTTTGTAATCAGCGCTTTCAGCCAAATGCAGGGTGTAAATTATATGGAAAAATGAGAAGGCATGTTCTGTCTCCTGCCGTTGCCAGGTACGCTTCATTTTTGGATATAAACAATGAGAGAAAGTCAAATTTCACAACGGTTGAGTCACAGCTGCCTCTGTGAACACTTGTTTATTTGTACTTTCTCGTGATTTTACTAAAGGTGTTCTCTGGTTTGGAGTCTCTCTTTACCTCTTCCAGCGTAGAATGCATGCTTATTTCATTACCACGGAGTCATTCAACAGGGAACTTCCCCATAGGTTAAGTTTTTATCAAACACTCATCGTGCACAGAGTAAAGAGTGACCAGGGGAAGGGCACAAGACAAGCCGTGGTCATGAATATTGCTAAGCTCATTTGTCTCACAACCAGGTCCAGGTTTCCTGATCTTATTTCACAGCAGTGAATTGTTGACTGTCAGGTGTCAGAACTAAGGACTAGCTACCCTAGTTGCCCCACAGAGACCTCTTTCTCAGCACTGTGTCCAGGGAGTATTTCAGAACCAAACCAAGTATTTCTCTCCTCCCTAATGACAGGCAGGACTAGGGGACCTTAAGATGACCTTAAGATGACATCTAATTAAAGGAAAAGATTTCTTGACAATTCAGTAGATTGTTTTTAGTGTCTCCATTAAAGCACTTTAAAGTAAAGCACTCCGTTAAAGAACATTCCATGAAGAGTTTTCCATTTCCATACAGTGAGAACAACAGAGCTATGAAGGAAATACGCCATGCTGAGGCCCCTGGCCTTTTCATTTCTCTGCCTTTGTTTTGTACACCAGCTTACTTTCTATGGTTTTGAAAGAGGAGTCCCATGTGACTAAGAGCGAGAATATCCATTAAATAAGTCCAGCGTTTTCATTCAGAGCAGCTAACTGACCCTCTGAGCACCACCATGGAAACACCCAAAGGTGTCAAAGACTAGAATTTTTATGTGAAATTTTCTCCTGTTTTATTCTCTAGCTTTTTTCTAGTCTAGAAAATACATCTATTAATATACAATCGCTTAAATTGCCTTCTTAGTTTAATAATAATCACAAATTAATGGTGTGTAGTCACATGTCCGTTTTCTTGGAGGAAAATAGCCATATGCTTCAATAACTAAAACTTCTATTTCCACAAACTAATTAAAAGGCCTTGTGGCACAGTAATCAGAAAAACAGGTGTTTCATTTAGTTTCTCTTCCTTCAAGGTTGAATAGCTGCAATTCAGACTTCCCTGCAATTCCTTTAAAGTCAAAGAAAAGTCACACAGCCCTATTTGGCCTATCAGATGACAATGTCCTTCTGTTCCACTCCAGAATTTTGATGGAATATAAATCATAGACAGCATACCATTTTTTACAGAACAATATGTTAAATTATGAGTGCTATTTTTCACAGTAGATTTTTTTCCACAATAAAGTCTCCAAAAAAAAAAAAAAAAAACCCCAGATTTTAAACGTGTTTACTTTTCCCCTTGCTACACTGAGAATAGGCGTATATATAACTCTATCCATATATTGACTCTTTGAAGGAATGTGGCTCTCTGTAGAAGATATGTCCCACAAATAGCTCTCTTATCAAAACCACATCTCTAAGACCTGCTCTTCTGAGTTCAGGGTGCATTGCACACTTGATAATGCACACAGTAACTTTTGGAAGACTCCAGCCTTATTCCTGCCGTTAATTATTTAGACTCTGACATATTGCAATAAAACATTTCATCAGGCACTCCAGTCCAGGGAACGATACGCATCAACACTGTATTGGTAATGCAAAATAAATGGATCGGGGTTGAAAATAATGAGTTTGGTGGATTACATCTGTCACTGTGAATTATTATTGTTGAACATAACAGGGCAGAGCACTACAAAAATAAAGCTTGTCTTCTCTAGTTAAAGGTGAGACAACTACCTCTAATGAGATACAGAAATTCAAGTGTGAGTTATTAATTATGTACACAAAAGGTTTATCGACTTGCCCAATCTTACATTTTTGTATGTATATAATGATAGAACATAAAAGTCGCCTTTGCTAAAGCTGGTAATAGTTCCTAGCAGTCTCTTGCCAGACTAGAGAAGACATTCTGTTTGGCCATATTCGACCATGCAAAGAGAAAAAAATGCTTGAATGCGTGACAAGGCACCAGCCCCAGCAGGCCCCATTTCTCTCTGCTCTTTCCAAAAGCTTGCTGTACGATACACATTTCATTTGTAAGAATATAGTTAAACCACCTTTAAATTCAACATTAGCTTCTGTATAGTCTTCACTACTCTGTCTATAAGGGGTTTTTTAATTGACTGAATTTGGCATCTTGCTCTTTCTATAACTAGAAACCTTGAAAGAGACTTTTGTGAAAAATAATCCAAGTTGCTTCTCAGTAAATCCCTCATTAGTAGTAGTAGTAATAATAATAATAATAATTAATAATAATAATAATAATAATTAATAATAATAATGTCAATCCCTATTATTCAGGAGAGTACTTGAGGCAATATTTAATTTCATCAGCCTGTGTTGCCTCCTCAGAGAAAGAGGAGAGACCAACTATCCTGCTTAAAAATATTTTTTTTTGCAAAATTACGATTACAAAACTCTCTAACCTTGACCAACTATTTAAATACTTTAATGCGTGTGTGTGTCGTTGCCTTGCCATGACTTTTGTGAGCATATACTATTATATAACAAACTCTCCTCATTTGATGAGCATATTTGTTGTTGGACAGTGAAACTATTTCTAGTGTTTTAAAATGTATTTGTATGCATCTATAGTAATACATGCTACATGCATGTGGATGCCCCCCGGAGATCGAGAAGAGTGTTATATCCCTGCTAGAGCAGGAGGTACAGGCAGCTGCGATCTTTCAGTGTGGGAGCTAGGAACCAAACTTGGGTTTTCCATGGGAGTACTATGGGTCTATTAGTCACTGAGCATCTCTTCAGACCACGCTCTCTTTAATAATTTTTTAATTATTTCAGAGTTGTTAAATAACTATAAAATATGAATCAGCCATGTGCCTCTTTGTGCATATATATGGATATTTTGCTAACCTGGTACTGTGAGAAAAAGATATAATGTTTTCAAATTTGAACAAGAAAATATAGTTGGTAACATTTCCCTGATATGACAAGTTCCTGATATTGTGTTTCTGAGACATAGTTTGGCCCCATGAACCTACACAGATGGAGATTCGGCAACAGTAATTGAAAAGAACATGGCTCTGTTGAAAGAAACCAAGCAGCAAAGCTTAGGAGGAGACCAAAGAATCTTTGAGGACTTTATGTACAAACCACAGCCCTTGGAACAGCTACCACAGTGGGGCACAAAAGGTTTGTCTGTGTTCTTTAAAATAAATCACTACGGAGCAGGCAAAGGGGCTTGGTGGGTTAAGAAGATTGCAGCCATGATCTAAACTACCTGAGTTCAGTCTTCAGAATTCACATGGGAGAAAGGCAGAGCCAACTACTGAAAGTTATTCTCTTACTTTCATATATGTACCATGCCGTGTTCACAAACACATATGTGCACATGCATGCATACACACATACAGACATACACACACCTATATACAAAATATAAATTACATATATAGGCTTAATATATGTATAAAAAATTTAAGGTGTAAGCACAGAGAAAGAAAGCCAAGAGAATCAGAAATACATGTTTCTTAAAAGAAAATCTAACATGAGACACATGCTGCTTACATATACCCTGAAAATGGAGTTTGTCTCTCCTTTTTTTCTCATGGAAGAACAACTATGAAGCAAAGGAGTCAGAGTGAAGTTCAATATCATCCATTCGGATCAACTTGAGAAACCAAGCATGGAGAAAACATTGCTGGTGAGTGATACAGAGACTATTGATAAGTGAGAAAAGCTTTCTGGAAGGGGTTTGGGTGCTGAGGCGCTCAGGGACATCAGAGTCCTTCATGGTTTCAACCTTTGCCAGCTTTGTTGGGATGATGTTAATTCACGGGGCATTTTTTTTTCAAATCATTGACAAGCATATAGCTTTTGTACAGTATCAAATATTGTAAATGGCCACTATAGAGAAATAGCCTCAGTTGTATTCATCGCTTCTATTTTTCTTGGTTGTGATCTTAGATGAATATGCATTTACATTAATACTGCTTATATTAGGCTATTTATAAATATATAACCATGCTAATTGGTCTCACAGATAACATGTCTCACTAAAGACAGTGCTGAGCAATGATTCTGTTGCACTGTTGAGACAAATGAAAGAAAAATCAACAGCTAAAAACAAATTATTGGCTAATTAAAATCTATATTTATACAGACATCATTTTATTTATTTTTTTACAAAATAACCCTTCCTATTACAACAAATGAAATAAGAAAATTGAGCAGGAATATTATCCCAATGTTGAAATATAGTAAGTCCTCAGAAGAAAAACTAAGCCAATTCTTCATGTCATTCCATAACATGGCTGCAAGTCTCCTATTAGAAATAATTCCACTATGCATTGTATTCCTGTAGGACAAAGGAAAATTAAAATTCTTGTAGATAGAAAGAAGTAATAGAATCAGAGTCTCCTTGGACCAACCTTGACTTAATTTGGTTCAAGGAAAGAAAATGTTTTCCAAAATCAGACATCCTTCTGTGCCCGCCTATGAATTCACTTAAAGACAGAAACCAGGATCCTGGCCTTTGTTTATGCAAAGACTTTTTTTTTAATGAACCTACAGTGTATCTACTTTTACCAATTGCCCTTCAATACACACACACACACACACACACACACACACACACACACACACACACACACACACAGTCTACTTAAGGCTCTATATCTGGGTAAATTTAACTTCAGGGTTAGCAAGGTGGTTTGCCACTAAGGCTGACAACTGAGTTCGATTTTCAAGACTCATCCAGCAGAAAGAGATTGCCCCAGACTGTCCTCTAACTCCCAGCTATATACCATAGAATATGGGCCAACACGCATACACATATCTCCAGATGCGTCTACGTACCCTTAAGCATATGTGCATACAGGCACACCAACACACCTTAAATGAAAGTAAATGACTACATAACTAAATAAAATTACAATTGCATGGTAAACATAAATATTAAATTTGTACACACAGAGACACACACATATATGTAATAAAGCACAAGGTGGTAAGTAATGCAACAACAAAGTCAAGAACTCTGTGAAAGGTGACTCCTCAGTATGCTTTAAGACAGAAATAAAATATTCATAAAATAACACAGCTTTTGATTTAGCCTTATATACTACTTTTTAAACCTAAATGACACAATAAATATCAATATCCCTTTAGAAACAAATCCAAAATTCAGCAGTTTTTTCCCCCTAACTCAAAGAAATGCCTACTTTGAAAATAGCCTGCCCCATTCTCCCACCGGTATAAAATGACATCTAGATGTCTCAGGCCTCCTGTCTCCCTTTATCTTTATATTATCCCTTTATATCATATTAATATAGTGTTTATGTTCCATTCTCTGACAATCATGCCACAGAAACAGCGCTCTAAAGCAATGTTCATGCGTGTTTGCAGCACTATGATCCATTTTTGTTCTTTATGTTTTCTATTATTTGTTTCATAAAGAAATTGACTTTTTGTTTGTCTTTTGGGTTTTATTGGGGTGACTTCACCATGTTTCACCACATAAACTTTTATGTACAAAATAAATCAAGGATCTGGAGGAATGGCTGAGCAGTTAAGAGCTCTTATGGCTCTTTCAGAAGACTATAGAGTTCTGTTCCCACAGAAGGTGCCTCTCGACCACCAGCCCTAGGAGACCTGACACCTTTTTCCGGCTTCTTCAGATAACCACACTCAGGTGCACACACACACACACACACATACACACAACTAAATAAAAACATTTTAAAGCCTTTTAAAAGTCAACTGTTTTTAAGAACAACCAAGTGTCATTTCCATAGAAAGTTCTAGAAAATGAATGAAGATGTGCATTTCATAGTCACACCTGATCTACTTCAGGGTTCTAGCATGAGAATGCACAAGTGAGCACAGAGTAAGAAGAGAAGACAGCAGGATGACATACCCAGTGCTGATAAGCATGGTAGAAAAATGGCTTCTAAAAAGGGTAGGGGAGCTTTTGTGTGGGAAGGACTCAAGTGGGGAGAGATGAGGGGACAGCATTATTGACCTGGGCACCAGACTGCAAAGAGAATGAAGTTGAAGGACTCACAGAACCAAGGATGGGATGAAAATGACTCAGAATGGTAAATAAATTAGGAAACAGGCATAGGCCCTGATGTCATGAGGTTTCCGCTGCTGAATAACACAAGCCAGTGATAAGTATGCAAAAGGTGATAAGCACACTGAGCAGAGAAGCAGTGTGTGCTTAGAGGGCTCGTGACAGGGTCCTCTGTTCCAAACCTGGCGTCACAGGAAAAAGTGACATTAAGATAGCTTTAAGAATCGTTGGTTTTAAGAAAAACTAACAGAAAAAGTACCCTGGTTATGAAGAATAAGATATTATGACAAGATTATAGTTGAACCGTATTGTCACATCAGATACAGGAAGGTCAGGCTGAGGTATCTGACACCCTCAAAAATGTCACTCATCTCCTGTTTATTTAAGCCAGTGGCCCAGTCACTGGCTCATAGATATTGATTTTAGGCTGAACTCTCCCATTTCAGTGCTCTACTGAGACAGACTCAAGGCAAATTGTCCTATACTTATTTGGAGCTTCTTCTCTCATTTAACTTGGGAAAAGGTGACAATTACCATCACTGTTTCTTCTTTTTAAAGCCTGTAGGACCCTTATGTATGTCGAGATTCTATTCCCTCGTGAGTTTCCAAGTGGTAGGAAGATTGACACTATTAAGTTGCACTTTCCATATGTTTTATTATATGTGTTTTGTCTCTCTTTATGCCAAATTATAAATCACTTGGTGATATGGCATTTTCTTACTCATAGGACCATGTCTCTATGTGGTCTAAATAAATACTTGTTCTTTGAAATTCCAGTAGGAGGCAAACAAAAACATCATGTATTTGCCCCTTTCTACAAAGAATTTATATATCTTCTCGCATCAAAACAACAGGCATTAGTTATATTTATTTCAACACTTCCTACTACGAAACACAAAGGATTCTTTCATGGGAAATATGTTTAAGTTATATGATCACTTGATGCTTTTTAATCATATGCATTTTTTCTTGAGCAATGCATTTTTCTAATCTCTCTCTCTCTCACACACACACAAAACAAAACAAAACAAAACAAAACAAAAAGCCCAAGGAAACAAAACAGTGAGGGTCCTTAGGTATAAGCCTGAGCCCCCATTTTATCCAGCAGTAACTTGCAGTATGAAAGAGTTTTCATATCTTTTTCAATTTTACAGAAAGTGCTACTGGGTTGTTAGGAATGGGTCTAATCTAAGTCATTTCTCATTTATAAGGCAGGTGAATCCTCTCAGAATTCTGCCATTTAACAGAGCGCATGTTTCAGTATTAATTTAATAAGATATCCACAGTAATTACTGCTTTAGCTCTTCCTATCTTGACTTAGCCAGAGAGTACATTAAATTTTCTACAAAGATGATCTGCTCAGTGTATGACTAAGGACAAGAGAAATGAAGAGGCCAGGGCTTTTCCGGATAGTTTTATCATTAAGCTGATCAGCTTTAGGGTTGGCCATTAGGAACATACCGGTTCCTCTAGCGGAAAAGCTGTAAAAGTGATTAACGCAGCAAGGCATGTTTATCAGAGGGTTTTCCCGTGCACTATTCCATCCCCTCAACCCACTGACAGGCTACGTAACATCCTAGCTGTGTTCATCTCTGAGCTTTTGTGATCTCCATATGAATCAAAGAGATTTCATGAGCCTGACAAGTGGAAGCCACAAGATCAACCTCCACATCCATGAACACAGCATTTCCCTCAATTGTCTTGGTTAGGTCATTGCAGTCAACTATTCCATAAAACAAAGAAACAAGCTGCTGCCTAGCATGCTGGCACACACCTAGGACTCTAGCACTGAAGAGGATTCATGAACTTAAGGCTTCAGAAGAGCTTCATGATAAGACCTTATCCCAAAACATCAAGAAGAAAGGAAGGAAAAAGGGCAAGAAGGAAGGGAGCGAGGAAGGGAGGAAGGGAAGGAGGCATGAAGGGGATGAGGGATGAAAAAAGGGAAAGAGAAAAGAAAGAGAGAAAGGGAGACAAAGAGAGAGTCCAAAAGAACTGTTCAAAGACAAAACGAATTCCCTTTTCTCATTTAGTTGTTAAAGTTAGAGCATGAAAAGAACCATTTTTGGATTCTCCAGCTCCACCCACAGATTTAGCATTTACTGGAAGTGATCTTCGTTGCTTTGTGTTTCTATTGTAAGCATAGCTCTTCTCAGAACCTGTTCCAACCATCAAACTGAATTACATGGCAGGCAGAATCCATCTCTATTTCCTCCTGCAGCATCAAACTGTAAGTATTAGATGATGTTAAGCCATTTAGACCTTATGCTCTAACAGTATAGTGGACAAAACTTCCTAGGTATGAGGTATCTTTTTTTGGAAAGAATTTATTTTCACTAATCTGAAAAGGAAATATTTGACAAAAAAAAATGCCAGCTTCTGTGTTCGAGTGGCCAAGAGAGGTGGCATGTGCATGCAATGCAGCCGTGTGAGAGCTTAAGGCAGAAGGACTGCACTTCAGCACAGTAGGCATGACAGTATGATCTTGCTTCAAGAGAAAAATGTCCAGGTAAAATATTCATACTGTGAACAATCGAACATACTGTCCATGCAGAGAGCAGCTCTACACTGGTGATATAAAATAGTTTGGCTTGCAACACTTGGCTCCAGAAGGTCAGTCTCGCCTTCAACATCAGTCTTATGGGATCACTATCAATTAAAGCCTAATGGTACCTGGGCACTCTACACTCATCTGATGCATTGGGTACCTCCTCCAAACACGGACATTGACTTCAGACCTTCCCCAGGCATCTATTTATGTCTTGTTCATCTTTCATCAGTCCTGTCAGTGGAATATAGCCATTCCAGATGGAGAACACAAGTCTAACAGAATTAGGGGAATGAAAAAAAGTTTTGGATCATGGAAATTCCCACTATTTTAAACTGATATTTTATTCATGTTTGGAAAATACTGCTTGTGGCTGTTTCTATCTTCATTTGTTTTGGCATTTCCTGTTTTAATTCAGAAACCAAATGTGTTGCAAACAAGGAGAATTTTGGCCTAATTCCAGATCTCTTTGCCAAAAAGGATCCACCAACCAACCAAATGGCTGTCAAATTTTGGAGAGAGAGAGAGAGAGAGAGAGAGAGAGAGAGAGAGAGAAAGAGAGAGAGAGAATGATTTTACATAAATTGCCGCATCAATTTATCAAGCTCAGAATTTTCAATGCAACTAGTAAGATCAACTAGTAAGAAAGCCTACTAAAGAAATCCAAGTCATCACTGGCCAGTTTCATTTGTAGAGGATGTAGAAAGCAGAGGCCCATGGTAAAGAAAAAGATCATAGATTACATTGTAAGAGAGAAATGGCCTTCTGACCATCTATGTCCAGGTTGTATTCCTATTTCTTTTCCCTTGGCCTTGAAACTTGAAGAAATGTTGGTCATGGTTGATTGGGTAGAATCTGAAACTCACTGTAGATCCTAGATCCTTTAACTCTATAACAACAATAATTATAGAACTAAAGAGCTTTACCATCATATTCAAGGGGAGGAGGTCTCCTTCAGTCACAGTCATAGGAAATGGGAATGGGGTGAAAGCAGGAGGGAGGGAGGAATGGGAGGATTCACGGGATGGGATAGCTATTGAGATGTAATATGAATGATTTTCTTTTTCTTTTTTTTCTCTTTTTTATTAATTTATTCTTGTTACATCTCAATGGTTATCCCATCCCTTGTATCCTCCCATTCTTCCCTCCCTCTCATTTTCCCCTTATTCCTCTCCCCTATGACTGTTCCTGAAAAAATAATTAAATAATTTAAAAAAGAATGGTTCATACAAGTCTTCACATACCAGGATATTGGGATAGATGTGAGAACATCCTACTGAGGGTCTAGGTAAGAGAAATATAGGAGAGGAGGAAATAGAAGGACTCAGAGGATCCTAGAAACCTACAAGAAGAACATCATGATGGATGAATTGGGGCCCAGGAGGTTCTTCTCAAACTATTGCACTAACCAAGGGCAATACAATAGTAAACGTTGAACCCCTACTCTAATCTACCCAATGGACAGGACATTCTCCACAGTTATGTGGAGAGCAGGGACTGATTTTGACATGAGTTCTGGTTCTCCATATTTGACCACCTCCCCCTTGGTGGGGAGGCCTGGTGGCACTCAAAGAAAGAATAAGCAGGCTATCAAGATGAGACTTGATAGCCTATGACCATATAGTGGAGGAGGAGGTCCCCCTCGGCCTTACACCTAGGGGAGGGGAATGGGGTGAGAGCGGGAGGGAGGGAGGAAGGAATGGAAGGATACAAGTGATGGGATAACAATTGAGTTGTAATCTGAATAAATTAATAAACTTTTTTAAAAAAAGAGCTTTACATAAAAATTTCATTTATTATGAATTTGTCTAATAAACACATGGAACCAGCTACAAATTTCTGAGGTCATGGATGTGTGTTGGAGTTGGGCCTCTCAATCCAAGGCAGTTCTTTTCCTACTGAGCCAGCTCAGCTGATGACACTGATACAGTTGCCTAGCCATGTGAGTCACAGAATCAAAGTACCAATGAGTGGAAAATGATCTTCATTCAATATGCCATTTGAGATCCATTTCAGGTATGTTTATAAACAAATGAGCAGACTTCCTTATAGCTAACCTGGATTAAGGACTGGACAATTTTTTCAGAAAGAATGCTATGAGTCACAAACAACATGATTTAGAACAGAGCCAGGAAATATGACCCATTGAACTGTTAATCAAAAAGAAATATCACATCAAATAGCAAGATCTATGTCTACAGTAAGAAAGGGGTAGGATGAAGTGCTGATAAGTTTGTGGTTTTCTTAAGGCAATTGAGAACTAAAGCCTCAGATGATGAAAATTTGCAAAAGCAGTTTAAAGGAAATAGAGCTTTCTTTCCATTGGTAACTATTTCTGCCTTTTGACAAAGAAAATATCAAACATATTTTCTCAAACAAATATGTAAATAAATATATTTAACTTTCTGGGAAGATGACAGAATACTAACCATCTTCTTGAGTAATGTACTTTATATTTATAAATTTCTTTCCCAAGTATTCCCCTAATTTTTTTCAAAATGCTTTATCATTATCTCTCTTTTAACTTTCTCAAGAGTTCAAGCTAAGAAACACTGATCGTTAGTAATGGCTGAGCAATACAAAACAGCCCCACTTCAACCTACTAAAGTGCATTGCCTCTTTAGTCCCCTGTTGTGCAAGGCAAGGAAAATAGACTCAGCATTCACTTACCTGCAAAGATCTGAATAATCTATCAATGATCTACAAACCCAAGATTTTCAATCCTATGTTGTCTCCTAAAAAGCTAGTTTTCCCTATATTGGTTTATAGTCATCAATAAATGCACAGTTGATATAGTATGAACTCACTTAACAAAGAAAGTGAAATGCTAAAGTGTTCACATTTAGAATCTAAATAGAAAGTTTTCTAACAAATGAACTACACAGACATTCCATTCCTAGGCACAGCTTTTGAAAACTTGCTTGAAGCACAGGAATACACAGAATATATGTGCTGAACGGTGTCTCACATTACAACAGATTGGGAGAAATAAAGAAAGCCAAGGACAGATTCTGCTACAGTCTCCAACTACAGAGGGATCTTGTTTTCACACATAGATTTGAAGAGTAGGAATAGGGAGATGAGAGATGAGAAGCCAATCACTCTGGTTACAATCTGACTTTCTCTTGGACTATTCTTCAAGACTTCAAACTTCTCTGGACACCAACAGTGTGAGTGCTGCTGATTCCTCCAGCCACATTGTGAATCGTGCCATCTTGCCTCCTACTTGCATAGCCTAATCCTTCCATTAGGCATAATGAAATTGTTCTTCTACCTTTAACGTTAGCAAAGTTAATTAATTCATATTAATAAAAAATGCCTTGGCAAACCCAGATGAAAACCCTTTCATTGATGCAATCAACTACTTTTCTCCAGATAATTGCCTGCTCAGGCTGAGAAATTGAAAGCATGCCAGGCTAAAATGCTTTTAAAGACTTCAATCAACATTCTCTCCAAAAAATGAAGAAATAAAAAGCCAGAGGGCAGATCACGGACCACACTCCACTCTTAACATTACCCAGCAACACGTATTTATATTACCAGCACTTGACTTCCAAATTTGACCCCAGATTGGCCTCTGAATTGGTAGAGGGAAAGGAAAGGGCAGAGGCTGTATAGTCCAGGGAAAACAGAAACAAACTGTCTTATTAAATTACTTATATTTCTAAGCAAGTTTAAAATAACACAGGACCTCCGTCCTCCAGGCTTGAGATTTAAAGTTTATTTTCAGACACAATGCCATTTCTTACTTATTTCTTTGGCTCCTCATACAGTAGAAAATGGATAAAGGTATTATTTTTTCCTTCAACTTCCTTCAAGATCTTGCTTTGAAGCAAGTATATATATATATATATATTTTCCCCAGGGAAATAAAGGAAACAAGGTTTTATGTTAGGCAACAGTATCAAAAAGATTCTAGTACCTCATAGAACAATTATGAATGACTTTTCAAAAACATAAATTGAACGTGTGTTTATTTAGTGAACTTGGAGATATTAGAATGTTATAGTACCCACAGAAGTGTGGAGAGGTGAAAAAATTTATCTAAGACTTGGGCTATTGCCTGAAGTAATGTTTATGGATTGAATATGAACTATCCCACCACCACTATTTATTTTTGAGCACTTGACCAGTTGCTAGTGTTTTGTTGTTGTTGTTGTTGATGTTGCCATTTTATTTTGTTGTTTGTTTTGCTTTGGAAGAGTCTAGAAACTAAGAAATGAGATTTATCTGGCAGAAGTAGGTCTCTCTTACTCTTGGCCACTTCCTGTCTCACTCTTTCTTGTCTATAATGAGATGAAGCACTTTCCTGTTCCTCACACTACCGATAGGTGATGTTCAATTTGAGCTTATGAATTCATGGACTGAACTCTCTGAAGCCAGAAGTCAAAATAAATATCTGTGTTTTCCTGTCATTTCTATTAAATTATTGAACATAGGGATAATATAAGTAGCTAGTGCAATAGCTTCAGTCTGTATGTGGGCTACTTCCCTATGACCTAGTGATTTGATTACCTAGTTGAACTGGATTAATCAATTAATCAAGAGAGAAGATACATACAGATTGACTAATTTGGGCATCTCATAAAATATGACTTTAATATGGCTTTAGTCCATGTTCTCTACCTAGCTAACATTTATTATTATAAGAATAAAGTCAAGGCTACATCATACTGGAGTCTTTACACTCTAAGGACACCTGTCATGGTGAGAAGCATATTTAATGACTATAGTTGTAGACACAGACTGAATTCCATTAGAAAAGATCCACAAGAAATGAACATTAAAACAAATCTTGGTTCTGGAGACAGAACTCTGGTTTTTATCTTTTGCAATGAGTTCCGTTACCCACTGACCTATTTCGCTGACCCACTAACTATTTTTAAATAAAGTAAAAAGAATGGTAAGTCTTTTTTGTAAGTGTGTATCAGAGTTCTCTCATTGGGCATGTCTCTTTCACATTACTTTTTAGTTGTTCGTATGATGAGATACAGGGTGATAACTCAATACATGTATACAATTTTAATAGTGAAATGAAGCATTTAGAATCTTTATCAATGTAAACATTGGTTATTACTTTGTGCTGGTAACTTTCACTTTTCATTTCACTTTTATATATTGTCTGTTGTTCAAAACAGTAAGGGTGCTAGTAAGCAATTTGATTTTCCAAACCTACATAGTTCAAACTACAAGTGAGGAGAAAACAATTGAGATGTAATGTGAATAAATTAATTAAATAAAAAGCAAAGAAATGGATAAAATATGTACAAATCAGTAAGGAAATGAAAACATACCAATCAAAAAATGGTTTAAACTACAGGAAAGGAAGCGAGTGGGGAGAGGGAAAAGTTGAAATTAGAGATGGACGAATGATTTCTAGTGTTCTCCAAAGTCTTGGTTTTTACATGTAATAAAACATATCCTACCAAACACAGAGGCTAAGGGTTATATTTGTAAATGACATATGATAAAATGGTTTTATGGAGTCAATTGTAGTCAGTTATCTTCTCATAACTAAATACTTGTAATTAAGTGAGCAATTTACTTGGGCTTACATTGGGGTTTGAACATTAAATGTTTCCCTATGGGTATGTGTGCTTGAACACTTGATTGTGCTATTCAGGATGGTTGTGGAAATTTAGTGGAACCTTGCTCAAGGAAAAAGGTCATCAGTGGTAGACATTATGTGATTTGGGATTTGGTTTTGGTTTTGCTTTGGTTTGAGACCAGGTCTCACTGTGTAGCTGTAGCCAGACTACAACTGGCTTTGCAGGCTATGCTGACCTGGAATTCATAGCTATCTGCCTGGTTCTGCCTACATAGTACTGGAAGTAAAGGCATGCCTCACCATGCCCAGTTGGATCTTAAGGTTGTATGTCCCAGCTCCACTCTCTGGCAATGTGACCAACAGCTTCCTGCTTCCACTGCCATAACTTCCCACCATGATGGGCCATATCTCCTCAAACTATGTAAGTTCCTTGTCCTGTAAGTTTTTTCTTATCAGGGATTTTGTCACAACAATGAGAAAAGAAACAAATACAGCTTATATGTCAGAAATTACCATGGATTAAAAAGATCATCTAAAGGTTGTATGATAATGTTAATGAAAAATTACATTTAGAATAACTAGTCTTCATTATTAAAATACTATGAAAAGATATTTCCAACTTACTCAAGACCTGTGTTTAAAAGTAAACTACAGATGCCAATGTTACTTGTAAAGCCTGGCAAGGTTATCTCCAAGTCTCTGTAATTTTTAAGATATATTCTCACAATTTAATTTTAGTTTGTTGATAACTTTTAAGGACTCTACACATTTTCACATTGTCACCAGACACTTGGATTTGAGACTGTCATAGCAGCTCCATTAACTTCTAAGTGCCTAACCTACTTGTGCTGTTTTGTTTCTTTGAATTGAAAATTAGTGAATTGAAATTACTTCCTAAGGTCAGTGTAAAACTAAACACTGGCACACGGAAAGAGCATTAGTGAGCCAATAAAGATTAACAGTGGGGAACAAATCAAACCCCAGAAGTCATTCTTAGATTATCCCAACTTGAATTTTATTCCTATTGTATGCACATACTTCATAAAGTCCGTGGTGCTTCCAGCATCTACTGAGAAAGACAATTGTAAGATGACTTTGAGCAAATGGTGGGCATTGACAGATCCAGATGGGACAATACTATTTTGGAATAATTAGTCTTTGAAAACAGTTGTTACCCAGTATATTTTTGTAACAACAATGCCTGCTTATAAATGTTCTATTGGACTCTAAATTTAATGAGGCTTGGGAGTGAACAAGCCACTTGATGGAGGAGTGGGCCACTGGGTATAATATGTGGCTTCAAGGCTGAGAAGAGACTTGGGACCTGGCTCAGTGAGGTCCCTTGAGTTGAGAAGAGTTCTTCACCCAAACTTAAAATCAGTGTTCATTTGTTGTGGGAACATCGTAAAGTATGCTTACACAAAATGAGTTAGTTACATTAATATTATGTCATGGGAACCACTGTTATATATTCGACCCATCATTGGCCAAAATGTCCTTATGTACATAATATTTTCCTCCGCATATATTCTTATTATAGAGATTAATTTATATCTTAGGCACAATAGAAGATTAACTACAAGAACCAGTAATAAAACAACCATACTGAACTATTTTTACTATAAAACTATGTGAATGTGTCATCTCTTCTGTCAAATGTCTTACTATACTTTCTCCTTTTCACTTAAGACAGGTATCTTACAGTGTCCCTTTATCATATCCAAATTGCAACACCACAATGTGATTGCCCATGTTTGGGGACCATGAAAAAATTATTGGAAGGCGAGTACCGTGATACAGCTGCCACTGATCTGATAACCTAGGTGGCTCCTCAGTCACTAATGAGCAGGTTGCGTATGCAGCAATGTTAGATTTTATCATGTTACTCAGAAAGGCATGGAGATTAAACTCACAAGGTATTTCTGGAATTTTCCATTTAAAATTGTCAGACTGAAGCTGACCACAGGTAATGGAAAGCCAAGCTGCAGATAAGGCGAAGCTGTTGTGTTGTAGCAAATGCATGGAGAGATTCTATAATTGTTCTAACAGATGATGTCACTCCATAGACAAAAAGCCAGGATGCAGAGCAGCTGGGCCCTCTCCTCCTCCCTATCCCATTTCTCCCCCCCTCCCCGCCCCCCACCCTAAACACTAGGTAATTTAAAGGAACTGCTCTTAGAAATGCAGGGTAGCTCACTTAAAGTTGTCATAAAACAACATTTTATCACGGAAACTATAGCTCATTCTTGAGGTTATCCAAAAAGATCACCATGAGCAAAGTTCCCAAATGTATTCTCAATGGGAAAGAGGGATTACATAGTTGATGAAGATGCCTCAGTAAGGAGCCCTTCAAGCTTTGGTTTGATCAAGAGGACTGATCTGGAGAAAGCAGAGGTTGCAATCTGCGTTGGAAGTGTAGGAGGAGCATGCTATTAGCGAAATCAGTTCAGATTAGAGAGCTCTCTGCAGCTGTGAGTCAGATAGAGGAGGGTCCAATCTGCAAGATCCCACCCTTGGGAATCAGGCTTGCAGTGAGAAGCTCATCATCTGCTCCGAGGCCCACCAGAGCTACTTCTTACAACAGAATCCTGTGAGCTGAAGGAGAGCCTCCCTGTTGAATGGTGTTCTAAATGCACTCCTCCAGAGTGCTCTCTTAATAAACTTCATTACTTTTACACACTTTGCACATCATCTAGGGGAGTTTTCTCTTCCACAGACATTTGCAGAATAACCAGAATAATTTGGGTAAATCTAGATAACTAGTTGCAGGTATTCGTCTCTACTTCTTCATGAACTAATTAGAGGTGCATGTCTTTCTTTTCCCTCACTTAGCATCAGTAGACATAGCTGACTGTCCCACGAAGCCCTGCCCCCAGCTTTATTTACAATGTAATTATAAATTCACTGAAGTCACTCATCCTACATTATTACTTTGTCATTGTTGCTACCTCATCTTTCACTGCTTCTCTCTCCCTCTGTCTCTTGCCTTCTGGCAGATCCTCCTGTCACTAGACCAATTATCAATAACTATAGCTTTTCCTTCTGACCGAATGGACCCCTTGTTCTTTAGCTGATGACAGTATTAGAAGGATGCAGCCAAACTGGCCGTTAGCTTCTGACCTCTCTATAGACAACCTTATTATGGTAATTGTAAGGCTGGAAGTACCAGAGACTAGGCCAATTACACCTGTCCTTTTCCCAATTCAGCCTGGGTTTAAATTACTCAGATGGGGTGGGGAGCCATCCTTATGGCTCTACTGAACAACAACTTTTCTTCTATTCTTGTGAAATTCAGAGACAGACATTTCTAATTATGGTTGTCATTAGGACATAATGACCCAGTATTTCTTTAAATTGCATTATTCTTTATCAAACAAGCCAATGTACTATATTTTAATAAGTAACTTTACTGGGGTATTTTAAATTAAACAAATCTTTTAAATATATCTACTTGAAATACAACAAAGCCTAAACTGAAAACAACATATCCACTGTTTGCCTTTGTAGTCACTTTAATATTAATGAACATAGAGATTTATGTAAATATTTAATATTAATAAGACTTTTAAATATTATGTTTCTGTGTGGTTAAATCTATAAAATTATGCATAGTTAATTCTATAAATGGGTAGCTGTGGCATATATACATAATTATACCAAAGAATATATATGCACATTATAGCTAAATGAATTCTTTTTTTAATTGCATTGTAAAAAACATTAGGAAGGAGAAGCTTTTACACTCATTTTAAAATTAAATTGTTGAGCATTGTAGTAACACCCATGTTAAATAATACGTGGCCATTAATTTAAATTGAAATTAACCACATATATTCTTTTTTAATTTTAGCTAATTCCTAGTAGAATGCCTCTAATCAATTTGAGTCCTATATTTTCAGAGTACTTGCCTACTCCTAGGAACCTATTTTTAAAAGAAACTTAAGAAACAGAGACCCAGAGACAGTTTGAAATTCCTTCATTAGTTCATGAATCCTTGCAAAAGTGATTCAAGAAGAATCATGTCCCTCCCAAAAAGGATTTCAGGGACAAGGCTTCTCTATCCTCACTCTTGTGTCACTGTTGGTTTTTCTGTCCATCTTCTGCTATTGGAAGAAACCATTTAAATGATGGTAAAGAGAGCAAGACAAGTTATGCAAATACTCCTTGTCTTGTGTGAAAGAGTCCAGCCCAGTGTCTGTCCGCAACATTCTTATGTGAGGAAGGCAAGATTCTTCTCTGTACTGTAAGCGTCCAACAAAGTAGTAAAAACTTTGTTTATAGACCCAGCACAGACCATCTTCACTCATAGACACACAGAATTCCCCCTTAACTAGAGCCATCTCATTCTCCCACCAAATCACAAGAGTTTAAACATGAAACCGGTTCAGATTTGCCAACGCACCCTCCCACTCCCTTTCTCTTCAGTTTCATTACCTGGGAATAATAACCGTACCTAGGAAGGAGGAACCATGGAAACTATTAGAGTGTTCACATCCAGGTCTTAGCTTGGCGCCTCTCCTAGTCAGTCTACATGTTAGGATTCTCCGGGTTAGAGTCATAGCTGAGTTCAACTCCTGACGCTAGTATTTACAACTGCAGGGACTTTACACAATGCCTCAACGACGAGAATCAAGAGAGGAGATGTCTACAGATTTACTGCACTGGTGACCTGTTTCTATGTCTCTGTCCTGAGTCCTCATATTTGTCCTTCTCCTTCCCTCCCTTTCATCTTCCCTTGGATAATTAAGTTATGGGCCTTTGCATTGTCGTATTCTTATATAATCTATACACATATAAAAATGACCTATACACATGGCTTCATGTTACACACACACACACACACACACACACACACACAATTATTGTTACTAAGTACACAAAGCAAAGCAGCAGCAGTCCACATCCTCCTCAGAATGACCCAGCAAGTCTTATCGATAGCCCATGTCCCTGAGCCCCATCTGGAACCTGAGCAAACATATTTTTAACAAGGGCCCAACTGATGCTAACTCAGTGGTCCAGCTACTTCTATTTGATGACTATTGTACGTCATAAGGATCACTTGTTAAACTTCAGTGTTTTGTTTCCCGCCCAGATCCTGTCTGCTGTTCCTGTAACCTGGAGCACGCCAAGGGCCATAAACCTTGCTGCTACTAAAAAGGTCTTGGGAGGCTACTTGTTACTCCCGTGAGTGCCATTAATTAGTGATTGAGCCCTGCGGATGCAGAAGAAGGCAATGGGGAAGGGGAAGAGACAACTTATGAAGTGTGTCTTAGATTTAATCATTATTCCATAAGACCTCAGGGATTTCAGTATCTACTCAAATTCAAATTTATTTTCCTTAATCCAACATGAAACAAACAGACAATATAAGGGGAAATGAAAAGTCAAATTTTAACCCAATAAAGTGGGATAATCTCTTTCTTCTTATTCCTCCTCTGCCTTTCCCTCTCCTCTCTCTCTCTCTCTCTCTCTCTCTCTCTCTCTCTCTCTCTCTCTCTCTCTCTCTCTCTCTCTCTTCCCTTTCCACTTCTCTGATGAACACTGTAGGACTGACTGGCAAGAGCTTGTCATCTGAACTTATCTCTTTTAGATTATCTGTAATTAGATTGCTAGCTCCTTTGGGCAGTAGCTGTGGTCTTGTAATCAGGTTTTGTACAGTGCCTGGAACAGTCTCTTAACCATAAAAAAGCACTCAATAAATATTTATTGATGATACTTATCTTTAATTCCTCAGAAAGTATAGGCAACTAAGTAAGCCCCTCTACTTAGCTGAATGATAATGGAATTGATAAGTCATTATAGGGAGAAAAGACAGATCTGGTAGTTTTTGTTAAAAACCAGCTCACCATCAGATATGCAAAGTGGAGAGCAGCATTTGGTAGCCTAGGGACATGAAAAATATAATATGTTACTTTGTGCCAAACTCATAAGACTGATTAAAGCACAGGAGAGGACAAAACAAGTCACAGCGGGATCTTTAATGTGGATCTCCCACATAACATCCTGGAGAGATGCTAAAGTTTGTAATATTGGAGGTTTTCTCTTCACTTATCCAACTTTACAATGAGTCCAGTAAACTGACCTATAAGGAAAATAATATTTTAATTATTGACAAGCATTATCAACCACCAGATGATTTTTCTTTGTTGAAAATCATAGAAATGGCATAGCTTGATACCTGATCCTTGGTACCCTGATCTTGGCGTCTATCATTTCTCACATCTACAAAACACGTCACGTATAACCTTCTAGTATGAGGCCTGACACAAGCATGAAGTAAGCATAGATAGCTTTTCAGAATTTATCTTTAAAAAAATTCAAGTGCTCCAAAATTGCCTCCAAAAATTATGACTAATTAAAAACACACACACTTGGGCTGGTGAGATGTCTCAGATGACAAAAACACCTGCTTCCAAGCTTAAGTAGCTGAGTTCAATTCTCAGGACCCAAACAGTAGGAGAGAAAAACTTCTTACAAGTTGATCTCCATATGTACCTATGGAAATTTCATACATTAAAAAAAATAAATATATAAATAGATGTTATGAAAATGTTTAAACAGTAGATGATTTGTCTCTTGTGGAAGTAAACTAAAACAATAAATTCAAAAGCCTCAAATATCCAAAGGTGATTTTTCTCCTATAATCATTCCTGGATACAAGGGAAAGGCCATGTCTAGTCTACATAATTTAGCAGTTGCACTGAGGAAATTTAATAGTTACACTGAGTAATAGACACTTGGTTGATGGCCAAGCCGATGAGAATATTTGGTTGCCTATCTTATGCTCCATTGGCAAGAACTGTGGCAAAGATTTTGTCGCTTTTGTCCTACCCCTCAGTGGACACATGGAGTAAAAGAAATGCGCTGAGTATTAGTAAAAGATTTGGAGAGAGAGACTGTGAATAAGGAGTCCAGGAAAAAAAAAGCAGGAGGATTGCTCAACACGAGCTTGTCCATTAGGGTCCTTGTTAGAAGACATGACCCATTGTTCCTTACAGATGATTCCCCTGGAATTCTTTTCTTGGCTCTTCATACTCGCTCACCTTGTGACCTCAAATGTTTCCCTTCCTGCCTTGTTCCTCGCCTTTGTGCTCTGCTCTTCTCTTCCATACAGGGAGCTTCTGTTGATTGAAAAATGGGTAGAAAAATCTGAAAGGCTTTTGTGGCCCTTCAAAGAATGAAGATATCTCACCTTGCTCTTTTCCTGGAGCTGAGTTTAAAAGCCATGACCCTCATCACAGCAAGGCTTTCTGTCTCAGTTAGGGATGTGGTTTTTAGGCCATTTTCTTCTCATTTTTGATCTATAATGAGTACATGAGAGGTGTATTAACAATTGGAGCTGAGGAGCCAAAAGTCCATCCCATGACTTAAATGGGATTGGAATTTTGGCCTTCGGAGACTGTCTTAAGTTTCTTGGAATGGGAAGCCGAATACCCTGAAGATAGAAATGTACTTTTCATTGCATGAATGCCAATCCTGAGGAAAAATAAGTAAATAAATGAAATAGAAGTTTGTTGTGTTGTGTAAGTTACCTGGCATATGACTCAAAAAAAAAAAAATGGCATAGGAAATGTTCAGGGAATAGTGTGAAATAATTCCCTGAAAGGACCTTTTAAGGCTAGTACATGGATGTAGAGTAGAATCCAGGTCACTGGAGAAAGAAAGAGAGAGGAAGACTAGGTGACTGCCACAAAAGAAGGAAGTTGTGATGTTGGACAGCAGGGTAGACCGTCGACCAGTTGTAGCAACTTAGACTTTTATGAGGAACAAGAAAAGAGGAAGTGGATCTGCTGGTGGGCCTGACTTGACCCATCCCACACTATTCATATATCTAACTATCAGGTTTTACTCAACAATTATGTGTAAATATTAGATGTTGAATGTTTTTTAAAGGCAATGCCAAAAATAAATAAATAAATAAGGGGAAAATTAAGTGGAAGCTGCGTGTGTGGTGGCCCTTGTCTGTGATCTCCACATTCACACAGCTGAGTCAGAAGGATTGCTACAAAGGTCAAGGCCAGCCCAGGATACAGAGCGTTCAAGACCAACTTGACAGCCTTGAATACTCATCCAAACCTTTTCTCAAGAAAATTTGAACATGTGTTGGGGAGACAGCTCCAAGGGTGAGAGTGCCTCTCCAGGAAAAGCTGAGTTAGAAACCTCAGAGGCCACATAGAAGGCAGATGTGAGCTCCTGCAATCCCGGCACCTCTACGAAGAGATGGGAAGTGGAGACAGAAGACATCCAAGGCCAGGTGATCTGTTGCATGAACCAGAAAACCAGAAAAAGGCCCTGTCTCAGACAAGGCAGAAGGCAAGGACTGACACCCAAGGTTGCCCTCTGACTTCTATATGTGTACACCTACACACATCTACACACACACACACACACACACACACACACACATACCATGTAACACACATGCACACACACATATGTTCATAAAATAATTACTAACAAAAATCCAACAACAAAAAGTGAGGTGGGAATGGGTTATGGCCTGAGATACACACACACACACACACACACACACACACACACACACACACACATGCACATACATGCACATGCACACACACATATGTACACACATGAGCACTCACATACACCCCAAAGTTATAGAAGCAATGTTTAAAATGAAGAAAAATTTCAGCCTTTTTATGTGTTTCAGTAAAACAGTGGTCTACCTAGAAGCACACAGTAATTAAAAATAAATTCTAAAGAACCACACATCTCTGAAATAAGCTGTCCAGTGATTAGTAACCCATTTCCACACCTCCATCTGGAGCCCCAGTCAACAGAAAGAGCACTTTCCATGAGCCAGGGGACCCAGGTGCTAATCACCTGATTCTATTTCCTTTGGCAGACTGTGTCCTTCTCTAGTTCTGAGTTACCCCTTCAGTAAAGTGAGCATCTTGGCAGAGACTGCAACTGAGACCCTATTAACTCAAACGGCTCAGGAAATCAATAAAGCTCATGACAGGGCCCTAGAGTGAGGGCGCTGTTCAAAGACTTATTTGATTCCACAACCCCTCTGTTCACTAACTGTGGAGGCCTGACGATGAGATGTTTTCCTATATCTAAAAAGTGTGAATGACAATGGCACACATCTACCATAAAGGGCCATGGCAGCAGTACTGTAAGACACAGTGTGTGAGTAGCCAGTACCTGTCTTGCTGGCACTATGACTATTCTTGAATCCCTGAGGTAGCCATATGAGAGAGGCTTGCTAGTGTGAAACTGTGTAAGGACTAGGGGGCAGCTATGTCACCACATGGCCTGTTATAACCCATCACAGTCACTGTTTCCTAACATCAAGTTACTGTTCCTATTACCCACTATTACTATTATATCATTAAAAATATAATTGTTTTTGTTGAGAGAAGGTAGGTATTTTTCAGGTGTTTTTTCCATCTTTATAGTTTTCTATATATTTCAATTTTTCTAAAATAGAAGTCACTTCTGAAGCAGGAAAAAAATACCAGCCTTTTGCCAACTTCAGTTAGATAAGTGATAAACTATTAAGGAATGCATAAACTGCTCTCTTATTAGGGAATGCATAAACTGCTCTCTTATTGACACCCATCCTGATGCTGCTTTTGTTACCTTGTCCTCACATATTAATGAGCACAAAACCGGCTTTATGAATCAAATGCTGTAGGCACCACCTATCTGATATCTATGGAAATATTCTGAGGCCGCCAGACTTCAAAGTATGTTCTCTCTGAATATGTGAAACTTTGTTCCAGGTTGAGCTCCCACAGAAAAGATCTTGTTATGCATGCAAGGATAAATAAGGTTTCAGAAATGCTCCTGGGTAAATCTTTAGAATTACTAGTTCAGTTATGGACACAAAGAGACACCAGGAGCAGATACAGGAGGCTGCAGAGATTGGGCACGCCCACCAGAAGCCCAAGAAGATGAGCAACGCTGCTTGTGGCCAGTACAATCTCGAGGTCCATCCCTTAAACAGGACCTTTCACCACTGCAGAGTGTTAATGACAATGAAGGATTCTTAGACCAGGAGTGGTAAAACATTGCAGGAGGAAAGCCAGAAAGAGACAGTGTGCAAGAGAGCTGGAGAAAGGCTGTGAGTCAGTGCGAGCGTTGGGGGTTAGAACCGAGCAGAGACAACAGGGTAAAATGCCTTCCTAATTAGAATAACACTTTTGATCAAAATGTTCCCATTATATACCCAGAACTTTATAATTTATAAAACTATTTATATCTATTTAAATCTATTATTCCTTCACCCAGTAAAGTATCCATTGGGGAAAAGGAAATTGAGCATGTAAGCCTGGCACATACAGCCAGAAAAGGCAGAATAGGGCCAACCACCAGGAGACCCCAGAAAACTTAACACTGAAGACATAAGACTTATCAAACAATATATTCTCTCTCTGTCTCTCTCTGTCTCTCTCTCTCTCTCTCTCTCTCTCTCTCTCTCTGTCTCTCTCTCTCTCTGTCTCTCTGTCTGTCTGTCTCTGTTTCTCTGTCTGTCTGTCTGTCTGTCTGTCTGTCTCTCTCTCTCTCTCTCTCTCTCTCTCTCTCTCTCTCTCTCTCTCATGAAAGAATGAAACCAAACCCTGGTTTTCCGGTTCTTTACCAAATGCTCTCTCTATCTCATCGTATCTCCTACACCTCTGGATTTCTATGCCATTCTGGAGAAATATCACACTTGTTTGCGTTAAGTACTTGATTCTACAGAGGAGAGCAACTTTGAGAATGCCGGTAACTGCCTTTGCTCAGTGTTGAGGAGACAATCGAAAGGTAGTAATTGAGTGGAGAAGGAGAAGAGTACATACCATTCTGACGAAGCAAATTGGGAAGTATGCCATGTTCCCGGAGCACATACACAAGCTATGGCAGATGATGTGCCAGGAATAATTAGGGCTCACTACCCACTTCATCTGATTCATATAGGAAGAAGTGACATAGTCATCAAAAATGATCAGCACATCTCTTAAGACTTTGAAGTGCAGGGCAACAAACAGAGACCCGAGGGCATAGGTAATGTCTGAATTTCTTTCATCAAAGAGCTTGCCTTCAGAAAAGAAAGTAGAGTTTTTCACAAAGCCAAAGAATAGTAGGGCAATAACCTGTTGCTTTGTTTGCTAAATTTAGCCCTTGTAACTTAAACAAGGGAAAAAGAAATATGCCCAGTAGATGTAATGTAATGTTCTTTTTTATATTAAATTATGATTTACTGGTGAGCATAACGTCTGACAAAAAGAGTTTATTGGACAAAGATCAAATGGGAAATGCCTTGGTAAAGCCAGAGATATCATCAAAATGAATCAAGTTCAATTCAAGGAGCAAATAAGAAATCCAGACAAAGACAAATTGAAAGCACGTAGCAGGACAACATGGCTGCCGAGGACTATGGTCAGGAACGCAGAAGCTGTGGTCTAAAGAAGAGCTATCCGAGGAAATTCAAAGGCAACAGGATATGAATCTAGGCACTATATGGAATGCAGAGAATGCAAGATTTGACTTTAGAGCAGGAACTAAGTGATTCCTTTTGTTTCAAAGGGGGAAAATATTTAGAGATGAAAGTACAGTTAGAATGTGTGACAATGAGGGATATGTAGAACAGTGCAACCTGGGTCTGGAGAGATGGCTCAGTGGTCCAAAGCACTTGCTCTACTAGAGGACTGGAGTGTGGCTCCAGAATCCACACGGTGGCTCACAGCTACCTAAGTTCCGGTTCCAGGCAATCTCATGCCCTCTTTTGGCCTCTGTGGCCACTATACACACACAGGATATACATATATCCACGCAAGCAAACATTCATACACACAAAATAAAAATAGTTCTAAAAGCAAGTGCCATCTTCTTTTACTCTAAATTGTCTTTGTTCCATTCTTAAGGTCCACACCACTTCCTCTTCTTTAAGGAAGGGTTTCTGATTTTAAACTTGGAGCACACAGAGTTGTTCAAACATTTCAACATCATTTGCTTGCTGTCATGTTGTAGAAATTGTCCCCTTACTAACATCATGAATATTCTCATCCAAGTTTTATATTTTGATTTTAATATTTAGATCTTCAGATTCTTCTCTGTTGAAAGAATTGATTTTTTTTCTCTAGAACTAGTTTTTAATCAGTGTGGTAGTTCCTCTCTGATTTGTAATGATGTCTGGGTTGGACAAATAGCCTCACTTTTATACATCTACATATGAACTACTTGCACATTCTCTTCTCTTTTTATCTTAGTTTGTCTATTTGTTATTTTATTATATGTATAATCTTCTCTCTCCCTCCCTCTCTCTCTCCCTCCCTCCCTCCCTCTGTGTCTCTCCCTCTCCCGTGTGTGTGTGTGTGTGTGTGTGTGTGTGTGTGTGTGTGTGTGTGTGTGTGTTTCATCTGGGTGTACGTGGTCATCCATGCCAGAAGATAGGGTCAGATGCCCAGGAGCTGTAGTTACAGGTGGTTGTGAGCTGCCAGACACAGGAACTGAGCTTAGATCCTTTGAAAAAGCAGCAAATGCTCTTAACCACTGGGCCATGTCTCCAGCCATTCTATCCATAAATTTTAACCTATCTAAATCTGCCATTGTTGCCACTACTGGCCTAAAAGGTGGTAGTTGTTGTTTTTGTTGTTGTTGTTGTTGTTGATAGCATTAGCATTGCCATTTCTTATTTAAAGTCACCTGTTTTGGAATACTTTTATTAAGGAGTTTAACATTCATGTCACTCACATAGTCTTCTGAGTTAAATCTCTTCTCTAAGTCATCCTTAATAATGTCTTTTAGGTGAGGTAAACAAGTAGTATCTCAGTCTGTAAATCTTTTAATTCTATCATTTTTTTAAACAATACAAAAGCTAGATATAGAATTTTCAACTAATAGTAATCTCTCCTCCATTCAAGGATGGGTATCATTTTGAAGTTCTCAGTGTTGCTTTTTCTTTCCTGTTTTAAAATTAATCAGTCTATTTATTCACTGTACATCCTGGTCAAAGCTCCCTTCCTCCTCTACTCCCAAGCCCACCTCCCTCCCCAGTCTTCCCTTCTCTATTCCTCAGAAAAGGGGAGTCCCTCTACTTACCACCCCCGCTCATCAAGCTGCATCAAGACTGAGCTCCTCATCCTCCCCTGTGGCCTGGCAAGGCAGCCCTGCCAGAAGGAAGTGATCAAAAAGTAGGCAACAGAGTCCATGTCAGAGATAGGCCCCACTATCCTTACTAGAGGACTCACATGAAGCCTGAGCTGCCCATCAGCTACATCTATGTAGAGGACCTAGGTGCAGTCCATGCATGGTCCTTGGTTGGTGCTTCAGACTCCACAAGCCCCTCTGGGCCCTGGTGAGTTGGTTCTGTTGATCTTCTTATGGAATTCCTGTCACCTCTAGGTCCTTGTATCCTTCCCTGTACTTTTCAACTAGACTCCCTATGTCTCACCCAATGTTTGGCTGTGAGTCTCAGCATCTGTTTCAAACTTCTCCTGGGTCAATCCTCTCAGAGAACAACTCTGCTAGACTTCTGTCTGAAAGCATAGCAGGGTATCATTAATAATCTCAAGGGGTGACTCTCTTCCATGGGAGTAGGTTTTGGGTTGGGTCATGCATTGGTTGGACATTCTCTCAATCTCTGTTCTGTCTGCTCTATCTTTATCCCTGTCTTGTAGGTAGGGTAAGTTTTGAATCAAAGCTTGTTGTGGGTGGGTTGGGGTTCTCCTTCCTCCACTAGGAGTCTTGTCTAGTTACAGGGTGTCCTCTTCAGTTTCCATGGCCCCTGCTACTAGGAGTCTCAGCTAGAATCCCTCTCATATCTTCCCATAGACCTATCCTGATTTAGGTCTTCAGCTTGACACAGAGATTCCCACTAAGAGTACACACACACACACACACACACACACACACACACACACACACACACACACACACACACGCACTGTCTATTTTCTCTGTGGGCCTTCTGTCCTCACGCCACCTCTCTCCTCAGGCCTGATCTCCTCCCTTATTTCTCTCTGAGCTCCCTCTCCTACCTTGTTCCCTCTCTTCAACCACTGCCTCTGTCTATTCTATTTCCCATTTTCAGTGAGACTGTATTGCTTTTTCAATGTCTGCTGTCATTGTTATTGTTCCCTCTTTCTACAAATCTTTTCTGTCTAGTGGCTTCAAGGTTTATTGTTGGTTGTCTGCACTTTACCCACTAGATTGCTAAGTGATTTTTATGCATCTTTGGGTACTTATGTCCTTTTGCATTTGAAAGCTTTGTATTTTTCAATGTTTTAAAAAATTAGCATCCATTGTATTTTTAAAAAATATTTCTGTTTTTCTATTCTCTATTCTTTCCTTTTGAATCCCTTTTACCACAGACATACATAAGAAATTTTGAGTTCTCGTGTATCTGACCCTCTTAAGACTTTCTAACTTTTGTGTGTGTGCTTCATTCTGGGTAATTTATTCATATCTGACTTCTAGCCTTTGCCTTCTTCAGCTGCGTTTAATTACAATTCATTTAATCCATTGTGTTTAAATTTCCATGATTATTTTCCACTGTAAAAGTTCTATTTTTTCCTGTTTGTTTAGTGACTTGTTCTTTCCTCTTTTGATCATACCTCCATCACTGTGTGTGTGTGTGTGTGTGTGTGTGTGTGTGTGTGTGTGTGTGTGTGTACATATATATTGGTTTCTTATGTGCAGAAAATTGAGCTAAACTGTGTTTTAAATAATAATAGCAACTGTCACATGTTAGAAAATAGCCTTGGGTTGGATAGATTTTTGGTTGCTTTCTTGGGTCATAGATCTTTATTTTCATTGGAAGTTGATTATAAGTTATCATTTGTCTTATTTAGAGAGAAAACAAAGTTGGACTCAGAGATGTCTCTTCTTTCCTTTATCTTCCATTTTTAGGTTTGGAGATAGGGGTTGAAGAGAAAGAAGGGAGAATATCGAAATATATAGGGATGATAGGACAAAAAGTAGATTAGAGAATCTACTCAACTTAAAGCCTTAATTGTTACTTACAAAATTATTTTTAATTCATTGGTATAGAATTTTGTATATAAATGCAAAATACGTTTAATTTTAGATACATTGGTATGAACTCAAATTTAAGATTATCCCTCATACACATTGTATATATTTCTACTCTAATATGAAGTATTGTACCCATACAACTCAATTATAATACAAGGTTTACTTCTAATACTTTGAAAGAGCTATTGAAGGTTGCTTAGAATAAATAAGTTATAAAAGTTAATTGTTAATTGATCAAATCATGGTCATATCAATTGCTCCTCTATTTTTGTCACAAGAATATACATCTTAGGTACAACAGATAGATATGATTCTATAGAAGATTAGGTAAAATGGTTAGGTAATGTCTTCAAAAACCTCAGAGACATACATAACATTGAATTTAAGGAGGCTTTTAATATTTTAAAGATAAATTAACAATGAGACAGGTTAACTTCTGGCAGTGCCTAGCCTACCTCAAAGAAGATGATGAACATCAAAGGACTTCCTTATGGACATGGCTGCAAATATGGCAAAGCAGCCACTGGCCAAAATGTCCTCATTTCTACCACAGACAGAACTGTGCCTAAAAATTGGCAAGCTAAGATGAAGGCAGAGTCAATGGCCAAACTTTATCTTAATAGTTCCTGCCTCACAAATATGTCTGTCAGATATATTGGGCTGGAAGGAGAGTTTTGGGGTGACTGTTCAGGCAGCAAACTGTCTCTGTCATCTTCTCATTTGGGAAGCTACTAACCTGCACTCCTTATATACTCAGGTAATTAATTTTATTTGTTTTCAAGTCTCTGATGCGGTTGAAAACCAGGTAGTTTAGTTTTACAATTAAGCTTAGTTGTTTAGGGGTTAAAATGTTTTTAGGTCTAGGTAGATGTTTTGTGTTGATAATGAAGAGATGTGATGGAGATTGATTTACATTCAGAATTTTAGGTTCACCAAGATAGGAAAGCTGTTTTCTTCAAGGCTGCCAAATACAAATAGCCAAAACACTAAGAATGTAACATTTATATAATTCCTGATTGTGTCATGGCTCTTCTTGCTATAGGTAATTTATTGTGTGTGTGTATATATATATGAATGTTTTAAAAGAAACTGGCCTCAGGAGACATATGTCTATATTAAGAATTGTCCTCAGGTTCAACATCATCAGAAGTACAAGGAAGAGGGAACAACACTGTACAGAGAAAGCAATGGAGCTGTGATGCCTTCCTACAAGAAGTAGGGCTATGGTGTTTAGAATTTGTCTCCAACAGAAACAAGAGTAAGACCTATGTCATCTCACCTACTGGGTATAGGAAGGGAGAATGTTGAGGATATGGCATCTATCTCCAGACAAACAATATACATAAAAGGATGACAGCCCATTCATATAAAAGAGTTTAATTAGAATTGACTTACACAGCAGTATAATGCTCATCCCAGAAGCCATAAGCTGTCAAATTGTAAATCCAGTTCCAGGTGGTAAATACCTCCCCTGAAGTTGTTGATGGTAAGACACCATTGCTAAAGACCCCATATATTTCTGTCTCCTCCTGGTCCTACCTTCCTTTCTTCTTACCCCCTATGACCCTCCCATGATCCTCAGAGAGAGGGAGCCCTCCTCCACTACCAACTGACCCCAGCCTACCAAGTCTCATCAGGACTGCCTGTATCCTCTTCCTCTGTGGCCTAGTAAGGCACCCTGCCAGGGGAGAAGTGATCAAAGAGCAGACAACAGAGTCCAATGCATGGACACTCCCTGCTCCTCTTACTAGGAGATCAATATGGAGATTGAGCTTCCTATCAGCTACATCTGAGCAGGAGGCCTAGTTCCTGTCCATGCATGGTACTTGTTTTGGTACTTTAGTCTCTGCCGGCCCCCCTAGGTCCAGATTTGTTGGCTCTGTTGGTCTTCTTGTGGTGCTCCTGTCCCTTAGGGGTCCTTCTATCCCCCCACTCTTCCATAATACTCTGGGCTCTCTGCCTAAAATTGTCTGTGAGACTCAGCTTCTGCTTCAATCCCCTGCTGGGTGGAGTCTTTCAGAAGACAACTATGGTAGACTCCTGTCTTATTCACTCTCTTCAATCATTTCCAGTGTCTACATTCCATTCTGAATGAGAATTAAGCATTCTCCCTAGGGTCTTACTTGTTACTTAGCTTCTTTGGGTCTGTGAATAGAAGTATGGTTTTCCTGTGTTATGTGGCTATTATCGACTTAGAAGTGAGTATATACCATGCGTGTTCTTCTGGGTCTTAGTTAGCTCACTCAGGATGATCTTTCCCAGCCCCATCCATTTGGCTGCAAATTTCATGATGTCCTTGTTTTTAATAGCTGAATAGTATTTCATTGTGTGGAGGTTCAAAAGTTTCTTTATCTATTCTTCAATTGAGGGACATCTGCATTGTTTCTAATTTCTGGTTATTACAAATAACTGCACAAAAAACCCCAAATAACTGCACTATGAACATAGTTGAGCAAATGTTCTTGTTATACAATGGAGCATCTTCTGGGTATATGCCCAGGAGTGGTATACCTGGCCAGGCCTTGATGTAGAGCTGTTCCCAATTTTCTTAGAAAGCACAGGATTGATAGAAGTTAACAAGGAATAAAAATGTTTGAGGTAGATGGAAGAGTTTTCTGTTGCTGAGCAAATTGCCTAGTTTTTTTCATCATTCCCTTTTGCTGCATACGTATCTCTTGAGTGATCTAGTTTTAGGATAACAGTACTGGACCTTTGGTGATTGCCTTCTCTCACTTAGTTTAATCTTCAGTGCTTCGGTTTTTTGTTTTTTTGGGGGGGGTTTTTTTGTTTGTTTGTTTGTTTTCTATTATTGAGCTAGCTTCTAGGGAGCAGATATTGCACATTTTGTTTGACTATGTTGATGGACATTTCTTTCTACTTGTGAAGTACTGTGAGCGAAGCTGCTGTGTGTGTTTGTATGTGAAGTTCCGTGTAAACGTGTCTCTCTTTTAGGAGCATATATAGGAAGGAAGTTTGCAAGTCATACCATTTGATGACAGTATTTAACTTTTTGAGGAACAGTCAAACTGTTTTCTAAAATGACTATCAATTTGCCTTCTTACCTACAAGGTGTGACGATATCCTAGTGTCTTGTTTTGTTTTGTTTTGTTTTGTTTTGTTTTGTTTTAGTGCAAAAGGCTCAAGTTTGGGCTGTGGCCTCTCTGGTGGATCCCTCTTCCTGAATCTTCTATGTCATCCCTTCAATATGAATTAAAGGCATCATTTCTCCACTTTTCTAAGGTGCTTCCTGTGCACTTATTGCCATGCTCAGTATAGAAACTAGAAATCATTTTAGATGCTCAAGCTTCACTCTAGGAACATATAAGGAACCTCAGACAGTATAATCTGTGCTCAGTTAAAATTACAATTATATCAGATGCTGTCTTAATCATTATATGAACTGGACATCATTTATTTGCTTGGCTTGCCAAAAATGAGTGATACCATTAATTGCGTCTATGTTAAAAGCATGATTCCAATTTGCTATTTAAAATCAGTTTTATATTAGCACGTTTTCAATAAGTTTTATTAAATAAGTTTTATTAAATAATACAGCCTATACAGAATACTTAGCTTATGAGCATTCTTTGTGTCATTTTCAAAAACTGCCAGACATAATCAAGAAATTCTCTGATATTTTGTTCTACAGAAGAATTTCAAGTACACAGAAACATCTATTTCCCCTGCCCACCAATACAACACACACACACACACACACACACACACACACACACACACACCACATGCATCTTCAATTTATCACTGTCTAATGATTGCCTTCAAACACTCCTCTCAGCTACAAACTAATGCATTGTGTCAGTCAGAAGTCATATCTTCACAAAACAGCACTTAGTTGCCTTCAGAATATTTCTTTTCACAAAAGTCACCTTATGATTGTATACATATTCCACAGGTGACATTTGGAATTTAACAGGCACCTTCAGCAAAAGACAATGTCCTGCATAGTCCATTGTTTTCTTCTTTTCCTGCTACCAGAACAGAAATAGTGTTTTGACTTGTTTTCCTGATGAGAAGTGATCAGAGGTCCAAGCTCCAGCTAAGATTACTACCTGGGAAACCTAAGCTGCTCACTCGGGTGACTTGATGAAGAGTACTAGCCAGCAGAAATATAATGCAAGTGATGGGTATAATTTAAATTTTCTTATAGCTACATATGGAGGGAAAAAAGAGATTGCTGATATTGAGTATGATAACATGTTTATGTAGAATTTTCAAAAATCTTTTCATTTTAACCTACAATGAACAGAAATTATTGAGCTATATCATATGAGGGAGGTCTATGACATCCTGAAAGATATTTCCAAAATATTTCCTTTCACCCTGCAATACACAACTCATTGAGCTGTCTTTCATATGAGGTCTGCAACATACAGTGTATAACCTCGCTATGCTTACAAACACATCTGGATTTGAACTGCTCATATTTCAAGCAACTAATGGTTACCTGGGACTAGGAGTTACTGTACTGAACATCTTGACACACTTCTAAGTAACAACAACCAAAACCACTCTGATAAGAAAGACTGATGACACATTTTGAAAAGGGTCTAGTTTCTTAGTTCGATGTTAGTAATAATTTAACTAAATTTTCCACAAAAGACAAGATGATTGGCCAAAAAAAACCCAACCATCAAATGGTTAGTTTCATCCCTTCCTTCCCTCCTGAACAAGCAAACAGAAAGCACTAAGACCTCTTCCCATTGCCTCACAACGAGGGCTATTTATCTCGCAGATACCCAGACATACAGAGCCATGTCAACTACTGGAATGATGTCCACAAAGAACAGTGGGGAGAGTGTCGTGTGATTCATCAAGTTCAGTGCCCAAGGGCAGAGATGGAGAAGGCACAAGAAGATGTGACACAGACACCCACCGCCATCGGAAGGATGCCTGGATTCTGTGTAATTAGTACTTTCAGGAACATTGCTCCTAAAATACACCTCTAGACAACACAATATTCTGTAGAGGGCACAGAACTTGCTGATTTCACCCTTCACAACATTAAGATAGATGGAGCTGAAATTTTACCCGAAATATCATACCACGATTGTTTTATTTCATATACAAAAATTTTAATCCCTTCCAGAAACATACTGTTCTATACACCAGAGGAAAACTTCCTGCCTTTCTGGGTTCCACAGGTGAATAACCAATTGCTTAAAGCCAAGAGAAAGATCTGTCTATTAACTTAGATGTTGCAGGTGTTATCAAGTTAAGGAAATAGCAGGAAACTTATGAATGGACATTTTTGTATATTGAGATCAAGCATAAATTTTGGGTGTGATAGTGTTCAAGTAAGTGGGTAGTTCAAGTGATTGGAGTTCAGCAACTAATGTGCCTTTATTCATCTTTCTAATTGTACAATATAATCAAGAGTAAAATGTAAAAAGACAAATGAAGGAATTGCAAATTGCACTGTAAGAACCAGGTTACACTCAAGGCAAGTTCTAATGAAGACACACGCTCTTTGTTGATTCTGCTTTGATTGCATTTGGCTTACTGGCTGCTTGACCCCTGTCAATCTCTTTAAGTAGCACTGCACCTGTTTGTTGCCTATCCTGATGAAAAAGGGGGGTCTTTAAATATTAGAATGTGGCCATACTGAACTGGTGATTTCTGGAACAGTAGGCATGATGCACTTCACGGTTAGTGAAACTTTAAGCAGTTGTAATTCTATCTGCCCTGGATCTCTTTTACCTTAACAGATGTGATGAAAACAAGACTTAAGTGTGACACAGAACGTGTCCTGATGAAGCTGAGCTCGGAACCAAGGCACTTCATCTGATAGAGGGGTCAATTCTAGTTTGAAATGCAGCTTAAAGGAAACCCACTTGAACTTCGGGTAGTTGTAGAGATAGCAACAGTGACATTTATGAAACCACACTCCCCTAGCTTTTAAGGTGAATTTAAGGCTTGCGTTTGCACAGATCACACTCTTGCAACCTCTCTGACATAAGTGCCCATTTCTGTTCTTTTATTGACTGAAAAATGTAGTCATTTTGAGGCTGAATCGTTGGTTTGAGGTCATTTATTTTAATTTGGGGCTAGAATTCAAAATCCGGACAAATAAAACCAAAGGCTGACATTCAACTGCCTGTGTTATCTTTGGTCATCCAGCCTAAAGGTAAGAGAAATTGTGTTTTTATCAAGCCTTCAGGTTGAAAAGTATTACCTCTATAGATATTTTCCTCAGGGAAATGGGAAGATAGCTCGGTTGGTGAAGAGTTCCCAGCACAGCCCTGGGGACCTGAGTTCCAGCCCCACAACCCATGTAACAAGCAGACAGATGCATGCATGGGGCACAGAGACATACATGCAGGCAAAACACCAGCACACACAAGATAAAGTTAAGTAAAATTTTTAAAGAAGCCATATGGAGCAGTGTACATGTAACCCCAGCATTTGACATGGAGATGGTGGATCCTGGCCCCTCACTAGTCAGCCACTTAGCGTAATTGGTGAGTTCAAAGTTCACTGAGGTCTCTGTATCATAGTACTGAGAAAGCAATAAAGCTAGACTGGGATTTTGACCTCTGGCCTTCACATGTACACACAGAGGCAAGCACACCCATATACATACATACACCACACTATCTTCCTCAAAGTGTTCCAAATTTCTACTAGCTAGCTATCCTTCCAACTAATAGCCCAGTTGGAAGAGTCTCAGTAGAGTCTCTAGTTACTGTAAGAAATTATCAAAAAGACACAAAACCTTCCACAGTAGCCGAAAATATTTAGCAGATTTGGACAGCCATTTCTTTTGTTGTTGTTGTTGCTTGGATTTTGTTTTGTTTTGTTTTATGGTTTTTGGCAGTTCTGCAACTTTATTTGACATTCAGCAGGTTAGTTCTCATCCTCATTGACTGTCTGTCGATGTTTGAATGTGATGACAGGCAAGTAGTTACCAATGAGTAGAGCCTGTTTGGTGAAACATCATTTTTGTTATGTTTTTAGGACAAACGTCCTTGGGTTCGATACCAAATACTCCTTATCCCTTGGCCAAGACAAATAGTATATGTGCACATTTGGAGTCCCTGCCTCCTTCATGGCAAATTTCCAAATTCCTCTGAAAGCCTGAGAAGCACGCTTCTTGAAGCTCACTCCATGGATGTGCTTGTGAATATTGATGGTGTGTTTTCAGATCTTCACCTCATCGATGGCAGAACTGCCCTTCTTTTTCTCGCTACTTTTGTTTGCAGGAGCCATTCTGCTCGGCCCAAGTTGGAAGGCAGTCATTTCTTTTAAATCTCTTATCTCTAAAGCACAGAATCTTGGAGGAAATATAGGACCAGTAAGTTTCTTAGATAAGGATAAAGGATCCACCAAAATGTGGCATTGAATGAGGATGTTAGAAAAGAATGTTCAAGAGCTGGGTGTGGTGGCGCACGCCTTTAATCCCAGCACTCAGGGAGGCAGAGGCAGGCGGTTGGCTGTTGAATTCAAAGCCAGCCTAGTCTACAAAGTAAGTCCAAGATAACCAAGGACACAAAGGGAAAACTGTCTCAGAAAAACATAAAATAACAAACACATATACATGCACACACAGACACACACATCATACACACACACACACATACACACACATACATATACAAAGACACACATAGACACACACGCATACACACAAACATATATACATACACACAAACATACACATACATACACACATATGCACACATACATACACATCCACGCATATACACACACATACACACACATACACCCACATATACACATATACACATACACACACATACATACACACAGACACATACACACACATACACAAACATACACCAACTATATAAATAAATAAGATACATTTTTAAAACTTAGACCCAATGAAGATCGAAGAAGTAGATATAGAAATAATGGCAACTGTTCATGCAGGCATCCTGCTTCCATGTTTCTCAGTTTTCTTCTCCGCAGATTTCACTGTGATCCTGACTGTAATTATAATAGTAAATGTAGATCAAATGCACACTGGTCTGGCCTTGCTCTAAATAAATGATTTGCTTAGGCTGTTTCTGCATGCAAAAGTTGGTGCAAGGGTTCTCATTTAAAAGACAAGAAAACAGAAGCACTCGCTTTAACTATGATCTGTATTCTGTAGGACAAGCTTGGTGAGTTTCTTCAGGTGAAACTCGGTAAACTCTGGAGTAATAAATACTAAGAAATTGGCGGGACCTTTGAAATCTCCTATCCCTTTCAGCATCAGTCTAAAGGCTGGTCCCTTTACAAGTGAGTTTTTAATCTACTCTCTGGCTGGAGCAGGTTTTCAGTAGAGACTCTCTGCCTCGTGTCAAGCAGCTTTGTAGACTAGGTGAGAAGTGGAGAAATTCTCACACAGTTTGTGTTCCAATAGTCTGCTTTTTTTTCCTTCATCCTCAAAATCCTATCAATAGTCAGAATACATTTTAGAAAGTGCGTTGTAGAATGTGGCGATACTGGCAGAGGACTTGCCTAGCACTAGCAAATCCTTGGGGTTCAGTCCCCAGCACTGCGCCAAAAGAAAAAGAGCAAGCAAACAAACAAACCCCAGAAAGGAGCTAAGTACAACTACGTATCCTGGCTCTGGTCCATGTGGTGACACAGGAGCTAACTCAGGGTAGATGACATGACTCCCTGGCTCTGAGGGGTCAGGGGGAATCCTAATGATCCTCTCAAAACAAGAGTAATCCTCTCAAAGAGTAAGAGTCTTCCATTTTAAATTGAGTTTATGCAGAAATGAGCCCCAAGTTTCGGAAAGGAGAGTGCCACTCCAACAAAAGATTCTGTTTACAACCCAGCATGCTGGGCCATGACTCCAATGGTTAGTTAGACTTAGTTTTTTTTGGTATCGTGTCTCTCATTGCAAAATTCTTACAGTCGAAGAAAGATCTCATAAAAATGCACATAGTCACACACAACTTTTTCATCCAACCTCAGAAAGTGTATAGCCCTAAGGAATATTATAGCTGTCACGCTCTCTGCAAATGATCATATACCCAGATTAAGGACGATCAGGCGCGAGCCAAAGGCTGAGATGTGCTGTGTGTTGGGAGAGGGATGACAGATGTAAACGCATGATCTCAGGGCACCACTCACTGCTCTTTATCAGATGTTGAGTTACATGGTACAGAGTGTTCATTTTAACAGCCTTCCAGAACAGGGGAGAAGTATTTTCTAAGGACCTGGCCACTAGCCTCCTTTTTATTTTGCAATGATAGATCTTTGGGGGACAAGTCTCTCTTGCAGAATAAAGATGAGAATGAGCCATGTTCACCTGTAATATAAGAAGACAGGACATTGCCAGTGAAGATGAGGGCCATTACAGCTTCTGAGCCTTGAGGAGAACACCCAGCTGTTGAGTGACAGATGAGCTTGGAAAGGGGAAGAGATGCTCCACAGTGCAATTCTCGACACTGGGTCTTCCTGCCTGAGTTGATTTTCTGTCCCCTACTATGGCATAACTACATGGATGGAGCCAAAAGCTGAAACATAAAGGGACAAGGAAGAGAATGCTAATCTCACAACAGCAGCCTCACGCTCTGCTGTGAAAGGAGGCTGATGCAGCAAGGAGCAGCAGATTAAATGGGAAGCCAAAGCAGGAAGAAAATCATATTAAGCCATTAAAAAATAAAGATAGAGGAATGTCACAATGCCAATTATTTGCAGAAAAAGCACAACATTATTAGGGACCTTTCAACACTGAGATGAGCGAGGTCTCCTTTAGATGTACAAAAAGGGGTCTTTTGTTCTCAGCATATATTTTAAATTAAACGCTATTGTATAATTAATAGCCTCTAACTTTATGCATGAAAGAAAAGTACAAAGTCGTATGACTATTTTAATCCCCAAAGCCACTTCGGAATCTCGAAAACAAGGCCGACTATGTCTTCTAAGCTATAAGAAATAAGTTACCCAAGTTTACATTATCTTGATTATTAAAAGTCAAGTTCTTAGGCCATTCTGATCACTGGAATTGAAAAAAAAATTCTTAAAGCTAGAGACTGGAAAGATGTCTCAGGATTTATAAGCATTTATTGCTCTTGCAGAAGACCCAGCTTCCGTCCCAGCATCTATGTGGTGGTTCATAACCTGTAACTCTACTTACAGAGGATCCAACACATTTTTGGGACTATACAGGCATATTTCATACATAAATACATGCCAGTATCCATGCATGCATACATACATACACACATATATACACATATATTAATACAGATAAATTATTAAAGGTAAAGTCTGAAGCATCATTTTAAGTACTCTGAAAATAAAGGTACTAAAATATGGGAGTGGCTTAGTCCTACCCTCTACTCAGTGGCTCCAGAGAAGACTGTCCTAAAAAAGTAAACTTCCAGAGACGTAGCCACATTCTCTCCCCTCCTAGTTCATCCGTCAAGCTACTGACAGCCCAAAATCCTTGCCGTAGGGTGAGAGAGGAGGGAGGAGAAGGCACCAGGTTCCCAGGGAAGCCTGACCTCACCGTGGCTTCTCACACTTGGTGGGATCTTGCCCTTTACTCCCGCTATAGCTCCCAGATCCCCAGCACAGACTTCCAGTTCATTAAAATGTTGGAACGTATAAAGAAATGACACCAAAATGAAGTGAACTTGAACTCCACCTTTGTATGCACAAAGAGTTGCCCATGTCTCCTTTACAGGTTCATCTTATGCATAACTTTGTCTAAATAGAAAAATAAATGACTGACAAGGTTTAAAGAAATAATTTTTTTTCATTTAGTTGTCTTTATTGTTTTTCTTTGTAGTGATTCAGGATACACTTGGATCCCCCAACGGAACAAGACTTTAGATACAATAAGACACAATAAAACAAAGGAAAACAGGAATTCTAATTCTTGTACTTTTGAGAATGAAGAGATTGGCAGATAATCTAAATTATGAATAACCATTTGGGTCAATTCATCCCCTCCGTTCATTCCTAAGTCTCTCACTTCATAGTCCCCCAGGTCCTGTAAATCATGCCATGCTGGTGCAAAACCCCAGGCTTCATCTCCACGGTGACTTGGAAGAATTGGAGGGGGGGATTCTTATTATGCGTTATTATTTCTATTATTATGGCCAAGATATTGCTCACTGGTGAGTAGCAGGTCAGCAGAGAGTGAACACCTGCTGCTGCCTAAGCTTCACAAGAGTAACTGTGTACTTTTGCACTGACTCTCAACTTTACTAGAGGAATGTTGTAGGTTAGAGTCAGCATGACCTTTATAGCCTCCCTTAGCCTCATTTGTCCATTCATTCCTCATTCAGATAGTATTTATAAAATTAAAATCAACTTCCTGAATAATTACTCATATTAAGTTTTATGTGTTCACCTGTTCCTCAACTTCGGGGTGAATGGGAGCACCCAAATGCTAATGGCCATTGATTACATTCAAGGAAACCATAGCTCTTCCACAGTCTTACTGTCACTAGTAATGAGTACGTTCCCGTTTTCATATTCACAAAATGAGTATGGTCATGTATGTATCAAATGAGTTCTTGTATCTAATTTACACACATTCGTTGAGCTCTTCAGTGGGTGAGCATTTGTGATACACAGGCAGTGTGAAGTCTTCGGGGAGAACCCATAGCAAGCATGTGCTCTTATTACTAACATGTCCTAAGTGCTCTTGGCGGAGCTGACAGTGAACAAAGATTTGGAGGAGCACCTAAGGGCAGAGTCTAAATTGTTACTGGCCAGAAGGAATGCTTTGGGAGGATTTCACAGAGGCATTAGCATCCGAGAAGACAGATAAAGAAAAGAGAGACGAGTGTTATAATGAGGACTAGGGCTGGAAGGTCTTGCTACCATGGAATGGACATCAAGAGTAAGCCCCGGGGGGAACTCCAGAGTGTGGCACATTGAAGTTTTGCCAGTAGGCGGCCTCAAGTCAGACAAGGGTGTAGTGAGAGTATGACGTGAGGCAGACAGATGGGATGAGACTCCACTGTAGATGCTGGAGTGGTAGAAGCAGTCCGACCAGGAAGAACATGCCTTCCTGACAGAGTTGGTTTCATGGTCTGAAGACACAAAAAGTCACTCGGCAGTACCCAGGAGGGATGCAACATCCTTGGCTTTGCACCTGGGTGAACACACACTAACCGAATTGAAAGTCAGGTCTGATAGACATCGTCAGTCATCCAGGAAGTTCTGAAAAGTGGCACGTTGTTTATTCAATCTCTTACCTCCTAATGGCCGGAATAACACATCCGCTCTCCGTGAGGAGTACTCACATCCGCTCTCCTTGGGGAGTACTTTCCTCTGAGTTTTCCCTGGCTGGTGGACAGTGAATATCTTCTAAAACATCCATAAATTGTGTTTCTGAGCAGTGGAAGAAACTGTGACTTCAACAAGGTAACTTGCGAGAGATAGCCAGTGACTACTGACAGGCTCCAAAGGCACTTGGGCTTCAAGGCTTCTGAGCTTCCGTTTCCTCATCAGCCCATCATTGTGAGGTCCTGCGACTCAGATGGGCACATCAAATACTTAACTCTTCTCAGTAACAGGGGACACTCATTGGCCACCCTCACTACCCATTATCAGAACATTAAATGGCCATCTTTCTGCTGTCATTCACAGAAAGGCCACCACCTGAGGTGGAAGCTGCAGACAAGACACACCCACACAGAACCGACTTCAGATGGAACCAACAATCTAGAGTTCAGATGCTTCTCTTATCGTCTTGCTGTGCTGAGCAGCATGACATTGGTGTCAGCAACAGAGAAGCAGCTTCATCCGTGACTTCTGAACAAACTGAATCTGAAATGCTATTGTTCTGACCAGGAATGCGCTCTAGAGCCAGTGAGGACAAGAGTGATGAGATCATTTGTTTTATCTGATAAGGTTTGAGGACATGGACTTGCACAACAGAGCATCTTACTTCTTTGGAAGACATTTTGGAATCACCAATTAGCCTGGGAACGTTAGTCATCATTTACTAATAATCACCCTGAAAGAGGCAAATGCTCTGACTGTAGGTGAGTCACTGGCCTGGGTATCAGACAGGCAGGAAAGCCAATTGGTTCTCTCACCTCCTTCCCTACGAACTTCTCCAAGATGAAGAACATGCTCATATAAAAAGACCCGACTCTCAGGACCCCATCCTTCATACAAAGTCCCACCCAGGATCCTGTTCTTTTTTCAGTAGACCTAGATTTTGAAACCCACCTTGCTATAGCAGCATCTATAATACTGTTTTGAAACGTATTTCCTTCTTTTCCTCTACTTTTTCCACTCTTGTTGGGGCTAGCATGTAAGACTATAATCCTCTGCATTTTGAAAAAGGTTTATCAGGTGAGTCTTTAAAATATTTAACAGCTATCATGAATATTAGTGCCACAGTACAGGTAAGCTATTCTGTAAATGTGACAATAGAGTGCCTGGGGTGATGGCTCAGTCTATAAATTGCCTGTCACACAAACACGATGACCTGAGAAGCCCACACTAAAAACTCCCACACAGATACAGACAATGACAGCTGAAACTGTTCTGTGGCACACACACACACACACACACACACACACACACACACACACACACACACACACACATTAAAGTGGCTGATGTAGTGGCCCATGCCAGTATTTGAAATTCCGAAGTACTCAAAAATCAAAGCAAAAACAATCACATTTCTTTCAAGTTGTATTTGTCATCTGTTTGTTATATAGTTTCCTGTGCTGTCACCAGCAATGATAATAACTGTATTCAGACTAACAACAGTATTTATTGAAGGATTTCAGTGGCCCTTAGCAAGTGGAGCTTTACAATTCTGCTAGTCAATCTTACCAACAAATCTTCTCCATATCTAGTAATATTAGCCACATATTCCCAATGGAAAAACTATAATATAATGAAATTCAATAACTTGTAAGTGGTCACAGGCTTCAAAAGCGGTAGAGCCACAAACTCACTAACTCTATGCTCCATTGCCTTTACCATTATGCTGTGTCACAATAAATGCATACACATATATGAAATATACACACTTAACTTAAAGAAAATTCTGGTTATGGTATGAAAAGCATACATACTTAAAGTATAGAAAAATGTGGAGCCAACATGTCTTGTGAAGGAGCAGATAGTGAAATCATTACAACTTCAGCTTCACCAATTGTAGAAGTTCCAGGCAAGTGAGAAAACCCAACTCAAAATCAAACAAACAAGCAATAAAACAAACAAACAAACAAACAAAATGGATGGGCTACCTGTGGAAGATCTGAGGTTGATCTCTGGCTTCCATGTACACACGCAAATGAGCACATACACCGGTGGGCAAATTCACACCTATAGAAATACACAAGTATAAAAAGAAGAAGAAAGGAAGGAAAAGAAGAGGGAAGGAGGGAGGGAAGGAAGGAAATGAGAGAAAGGTGGAGAGTGAAAGGGGACAGGTAAAAAGAAACACAGGAGAAAGAAAAATAAAAATAATGAGAGAAAGATTAATAAAGAGGAAAGAATGAAAGAAGGAAGGAAGTAATGAAGGAAGGAAGGAAAGAAGGAAGGAGGGGAGAGGAAGGAAGGGAAGGATGTGAGGGAAAGGTGAAGAGAGAAGGGGGACAGGAAGAAAGAAAGGTAGGGGGAAAGAAAAATAATTAAAAAGAGAGGAAGATGAATAAAGAGGAAGAAAGGAAGGAAGGAGGGGGAAGGGAAGGGAAGAAATAAAGGAAGACAGCCATGGAAGCTTTTTTAGGGACAGAGAGGAAGAGAATATGGATGTGAAAACGCATATGCAAACCAGTAAAAGAATGCACAAGGTCAAAATTAGTGCTAGGCCAGGCTGGGACAGACAGTGCCAACACTTGTCTTTGTCACATGAAAAGATAGGATGGACACAGGATCCTCTTGATACCATCAAAGCCACATATAGCAAGCATAATGTCTGGCAAGTAACTTGGTTTCAATACACACCCATCTCTGTGACTGATATAAAGTGATCATATTGAACGTTGCTCTGTTGGCTAGAGATCATTTGCCTGAAGTATAATAACACTATGTTTGACACAGAAGACCACTGATAAAATACAATTATTTTTGCATCTCCTTGCATTTATCACAGTGATGGTCTCATTGTATAAAATGACTTTGATGTTCTCACTGTGTTTTCTCAGAGGCAATGTATTTTTGCAAAAGAAAATCATTTTTGCTAGGTTTTGTAACATGAATTAGAGGGCTGAAGAAATGGTTCAGCAGTTAACAGTGCTTACTGCTCTTTCTGAGGACTCACATTTGGTTACCAGCACCCACATATGGCCGTTCACAATCACCTGTAACTACAGGCGCAGGAGAACTGACTCCATCTTCAGGTCTGCAAGGGCAGTGTATTCACACGTAGGCATGCACGTGAGCGCACACACACAGACACACACGTACATACACATTTTAAAATCACGCTTTTAAATAATTTTAAAATCGTGAACTAATGCCATTTGATAGAGAGTTTGATTTGGATCCCAGAATTGCCCAGCTAAGAGTGGTAGTGCACACCTGTCACCCCTGAACTTAGGCAGAAGAAACAGAAGGACCAGAACGTCAAAGTTAGGTGGCTGTCTAGTGTAGGTAGATACCTGGCTTGAGGCAAGGCTGGCCTACATGAGATCATATCTAAAGAAACCAGGAACTGAGTCTTTTCAAGTATAAATGTATGGAATCATTTACAACCTAATCATCCCGCACTAGCTTCTGGTGTGTTTACGTCCATTTTCTTATAATGGATACGACGCTGGACTATGGTACATATTCACGTATATAGATGTATAGACACACATACATATATATATATATAGTACATATATGCATATGCATATATACATGAATATATATGTATTATGTACACCTTGCATTTGTTTTTAATCATCTCTTGATTTTGCTGAGTGATATTGCAGAAAGTGACAGTGTGCTCTTCCAGATCTAGTTCAAAATGATCCTTAGCTATTTCAAAGTTCATTTCACATAAGAGTTAAAGATTTTACACATATATGCAAACATAAGCAAGCACACACACACACATACACACACACACACACACACACACATACTCACTCACATCTTACAAAGTATCAGGCTGTGTTCTTTTGCTCAAAAAGAGATTCTTGGCTGCTAAAATGCAGCCTCTGTCTTCAGCCTCATAGTGCTTGGTAGAACAGCTGGAAGGACACAAATAGTCTGAAAGGAAGCATTGCCAGATCTGATTGCAATTTCAGGATGCTGTCTGACCTGTCAGTGCACCACAGAACCCAACATTGACCATCTTTCACACCATTCCAAAGTGATCTGGCTTGGGAAGGCTGGTCCTCACATCGGATGCACAGCTTCAAGTGCAGAAGTCTGAAATCTGTTACCTAGCCTCACGGTCCTCAGTGAAATCCCTGTGTGCACTTTCCCACTCATCCACTTGGCCTGTCGTTCCTAGTCACTCTGAGAGCATTCTGTAACCTGTGAAACAGAAGGAAAGCTTTGAAAACAGAATCAAGGCCTTTTCTTAGGGATACACAATGTTGACAGAAATATACTCCAGAGGAATTTAATGCAGCTTTTTTTGGGTCCCTGGCACAGTTTCTTTCGTGCATCAGTAAGTGAAAAATGAGCACGGGAAACTCCTGACAGTAGAACAGGGCTGAGGAGAGCCCTTGCCTCCAAGCCAACGATTAGGTTCTACTGTACAAACAGAGAGATGTCTGTGAACTCCTCACCTCTGCAAGGTAAACACTGAGAAGGGAACACCCTCCCACGGGGGCTTTGAAGCATTCACCTTGTAAACGGGAAAAGGACGGCTTTAAAGAATTCTTCATGCAGAGAAAAGAGGAAGCTCTTTGAAGTCGGGCTAATTCTGGGTCACTGTGAAATCGGCCATGCTTCTGTCTACAAGCACTTCTGACCCTGTTGGACCAGAAACAATAGGACCACAACGAGGTGCTTTTTCTCTCTTCTCCCTTCATCTGTTTGAATAAAAATGGGAAGTAAAATCTGCAGAGAAGACTTAAAACCCCTAACTACCAAGAGGCAGCTCCCTGGGAACGCTTCCTTGGCTCTTTCTCCTTCCTTAAACTAACAGGTATTCAATTAGAATGGATGTGGAACTCCAAGCGGATGCATTAAAAGCTTGGGCTGTGGATGTAGCTCAATGGCACAGCACTTGGCTGCCATGCAAAGGATCCTGGGGGAGGGGGGGGAATCAGCTACACAGCATTGTGGGTAATAAGTAGAATGCATTTGCTTTGAACATACAATTGGAAGATAGAAAACAGCAAAGCTCTGCGAACCAAAGATTTCCAGAAAATATGAGTTATTTGCTTTTGATGAATTTAATAGTCACAGGCAGGCTCCTCCCTCTGATGTAAAGACCGGTAGCAACTACAATAGGCATCCAAGACTCTCTAGAGCAGCAGTTCTCTACTTTCCTGTTGCTGTAACCCTTTAATACAGTTCTCATGTTGTCGTGACCCCAGCCATAAAAGTATTTCATTGCTACTTCATAGCTTTAACTTTGCTACCGTTGTGCATCATAATGCAGGTATTTGATATGCAGGATATCTGATGTGCAACCTCCTAATGGGTTGAAAGCTGCTGCTCTAGAAAGTACTTCTCCAAGACAGTTATGAAATCCATAACAGAAATAACGCTATTGATTCTTCTGTCTGTCCAGCTATCTACACAAGCTTGGCAGCCTACAAACCCAATCATCCTCCGACGTTACAGCTCCTACAGATACTCGAAGACAACATTTACTATCCCCATTGTTCAGCCATATGGCGAAGAGGAGAAGAACAGGCATTTCAATAACCCAAGTATGAGTTTAGGTGATTTTCACAAAACCTTTGAAGTTTTACAGTATTGGAAACGCTAAGTATTTTGTTGTTGTTGTACTATTATTGCTCTTGATTTTTGGAGAATGTTTTGTTGGAGGAAGTGGAGGTGTGTGGCTTCCATTCCTGCTGGTAAGAATGTCTTGGGGATGGCAAGTGGGTTTGACTGGCAAGAAGCTAACAGGGACAGGTTATAGAATTGCTTGCCATGTTGGACACACACCTTTGACTCATGGGAAAATACACTCCTCACAATGGGTTCCCTATGCTCTGGCTCTGAGTTGCTCAGTTGCCATACCACAGATGGATATAAATATGGGCAAACTGAATTGACAACTGGCATGATTTTTAATTAATTTCACAGAGGCTTAAGCTGTAAGGTCTTCAGAGAGTCAATACCACTTCCTTAAAGTACTAACACTATAGACAAGCAACTGTATAAATATGCTGTATCTTGCTTCATACCTGAGAAAACTGAAAATCTTTGTTAGGATCTAATACAATTTCAAATTATTATGAACCATCTTCCTTATAACCTAATTGTATGGAAAATACTGAATAAATCTATACAGTGTTGTTTTCAAGACAAAGCTGCATATATTAACAGACAGGGCTCATAGTTGGCATCCCGTCTTGAGATCTGAATGACGTCATGAAGATGCAGCAAGATTTGGGCAAACATGTTTGAATGGCTGGTTTGTGTCTAGCCCCCATGGGTCGGCTCCAACTCTTATGCCCTACTTTATTCTTACTATAAGCCTTCACTTCTACTCTTCATGGAGTATTTCCTTTTGATTTAGGCCAGGTAACATCTTATAGATGTACTTACATTTTCCCAAACTTACAAATTGCTGTACTGAGTTCAATTCAAATCAGGCAAGTGGCGAGTGAAAGTGACTTTTTTCTAGCAGTGAGTACTGCTTACCTAGGAGAACTAGAACTTGAGCCTTGTTAGCCAAAATCTAACTTCTGTCCTTTCTCCCTCACATCATGCAAGTATCTGTACAGGCATTCCCCAAATGACAGGTAGATCATATTCCCATACTTTGTTTTGAAACCTGAATTTAATCCCTACAGAAACAATGTTATAAATGGCAGTTAAATTCCTTCCCAGTATAGGAAAGACAATTTAACCCGTGATGTAAATGAATCACTGTAGACTTGCTGGACAGAATTCTGGGACCTAGAAATAGGAGACTTGTGGTGACAGCCCTTCAAACTACCAGACGTGTTTGAATTTTTATAAAAGGGGCTTACTGTGCCAGGACGAAGGGAGAAGTAGTGAAGTGATGTGTAATGTTTCAGAAGGCACTGGAAAATAGCCAGTGTGCTGAGCAGAGTTTAGGCAACAAGCAACGATTCCTAGAAATCTACAACCAAGGCTATTTCCTTCGAAAGCTCTCTGTTTCGTGTCTTTTCTTTTACATCTAAGTAAAGCCCACTGTACAAAGAGCAAATGCTGACGATAGAAACATATAGCTAACTCACAGAGTTATCACACAGAAAGTGTCAACGCTTTAATATTCAAGAAAATAAACATTCTCATCTTTGTAAGATACAACTTTGCTGGCCCTCTCTCAACACTCACCCCCAAACTCCTGCTGGATTCACAAAGGAAGTAAGTTTCTGCCTCTCTATAGAGCAATAGTTTATGGTTTTTATGCATCTATGGTCTATGCACGCACTACTAAATTATTTCATGAAGTCTTGCCCATTTTTTGTTATACATAGATAAGATTGCTTATTAAGCTTGATTTAGAGTTCATCCTTTTTTTCTCTCTCTCTCAAGAATATGTTTGTGGAATTGAGTTCCTTTATTTTGATCCAAGTATACATTCACTTGGCTTTATTTATAAGAATGCCATTTTGGGTGGAATATTTGGGTTTTTACATGGAGAAATCACATTGCAATGAATATGCTTACTTATGTCAAACATTTTCACTGTCCCCACACCAAAGAGCAAAACTGCAGGTAACAGTAAATGCCAAGGTTTAGTTTTAATGCATGATACAAAAATACCCACTGAAAAGTTTTCACAGCAATATATCAGACTTCCAGTGTCCAGTAGCTGTCCCCAGAGCTTAGCTTTCATTTGGGCCATTCTGAAGAATAGGGATGTTTTGTGTTCTTAAGCAGCATGTTCTTGATTGTTAGTGATGTCGAACATATCTGCTAACACCAGTGCCCAGTTGGATGCTTTCATTTCTAAAAGTACAAATGTAAGGTCCTTTGACACTTACCTGTTCCATTATGTGCCTTTTGTGCATTTGGTTTGTTGGAGTTCATTGTTGATTTTATTTTTATGTATTATATGTGCTCTTAAAATTCCTCTCCATGATATAAATTCTTCATTTCTGATGTCTTTTGATGAACAGAAACTCTTGGACTAATGAAATGCCGGAGCATGTATAGATGCTTGCCTCTGAGCCTGACAAGTGAGTTCAGTCTGTGGGCCCTACATGGTAGAAGGAGAGAACTGATTCCCTCAAATTGTCCTCTGACTTATACACACATGCATATGCACAAATAAGTAGATGTATCTTTAATTAGAGAAGTTATTATATTTTTAAAATAAATCCATCACTGTCAGAAAATATTCATATATGTATTTATAAACCCTATTCTATTTAGTTGTATTTCCTCGTTGCAATACAAGTCCATACATTTATGAAAATAGCTTGGTACTTAGTAGTGCACATGCCCCATCTGTTTCTTATTCATATATTTTTTCTAGTCTGATCTTTCTCTTACTTTTATAATTCAGTTTTTTAAAATCCCTGCTTCTCTTCCTCAGCTACTTTTCCTCTGTTCTCATGCTATTTTATACACACACATAAACACATGCACACACAGTTTGTGAGGTTTTTATTCTCAAAAAATAGAAATGTTAGCAATTTAATAATATTTGAATCTTTTTAATGATATGTCCTGTATGTATCTAGGTCTTTACATTTTCTCAACAATCTTTTCAATTTTCCAGCAAAAAAAAAGAGGAAAGATTTTTAAACATATTTTTCAATTTTATTTTTATATATTTCATGTTACTAAGCCTAAAAAACATAAATGTTTTATAATTTATATTATAAAAGTCTATACTTTTACATTTAGAAATTCAAGTCTAATGGATTTATTAAGATTTTATTCACATACAATAATGTATACATGCTTAAAATGTAAAGTGTGATTAGTATTGACACATGCAGGCACCCAAGAGACTGTCACAAAGTCAAGATAATGAACATATCCATCACTCCTAAAGTTTCCTAATGCCCTTCAGTAACACTCCTAACCCTTCCCTCATGACCTTCGGCCCCTTGTCAAGCACTAACTTCTTTTTAACTATATATGAGTTTGCCTTTTCTAGAGTTCTATTATTTATGGAGACATACAGAGTGCACCTTTTTTTAGTCTGGCTTCTTTCACTCACTTTAGTTATTTTGAGATCTACTCAAGTTGTTGCCTCACAAACAGATCAGTTCCTCCGTTTGTGAGAAGTATCACATGTGTGGACAGGTCACAATTTCTTTGTCCATTTATTCATTTTTCAGCAGTTGATTTGTTTCCAGGTTGGGGCATTGTAAGGAAAGCTACATCTGTGGACAGGTCTGTGTACGGGCACATGCTTGTGGTTTTCATGCATAAATACCTACATGTGGGTTGAATAAAGCACATGGTATACTTTAACTTTGAGGGGCTATTGTGTGTTGGGATCACTTCATATTCTGATAAGTCAATCAGAGAGCTTCTGCTGGTCCACATGAATATCAGTCCTCTTCATTTTTTCCACTTCACTAAATTTAGTCAATATATCTTAGCTAATTCTTCTACTTAATAATATTTATGCAAACATTCATGTAACAAGTTTATTTCCATTCATTGAATTTCTCTGGGAAAATATATATTCAAATATTTTACCCAATGTGTTTACTGAATAGTTTTTCTTTCTTTTTATTAAATTTTCAAGTCTTTATATATTATATACACAAATCCTTTGACAAATACTGATTTGAAAGTTTTGTCTCCTTATAGGTGTACTCTCTTGCTTTCAGAACTTTTTTAAACTCTTAAGCATTTTTAAAAGTTCTTTTTAAAACTCTCTCACTAGCCCACCCACCCTGAAATATTCAGAAAGTTATAATTGAATTACAGTCTTCTATTTTCTCTTATGAGTCATGCTTTTGTTACGGAAGCTGAGAAAGCTTTGCCTAATCCTAGGTACCATGGATTCAACTCTACCTGCTCCAAATGTATATGTTTAATACTTAACCCCAAACAGGACTGCATTTGTAGATGATTAAGGTTAATGGGGTCAAAGGGATAGAGCTTGAATCAGTAGGATTAGTGTCCTCATAAGAAAAAGAACACAGCCCTCCTCCCTTTTCTGTCATCTTCACATGAAGACACAATAGAGCGCACACTACAACCCAGAAGGTAAGCCCCCACCAGACAGCTAGTGTGTTAGTGTTTTAATCTTGAACTTGACCACCTTCAAAAGTGTGAGGAACTCTCATTAAGCTAGAGTTCATGGAATTTTATTTGAGCAGTTCAAACAATTGAATTCACTGATTAAAACAACAACAACAACAACAAAACCAAAAACCAGTTTAACCTATGTTTTCTTCGAATGAGTTTGTAGTCACAGTGGCTACTAAAATAACACTCAGAGTCTCGGGGAAGGGTGAAGCTCAGTGACAGAACGTTTGCCTTGTGTACCTAAGGCTCCCAGATTAAATCCATATTGTAAAAAAATATACAAGAAATATTTTTAAAAATAGAACTCAGACATACAATCTATTTTGAGTTAACTTTTGTATAATGTGTGATCTGTGAATCAGAATAATAAAAACTCAAAAAATTGAGTGTGGACTGAGCACTCCCTTTTCATTCAAGTAGGACAAATCTGTTTTGTTAATGATCAAGACCCTCCTGGCCTACCAACGACATCTGTCCAGTTCTTCAATACAGTCCAATTTGTCCAGTGTCTTACGCACACACACACACACACACACACACACACACACACACACACACACACACACATATTGCTCTAAATCTTGTTGAAATACTGCCCCCCAATCCTCACCTAACACCACTTTTGGAACTGGACTTCTGTGAATCCTATTCTCCCTATTTTGAACAAGTCTGATCTTTCTAGGTCTTTCTGCCCATTATGGTCCCTGACACCTACTGACTTGTACCAGCCAAGATAACTCATTTTTGACATCACTCCCTCTGGGAAACCTTTCCTCAGAACAAAAGAACACCCCTTCCAGTATTCCATCTGAGTCACCCCAAAGCAGCACTTTCAGGAAGACACTCTACTCATATCTTTATTAGTAGGTCTCTTATGCTTAAGTCTTAGTTTCTCAAGAAGAAAACTAGTATATCTGGTAAGATGGCTCAGTGGGTAAAGGAACTTATTACCAAGCCCTGGAACCAATACAATATAAGGAAAGAACTAACTCCAGTGAGTTGTCTTTGCCCTACACATACACACACACATACACACACACACACACACACACACACACACACACACACACACACACACCAAATAATAATAATAGCAATAGTAATAATACATAAATACATTTAATTTAAAAGTTTCAAAGAGACTATTAATTCAATGCTTACCTATTTTTTTCAAAGCTCCCAGGCTCTCAATGAATTTTGAATAAATGACAAAATCAGAACTAGATTAATATAGGTGAAAATAATAGGGAATTATTTAAAATTGCCCAAGTGCCAAGTTATAACAATATAAAAATGAATATCATAGAATATATTGTCAAGCACCAATCAGAAAAAGTTTAGCACACCATGGTAAATCGTCAAAAAAAAAAAATCGAAAAAGAGTAAAGATAGTGTCCATCTTCCAGAAGAAGAAACAAGAAATATTGGCCACCCTAAAACACAATGCCAAGGGAGTCACTGAGACAAGTCATCAGAATGATCAATTTGCAATCACCGAAGAGCATAACAGACTGGGTAGCAACCAACGAGGCTTTTAAAGGAACAAATCATGCCAGACCGATTTAATTTCCCTCTATGATGGAGTGGCAGACCTTGTAGATAAAAAGGATGCAGAAGATGTAATCTCTCCAGACTTCTGTAAGCCTTTGATTCTGTCCGACCTGACATTCTCATCAACAAACTGGGGAGATCTAATCTAAACCACACAACTGTTTAAAGGATGCACAGCCCACTGGACAGAGGCATCCAGAAAGCAGTTGGCAAAGGCTTTGCGTTACCTCAAGAGAACATTCCTGGCAACAGTTTTGCAGAGTGGCTGGAATCATTTGGCTATTTTACAGTCAAACAGGTGATTGCAACACGTCAAGACGTGTGTGAAATGAAGGACAAGTTCATACGGGACCAAAGGACTGCTGCTAGATAGAAGTATTTGTCCTAAAACAAATAAGTAAGTAAATAAATTCCTTAAGCGTGGCTCCTGTTTCTAAATATTTCAGTCTCCACCTGCGACTACATCCATAGTAGTACGCACCGCCCCTAAGACCACAGTTATGACCTGTGTTGTTTTCCTGAGTGAAAACTCTGCTAATCAGTGCCCTGGCATATCTGCCTATGCCATCTGCTTAGTCTGTATTGCGTAGAATGTCCATCTGACGTCCTTTCCCAGTTCCCTTAACCGCGCTTCCCCCGTCTTCTTGTTTAACGTCTATACATCACTCTTTACTCACTCACAGCCTCTGCCAACCTACTCTCATCCGTGATTTCTTCCCTTGCTCGCTATTCTGAAGGAGGGGCGAGATACCGTGAATGGGAACTCAAGACGATGAGAAAGTGAGGAAATATGGAAATGGTAAAGGCCACGAATCATCAACCAGGCACTAGGACTTTTTAAATGTTTTCTTTGATAATTTCATGCAGGTATATGACCTTCCTAAAAAATTTTCCATCCTACTTTACCATCCTCTAAGTTTGCTTGCATAAGTGCAGGGGGTGTGGATGGGGTGGTGTTATCAACTAGAGCATGGGCAACTAATCCGTGGATACACCACTGAGGGGAAAATGCCACCCCTTTTCCTCTTCCTCTACAACCTTAACAGTCAATGGCTCCTCTTGGAGGGGTGGGGCCTCCAAGTCCCCCTCCCCCATCTGTAATAAGATGTCGAAGAGTCGGGTTTTGGGGAGGAATGCACAGCTGCTGATTTCAGGAGTGTAAGGACAGTGCCATGTCCAGAAGACAGCATGTTAAAAGGCCTCCTCTCCACCTCTTCATTCTTGGATTCTTCCCTCCTCTTAGACAGTGCTCCCTGATCCTTGAGAGGGACGATATAATGTCTCACTAGACGGTGCTCCCTGATCCTTGAGAGGGACGATATAATGTCTCACTAGACGGTGCTCCCTGATCCTTGAGAGGGACGATATAATGTCTCACTAGACGGTGCTCCCTGATCCTTGAGAGGGACGATATAATGTCTCACACAGGCCATAGTACTCAGTAAGCACTCGTTTCCCAACACTATGGGCAGTTATAGGACTTTTTTGCAAAAGGGCAGTTGACTGTATTTGGAGATGGGGCTTCCTGGAGCAGAGCTAGCTGCTGAATGAATAGAGGAGACAGGGCAGTATAGAGACTTAGGACTCAGACACAGAGCGAGCTATCAAGACAGCGGCTCAAGCACAAGGCATCAGCTAAGCTAGATGGCAGAAGACACACTTAATTTGAGACCACAAGACCTGCCGTGTATGAGTCTCTGATTAAACAATGGAGATCCCATCTTCTGACTGTAAAATGGGTTTTTACCTAAGTAAGCCATACATGAAAGCAAATTAAAGAAGCTATGTGAGAACACAGCCAACCATAAAGCACTATGCACCCACTGGAGTAGCACCGCTCTGTTTATTGCTGTTTCTATTGTTGTTGCTGTTGTCGTTCAGGACCGTTAGGGGTCCAGGAAGAGGGCTCTCAGCAGATGTGCTCCTATCCTTATTATGTAAGCTTGTGGCCTGAAGATAAAGAGCACTCCACTGTGCTCTCTTGGGGAAAAAATGTTAATTCTCAATTGGCCAATTCAATTAAATGTCCATTCTGAAAAGAACTAACAACTAAATGTAATTTGCATTTTGTAAAAAGAAAAAAAAGAAGAAGAAAACCCTGCAAGTTAGATTTTTGTTAAAGATAACTTCAGCATCCGTTGTTAGTTCTTTGCTGAAATAATCAAACATTGAGCCAGACCTTTGCAACAAATATTACAGATAATGGGAGACCGCAGCATATAAAATAGAGAACTGAGAGCTAGTCAAGAAACTCCAAGCCTGAAATGTTTTCCAGTGTACTTCACTCTAGACGCCTAATACTTTTTATATTTCAATATTTCCAGTTGGAGAACGGCAGAAAAGTGGGGCTAAGCTTTTCAAGTCTTCAATTTACCTTGTATATGTAGATTATAGTTAGTTATCATAAGAATATAGTCACAAGCCTTGTGATTGATGGGTTGGAGGTTTTCCCTACATATTTATCTGGCTGATACATATTATGTCTAAAAAATAAAAACAGGTCAAATTACATTTTCAATTTCACAGGGAGGAAATTCAGATCACCTACATACTCGCATAATGAAAAGCAGGCTGAGATTTTTATTCCTAAAAGAGAACTCTACTGCACCATACTTATTTTTATAGATATCAAAATACATGTGGAGGGGGAGTGGGCATTTTAGGACGAAGAATTGCGCATGGGGGGAGGCATGAACATGAGTTTATGCGCACTTGTACATGGAAGCCTAGGTTAGGCTTCAGGTGTCTTTCTCATAGCTCAATGCCTGATTGTTTGAGATGAAGGTCCCTCACTGAACCAAAGCTCACCAGTTCAGTGGAAGGACCAAACAAACGAGCTCGAGGAACACGTCATTTCCACCTCCCAGTACTGAGGTTACAAATGGTACCACATGCCAGTCGTGTTGTGAGGGTCCTGGGATATGAACCCAGGTCCTTCTGCTTGAACAGCACACACATAACTGATGGAGCCATTCCTCCGGCCTCTGTTGATATATTTTTCAAAACAAGTCCTTAGTGAAGACTGAAAGTATTGCTTCATGAGGCTCCTTAGAAAGTCTTAAGTTCATTTGTGATGAATTGGATATTTATATACTGGGAGTGACACAAGGTGTGGAAAAGGTGATGTTCCATGACCCAATTAGATGAGTCAATGAGCCATTGCTGGGGAAGTCTGAGCACAGGAGGCCTACAGTGCTGGGAGGTGAGTCAGGGAGGTTAAGGAGGTGGGGGTGCATTGCCTAGAACCTGAAGTCACTACCACAGAATTAACCTGCTATGGAGCATAAGCTATAGTTTACGTCGTGAAACATGGAAATAGTTCTATCCTCTCATTGGGTTCAATTCACTTTTTACACACTAATTTCTTTAAATTACATTCAGTTACAAAATATTAATGTGCTATTTAATTCCAATGGCAAACTGCCTAGAGAAGAATGTCTTTAAAAAATCATACTTTTATAGTAAGGTATTGGTTAATGTATATACAGTATATATACTATGCAACTCAAGAGACAGAAATAACCTGCTTACTACACAAGGAAATGTTAGGAACACAATCTACTGAGGTGCCTTTTGTCTTACTTCTAAAGAGAGAAAAGAAATCAATGAATTAGATGAGTGGAGGAGGTGATCAGGCAGGATTAGCTATTCTTATTGTAGTTCATAGTTGAAAAAGTTAGCAGAAACTTTGTAGAAGGAAGGAAGATGAAAACACCTACAAACAACTGCACTTTGATATTTTAGCTTTTACGCGCCAGTGTCTAACTTGCACATTTCTTCACCCTCCCTTGCATCCGTTGTAATGGAAGCCATATTGGCAGAGCTCAGGGGCATCTCTTGATTTTAAAATTAGAATAACCGTTGGACACAAATAGCAATATTTGGTACAGACAGTGGGAGTCTTTGGAGATACCAGAAGAAAATATTCCAGGAAAATACAAGTGGAAATCTCAGTGCCAGGTATGCTAGAGACAGGAAGATCGTAAACTGAGGAACAGGCTGGCCGGCCACACAGTGAGTTGAAGAACTGCCTGCTGCACAGGAAGAACCTGCCTCAATAATAGTATCAATGACGACAACAACAGCAATAGCAACATAGAATTCACAAGAGATGAGGAAGACCAGCAGAGGAGACAGAAGTCAAGCTCTAGTCAGAGAGAAGAAAAATGCTGACTTTGGGACTATCTGCAACACAGCAATATTGCTATTTTAAAAATAAAAGCAGGCAGTGTAGTTCAGTTGGCAGAGAGTTTGCCTAGCATGCATAAAGCCTTAGGGTATTTCATCCCCAATGCTGCATAAACTTGGCATGGTTTTACATAGCAGTGATCTTAATCAGGTGTTCAAGGAGATTCTCAGCTATATAGTGAGTTCAAGGCCAGCTGGGCTGCATTGAACTCTATCTCAAAAACAAACAAAAGAAAGAAAGAAAACTAAACAAAGATGTTTCGTCAAAAACTAATAAAGTTGTGAGGATAACGCCTGAGTTCCATAATAAAACCCTCCTAATTGATGGTAAGTATGTACTCTTTGCTAAGCTCTTTCCTCAGTCCTTTCCACATAGTCACTAACTTTTTTAAAAAACTCTTTTTTTCATATATATTAATATTATTACATATATATACATAGAATAAACTTCCTACATCAAGAAGAGCCAAGAAACAATCAGGAATTATATAAATGTTACATTCATAGTGTTTTGGCTATTTGTATTTAGCAGCCTTGAAGGAAACATGTTTCCTCTCCTGATGCATCTAAAATTCTGGATGTAAATCAATATCTACCATATCTCAACTTAAAACATCAAAATCCCAGATTAGCACAGGTTTGGTGATGAACAAAAAGAGGCCCTAAAACAGTACAAAGTCTTTGCTAAGACAAAGCCACTGAAAAGAAAGTCCTTCTTGGAAGGAAACTGGTGAATAATAATAGAGATGACAATAACTATAATACTTGCTAACAAATGTTAAAAGATACCATGTTGACTAGCATTGCTCTGAGTGCTTTGCGTACGTTACCTCTCTAGCTCTTCATCGGCATTGCCAGAAGATGCTATTTTAGCATTAACGAAACATAAGAGAATGAGTATTCTACAGCCTCCCCGCTAGTGATGAACTAAATCAGGATCCAGACCCTGACTGAAGAATTTGGGCCATTAAAAAGTTTATTTTTAATAACAGCAACCTCAAAGGGTCATTGTGAGTATCAAAATGAGTTGATATGTGCAAAAACGTTTAAAATCATGTTTAGTACAAATTGAGCATTTAACCAATATTAACTCATATCTGTCTCATTATTGATAAAATCATAGTCTGATGTCTCTCCAAATGCAAACCACAAAGATGACAAGAAATAAAAGCAGAAAAATTGGTGTTTTAAATAGACTATGCATTAGAACAGAATAAGCAATATCTGCTAAATATGAGAGTTTGCAAAGATAACAACTTAGATTTGACCACTTAAGAATTTTAGTACTGCAGAAAGATGAACACAGGATGTGAAACTAAAAGACAGTATTAACCAGAAGGAAACCAGAGCAAGGTTTGCTAGGACAAACCGTGAGATGAAATCTAACCCAGGAGAAAAACCAATTTATCAGTGTTTGTGTGTGTCTAAAAGAAAGGAATGTAACATCTTCCTGGGGCTTTTCTAGATCCTCAGAAAAAAACAATATAAGCCATCATGCAGCCGTTGCCTGTGAGTACTAAAGAGTGCAAGTCAAGCCACCTGGTGCAGAAAATCTAAAGAAGGGGCCAAGAGATGCGGACCTAGTGTGTATGTGGCCAGTTGGTCTTCTGTTCAAGTTCATCCAAATGCAGTAGGCGGAGATTTATCCTTCCTTTAGAACGCTCACTTGGGTATTCCTGGTCTGGCCTTTAGCAAAATGAAAGATGGTTGATCCCTCAGGGTCAGGCAGCAGAGAACTCCTGTTTGATCTTTTACCCTTGGTCTGCTGTCAAAGGTGACATCATGCTGACAGGGGGACCAGGTTCAAGGGCTGATGCAGCCAGTCCCACGCACAAAACCTTTTGCTGACAAGGGACCTACCGTTGATTTAGAGCTTGACTGCTGCTGTCGTGAAATTCTTGGCAATTGCATCTTTGAAGTGAAGTCATTTAAGTGACATCCAATGGGTCAGTGGAGGATATTCACGCGCAGAGAAAACATACATGACACGTCCTGCCTTCCAGTTGCTCAACTCCCACACAGCTCTTGTGACAACCTATGTGGTTCTCCAGACTTTAGAACACAATAGAACATATGGTGTTGGTGTAGTAAGCGTGTATCCAGAAGTAAAATAAAAACAAATGACTCAGAGCTCCGTGGTAGAGCACATGCTTGGCATGTGCAAGGGCCTGGGTTTAATCTTTAGCACTGTCAAAAAAAAAATACAGCTAAGTATCATTTTCACTGTCCTGGTAAGAATATGCTACATATGGGTACTGGCTACAAGACATGCAAGGTGTGCATCACATGATGTTGATGCTTTAGCATATTGGGAGTAATTTTAATATTCTAATATTTTTATTGAAAACTGCCATTGTGTAGTATAAAAATGATGATAAAAATCTATGAATCGTTGAAATTTTTAAGCTTGCATACCTGGACTGACATGAAAGAGGAGATTTTGAAAAACACCACAAGTTAGCCGCCCATAGAATAATGGAAAGGCTTTATAGTTAAGTAATTTAAATAACAACAAACAAACAAACAAACAAAACCTTTTACTTGCTTCTGTGAATGAGAGGCTAGCTTCTTTAAAGAACTGTGGTTGGGGCATGGGAGGTGGGGGCGGGGCGCTGTTAAGAGCGCTTGCTGTGCAAGCCTGAGGACCTGAGGTCAAATCCCCAGCATGCACATAAGGAGCTGTGGGGCCTCCTGAGTATTCAGCCTAGCTCCTGTTTCAGTACGAGACACTGCCTCAAAGGAATAAACTGGGGGAGTGATGGGACATCTTAAGTCTTCTTTTGGACTCTTCATACACACAGAGAGAGAGATAGAGAGAACAAGAGGGGGGGAGAGAGAAAGAGAGGAAGGAAATTTTTACAAAACTGTTCCAGTTTTATACTGGATATGGCCTTTGACAAGGAGTGAAAAGTGCTTTGTGCCCGAAAGCAAGGGTGTTTCTAGCTGGGTTCCTTGCCACATGTCCTGAGTCACTGCTTCGCCCAGGGAGCTCCTGGTGTGTCTTGGGAGGCAAGACTAGCTCTCCATCCCCAGCTCTGCCGGCCCTGGACCCATCATGCTTGTTGCCTAACTTCCTACAACTCCCTTCCCTTCTTCAATGTTCCCAGATCCCTCCGAAGCTTCTCCAGGGATCCCCTTATCCTACACTGGCTACATTATTGCATTTTCTCTGGAGTGGCGAAACCGAGAAGCGGATGCTGTTATTCCTCTTCATATGCCCAACCCCTACAGGTGGCAAATACAATTTCTTGCTCCCAGTATCCACCTCCTTATGTCCCTCAGATATTATATATGTGTTTGTATACGTGTGTGTGTATGTGTGTGTGTGCGTGTGTATAAAATGGTAAATAAATATTTCCCCAAAGCTTCTACTTACAGAGAAGAGAGCTGTGCTGTATTTTTATCGTCTTACTGAACTAAAAAACACATCATCTAATTCAGCCCAGAAAACACTCCCCAGCACCAAACTTCTTCCTTCCATGGCATCCTATATTAGGATGAAGTGGAAGACATGAAGTGTCAAGTTTTAAAAATATGGATTTGAGTCACAGGTTAGCTTTCTGGCAAATGCTTATAGGAAGCTCATTCAAGTTGTGGGAGCCTATATTTCTTCATTTTATTAAAGAGTGTGATTTTATAATCCTTCCTACATATTTCTGATTAAAGGAACGCATCCTTTCAGTATCTGTTATATAATTTGTTGAGATGATACATAACTGATATCGTAATTCTTATTTCTGCCTTCAGGGAGTTTACATTCTGTTTTAGGATCCATATTAATGCTATGTCTTCTGAATACATCATCTAGAAGAAATAAAGACCAGAACATCCTGTCAATCACCTGTTTCAAGTGTAAGCACTGTGACTATAGAACCTGACTATGATGAAAAAAGACTCAAAGGATGTTACATACCCCCCAAAAAAAACCTATAACTGAAAATCAGCCTGTATAGACCAGAATACTCTTATTCTTACTCTTTAGAAGATGAATGATCCATCCTCGTAAATGTGTCTATGTGTCAATAGACAATTTTGAATATCCTATACTGTGTAGCCCATCTCTAGAAGGTTATAGATAGGTAAAACTGCCCATTCCCTTATTACCTGCTCCCCTCCATCCAACTAGCCAGGTCCTTGAGTGGGTCACTAAGCTCCTGTTCTCCTGGTGGCCATGGTTTCCAAAGCTCTCAAGGGATGGCACCTTAAGATCTTTTCTTCCACAAAAATTTGAAGATGAACAAATAGGTAAGTCAAGATCTTTGGCCATAAGAAAACTCTTTGACATAGTCAAAGTGTTTTATACACCTACAGTGTCACCACTCCGGAGGAAATAGAGGAGGATAACTGGTTTGAGGCTAGTGAGGGTTGCTTAGAAAGTTCTAAACCAGCAAGAGCTGCATAGCAAGACCCTGTCTCAAAAGAACCCGGAAGAAAAAGGAATATCAAAAAGATATGCCAAATTGATTGACTGAGGAAAGAATGGATTCCTTTCTAATTCTTTTTTTATACTTTCTAATTATTAGCATACTGTTTGTACAAGTTAAGGGAACTCTCCATGATATTTTTGTAAATACAAGTATACTTTTTAAACTTAAAATTTGGATTCAGGTTCACAATGTTCATAAAAATAATGCTTAAAGCTACTCCTCCACACACACTCGCGCGTGTGTGTGTGTGTGTGTGTGTGTGTGTGTGTGTGAGTAATATGTAACGAACAGCCAATAAGAGTAGCAGGAGATAAGGTGACAGTCAGTGACAGTCAATGAATCAGCAGCTGGCCATGGCAGTGGCTCCAGCACTGGACACAGAAGCAGAAACCATTTTAGGCGAACCTTTCATTTGCCAAACTTAGGCAGCGGCACGTAGATTTCCTTCCCAAACCTTGGACCTCCTTTTCTGACTCTGTCTTATCTGCAAGTAATCTTCAGAACAACAAACTCAGCCAACTCATCTCAAAACGTCTTCCAGTCTGGCTGCTCCGTGCTCAGTCTACCCCAGTCAGAGGCAAGGAAGCTGCTTTTATTGCTAATTTCTGTTTTGTCTCTCACTCCTGTCCAGCTTGGCTCTAATAAGAACAGAATATTCCTAAAGGCTCTTCTTGGCCCTACGAAGATAAACTTCTCCATGGACTCAACTCTGAGTTGACTTAATTTTCCTGTACTGGAATTCCAGCAATGTGCCTGAAGCAACTAAACACATGCAACAATGTGTGTATTCATTGGGACATTAAACAGTAAAACAATTCTAGACCCAGGCTTTGCGATGTTCTGATTATTAGAGGTCTTTAGAATTTGTTCCACCCTCTCGAAATATCACCCCTTGGCCCCCCAGAAAATGCATTTTATTGCACATTTCATGGCAAGGTTTATGACAATGATCACTCCAATCCCTAATTAGCAAGTGGTAACAGATAGGCAGTTAGATCCTTTCCTGGCGACATCTCTGACAGATTGACACCGCCACTCCCCCCCCCCCGCCCCCACCTCCCAAAAATCCCTGCAAGGCTTCTCATTTTAAATGTGACCGTGCTCCAACACAATGTTGGCAAGCCTAGTCTCGTGTTGGGGGAGGGGGCAGGGGACTATAAAAGCAACATGTTCGCACAAGCATGGCAGAGCCCATGCATAAACCATTTGGTTTTGCAATTAAAAACAGGTTTGGCTTCCCTCTACATCAGTAAGACAGCGTCAAAGCTACACTCGTCCTGAAATTTTTCCCTTGTGAATTCAAATGAACTGTGAGTCTTGGGGTTCGCTTTGTTTGCATGTGCATGCCTTGAGAATGAATTTTTAGAGGTATTCACTGGGTCTCTTTCTGGGGTAATATCACTGACCTGTGTGTTGAACCACTGCTATGAAGTGGGGCTCGGCTACGCTTTCCACTCTCTGTCCTTGGGACATGCAGCTAGCATTTTGATTTGACCCATCACGCTTGCCACCGCAGGTAAACTAGTGCTCCACCGCAGGTAAACTAGTACTCCACCGCAGGTAAACTAGTACTCCACATCTGACCCCCATAGAACATGAGTGCTTGTTCTAAATACCTAAAGGAATTGCCTCTCACACACTGGACCCAGGATTCAAAGACACTAAAAACCATGAACGTGTTTACTGCTAGGGAAGTGCTGTAAGCTTGGCTATAATAGCAACTAATTATATCTTTACTGTTATTGTCCTTGAATAATGCATTAAATATTTGATCGTATGATATTTGGGAGAGCACTTTACCTCAAACTTAAAAAGCCTTGTTGTCTTTACTGTACATTGAACAATGTAAATACTACAGTAAACTATTTTTATTCAAGCGAATCTAGCAATTTCCTACAAGGTAGAATTCGCTTTCATTTTTCTTTCATTCTGTCTCCATGCAGGTAAATGGAAAGAAATCCCATTCCTTATTTGTTGTATACTGTAAAAAATATCAGTTCAAAAGTTCAGCCACATAGGAAAATGTCATGTAGGATCTTGGTAGGATGAGTCAAAACCACCTGGGAGAGCCTAGATGAGGCTACGTGAAGAAATCCTAGCAATAAAAGAAGTCAGCGGTTCCTGAGGCCCGTCCATGGCTGTTCCAAAAAAGTTTTGTGAAAAGACAGTGTCTTAGGAGTGTCAATTATTCACCAACAGTGATGATTCATACTAATTAAAGTAGAAATGTGGGCCAAACAAGAAAAAAAAAGACCAATTATTCTCAGAGCAACATATTTTATCTAAAATTTCAGGGAGTGATTCTACATTTTGTTTATTTACAAAATCCACTCAAATTGCCTAGGAAAGCTTAGTTTATTCATGTTTTCTGGAATTACCTTCTTTTCAAGTCTCAGCATCACTCGCTCAATAGGAAAATCACTAAAATATATATATTGATGTTTTGTTGCACCATTCTGAAATTGATCCTTTGAAATAAATATTTTAAAAAATTATAAATCACAAAGTAAATAGAAATATATTTGGCACAAAGTGAGAAAATGAATAAATATATATTGGAAAACTGTGCAGTCTCATTGAAATGGTCAAAAACTCCTCTGGTTCATTTTATCATATAATTGAACTATTATATGCAAGTACAAATACATGCATCTACATTTATACTTCCCAAAAATATATGGATTTGCTTACTTTTGATCTGTGAAACCAGTAAATAGGAAAGGACTAATTGAGTGTGCAGTATGAAATGATAAGGATATTAACTCTCTCAAATAAATAGTTATTAATTATAAATAGGTATTTTCTAATTTAACTAAGTCTATACATTGGAGCTTTTAAAATGACTTTGGGCACCCAGTTGCTGGCTGTGTGTTTTCCAGTCTTACATATAAAAGATAAAATGTAAGAAGCTGCCCTGGCAGAAATAAATTCAGCATTAAAGTTGCAAAAGGAACATTTTTTAAAAGGCAAATTAAATATATATGGTTATTACCATAATTTTGAACCTTTCTTTCCTCTATCAAATGACTAAATCTTACTGAATTTTTTTAATGAGTCAGGAGCCACAAATTACTTATAGATTAGATAAAGAAAGAACATTTTATTTTTAATAAGTGAACAAATTTCACTACAAGACTATTTTATGTAAGTAAAACCTTTGTTAATTCTCTGTTAATGGCTCAATTTCTAACAATTATCACACAAATTATTGTAAAAGAAAGGAATAGGGTGGATTTTAGGTCTTTCAACACAAATTTTAAAATATTCAGTAAATGACATAGCCACATGATTAAAGAAGGTGATTGTTTCAGAGAAGGGTCAACAAACTAAATCTCCTGGACTCATTTGGGATTGTGATAATTAGTTTTTGTGAGGTTCAAACAGCCTAAATGTAAAGAAGTGCTTATAAGAAAAAGTTGGAGAACCAGAAGATTATTAATGAGCATTCTCAGATCTTAATCATGAGTTTATATTCCAAGAAATTAGATACCCTTTATGTGATTTTAAAAAAAGTGGTACGCAAGCTATTATATCATTACACTAATTTTTTTATATGAGTGAACTGGAAAAAAATGGTGACGTGAATTTATTTCCAACTGATATTGCACTGTAGTTACTTTACTTTACGTTCTGCTGCAGTTCTTCGGGTCTTATTTAAGCGACACATTCACTTATAAGCTAAAGTATTTGCTTTCCTAAATTAACTATAAATTAAATTTTTGAGGAATTTTCTTCACAGAAGCAGAAGGAAGCTTAAATGGAGATGGATAACTGCACCATTTACAGCAAACAGGATTAAGCAGGCAAGCCTTTGTTTTCCTGCTTTGGTTTAGAGCAAAGAAGAAGCACAGCGCTGCAGTGCTGTCTCTGCTCTTTGCATTTTTTGCTCATCTACATCCCCATTAAAACAACAGCGTGGCTAAAAACACAAAACACGGAACAACTCCTCCACAGGTGTGTTGCATAAGCCACTAATAAAAAACGATTCTAAAACATTCGCAAACTGCCAAGCTCTGAGAAAACGCTTATTAAAGTCTAATAAAATGGTGAAAATTGGGGGGAATGCACACACTAAACCCTTTTGTGCGCTGTGAGGAAGTTGGTTTAGGCCACAGCCACGTGGGCTTGCCTATGGTAAAGTCGGGGCAAGAAAAACAAGCTTGGCCATTATTTCATAACGAATTGCTGAGAGTCAAAAACAACCACTCCACAGTCACCCAGGGAGGCATAGCCTTTCTGCGCTCAGCCATAATAATCATAGTTCATGAGTGACTGAAATTCTGGGAGTCTGTTTTCTAGATTGTGTCCATTCCCTTCAAAATAAACTAAAAGGTGTTTTACAAAATGAAATTCCGAATGGCCATTGGATCTACTTCTGAGGAGCATTTGGTCCACAAGACAAGTGGAAAAACTGAATTGGGTTACTTTAACAACCAGTTTGGGATTGTTTCATCAAGAATTATTAGGAGAATAAACACTGTACAGTTTAATGTAGCAGTTCTCAACCTGTGGATTGAGACGCCTATGGCAAGCTTCTATCTTCAAAAATAGTTACATTATAATTCATAAGAGTGGCAAAATTACAAAGTAGCACTAGCACTAGCAGCACTTGCAAGGTTGAGAACCACTGGAGCGGTTTCTAACTCTATAGGTGGTTGTCCTTATAAAAGGCCACAACCGGGGCTGGAGAGATGACTCAACAACTAAGAGCACTGACTGCTCTTTCAAAGGACTCAGGTTCAGTTCCCAGCACACAGATGTGGCCCACACCCGTCTGGAACTCCAATTCCAGAGGTTCCAAAGTTCTTTTTGAACCTTTAAAGATACCAGACACCCATGTGGTGCATATACAGACAAAAAAAATCTATACACACACAAAAATAAAATTTTGTTTAAAAAGATGTGGTCACAGGTCCACCTTTGCAAAAACAAAAAGGACTGAAGTGTACCCAAATGTTATTATATATGTGTAAAATTTTTAATTTTTAAGTTAAAACTGTGTGTGTGTGTGTGTGTGTGTGTGTGTGTGTGTGTGTGTGTGTGTACTTTTCTATGTGGACATATATGGAGATTAGAAGTTAATGTCAGGTTTCTTCTTCCATTTCTTTTCCAGTTTGGTTTTTGAGGCAGGTTCTCTCACTCTTACTCTTTAATTAAGGCGATCAGCTAGCAAACCCCCAGCCTGCCACAATCTCAGCTACCCCATGCTATGTTGACAAGCGCTCACTGCTATACCTTGAGTTTAGATGGGTGCTGGAAAGCTCTATACAGTTCCCCATGCGCTCAGAGCAATACTTACCCAGCTGAGCCATCTACTCAGCCCCATTAAAAGTATTTCCGACCAGCTGCATTAACTGTGCATGCTTAAATCATTTCTAAGAAGACCTCAACCAAATGAACCAAACCCTCTAGAGAAGACTCTGAGTAAAGGAGTGGCCCAAGTAGTCTGGTTTTGGAAAACTCCATAGGTACCGTTATGGTGAAGCAAGTTTTCCAAATGCAGCTAAAGTTTGAAGATTCCAGATCCATGTGAACAGATTCAATATTGAAGGGAAGAAATAAAAAGAGTGTTTCAGCTGAAATAAAAAGAACCAGCTGGAGGTATGGTTCTGTAGTAAAGAATACATGTAGTTAGTGCAAAGTCCTGGCTTCAGACTCCTGACACCATGAAGACGCGCAGGAAGACGAGAGAAGAGCCCTCTAACAGAACCTCACGAACCATAACACTCATTTTCTCTAGACTTCCTGAGATCAGATGTCCAGACATACAGGTAGCATGACAGTGAGCAGTTGGTGTCCAACTGGAAAGCTCATAAGCTCACGTGTACAAATATTTCAGCTCCAAATCCCCAGGGAAGTCAGTAGGAGCACAGAACCATCACTAGAGAAATTCAGACCTGGTAAACCAAACTATTTAAGTGGTATTTCATTACCAAGAGAAGTGATTCAGTCACCTAACGGTGAGCAGATAGCCACTTGGCACTTCATTAGACTCCGCCCCAGCCTAGAAAATGACATATGTTACACAGGTAAGGGCCTAAGTACATACGTGTTCGTGCAGAATGGCTTTGGGACAGGGGAGCTCTGAAAGGTAAAAACCTGCAGCTTTGATAAGCTTCTGTATGCCGGACGGGGTGAGATAGAAGAAACCAATGACTCACTTCCAGGCTCATTGCTTCTACGTTGAAAAGGATATTTATAATAAAGGCAGGAGATGCTAATAAATATAATAGTTAAAATGAGCTTTGTCTCACTTTTTAACTGAGAAAGCTGTACTCAACAGTACCACCCACCACAGCAATTAATAACAAAGTTTTGTTTTGTTTTGTTTTTTAATGGAGTGTATGAAGCCACCAGGCTTCCTAAGCAGCTGCTTGCATAACAAGTTTTGAAAGGAAAAAAAAAATTACGTTTAAGTAGGTCAGCTCACACAGTCTGTGACTGCCTTCTGTGACTTGGGACTTCTTTGAGTCCATTCCCCCTTCCAACTTCCCATTTTCACCAAAGATGCATAAAGTTCGATCTTTCACCCAAAGAATTTTTTCTGTATTTCCTGTATCTATTAGCATCTCTTGGTTTTATGGAGAATATTTTTTGCTGTTCAGAATGTTACTGTTTTAATGAATCTAAGGACAATATTTAGTAAACACGTTAATTTATGTCACCTTATTGTAAATGGAAAAAACTGGGGCCAGGGAACCCCCTATGATCGCAGGAGGTGTAAGACATCTCAGATACGGCTACTAAGTACCCACAGAGGAACTGCGGACAGGGCAGTAATTGCCGCCGTGTTTAGGTCTATCGGGCAACCCCATTAACTAGCTCCCTCAGACATCACCAGGGGGACAATCTAGTCTGAAAAATTGAACGCAGAAGTTAAGAAAATGAAGCGTTCACCTCCAGAAACCTTAGTGGCTTGGCCTGCAATCTGCCCAACAGATCTTTGCTCACTCTAAAATGCCCCCAAGGAGATCCTAGTAGGTACACGATATGTTTGCTTTGGAATCGGACGCCTGGAACGGTTAGTGAAGGACCTGAAAACCCAGGGAGAAGTTCATTCAGCCTTGCTTGTTTGCTTATTTGTTACCTGTGTATCGGGACTGAGACGTCCCACTCAGAGATTGGTTTTCAAATTAAAAGTGAGAGTCTGGAAGATCGCTGAGAGCATAGAGGTTGAAGGGAGGGGAAGCACGCGAGCCCTGACTCCGGAAGGTAAATAAAAGGAGACGCATCTCTCCCCCCAAGTTATTCCCCTTAACCCCTAGACAGGGCTTGCAGCCTCCAGAAAGCCTCTGTCATTATAAATTTTCCACCTCAAGCTACGTCTGCCTCTTACTTGCTTCCCTCGATTTGACTGCCTGAGAAAGGACATGAGGCCTGTCACCAGTTAAAGTAGCATACCACCCACCCAGCGTCATAATCCTGCCTTCACCTCTCAGACCCGGGAGTGTATGCCGACTCCATTGAGAGTCCGCAGATAAGATTCTGATTTCTACTGAACTAACACACATAACAAACTTGAAGTGTTTCCATGTGTAAATACCTTTATTCTAACTTGCCACTTTTCCTGGGACAAAGAGGAAGCGAAATTAGGACAAGCTCTGAACCCTCTCCTTTTATGTGGGGAAGAAAATCTAGTTACAGCAGAGAGGCCCCTGCAAAAGAGACATTCATGCTGAGGTCACTGGCTATGAACCCACAGGGAGAAGGAGGGCCAAAGCATGCTGTCAGTCAAGTGACAAATACTGATTGAGAACCTGTTATTATATGTAGCAGATTGCCACGGGAAAAGAGAGAGTGTAAAGGATACAGCCCACCTTCAAGGGGTCCATAATCTCTATGAGTTAATGAGACTTAGCCCATGAAAAGACTTGGACCAAAAGAAAAAGAAGAAAAACTACACGTGAGAATAAGAGTTAAGTAGTAATATAACAATACGTGCATACTGCCAGGTTCGAGAGAAGATTACAGGGTCCTGGAAGAAAGAAATCAGATGTGAGGCAACCCACAGTCTGAGGCCGTTTGGAGGCAGAACAACAGCTATCTCTGATGTAAGTATTTGCTTCCGTGCCTTGCTGCTTCCCAGCTCTCCTCACTGCGTTTTAAACATACTCCAAGCAAAGAGAAATGCACACATGAGCTCATACGCACTGAGAAAGTGGCAACAGGAAAAAAAAAGCAGGAGCAGAGGTTTTACTTTCGATGGGTTTCTTTTTGGGATTTGTTGGTTTTGGTTTTGGTTTGGCTTTTGTTTTTGTTTGTTTTGTTTTGTTTTGTTGCTCTGTTTTGCTTTGTTGGTCTTGATTTATTCCTTCACTGCCAGAGTGCCAGGTGTCACGTTCTCCAACTTCTAAGGAAGGACTAGGCACAGTGTCTGTGTACATGGGATAATTACACCCTGCTTTCTTTGGGTCCTATTCCAATATTGCAGTAATGATCAACCTAACCACTGGTACAGGTTCATAAACACACAGTCAATGGAGACCACACTGCGATCAGCTTGACATTGTGTTGCAGGCTCTGTCAAGTGCAGTCGTTTCAACCCCAACTCTCTGCAGTTTTATTATTGTCACTTGCATGAACTTCATGTAGTGTGCTCAGACTATTTGTCTAACCTATATTTTTCACAGTCTGGGCTGACGAGGGAGTCTCCATAACCTTGAGGACAGCTGAAAACCTCCACCGTCCTAGCTTCCTACCACCAAAGTCACTGCATTGTCTATCTCCAAAGGAAAGGCCTGCCTCTCCATCATAAAACAAAGAGGTAGGGGGAAAGGAACGCAAATTCAGAAAGGAAGGAAAGAGAGAGGCTAGGAAACAGGAAGAAAGGGAGGAAGGATAGGGAAAGATGAAAAGAGGGAGGGAAGGAAGGAGAAACAGCTGTAAAGGAAGGGGAGAGGTAAGACATGAGGAAGGAGGGAGCGTAGAAAGAAGAACAAGAAAGAGAAGGAAAGAAAGAGTGTGCATGCATTGTTCCGGGGCTCTGTCTTGGCTTGTCACAGCTATTTCACTCAACTGCAATAATAGTGCAATAAAGTTCTAACATCAGTTCCCTCAACAACAAGCCTGCCACCCACACAACCCTGCCACTCAAACGCCTCGCTCACTTTTCTCGTTAGCTTGTTATGATGGGCCTCTTAGTCAAGTCTCAGTTTGACTAACCTGTATTGCCACAGGCAACTGGTTAGTCAACTTTCATCGTATTTAACAAAAGCAATGAAATGGCCCTGAACGCTCCTGCCCCTGCCTCAGCTCTCACAGGCTTTGCCAGACAATCCGGTTAATCAGCTGTTTCTGGAGTTAAGGGACCCCCTAGGACCACAGGTCCCTTAAGCCCATTATTAAATGAAGGACTATGATGTGATTGGAATTCACCAGGCATATAGAAAAGAATATATCATTTACGTGTTCAAACGCACATCTGGAAAAATGATGCCACAGGAACGTGTAAGGGAACTCGAGACAAACATGGGAATAAAAACTAAAGTAATCATAATTAACCTGATATATTGCTTACCATATGCCAAACAGTTCCAAGAATGTTGCCTGTGTTGACTCATCTAATCCCCATTACATTTCAATGAGGTGGGTGCTATAATTAACCCCATTTTACAGACCAGAACCATTAAGGCACAGAAAAGTTAATTGATTTGCCCAGGGTCACACAGCAGTTAAATGGCATCTCAGAATTGAGATCCAAGGAATCAGGCTATAGAAGTATATACTCTTGTAATTCATGCCCCCACATAAAGCAATAAAGGAATATTGCTTACTTATGTCCTCTGTAGCACTCAGTATATTCTCTAAAATCTGGTCCAATAAAAGCTCCAGAAGCAAAAGTCACAGAAGGAAAAAATGGAGTCAAAAATTATTTTCCAAAATCCACATTATATTCTGAGAATCTAAATCCATGTATACAGTTTTCAATCTATGAAATTTACTTTGAAAAAAAAATAAGTTTCATACGAAAAATTTTTGAGGAAGATTGAGGCCCGGTTTCCTCATCCACACAGTTCAGAGGACTAAGCTAATGAATGCAGACCCACTGCAATGTTCCATCTGTGGCCTGTGATCAATAGACAGTAGCTACTATTTATAATTACTAATGGATTCACCTCCCCCCCCCCCCCGACTTGTTCACCATTATCAGATCTAACGTTAAGCGTCTCGCTTACTGCAGAAATGAGTGTTCCCACCCACCCATCTAAACCAACCACAACGCTAGAAAATGATATGCTGGACAGGACTCCTGTTGGGAAATAGCAAGCACACAAGCGAGAACTCCCTCGAGTTAATAATCAGGTTTCAAAGGAAGTACTTACAAACGATGGGGAAAGTTATTTGAGAAAGATCTGTTAGAGCAGATACAGAGGTGGAAACTTGGATACACACCTTGACTGAGAGGAGAACGCTCCAGCCACAGAGTTATAATTAGATAAGGCTCATCCAAATACGAGGAGGACTCAGTCACCGTACTCTGCATGGGAAACCATGGAGCATAATTCTACCAACTCTCCTCCTTCCTGGTTGGTGATTCTACTACCCTGACATAAGAAAAAGTAGAGTAGGGAGCCCAAACGTGTGCAGCAAGGGGCTTGCGCCCTTCATGGGAAGAGTCCTGCAAGGAAGCTGTTAGGCCCTCTTCTCTGGCTGCAGTCATTCTGGGATGGGGTGGGGGAGCACAATCAATGCTCTCAGAGTTCCATGGGTAATTAGAAAGGCTGCTTGGAGAGTTATCAATGCCCAGAATATAAAATTTATTACAGCATCAACAAACAAAACTATACTAAAAACACTGAACCTCTCCTAATTCACACATCTGGACTTCTGTCATGCCACCCACCATGAAGAGAACAAATTTTTTTTAATAACTAAAGATTGATTTGACAGCTTACTATAAAAATACCCACATAGCTATATTTATTGTGCCACTGTTCACAATAACCAAGCTCTGTACTCGCCCTAGGTACCCTTCAATACATGAATAGATAAAGATAATAGGGTACATGTCCATAATGCCATTTCAGTCAGCCGTAATGGAAAATGAAAATAGGTGATTTGCTAGAAACACATGGAGCTAGAGATCGTCATGCCAAGTGCCCTGAGTCAGTCCCATCATCACCACCACAGCCACTACCACCACCACCACCACCTCCAACATCACCAACAACAACAACAACAACATCACCACCACCACCACCGCCTCCTCCACCACCGCCTCCTCCACCGCCTCCTCCACCACCTCCACCACCACCACCACCACCTCCACCACCGCCACCGCCACCTCCACCACCACCACAACCACGGGCAAGTAATCATATGTTGTCTCATGTAAGAAGGGGGCTTTAAAGCAAAAGAGAGCTTGGTGTGGATGTAAAAGCGGAAAGACTGAAATGCCTGATATCTGTTGATTGTATCACTTAAAAATATCATCTTTAAAGTGTTCACACATAGAAGCTTGATGTAGACTTTTGTGTACTCAGAGAGAGACAGCTAATGCAGAGACTCACACAGCTTATCCAAGTACTGAGAATATGTGACAGTGGAATTCTCAGCCCTAAGCAAAACATATTTATCACCCCCTTCACAGTCTACGGAGCATTACAGAAGAGAAGACAGAAAGATCATAAAAGTGAGGATGCAGAGGAGTGCTGTGAAGGGCTATCATCAGAGTATTTCATGGTTGTAAAAATACAAACACAGCAGATATGCATAGAGCCTGCCCGTGTGCGTGCATGCACACATGCGTGCACACGCACACACACAAGGCATAGAGATACGGGGGGAGCCAGCTGGAAATAAAGGAATCGGCAAGAATGAGAGGGGAATGAGTCAAGGTAACCTGGGTGGATATGATCACAGCATACACTAGACATACATGTAATTGTAAAAAAAAATAGATAAAAATTTTCATACTGATTTAGGTCTCTCCTTATTTTTCTGTAAAGTCATTATCTTCATGACAATTCTATCAAAAATCAGAATCCTCATCGCCCAGGTTCCTATATGAGCCCAAATCTACTTATATGAAAGATTGTGAAAGATGATTTGAAGAGAGTAGAAGGAAAAATATAAGTAATTTGAAAAATAACTCTGGAAACTGTGTGATATAAATAGTTGTATGTCTGTGTGTGTGTGTGTGAGTATGCCCATGTATATGTTTGTGTGTGCATTTGTCTGTCTTTGTGCATGTATTTGTATATGTATGTGTGTGTGTGTGTGTGTGTGTGTGTGTGTGTGTGTGGTCTTTGCATCTCTTCCATGTCCCACGTTTCTTTCTTCTCTCTCTCTCTCTCTCTCTCTCTCTCTCTCTCTCTCTCTCTCTCTCTCTCTCTCTCTCTCTCTCTGTGTGTGTGTGTGTGTGTGTGTGTTTACAGTGGATTTAGACATCAGGGTACAGTTTGTAGTATCTGAACTGGTAATCTGATGGCCTGAATTCTCATTTTCACCCTTCACTGATTTCTTGACTGGCTCCAGGCAAGTTCCTTTTAGTCAACCACAGTAGTTAGTGTTGACTTGAATTGTTTCTCAACCACTTAGTAGCTGTGTAACACTAGGCATGTTGCTTAACCTTCTCGCACCCCGGTCTTCTCATCTTTAAAACAAGAATAATGATAGTTCCTAGTTCACAGATGTGTGGTGGATGGCAAATGAGATAGGGTGCATAGTATTGTTTGAGGTATCATAAGTGCTCAATAAATATTAGCCATTGTTATTAGCTCTGAGTCACAGTTCTGTCCTCACACATAGCTTGAGAAGGTTACTGGGTGACCTAATGGATTTTCTCATTGGAAAAACTCCACCATATGGAATGCAGCATATAACTTGAACACCCAAAAAATGTCTGCAGCTACAAATCTTATTTCCCAACACTTACCCACCGGGCTGCTGGTCTTATGGGTTCTTATTTTGCATGCAGCTCTAACAATTGTGTTTATCTGATGTATTAGGCCACAGCAAATTAGATGTCCAAATTAAGAAGGAAAAAGAATACTGGAAGAAAAACACCTGGCAGACAAGAGCCTTTGCAGCATGAGATTAGGGGATGAGAGAGTAAACAATTGCTATCGCAGAGTAAAGTCTATGCACACCACCATGACTCCAAGTCATTAAAACAATTTTAATTACATTGAGCACACTGCTCAAGGCGGTGGCCAAGAGTTAAATAACTTCTATCAAACACAGGAGCTCTTTATAGGCTCAGGATTGTCAGTGTTCTGATCACTTTCCTTAAGGGCAAACGGCACTGACTACTGTTTAAACCTTTGCCCAGAGGTTCTACCCTCCTGTATCTCCTGACCTGGTCTCTCTGGCACCCCACAATATGTAGGAAGATTGTGTGGAATGGCTCAGGTCTCCCAGGAAGGAAGTGGGCATAAGGCAGGAGAATAGCAAGCCAGCTAACCAGCACTGTGTTAAAGAAATGTAGCCTGTGTTTTAAAAAGGGGGCAGGGGGAGGCTTTCCTATATAAATTTGATATCAAACTCCTACCACACCTCAACATCAGTAAGATAATTCCAAATCCAGCTCCTTTTCCAACCCTGAAGGTAATAGACTTGGGCAATAGGATTCACACAGACCTGGAATAAGATGCAAATATTGTCTCAGCCACTTGAATGAGACATCAAAAATACTTCTGTGCATCCCTTTCTCATACTAGTCTGTGGATTCTAATGTCTTGCTTCCCAGGGTCATCAAGGAGAATAAATGCGAGAATGGACACAGAGCACAGTCCAGGGATGTGAGCCGTACTGAAGACATAATGGCAAGCCCTAGGCAATGGCATGTAAGATGTCCAATGTCTTCTCAAACAGACATAGTCTCACCACTTAGGAGCTAGTATGGTTTGAACATGAAATGTCCTCTACAGGTTCATATATGTAACAGGGAGCAACTTGGTGGTATGCTGTGGGGTTTGGGGAAAGTAAGTAGATCCTGAAAACTCTGACCTACTCAAAAACATAAAATCTCTTGACACATTCTAAACCTGGTGGTATTATTGGGAGGTGACAAAAGGCAGGAGGTGGTACCTATTGGCAGGAAGCAGGTTACATAAGACATGCTCTGGGAGCACACAGGCCTTCTGTCCCCTTCTCCCTCCATCCTTCCATCCTCCCTCTGTCGCTTCCTTCTTCCCCTCACTCCACAGCTCATGGCTGCTGTAAAATGAACGCCACCGGTTCCGTTGCCCTGATCTGTGTCTCACCAGAAGTCCAAAGCACTGACACATGAACCAAGCTTCTGAAATCATGAGCCAAGTCTTCTCTCTCCTAACTTACTTATCTCAAGTGTCTGACATAATGACCAAACATTTTAAAAAAAATAAAATAAAATAAAGTGACTAACATGGGCTCTGTAATTGTTTTTGGCATGAGGCAGATGTAAGGGAGAAATTCCTTCCTGTCATTTACCATACATGGATTTTATGAACATCTTTCAGACTTTCTTATCCCTGGTTTCTCTCACCTGCAATTGGGAACACCTGGGGAATTTACTGAAAGAATTTAGGTAGAAACATATTTAAAGAACCTGACTCATTGAATAGCTGAAAGACATTAAATTGAGCCTGAGTCTTCATATGTATTATCTTTGTAAATTTTAAGGAAGTCACACGATACAGTGGGTGGAATATGGGTTATTATGCCCTTTCAAAGGAGGAAGAAGGAAGCTTGGGCCCCATGACACATTTATGTCATGGGGGTCAGTCCTGGAACTCAGGCTTCCAAGACTTGTTGTGCTATTCTGGTATTTTTAAAACTGCATGGGTAGTGGGTGTACATTTGTATATCCACATTTGCATGTGTGGGGGCACACATACTGTGTGGTACACATGCACATGTGTGTTCTTGCATTTGGGGGTTCAAGGTTGATGCTAGGAATCCTAATCTATCACTTTCTACCTCTGTCCTTTCAGGCAGGATCTTGAAATTGAATTCATAGCTCACGGGTAATGGGTACCCTGGCCAGCCAGGTAGCTCTGGGTATGCCTGTTGCTGGGTTTGGAGAGCTAGACTTACAGGTACAATGCTATTCCCACCCAGAATTTACACACATCCCAGGGACCTGAACTGCGTTTCTCATGTTCGCTTCTCTGCACTTTAAATCTGAGCAATCTGCCCATCCCCATTCAAGTGTTTCTATTAGTATGGAGGTAATTCCCACTGGCATGCTAAGACAGAAAAGAAAGGTGGACTTCCTGTCTTCATATTCTCCTGGCACTATTAGAATATTCATGATGATGTTTTTGTTGGTACACCATGAAGTGGCTGGAATAAAAGGGTAACATTCTGCTCTGTATAAGAGCAAACGCAGAGAACAGGAGGGCTCTTGTCTCACATTCAGCTGCAAAAGGCTTCATTCTTTGATGCCTGTCCCCACAAGCACTGATTTCATCCTTAGGTGTTGCCTGGCAGCCATCAGGTGGCTCTCGCTTGCAGCTGGAGCTACAAGCTTACTTGGTTTTGCTCAGCAGAACGCACAGAGAAAACTCTTTCTTCTGTCTAAGAGTTTGTTTCATCTGTTGAACCTACTCCTATCACAGACCTGCTCTTAGGCCAACCAGATGAAACGCAAAGATGCCTGAAGTTTTCTTTCTTGCGTCTCTATTCCTCTCTGTTTCTGTGTCTCTGTGCGTGTCTGCATGCATGTGTGTATATACATACTGGATGTGTTGTGACGTGTGCATGTGTGTACACAAGCATATGGGGGTACAATCACCCATGTATGTATATGGAGAGGACAGGGGTCAGCATCATGGACTTTCCTCTATTGCTCTCCATCTTATTTTTTGTGACAAAATCTCTCGCTGAACTTAAAGTTCACTAGTTTGGCTAGTCTGGCTGGCCAATAATAACCCAAGATTTGCCTGTCTCTGCTCCCCCAGTATTATGGTTACAGGCTCATGCTGGTGATGTTTAAATGGGTGCCAAGGATCTTAAGTAGGGTCCTCAGGTTGATATGGCCACAATTTTACCCACTAAACTATCTCCTCATACCCCTCCCTTCATTTTCTGTGTCAGATGAAGAGTATAGGCTTCTAATATGGCACTGAGGTATCTGCCTCTTACTTAGTCATCTCAGGGATGGGTGGATGCCTAGCTAATTAGGTCCTTTACAGAAGAATACAAGAGCTGTCAGAATGAGTGAAACTCCCAGCTGAATTAATTCACGATACTTGTTTTGAGCATACCTGTGGTTCCCTTAACCAAAGTACTTGATTTCAGGTGATTATTGGGATAAAAAACTGTAAAGAGAGCAGATAAATGCTTCCCCCTCACACAGTTGTGTTCCTTTCTTTTCATTGCTGCTACTTTACAACATTTTATATGAACTATAAGAAATGTGATGGGCATTCTTATGAAGCCAAGTTTTATTAAATCAGTTTGGGACATGAATAGACTTTTTTATATCAGTCTACATCAATTGTTCAGTGGCGTATGGGTTTGCTTTGATGTTTCCATCCATGGAACCCATGGATCTAATATACTTTGACTGTATTCACACCTCATTACTCTTTGTGTTTATGTGTGTGTGTGTGTGTGTGTGTGTGTGTGTGTGTGTGTGTGTGTGTGTTTCAAGACAGGGTTTCTCTGTGTAGCCTTGGCTGTCCTGGGCTCACTTTGTAGAGCAGGCTGGCCTCGAACTCAAGAGAACAGCTTGCCCCTGCCTCCCAAGTGCTGGGATTAATCATTACTCTTTCTTATTCACATTCATCTTTCCTTATCTAGATCTCTAAGAGGCAAAGATATTTAGTGACCCCAGGGGGAAGAAAAATAAATTGTAATAGAGACAAAATACATGAAATAAAATTGAGAACATGATAGAGTGGTTTGAAAAACATAAGACTAGAAATTAGAACATTTTTTGACCTCCTCTGACACCACTCAAGTATGTGCCTATCAGTGATTCACTGAAGAGCGAGATGGAAGTGGGGTCACACATCTGATACAAGATTCATTTTGTTGGTGTCTTTGTTTTAGTCTGCTTTGAGTTTTGTGTAACATCTAGGGTCTGGTTGTATCTGAGATAGCTCAACTACTGGGAGGCATAGGAACACAGGTCAAACAGCAATATCACCAAAAGGTTCCAACCCACAAGTTCAGAGTTATTTATGATGGCAGTGGCTGTTCAGTTCATTCATTTTGGTATCCGGATACTTACCTCCAAAATCTGTAAAGATCCACCAAGATGCCAGTTAGAGTTGAAAGATACCTATGTAACTTGTCAAAATCTTTGTAGTTCTCCCTCATAAGACTCAGTCTTTTCCTGTTACTATTCTTTTTATGTGTATTGGTATGCACACATACACACACTACACACACACATATGCTTGAATGTATGTGTGGGTGTATATGTGTGTGCTGGTGTATATTTGTGTGTGTGTGTGTGTGCGTGTGCGCTCGCGCGCGCGCATGTAGAGGTCCAAGGTTGATGTTAGGACTCTTCCTTGGATGTTCCTCCATCACAGTCGTTGAAGCAGGATTTCTTAGCCAAGATGAGAGCCGGCCAATATGGCTGGTTTCACCTGGCAGCTTGTTCTGGGGATCCTCTTTCTGTCTTCCGAGGCTGAAATTGCAGGTACTTATGTGACATCTAGGGGCCTCATGTTTACTCCGTAAACGTGACCACTGACCCATCTCCCCAGCTCAGCTTTTTAAAGGTATTGTATAAGTGTATGTGTGTGGGGGGGGGGAGGAGGGGGGAGGGGGGGAAGGGAGTGTACACGTCTGTGGGAACACACCCATGCTCACATGTGTAGAGGGTAGAGGTCGATATTGGTTGCTTTCTTTTATGGTTTTCTGCCTTGTTTTTGAGACAAGATCTGGTCCTGAGCCAGGAGCTAACTGTATGCCTAAACCTGCTGGCCAGTGATCTCTTGGGATTGACCTGCCTCTGCCCCTCTGTGCTGGGGTTCTTCATGCACAGCCCTGCACCGCCGAGGTTTTGATATGGGTGATGGAATCTGAACTCAGATCCTTCTGTTTGCACAGCTGACACTGTGACCCACGGAGTCATAATAAAATTATGTTTTCAAGTGACATTCTTCTAAATTGTCTACTCTATGGGCTTTAGATTTACTTCATGTGATAGTGAAACAGTTGCTAAGCTGGTAGGCATCCTTTTGAGGGCACCATGGAGCATCTGTGAGCCCAGGAAATTCATTTCCTAATGTACACCTCGGAGTCCAAGTGAGGGTAGATGGTATGTTTTCCTTTTCACTGCTGGGAACACATCCTAATGAGAAGCTCTTGGCACACCTTGAACATTACACAACTCTATGCAAGTGTAGAGAGTTTTAACTTCTCTTCACTATGCTTAGCCACGCCCAGTGTTGTAACATCACGGCTATCTCAAGCAGATATTATAGAGTTGTCTACTGGCTATAGAATTCATCAAACGTTAGTCAGGACTGGAGCTACCAGTAAGCATGCAGCACTTTGTCATCTTTTCCTGATAGTGGTTTTGATAAGATTGAAAATAGCCTCAACATTAACTTCTGTAATACTGTGTGCATGCACATGCGTGCATGTGTGTGTATGTGTGTGTGTTAGAACAAGCGACTTTAAATGTCAGATGTGATCATCTTCGGTAAATGCCTAAGCCTCACCACACTTTCTGACTTTGCTGACTTGACATTTGCTTCGCCTTTTGGGGAAATATATTTTTCACTGTTAGTCCTCAATCCAGTGATGTAAAAGGAAGCCAACCTTGGGGAGATTCTCAGGGAAGTCCCAAGAGGAGCCTGAGGGTATGTCCCCTTCAACAGAAAAGCCCTTAGCAAATGAGCCTTCGTAAATTGCTCTATGAAAACCTGAGCGATTTAGTAGAAAATAACCCATGCATACTGCCTAAGCTTTCATTCTTTAAAAGTTGTTAATGCCTGCTGGTTATTTTTCCAAACTGTCATTAGCAAACAGAACAAAAAGAAACCAGTTTCCAAAACAACCAGGCAAGAAGTGCTGTGAAATTTTGCAATTCTTCCACTAAATTAACCACCTGATTTTTAAAGTCACTAAGTTAATAAAAATAATTCAGATTTAAGAATAGGATGGAGAGATGGCTCACTCAATAGAGGGTTGCTTCACAAGCAGGAGGACGTGGGCTCAACACTGGGAATCTATGCTAGTAAAAAGAAGGGAGGGAGGGGAAGAGCAATAGGGAGGTGGAGACAGGCCTCTTTGGAGCTCATGGGAAATACAGCCTAGCTGAATGAGCAAGTTCTAGAACAGTGAGTGAACATATCTCAGAAGACAAGGAGGATGAACTCTGAGGAAGAACAGCACACAAGGTTGACCTCTGGCCTCCACACTCACAGGTATGCATATGCACATACAAGTGTATCATGCACACTCACAAGTATACACACACACACACACACACACACACAGAGTGAGGCTCCTAGGCTGACAATCCAAGTTTCTGCAATACCTGACCTGACCGCTTTGCCTGTGCAAAATTTTCTGCCTGGCACCACTACATGAAGAGTTTCTGGCACACAGTGAGAGTTCACTGACCCTACTTTGACCTTGACTTCTCTTTACTCTTGTTCTCTCTATGTGGCAGTCGTATTCATTGAGCATTTCCTAAACTAAGTTCAAGCCATATTTTCTCCATTATGTCTTTGCAAATGACTTATCTTGTAAAACGCTGCCCTAGCAGTTCCCAGTGTACATATCATGCTTTCTCTGGGATTATTGCCCTCACTTTTCAAGTATTATCATATTATGCTTGGACCTGTGCTTGTCTTTTATATGCTATGTGGAGACTTTCAGTCCTCAACCATGCTGTATATTTTTCTATATATCTGTCCTGTACTGCATACAACACTTTACACATGGCTGGCATCTATAATATTAGCTAATATGAATATTTAACTGGTAAGGCTACATCTTTTCATTTTAATCTGAAGATGAAATGATAGACTTCTGTGGAAAATTTGTAAATTTTCTAATCATATTTTTTGCCCAAATGCCTGAAACAGATTTCCAGAATTGGCCACTTAACCAAGAGTGACTATCTTGACTAGATCATCTCCTAAAATTCCAATTTTCTCCATCTGCAAAACTAAAAGAAGAATAATGACTTCCTGTTTCACTACACTATGGTGATAGTTAAGTGTGATGCCTTAGAACGTGTTTATGCAATGTTTAGCACCTTAAAACTATGAACTTTGCGGGCTGTGGAAATGGCTCACTTGGCAAAACGCTGGTTGTGCAGACATGAGGATCTGAGTTCAGTTCAATCTTCAAAACAAAGGAAGGAAAAGAAAAGAACCTGTGTAGTAGCGTATGATTACTCCCGATCGGGAGAGGCAGAAGCAAGGGCTCATTTGTCAGCTAGGAGAGTGGACTTCGAAAGTTCCAGAGCAGTGAAAGACCCTGTTTCAAAAACAATGTGTGTGGTGCCAGAGGAATGACACCTGAGGTTGATCTGTGGCCTCTAAATGTAGACATGCACGAGTTAACCCTCCCCTCCTCTCTCTTTCTCATGCACATACAAATATATACCCAACATAAACACACTACAAATATATACTCACCTTCCCCCATGCCTACATTTCTCAAAATAAACATGATTTTTAGAAATCCCATGAGAACTACAATGATAATAAGCTCCCAAGATGATGCACTCTTGGTCGTCTTTGGATATGTTTGACTTCCTTTAAAACTGTGGCATGTATGAAAAAACGATCTTCCTCTTTCAGTGAAAATTTTGAAGCAACGAAGAGGCAAATGGCTAAGGTACAGTAAATGGCAGCACTCGAGGGAGACCCTTTCCCTCCTCTAGTTGGTAGCTTTGAGCTTAACTGCAATTAGGCCACTGTTCCTCTGCCATTCTTCAGGTGCCATTCAAATTCTGTTTCTTAGAGATGGATGCAAAACAGTATGCCAAACACACCAGTCTCCCTGCAGTTCCAGGAACTCTACAGTCACATTAACAGCTCCGCTGGATCCATGATTTGGTGATGACTCTTCAGATGTCTTTTCTTCCCTCTTGCTCATCCTTAAATCCTAGTCTGTTGGTTTTTAAATTCAAATATTCAGTTTCTTTTTATTTAATTTATTTCTGTTACTGTCTTTAGATAATGTGGAGGGGTGTGTGTGTGTGTGTGTGTGTGTGTGTGTGTGTGTGTGTGTGTGTGTGTGTGTATACAGTTGTCCAAGGAGACCATAGGCAGATGCCCCTGACCTGTGGGCTGGGAAACAAAATTGGATTCTCTAGAAAAGCATGTGTGTTGTTACCTGCTGAGCTAACTCACCAGCCCCTCCTCACTGATTCTTTATTGTTAAAATCTTTTAAGAGCCTTCTACTTGGATGTTCCAGAAGACTGTCCAAATATATATTTTTTTAAATGAAGAAACAGAAGAAAACTAACCTTGTTGGTTCTAATGGTTTTGGAAATAAAATGTCCTCACCAGCTCTAGAGTTGAATGACTGGTTATTGTCTGGTGCTGCTATTCCTGGAAATTTGTGGCACCTTTGGAAAAGCAGGCCTGTCTGTCAAGTGAAGGTCATTGCCCTGCTCATCTTGCTGAACCATTGAGACATGAACAGACTTCACAGCAAGGTTCTACCGCAATGGAACAGCCTCACCTGTTGCCATGACTACCTCACCATGAAGGACTGAAACCTCTAAACTGTGAGCCAAATTAAAGCCTTCCTCCCTTAAGTCGTGCCTCTCAGTCTTTCAGCGGATGAGAAAATTAACTACTACAGCTCCTCCCGGAATGTCTTCTACTCAAATCATCCTAGGGTTTACAACCTTTAGTGTCCGTCTCAGAACTTGCATGAATATCATCCACCCAAGTCCTAACCCCAGAAATGTGGTAGCTACCACAAGCATTATTAATCCTTGTTGCTTCTGTTACATCCCAATTCATCACATTCATCAATTCATATGCATCTCTATGACTGCATGCAGGTGACCTTCTTGCCCCCTTGACAGCTGGATTATCACAAGGCTTCTAATTAAACTCCTCTCATTCTGTAAGCACAGACATCTCTCTCAGATGCACAAGTAATCCTATGCCTTATAGTCTTTCATTGACACCTCATTTCCTTCGGCAAGGGAGATGTGAGGTGGGCTACAGGTTCAAATTCCTCCCAGTGGTATCTATGACCTCCCACCAAGATAATCTCTCTCTCCGTTCTTCAGCTTCATTTGAAATGTCAGTATCTCTTGGAAGACTTTCTTATTAGCCCACTTCCAGTTAACAAGCCTGAACTTAGCCCAGTGACAGTGCGCTTGGCAGCCTGAAGTCTCCTTCAGGAGAGTGCGATTTCATCACCAGCTCTTCTGAGTTCCCCCTGGCTCTTTGAGCTACACCCATCTTGTTCTCGATAAACAAAAAGGTCAATTCTGCCTTCTTCCTCCATTCGCATCTTCACAATTATAAAACAATCTACCTCTTTGACACAATTCCATATTGTCAATCTTGTTGGCTTCAGGAAATCTTCCTAAAGGACCCTCCCTGGTATCCCTTGCTGCTCTACCCATTTTGGATACATTTATTAAATGAATACATACCATTTTAGCACTTTTTAAATGTTAGGACTAAATAATGTGAAACTCAGACATATGTATATACCATTTAAAATTTAAAATTCATGGTGACAATCCTAACTCACCAATTACCCTTGTTTCTAGAAGCCATTGGTTTCTCATGAAAATTCTAGTGCCATATGATACCATCCTATGGGTTGCTGGCCAGGATTCCTCAGAGACTCCCAAACAATACAGACTATAATCGTTATTCGTCATTGCCCACCAGAACTTCTTGATAAAACTCGACTGCTGACAACATCATGCACCTTGGATACAGAACACAGAGAAATCAAGCTGGAGATGAACTGGGAGAGAATCTCTCCTATCTTTCATGGGGCTGGAAGGTGCTGTTGAGGCCGCTGGGATAGAAAGGTGTGGTCTTACCTAGCTATGGATGCTGGGTACCCACTAGCAGAAGAGTGGCATCACTGGGAGGGGAACAACCTCTTTCTGCTTGGATTGGAAGAGTGATCCATGGGAACGAGTACATACCTGGGACTGTAAATATGGTCAAAAGGTCTTGGCCAGGAAAGTCACAAACCCTAGGAGAAAGAACATACTACTTTCTAAATGTGTACATTTGTATCAATAAACGAGTGCTGCTCTCGGAATCTTCTTTTTTTTTTTCCCAGTGGGAAATGGTTAATGTAGTAACTCATAGCTGATCAAATTAATGAGAATGAAGTGACTTTTAAGTGAGTGATTATCCTTGAGTTAGGCACCTGTATCAGCCCCTCCAGGGGCCAGGGGATATCATGGAAGAGGAGAAGATAGGAGCACATTGCAAGATGCTGACTTTTGCATATGACATGACTATTGAAATCAAGGACATACGGTAGCTGTGGCCACCTACATAAGACTTGAACCAAGCAAAAATATAAAAGTCAGGAAGGGCTTAGTTAAAAAGAAGACTAGGACTAGCAGAAATTGTAGTGGGACCAGGGAAGGAGATGGTGGGCGAATATGATCATAACACATTGTAGAGATGTATAAATTTGTCAAATCTTTTAGATTAAAGAAAAGCTTTTTGCAAGAGTCTTGATCTGCATTCTGTTAATAGGGCAGAACAGAAGTTTCTCAAATGGGGACTTGCAATATAATACAGGCAGACATATTATATGTGCAGAGACTAAAAGCCTAAGGGTGGACACCACAGCAGCTTGAGGAGGTCACTCATCCTGACTTACAGAGATCACAGGAAGATGGATAAGGTATGATGTAGATATCATGGCTTCCCTTGATTCTTGACAATATGCTCATGTCTAGACTCTCTTAGAACATCCAGACTTTAGAATGTGCTGCCCTTCCTATTTTTCACTAAAAGACTTAACCATACCCACTGCTTTGCTCTAGAAAGTCACCTCCAGAAGATAAAAAGATCTTGTTTTGCTTTTAAGGACACTTATCAGAGGAAATTAAGTTCAGAAAATAAATAGTTTTAGAATTAATACCAGGTGCCATCTCCTACACTCTGTAGGCTAAGTCAATGGTAACAAATACAGCAAGGTAAAAATAGTATTAGAAGAACACGTGTCGGGGCAGAGTGATGGCTTTGCAAATAAGGCCACTTGTTCTTGCAGAGGACCAACTTCAGTTCCCAGGTGCTTCGAAACTGTAACTCCCACACCCACACAAGGAAGGGGCAATTTGGTGCCTCTAGCCACAGTGTACATACACACAAACAGGCTTATAGTCTCACAATAATATACACACACATACACATAATTCCTAAATAAAATCTTTTACAGTAATAGCTCTGTTAGAAATTCACAAATGCTTGCTGAACCCATTGTGCCTGTGGGAAAGCAATTCCATTGTTAGTAATAGCCTATGTTGTTTGCTTTGGATCATTTTCTATCAGAGTCAGCTTTCCTGAGAACCCTCATTTCCCTATGATGTTGAGTTGGTTTTTTTTCTCATTTTTAGGACAGTTTATCTTCTGGTATCTTTAAATGTGTTTTTTGTTTTGTTTTGTTTTGTTTTTGTTTTTGTTTTTATTCTTGGATAGGCTCATCATGTGAAGCCCATGGTCACGTGGAACTCTAAGCCCTACTGAGGTGAGCCACTCTCCTTTAGTTTTCTATCCTTGAATCTCCCTTTACAACATGGTTTCCTTGCTTCTAAACAACAATTGAGAGGTGGCATTGGTTACACCCTGGGCAATACACAATCTCCCTAAGCAAGTGTTTATCAGAAGGCGTTGTAGAAACTCATCAAGTCACCCGAGTCAAGGACCCAATGAATCACAGTAAGCCTCCACCCAGCTCAGCTGTTCCCTCTGGTAACAATTAATTATATTTTCTTGCTCCCACCTCTAAAGGGCACACATCCCCACGTACCACTGTCACACACTCACTCTGAGTTACAAGATCCTATAAGGTCCCCTTGCTTGGCACTCCCAGTGTGAGATAAGAAATAAAATGTCTATGCCGTCCTATTAAGTGTCTGGGTATAAGGAAAATGTTTTTCTTCAAAACTAGCCTTAAAAGTACTGTAGACTGCTGTGCATTTTAACTTCACATTTTGATTCTTTAACAGGATGAATGCCAAAAAAAAAAAAGTTCTTTACATGAAACTATTCAAGTGTTCAATGCTACCTTATTAATTATGCAAAAAAATAACTTAATTTTCATGATTAGGTGTAGTGTGAGTAGAGAATCAATGAATCTGAGAATTGAAAATGCATGGGATCTGCAGCTAGTGAGCCTGGAGGAAATCCATGCCCTGTCACTTTGTAGCATGACATTAAGCAAGTTAACCAATCTCCATCTAGTAGGATAATACGTACATCTCTCAGAGGCCAGTCACGGGGACTCATGTGCATATAATAATATGCACAGCCCTAAGCAACAACACCTCCTTGAGTAGTGATCACAGCAACCAAAACCATCATCCTGATTGATAACAAGGAGCACCGTGAACTGCTTTCATCAGGTAGATCACTCGAGCCTCTCAATCACAATACTTCCCACTGCTGTTTTACAGATGAGGAGCCTGAGACACAGAAAGGTCATATTGGCTCAAGATCAGGAAAATATGAATTGGATGAACTAGGTATGATCCTGGAATCTACACATTAAAGAACAGTAACCACCACATATATTTTTTTTCTCTCTCCTCAAAATCTAAACCTTGAAGCTGCAGAAGTTTAGAGTTATATTTGAGCTAAGTCATGGAGTCAGAACCTATGACCTTTAGGTGGAAGGTTAGCAATTCAATTGGCCATTCAAAGAAAAATGCACAAGAAGAAAAAGAAGAAAAAAAAAAAGACAGAACCAATGAATGAATAGGTAAGTAGTGGGTTTTCAGTGATAAACCAGAGAGCTTCATTACTGTTTTGAAATCATAAGTGATCCAGTTACTGTGATAAGCTAGTTAACACTCTAAAATAGTCACATCAAATCATAGCCCCGCAGTAAAGTCAGATACAGAATATTCTAGAAGGCCCCAATCTCAGGGCTCTAAAAAGGAAAGAAAGAAACAGATGCTAGCATCTATCACAGCTAGAGTCTCCTCATGCCACACTGTATTGTCATTGACTAGAGTTGGCCTCTGGCGTGCTAAGGTAAGCACATCTGGATTTTGCTACAAGTTTCTCTCTTCTACCCTCTGTTCATTTTCCCCACCCCACATGTATACCCATCATACAGTGAAGTCACAAATCCTTCCCAGGGAGCTGACATAATCTGGAAGCAGAAAAGGTTCTTAAAGTCACTTCATAGAAGCAGCCACTCTGCCCACTCACTCCTAAAACACCCATTGGCTTCAATATCATCTTTCCACCCATGGCAAGCCTTGTGAGCCTTACCATGTCTTGCCTCAGTTCCCAAGTCCACAGGGTTTTCCCACACCCACCCAAGCAGTTACACCAGCCAAGGGAGCCCAAGGCCAAAGTCAGTGAAGACAGAACCAGCTGTACTTGAGATGGGTGTGTGGACTAGATATCAGCTCCTTGTTGCTTCTGACCCAAGGCAAGAGGAGCCAAGGAAACCAGTCCAGTTCTGATAAAGGACTAAGCAAAGTAGGTCAAGAAAAGAGTCACCATCTCTAACTGAACTATTCTGTGGTGGAGCTACAAGATGGTAGCAAAGGTACTAAGTACCAATCTCATAAAAATTTTGCATGATAGGGACCATGGTAGCACTAGCCACATGCCAGGCACTATTCTTGACTGATTAGTACCCTTTCCCACAGTTCTGTGAGGTTGGCACCATTGTCACCATTGCTCAGATGTAGAAACTGAGGTACACAAAGGTTAACTAGCCCTTCCCAAGTGATTATAAAAGTGAGGAAGACAAAATTCACACTTTGATCTGCCTTCAAAGTCTTTCTTCCCACAACCTTGTTACAGAAAATTAAAAGCAAGACCTGTCATAATTGTTCTTTCTGTCTTTTTTTCTTTTTCTTTTTTACTTTCAGAGATTTGGGAAGTTTTTTGGGGGTTGGTTTGGTTTTTATATTTGTTTGTTTGGTTTTTTTGGTTTTAGTTTTGTTTTGTCTTTGGTTTTTGTTTTGAGGCAAGAATCCTTATAGCCCAAGATACCTAGAAGTCATGATGTAGCCAAGGGTGAAGTTGAGCAATTGATTTTTCCTATGACCATGTCCCATTTTCTCAGACTACAGATATGCACCATCATCCTTGGTTCCAGGTAAGCTTTTCAGAAAAGAACCATACTCTATATGTTTTAGATTATGCCCATCACAAAATTCCTGTTTCAACTATGCAACTTCTACCAGTGTAGACCAAGGACCACTGTACATAATATATAAACATTGCTCTTTTAAGACCTATTTTTCTTGGCTTCTAAGAAGAGACTTGGTACCCATGAGCATATACAGAGGGAGGAGGTCCTCCTCAGTCACAGTCATAGGGGAGGGGAGTAAGGGTAAAATGGAAGAGAGGGAGGATACAATGGATGGGATAACAATTGAGATGTAATATGAATAAATTAGTTAAATATATTTTTTAAAAGACCTATCTTTCTAGATGTTGGGATTTGAAATTCACACCCAGAAAATATGATTTCAATTTTTCAACCACTTAAAATACACAAGTCATTCTTAGCTCACAATCTGTATAAAAACAAGGGGTAGGTAAGATTTTGGTGAGAGACCATAGCTTGCAGACCCTTGATAAAAAGGTTCGTATGCAATTAAAACAAAAGACATGTGGCATAAAATAGGACTTGCAGTTATTTGTCTGCTATGTTTACATTGCATCCATTTAAATCCTAAAATTACTGCCAGTCTTTCTGCTTTGACTGATCTAAACCAGCACAAGCTACTTCTAGAATCCAGTGCAGATCTGCATGGTTGGCAAGCTCTGTGGCCTTGGGCAGTTTACTTAACTCTAAGCCACAGTTTCCTCATTGTAATAAGCAGTTATCTGACAGGTTGATTGTTGTAGGCATTACATTAAAAAAATAGATGTCAAGAAATTATCAGGGATCCCCAGCAGGTTGTAAACTCTCAATAAATATTAACCCTTATCACTGCTCATATTATTATTACTATTGTCAAAATCGCCAACCCAGATAAGAAAATTAAAATATTACATCACTTGACATTCACTTCTGCCAGTCTGTGGATAGATGCTCTACCTTAAAGACAACTAAAAGTCCTTTAAGTCTCTTTTCCAAGGTTCTTACTACAAGATTATTCTATCAATCCAGAAGTCTGCACTCCTTCCAAAACAACAACATTCTGCCATACTCTACTCTAGACGAGAGTCTAGAAAAATTAATCTGTGCTTGTCACCCAACACAATTCTGTCCCCAGGATCCTCTGTCGGTGACTAGCTATCTTATTTCTCGAGCTTATTTGGTTGTTCATTTTCAGTGTTGGAGAGCCCCAATAAGAATAGGAGACACAAAAATCTGCATAGTGAATTTTTCAGGACTAGGAGGATCCTAGTTTTCTATCAATTAGTTGGGATCCATGCACATAGAACACTTCTTTAGGAGGATAACAAAGGCAACAGTCCTATCAAAGTCCAGTTGTTCATATCAAAAACTAGTTCTCACTCTCCTTGGCCCCTCTTGTATTTCTTGAAGATATACTATGTGTCTGGCATCATGGATTCTCTAATCATTTCTGTGGCCTCAGCATAAATTACTAAAGATGAGATATGCAAATAAAATGCTTATGAAGACCCAGAAATCACCACTGTCTATGTGTGGGCCAAGGAAAACCATGACTGTGCTAAAAGTCATCAAGTTCCCTTGTTATCTGAGACCCGATTGTTTTCGTCTCAAAAGACTTGTGGGCAGGTATCTTTGGTGAAGCTCACCATTTATCTGTTGGAGAATCAGCTGAGAATGACTTAGTTATCTGACGCTCTATTTCAGAGGACTGATGGGGTATGTTCTCAGAAGGGCATGACAATTCATGAACAGGGAGAATGAGCGATAGTTCCCAGAAGACGTGTCATGTCTTCTTGAGCTTTCTGTATAGCAGGAGCCAAATGTCAGGTCCGATAGTTTGAATAGGAAGAAGAACCCTGGCCACTTGTGAGGAAGAAACAAGTTCTATAATTTTGATGGCATCTTTTTTAATAAATCAAGTAATCGTGGCTCAGATGGTCATAACAATTAAAGATCTCCACCAAAGAAACTTGGAGCAAGTGGAGATGAGTCTGTGTCTATATAGCAGATAGATGTTCAGTTTTCTTGCTATAGCTGATCCCAATATTTCAAATCAAGTCGGTGCTTCTTGTAGGTAGCATATATTCAGCAAGTCTATTGCTCGATTATTTCAATAAGCACTTTTCCTAGCACTGAAAAGGTAATCAAGGAACTAAACAACCAACAGTGAACGTAGTCAATTAACTAATCTCTTTTTGGTTATATTTCTTTATAAAACTGGCCCCCCTCAGGAATGAATAGATAGATCACTCGATATATAATTCTCTCCTATTGTTTCCTCTGAGATGTCAGAGCTGGTTTCTAACACACTTACTTACAAGTTTCTATAACACTGTCCCATCCTCGTCTTTTTTCTGCCAGCTACTTCTTTGAGAATATTTTCATGCCTCCAGTTTCCTCTTAGTAAACTCAAATAAAACAATGCTCAAAGACCCTCACTGTTCCAATGCAATTAATGCTTTATTTAAAGTTACTAGTGCCTAACACTAAGCAGTCAACGTCTAACAGCGGCATCTCACACCTTCATAACAACTAAGGAAGAGCAAAATGCTTTCAAACATCTTTCACTTCAAAACAATAACTCCAGGCTTGTTTTATCTGCATGCATTTGGTTCCCAATCCATCAATTCATTACGCAATTTTAAGAGTGTAATAGTAGGCATTAGGGACTACTGTAAACACAGTGTTCTGAATTCTTCCAAGGAAGCAACAGATAATTGGAATAATTCATCATTCCCTGCCAGAAAAAAACAGGATTTGTAGGAAAATCTGCTCCTGCTCCTTTCGCTCCTTTCAAGACTAAAACATTTTGACTTCTCTCTGCAGTTCCAGAGACCAAATCTAAGTTCTTACCTATTCTACAAAATGTTCTGTCAGTAAGCCACATCTTTAGCCCTTAAAACAACTATTTTTAAACACATCTATCTTTCCATCCTCTAATTTATAAAGAAATTTAATGGGGCACAAGACCACAAGGTGATAGTAGTTATTAGTTTCTTCATCCTTATATAGATTAGGTAGAGTCTAAACTGTCCCTACTTCCAAGACATGTCCAAATATACTAAGATAACGAATAAATGCAAAAACAGAAAGTCTATTTGCCTGATGGTCAAGGAGACTATTGTTGAATCCTTTTTTTTTTTTTTTTTTAATTCTTGGAAAGAATAAAGTCCATTAAGAAAGTTCCTTAAGCCCATTGAAAAAGCCCGAAGTTTCAGAGGTGCAAGAGATTCTGGTGACTAAAACTCTCGGATTGTGTAGTCTCGTTCCTCCAGGGTCCACAGTAGAACTATGAATGTCACACAAGTGGAGAAGAGCATCTGCTAACACTGTGTAGTTGAAACCATTGCAAACACAAAGAGGCCTACAGTGGTGCACAAATGGCAGCATGTTTCAGGATAAACTAAGTTCTTGGGGAAAATGTTCGAATAGCTTGCTATCAAAGCAAAAGCCAGCTGCAGAATATGACAGTAGTACAGAGACATGGCAAGGACTTCCCCCCCAAAAAAAAACAAAGGACAAATCTTGACAAAATTACAATCCCCTCACTCCAAGGAAAACGCATGCATTATTTTGTGGGAACCTCTGAAATACTTGTAGGACTTTTTTAGTTATAACTGGAAAGGTGAGATGGGAAAGGGAGTCAACAACCAATTGTGAGTTGAAATTGTGGTTGTTCTGTTCCCAGAACTGCAATGATTCTGTATTTTCACAGAGAAGTTATGTGGGGAAAGCTATAAACCTACATCAGATATGTTGTGTGAGCCCTGGGGATGGACATGCATATTTTGTACGTGTTTGAAAAGAAATTACAACATGCATGATGGACCCCTCAGTTGAGGAAATAACACTAAATGTAAGTGGATTGTGCACTTATATTTAAACCCTAAAGACCTCCTGACACAGCCTCTATCCCTTAGTTTTGTCTTGATCTATCATTTTAATCATCTATAAATAGTATGGGAATTTTCTCCTATGCACATGAAGACTAGAGGCAAGTCATCTAATTAGACAGTGCATGGGTGGAGGCTTAGGCAAAACCTTTAGTCATTAAGACAAATACCTGAGAGAAATTGTTTAAAAGAAGAAAATTTCATTTTGCCTCAGTAATCAGAGGTTTTGGTTCACAAATGTCTGGCTCCATTTTTTTTCCTAGTCCAGTAGTGAGTTGGAATATAATAATGAAAATGTAAGACTTTGCAAAGCTGTTTACTTCTTGACAGTAAGAAACAAAAGAAGAGAAATATGTGTGTGTGTATGTATGTATGTATATATGTATGTGTGTCTGTGTATATATATCCTTCAAAGACTTTTCAGAGTTTCCAACTTGGAAACTAGCCCACACCTATAATCCTTTGACCTCTGCCTCGTTTTAATCTCCTCAGAGAATAAAGGTTAAAGAAGAGATGGGCTGAATTTTCAGTTCTCCAAAGAACAGCAAATACCTTCCTATATGGGCTTCCACAGCCACAGTGTTTGATCACTGCCAACCAGAAGCATGGGCAGCCTTTGCTATTGTAAGATGTCATTTGACACCTTCTAGGTAGATGTACCCTCAAGGATCACCAAGCCAGACCCGTAGAACTGGGCATGGTTACTTTTAACAAATGGAATTTTGAGGGAGCTAAGTTAAAGTGACTTAGCTAATTTTAACTGCTAATATCTTGCAGAGAACCCTGAAGTCTCAAACATAGGACAGTGTGGTAATTTGAAAGAAAATGGTCCCCATAGGCTCATAGGGAGCAAGAGTGGCACTATTATGTGGTGGGGCCTTGTTGGAGTAGGCGTGGTCTTCTTAGAGGAAGTGATTGCTGTAGGCAGGCTTTAAGGTCTCATATGCTCAAGCCACACTGAGTGTGTGGCAGGCAGTTTCGGCTGCCTGTGCATCAAGATGTAGAGCTCTCAGCTAACTCTCCAGTGCCTTGTCTGCCTACCTGCTGCCATGCTTCCAGCCATGAAGACAATGTACTAAACCTCTGGTCTGTAAGCCAATCCCAATTAACTGTTTCCCTTTATAAGAGTATCATGGTCATGGTGTCTCTTCACAGCAATAAAACCTTAACAGACAGTAAAGAGCATGTGTACAAAGGTTCTGTGTAGGCTTGGGGTATGTTTCCCTCTATTATCACCCACTTTGAGGTTGTGAATATGTTTTAAAAGCAAACATTCCATGCAGGCTTGTTCACAGTCACCAGTACACACTTCACCATGGGAATATCAGAGATTAGCAATTAACATATTAACTAAACTCATTAATTTTGTTACATGTATTTATTGTGCATGTGCATTCACACGGACATGCACTTGCCATGCCATGCATGTGGAGGTCAAATAACAACCTGCTGAAGTGAGCGCTCTTCTTCCAGGGTTACCACGGTTGGCAGCAAGTGTTCCAGCCCATTGAGCCACCTTCCCAGCCATCTGACCGTAGTTATTATTCTCTTCTAGCAAGATAAACCTTAATTAAAACACAGCCAAAATTTAAATAATGCTTCTATTGGTGGTTTCATAGCTCTGACAGAGAACATAAGACCCATGAAAACTAAAAACTTAACATCAGCCCTTTAAAACAATGTTTATCTGCCACTGTTTTAGAATGTCCTATTTGTTCTTAAATTGTGCTGCATAAAGTTTTGAATTAAAAAAAAACCACTATCTAAAGATTTTCTATCTTCCCTTTTTTTTTTCTTACTTACTTATTACTTTATTTACAGTGCTGACGACTGAACTCAGGGCTTCCTGCATGCTGGGTAGTTGTTCTGACCCTGGGTTACATCCCTAGACATTTCTTCTCTTCTTCTTCTTCTTCTTCTTCTTCTTCTTCTTCTTCTTCTTCTTCTTCTTCTTCTTCTTCTTCTCCTCCTCCTTCTTCTTCTTTTTTTTCCTACAACTATGACCCAGGTACATCTTCTTACAATATTTCTAACATCAGATTCGGTCCTCAAGTAGTTTGTAAATAAAGCCGGTTGTTCTAGTCCACAAATTCTTCCTGAAGGAATGGATCAATCTGTGTTATCTTCTCTTTTCTCAAACTGTAACTTTGAAAAATGTGTATGAGGAGAGGCAGGTAACATGAGTAAGCACTGTATACAGGTGTGGGCATCTGTGTACAGGTGCATGGAGACCATTGGTCACATGAGTAAGCACTGTATACAGGTGTGGGCATCTGTGTACAGGTGCGTGGAGACCATCGGTCACACCTTAGGTGTCTTCCTCCATTGTTCTCCACATTACTTTTTGAACCAGGCTAAATTTGCTCACCCAAAGGTTAGGCTGGCTGGTTAATGAGCCATACAGATCTACCCATCTCTGTGCCCCTCAATGATGAGATTACAGGGATGTTGCTTTTTAATGGTGCTGGGGATCTGAACTCAGGTCCTTGCCCTTGTGAGCAATTAAGCCATCTCCTCCCTTTACACTTTGAGATCTTGGATCCTTCATTTCAGTTTCAATTGTTTTCCTGCTAAGTGTTTTCAGCTCTAAGAAATATTCAAAAGCTGCCTAGCAATATTTACCAATATTGACACAAATCGTGCCCTTCTTGTTGTCCCCTACAGCAACACATCTACACTGCAAAAGCCATCTTTTTTTTTTTTAACCAGCGAGCTAGGTGAAATGTCAGCACAGTGGTAGAAAGAGTTGCCAAACCACTATTTCAATGTGCTTAGTATGCGGCAAAACTTAATAAAAGTTGAACCCTGACAATGCCTTCTCCGTGAAATTCATGGAACCATATTTCTGTAGAAGGAAGTGCCGGAATGAGGCTGTTTCTTTAAGGAAATACGTGGATGGTACACTCTTCTTTTCCCAATATTCAAAATTAAGCCCCTCCAAATAGCTTACACATCGAAGTTTATAACCTCAGCCTACACAAGTCCAGTGCAAAAAGATCTACTGCCTCCAGGCAGAGCGAGGAAGCTCTTTAAAGATGAATCATTTTCATAAATGAGTGCAGAGGGAGGTCAGGCCAGGGGACAGGGAAGGTTACGTGTGTGCCTGAGATAAGGCCTCATCCATCCTCCCCTGACTGTCAGGCCTTGATGGGTGAGCATTGCCTTGAGCTCCCATAAAACATGTTGTTTGCAGAAAACTTGCAGGTGGTTCATAAAAAAGTCCAAACTGTTGCCATGAAATTTATCTCCCACTGCGGGATCTGTTTATAATAGAAGCAAAGGATCTTGAATAGAAATTAAGTATCTCAGACTGACTTATATTGGCTGGGGGGGGGGCATTGAAAAATTCAACCTGCTTCCCCATCATGGTACTAAAAATGTCAAAGTATTTGTATTGATGACATCTTGACAAGATACGAGTCTGTTCAAAGGGGAAATGATGTCGATTGAGTGCTTGCTCCATATCCCTGGGGAGAGAATAGGCTGGGTGAGATTTTATTGGGAGAATGTAATCAGACAACTGAACTCTTCATCGCATTTTATTTCTGAAGAGTGTCAAGGATGGGTTATTTACAATTCCTCCATCTGCATGGTCAAAGTGAAAAGGGCATCTCGATTTTTTTTTAAGTTGTAAGAGGATATTTATTATCTTGAAGCCAAGAAGAGATTGGGGGCAACGGTAATGTTGGCCATAATTTGGGGGTATCTCCATATAGAAATGGAAAAAAAATGCTGATACAATTCATGTAGATAATTTAGACCCTAAAACCTCTGTCACTCGAGAGAAAGAGATAAGTGAGAAAGAGGTGCTAAATTTTGTTTGTGCTGCTTCTCCCGAGTTGTGTTTATAATTGACTCAATTTATCACATCCCAGGTGCATCTACCTGCATAGTGGTTTTAAGTTGCCGAGAAGACGAGTGCTCGTAAATCTTGAATTGATGAATTTAGCACATGCATAGGGAAGGATATTACCTGGAGGATGATTCACCGAATCCAAGCATGCTTTAGCTGATGGTGTGACCTTGGAGAAAATGCGCACCAGGATTCCATACGCCAACCACATGTGTAGTACTTGAAAGTCAGCAAATGTAAGGACACGGGATACTCTATAAACTCACAATAGCTGACGTCCAAGGCTCTGCTATGGCTTCAGTATGACAGGTCTTCCATGGGCTCAGGCATTTGACTGCTTGGGCCTCGAATGAAGATGCTGCTTTGGAAGGCTATGGAACCTTTGGGAGGTGGAGATTCACTGGAAGAAGTAGGAGACTTGGAAGAGACACTGGGGTTTCATAACTTGAGCCTACTTGCTTGTGCAACGTGACCAGCAGCCTGTCAGACCCACTGCCATCTTTTCCTGGCCATGTAAACCAAAATAAATCCTTCCTTTCCAAATTGCTTCGTACATGGTATTTTGTCAGAGCAATAGCAAAAGGACGGAACACAGTCTCTGCCCATCATTGCTGCTCCCTCTCGCCAAGCGTATTTGTGTGGTCGGAGAGGAGAGTGGTTGAGGAAGCAGTAAGACTAATCAAATCCTTTCACTTCCGGTGTGAGTGCTGTGTTTTGTGAAGGGCTCAAGAGGCCTTTCACCTCCCCCAAAATATCCATAGTGATAGAAATGCAGGCATTGGGGCAACTCAAAAAGAAGTGCATTTGCCAATATGGTGGTGTTGAGAATGAATGTTTGTTCACCTCGAATTCAGATGTTGAAATTCTAACCACTCGCTGCGCTGTGGTGCTACCAAGAGGTGGGGTCTTCGAGCGGTAACGGGGTTATGAGAGTAAAGCTTCAGAGTAGGGATAATGTCCTGAAACAAACAAACAAGGACAACAAAACAAAACAGGAACCAGAGAACTTCTCTCCCCTTCTCTTCCTATTGGCTTTCTCTCTTTTTCTCTCCCCTTCCTTCTTTCTTTCTTTTCTCTTAACTCCACCTTACGTAGATACAAAAGGGGCAGCTATCTACAAAGTGAACTCTCACCATGCAGGCTGAGCTGGCTAGACACTCTCATTTTAAATGACTATTGATTATTTTGTGTACTTATTTTCTTTGTTTCCTTTTGTTCACTTTTGGCTTATAGTTTACATACTGATAGTAAATAGGAAGCTGGTAGGGTGTAGCAAATGCTATGTCATCAAGGTGCTTGGTCAATAGTCGCCGAATCTCAGATATGAGTAATACACATTGCTTGTGCCATTGGACTGTTGATATTTGCAGCTTTAAATGAATGGCGGAAGGAAATGACTTTGTCTGCCCTCTAGCTTCCTCAAAGCTTCCAACCAGATTCTATCTAAAATGACTCAGACTATCCTAATCCCAAAGAATTACTCTCCTAATCCCAAAGATCTCAGTCAAAGGATTCGTTCACTCTCCTTGGGGTATTTCATGCCACTCTCCAGTCTGTGTTCCCGGTAACAAGGTTTTTGATGCATTCTTCTCAGTACACAGGACCTAGATGCACTCGTTTGATGAGTAGCTATAGTCTGAGTACTTCCAACATGCAAAGAGTATGGGGCTAAGTTATTTCTTATGGCCTGTAGCCAAGCAAGGGAAAGAGTCAAGCATAAATGTTCTATAATGTATAACAACTGAAAAGTTACATTGTACTTTCTCGATTCACAAAAGCCTGATGTTTAAATCTTTGTTTGAGATAACACTGTGGTGCCATTGCTCTCATTTTTCTGAGGAAAAAGTTGAGATTTAGTTAAGCTGCTTGTTCGGAGTCCTATAAGTGGAAAATGAAGGAGCAGGAAGAGCATTTATTAAATGAGATGTGAACGCTTTTTAAAATGTTTTCAATATTTCCCACTTCTATGGCTTTAAGGTACCAAGTGATGACCTTTATTTAAAAGAAAAATTAGTCCATTTTCATTACAATATGCCACACAATGTCTCAATTTGTTATCATGGCTCCTTGCTCTTGGCTCAGTGCCTGAAATGATCCAGCTATGATCTAGGTTAAGCTACATAGCACCACTACAGCAAGCATCATGGGCTTTCCCCAAAGTTCTTAGTTAGGTATCTTCAGGAGTTGGGGATATGCTCAGTTTTTGGAGTACTTGCTTAACATGTAGGAATCACAGGGTCCCGTCCCTAGCATTTGGTAAACTGGATACTACAACACATGCCTGTAATGCCAACACTCAGGACACGAAGGCAGGAGGATGAACTTTATGTCATCTTTGGCTACATAACAAGGTCAAGGCTAGCCTTTGACACATTATACCATAAAAACTTGTACTTTCAAGGGGAAAACATCAAAAACATTCTTACATGATTTTGTTCTCCCTTCCCAAGCCCATGAAACATGAATCATGATTTTCTTCTCTTTGTGGTCATAAGCGGGTGCCAAATCAAGCTGGCGAACTTTTATGTTCATATAGAAATATTTTGGTGAAGTTGATTTAAATGATTTATCATCTTCATGTCACACATTTTCCATATTTACTTATGCTTCTGTCACCCAGTCCAAAGCCAGTAAAAGAACAGAGAGATGCAAGTCATCCTAATCCTGCCTCAAAATGCCGTATGAATGAGTGAATGGATGAAAGAATGAGAAAGACATCATAAAAAAGGAAACTTCTGTCACTCTTAACATGAAACTAGAGAGTACGACACTAAGTGAAACGAGGCAGATAAAAGAAAACCATTACTATACAAAAACAGTTACCAGAGAGTATGAATGATAGAAAATGATGAGAAAGGGGGAGATTTTGCTCAAAGGCACAAAGATTCCATTGGAATAGGGACTATGTTTTAGTGATCTAATGCGCTGTGTGCACTGTATGGTGGTTCCCAATTAGTAGTAATAGTGTGTGTGTGTGTGTGTGTGTGTGTGTGTGTGTGTGTGTGTGTGTGTTTAACATTAGGCTATTTTAAAAGATATCTTATTAAGGCCTAAAGTAGGAAAGAGTAATGCAAAAGAGAAACTGATGAGGACAAATTTATAAAGATGTAGTTAACACAATTTGGTATCCAATAGGGCAAAAGAGAAGAAGAGAAAATAATCCAATGGGGGGAGACAGTAAGTAACATTGTCCCTGAGGACACAACATTAGATACGTGACTCATAGCTTCTCAAATAGCCTCCCCCGTAAGTTCTGGTCTGTTCAAGTGCTACATGCCATGAAACATGTGACATGTAATGAGATATATGGTAGTCCACAATTTGCCAAGGACATTTGCAGACCAGGATTAAAATTCTATTACAATAACCCTAACACTTTGTGGAGCAGGTGAAAGGAAAGCCATGCAAGGACTATCAGCTTATAATTTGGATGAATAACATTTCTTTAGCAATTTGCAATCTTCCTCAAAGGAGGGGAAATTACTTTAAAAGATAAAAGTATTACAAGGATATTGGACTTAAGTCTAGCGTAATAATCACATATTCTCAGAGAAATGTGGGAGCTACAATTTTAAATAAATTAGTCCTGTCAAGATGGAACAATGGTACCAGCTTTCCTTCCAATAAAAAACAACAAGAAATGGAAATGGACAAAACTCTGTGATGTACAGAACCATTTCTCCCCTGAGAGAAGAGAAACACAGAGTTGAAACTTACAGAAACTCCTGCAGAGCATTTTGAGGCCGCAGTGCTGAGCAGCACAGTATGGGTACTGCGCAGCTTCATCCGTGAGTTGGGGGTATGAAATTGTGGTGTTGAGGGACAAAGGCAGCTAATGTTCCAAGTACAGAATATCAAAGAGAGCTGAGCATAAATTAAATGCCAGAAATATGCCAAGCCCCTGACAATATCCATCCTCTTTGTGGTCAGCCTATGCCTATGAGAAACGCCCCATGCTAGGCAAAGAAGCACACACAAGCACTTGAAAGTCATAATGTCTGACATTCAAACAGGGTCAGGAATAATGCCTGTCTCTGAGAGCCAGAACAGAAAGCCTTGAGATCCATAGGGAACTGCATATAGTATAGAAAAACTAATGTCGTTGGTATTAAAAAAAAAAAAAATAAGTATCCCTAGGCCATAGACACAACTTTGGGTGTATCTATAAGGTATTTCCAGAAGGGTCCTTCTGAGAAGAGAAGACTTGCTCAGAATGTAGACAGCAGGATCCCCATGTGCTGAGGTCCTAGACTGAAAAGTTAGAAGAAATGAGTTGAGCACCAACGTTCATCTCTCTCTGATTCTGGCTGTGGATGACATGTGACCAGCTACCCTCAGCTCCTGCAGCCATGTCTTCCCTATCAGCAGAGACTGTGCTTTCAAACTGTGAGCCAAAATAAACCAGTCCTTCCTGGAGTTGCTTTTATCATCTGTTTGTTTGTTTGTTTGTTTGTTTTTTTCAGAGCAATTAGAAAAGAAAAATTAACAAAGCATCCTGCTTCAAAGATGCACATAGATAAGAAATAATCAACTGGGAAAAGATGTTTCACGATAATACACTAATCAAAGTAAAATTATAGGACAAGGAAATGGTTTATTTTTATTATCCAAAGAGTTTATGCATTTATTTTTTAAATTAAGTATTTAGCTATAAAGCAATTCAGTGTAAAGACTTCACCCATCCACCCATAGTACCTTTTTAAGGCAGGATTTTAAGCAGTGAGGTCTCGGGGTGGTAGCATGGTAGGTGGCTGAGGAAAGGTAAGCAGCGACCAGCGCCATGTTCACTGCTACAGAGAAAAAGTTACCTTTTTGCCAAAAGCTGGTGGCAAAGGGCAGAGAGGAAAGTTCCAGCTTAGGAGGTAGTTAGGACTCTAAGACTGGGAGAGTCCCTGACTGCAACAGTGACCGATCGACTAGAGGATAAAAGCCCCATCTGAGGGAGCAGTTTCTTTCAAAGAAAACTAAAGAAGAGATTTTCTACTGGGGAAGGACAGCAAGGCATGAGCAGTGGGCGAGATGAGGAGAAACGTGGTAAGGTTAAATGGACTAGCTCATGAAACGGAACAGAACAGGAAGCTGCCACATACGTCTGAGAGAAGATCAGCCTTTCCAGTGGTACGTCAGCTAAGGTCTTTCCTCCCATGTCAACAGAAACAGAAAAGAAGAAGAAAAAAAAGCCACAAGAGGCTTGGGACAGCAAGCTAAGCTGTAGGAAGCCATTGAAAATGTCTGACCAGGAGAAGGAAAGGATGGAATAGTGGGTTCAAAGACACAGGGGAGAAAGTCTGGCCGTGAAACTATTCTGAACGCATATTTAGTAGCTAATACGAGACTCACCTCAGATGGTTGCCACCGGAACCAGTAGATTCATGAGGCAGCCCAGAACTCAGGTTGAAAGAAAATATGGCATGGTATCTGAAAGGCTCAGAAGCCTCAGGCCCTAAACTATTTAGGCCCTCTTTTGTCTTCCTCTTGTTATCCACAAACTCCAGACGCGAATTAGTAATCTGAGCCTATTCCTGCCAGCATGTCCCATAAAGATATAAACGGAGATACACACGTTCACAAATAGACATACACAGATATGGAGATAGACAGATGACTGATACCATGGAACACAGATTTGCAGACTCAGGTACAATGTATAATTGGAAGGATGGCTGCTTGTTAGTCCAAAACCCAGATGCGCTTAACAAGCAGAGAGAAATGTTCCAGACTTTGGCTCCAGACATTTCTCAGAACTAGGTGAAAGGTCAGAGAGGGAAGGCGAACAAGAATTCTCACTTTTTCCAAACCACTTTTTTTGTTTCCCTGACGACACCAATAACTGGCTGGCTTGTTCAGTGAACTTGAAGGTACTTCCACTCCCTTCATCAGATGCTCCAAGTCCACTTAGGTGCATCAAGAAATAAGCTCTCTTCCTTAACACGAGCACACACTCGCACAGACACACACAAGCACACACACCCTCGTCGGTGATGTTACATTTGAGTCAACCACATTAGAACTCTGAACCTACGTGAAGTCTCGGGTATTTCCAAACCTCAGTCTCGGGCCACTAAACCAGCCCTAAGGCTTTTATGAGCTCTGTAATCCCCATCTGAACACAAGCAACAACAATGTGATGGGTTATAAGCACTGCAGCGGTGGCAGCCTGCACCTTCCATGAATGCTTATCGCAATTTATCGCACGCAGTCTCTGTGTTAGGCAAGCCCTCTTGAATTACTAGGTAGCCGAGTTGCTTTTGTTAGTTAATGCTCTGTGATAAGACAGCAATAACAATTAACTCTATCATACTCAAAAGGAAGTAGCCTAGCGCAGCGCCTTGTGGTTTAGAAAGCAGAGGCAATTACAACTCTACCCTATAATTTTATGGTTTATCCATCTCTATAAGCATGCCACTTGATGGTAACAAAAGAGATACTGTGCAAGTTCCATCGAGAAACCAGGGAACCATGCAAAATGTTGGAAGGATTTGCTCATAAAAATATGAAACTGGGGGCCGGGGGAAAAAGCTTGGTACGAAATTGTTTACTGGGCAATTATGAAAACCTGAACTTGAGCCCCCAATTTCCCAAATCCCGAATAAAAGCTGTATGACACTGTATGCACCTGTAACCCCAGAACTGGCAGAGGCAGAGACAGGCAAATTCCAGAGACTCAATGGCAGGCTCACAATTCAGCGAGAGACCCTGTCTCAGGAAATTGGGTGGAAGGTTGAGGAAATGACTCAGTGAGTAAAATGTTTCCCAGACAAACGTGTGGGCCTGTGCCCAGTTCCCCTAAACATATATAAACTCAATGTGAGGGCCTGTGCCCAGTTCCCCAAACATAAATAAACTCAGGGCAGAATTGTGCATCTGTTGTCATTAGGTCCTAAAGGGGGATGAGGACACTGAGACAGAAAAATCCCAAAAAGCTAGTGGGCCAGCAAGCCTGGCATCTGCAGCAGAAAACAAGAGATGCTGTCTCCGACAAGGTAAAAGGCACTTGAAGCCATCCTGTGACCTCTACACACACATATTAGGAAGTGTTCACCCACATTCACATCCATGAATACATGCATACACACTACACACACACACACACACACACACACACACACACCAAAAAAATGAGTTTTTACTAAAAAACACAAAAGTTAAGGCTTTCTGCACACCATTTTTAACTAGAGTCATCAAGACATCTAAACGGAAGAAGACCACTGTAAGGGACAAGACAACTGGAGTTCTTTCAAAATTAGATTTTTGCTTTCTACATCCTCTATAAAATGAGGAAACAGCATCTTGTTCATGATGCCTATAAAGAAAAGCAGAGAAATCTCTTGTGTACTAGTGGGTGACCTCTTGTCCATGATATCAGATACAACTCTACCTTCCTTCCCTCTATGGTTTTTACACAATGATGAAAGTGCTTGCCTCAAGATTTACAGCCTTGCTTTAATTTTGCCTACTTGCCAGTTGTGTAGTTTTAAATAAGTTGTTTGCTCTGTCAACTTTAGGTTTCTCACTCACAAAATTGTATGAGTAAATCACTTAAAATATTATGGAAATGGCACAAAAATGTGTGCTGCAAAGTCTAAGTGCTAAAGCAAAGCTACTATCGGCATTATGCAATATGCTTATAATCTGATATGCTATACTTATGGATCCCAACATAGGTAAGAAATACTAAAATGTTTGTAATTAGCAGTTTGTGTGTTGAAATCTAATGCATGCTGCTTTTTAGACTGCATATGTTTAGGATGTGCTATTATCCATTTCAGCTGCATAGTGATGCATATTCCATGAAGCAAGACCATATGAAGAAATAGTTGCATAGCTAAGAACAAAATACTATGTAGTCAGCCATGGTAACTGTTGAGTGATGAAACAAAATATGCTTAAACTGAAAGAAAACATCCTCAGAATTGTATTCTTTTTTTAAAGATTTATTTATTATTTACTATATATACAATGTTCCACCTGCATATACACCTTCAGGCCAGAAGTGGGCATCAGATCACATTATAGATGGCTGTGAGCCACCATGTGGTTGCTGGGAATTGAACTCAGGACCTTAGGAAGAAGTGGCGGCACTCTTAACCACTGAGCCATCTCTGCAGCCCCCAGAATTGTATTCTGTAATAACCTTTTGTGTCCAGAAAGAGGAAGTCAGATTGAATTTTCTTGCTGGTCTCAAACCATTTGTCTGACAGGAAAGTTGATAATAGTATGTAGAATACATTAAGAATATCATTTACTCTAATAAAGAGATAAAACTACGTTAGTCTTGAGATCTATTTCCTCCAATTACCCAGTCAGAAAAACATGGTTTAAGTTAAGTAATGGTAACATGAAATGAAAATAGACAATAGAGAAACGATTAGAGATATCTGTGGTTACAACTCTAGGAATTCATGGGTTGAGAAAACACCTTAATGAATAATGCCCTTGCTGTTCAAGCATGAGGATGCCAAGAACCCACATCAATTCTGGTGGCTGTGGTGGCCCACCTACAATTCTAACGTTCAGAATGTAGAGTCAAGGTATCCTTAGGCAAACCCACTAGCTGGTCCAGTTATTTGGTAAGTTCTGGGTTTAACTGAGAGATCATGCCTCAAAGAATATGATGGAGTGAGATGAGAGGATATGGCCAACATCAGCCTTGGGCCTCCCCAAGTGCATGCAAGCACGCGCACGCGCGCGCACACACACACACAGAGAGAGAGAGAGAGAGAGAGAGAGAGAGAGAGAGAGAGAGAGAGAGAGAGAGAGGCATGCACGTGCTCGTACCCAACACATTCAAATACACATGCATATATATATATATATATATATATATATATATATATATATATATATATATATATATACAAAAAACAGAATTCTAGAGATTCTCTTAAATCTTTAAAGCAGTTCTAACAACTAATATTCCATTCCCAACCACATTTAGACCCATAAATGAGATTTAGTGCCATCCTCATAATTTAATTTTGCAGGCATACAAATAAAGGCTTTGGTGACAATGAAATAGAGTATTTACTTTCCTATTCTCAGTGACCATTATTCTGCAGAGGCCCAGATTTCCCACGCCCTTCCCCCATGTCCATCATTACAATTACAAGTGCCCATGTGCATTTGAACCTCACTGGGTTAGCTAATGGCCCAGCTAGATGTAAAGAGGATGAGACAGCTAATGTTTATGGTCTCTGTGGCTCTTCCCACAACAAAACCCAGCCTGACATACACAGGGGATTTCTCCAGCTGGTGGTGGACAACGTTAACCATAGATTGCCTCATTTTCCTATTATTCACTTGTACTTCCCCCCAAGACTAGGTCACCATCAATTCATTCATAACTTATCTTGTGAAAGTTATGTTCTCAATCTACTGACAAATGAGGCCTTTACTGCCAAAGATAGTGAGGTGGAAAAAACTTACTCCCCTTAAGTATTCACTGAGCCTTGAGTGAGTTTTTCATAGCTAGTCAAAAGACTCACATTTTCTATGCCAATGAACTGCAGCATCAACAATAGCAGGATAAATTCATGTTAGTATTTCCTGTAAAACAAAAATTACACAAGTACAAGTATTTGAAAGTTGCATGCATATCTAAAGCTTGAGATTTTTGTCTAAAGAGATATGAGACCTTACATAGAGCAAGATCAAAGAGGATGTGCTCGTGGGAAGAAATACATTTTAGAATCAGACCTATAGGTAAATTTTGACAAGATTATTAAAGACTACACAGGAGATCAATGGACAATTTATATACTTTTTCTGGATCTCAATTTCCTGTTTAGGTAGTAGTATAATACTTTCTACCTCATAGTACTGTCTAGACAAAACTGTATAAGATGCCTATAAATCTCTTGCAAGTAGTCATAGATCAGTAAATAGCCATTAACACTATTCCATATGGATGCTTCAGTGACCAGAAATGGGCTATTTTGTCATAAAACAAGAGTGGTGTTAAACACATATGTAACAATAGCTAGATGCCATGAGTCAGCCTCTGGAGAAACAGGGATGTAGTCTTTTGCCCAAAACCACACAACTTATTGTGATGAATCAAGATTTGAACCCAAGTAGTAAGCTGTTAATCATGGCACTCTGTTAAGTATGTTCCTCACACAGGGTCTGTGTGACTCCTGGATTCTTAGTCATGTCTCAGGAGGAGCTAGCACTCTGGAGTCATTCTGAATCCCAGACTACACAGGAGATCTTAAGCAAAGTGTGCACAGTGCCCTTGTATGGCTAAATCCCAACGTGCTAGCATGGCTGGGTGGGTCTTGCCCCTTCTTTTAGGTCACCTGGTATTCTGGTTCCAGTGAGAAATCTAACCAATACTACATGTCTTCATGTTAGGCTGTCTTTTTTTTTTTCTCCTTCTTTGTTGTGGTTTGGCTGTTGCTGTTGTTTGTCTTCTTTTGTTTTGTTTTTGAAGCACAGTCTCAGCCTGCAGCTCAGGCTGACCTTACACTCAACATATAGGCCCGACAATCCTTCTGCGTCAGCCTCCCAGGTGAAGAGATTAGAGGCATGAGCTACTGTGCCTGGCAAAGCCACTCTTCTTAGAGGAACTTGAGTTATACTGAATTAGGGCCCAGTCATGGCCTCATTTTATCTTAGTCACTTCTTAAAAGATCATGATACAGTCACATCTGGAAGTAAGCAAGGCAAGTACTTCAAGGTATGAATTTGGCGGTATGCAAACATGGCTCATAGCACCAGCAGCTATGGTTGAAATGATCTCCTCACTGAAAAGGACCTCTTTTCTTCTTCTGTTTGTTTGTTTGTTTATTTTGGAGAGAGAGGAGAGGAGAGGAGAGGAGAGAGAGAGAGAGAGAGAGAGAGAGAGAGAGAGAGAGAGAGAGAGAGAGAGAGAGAGATCCCAAGTTGGCTTTGAACTTTCAATATAATTGAAGAAGACTTTTAACACCTAATCAGCCTGACTCTATCTCACAAGTAATGGAATCACAGGTGTGTCCATAGTCTAGCTTTCTTTTCAAGTAAATTCCATCTGTTAGATTAAGTGTGTGGTTCTTGCTCCTACGTGTGCCTGCCTGATAACAGTGTGTAAGAGCCAGAGAAAGGGTCTAGAAAGTGATGAGGTCATGATGGATTTCCATTGGCATCATGTTTAGGAAAGACTTCACTGGAAAGAAAACACACAAACAAAACCCCAGCAGAAGTAAATGAGCAAGGCCTTGTTTTCTTGAGGCAACAGCATCTTCTGGCAGAGAAGGTATAAAAATAAGGCACTAAAATTCTTAGTGAACATTGTGCAATGCTCATTGCGACAAGTCACTGCAGAGCAAAGAGCTATTCAATAATCCTTGCTCTGATGGGCTCTTTCCATGCATGCATATCAGGAATTGCCAGGGGGGAGCAGGGAAGTACCAAGCAATATTCACCTTGAAAGAATAATTACCCAGGACTGAGGAGCTGAAAGGGATCTTACAGCTCATCCAACCCACCTTTAGCATTTTACAGAAGTAGACTCAGAGAAAAGAATTCATTTGACCAGATTTTGTCACAAGGTTGACCATGAATCTTCCAATTCTTGTAGTCCAAGGGCTTTTTCACAGCACTACTGTATGATTTCAACATCAATAATTGGAATAAGACTTAAGTTCACTGGGAGAAATAACTAGGGCTCTGCCTCCATCAAGAATGCCAAGTTCTCAGCATAGTGTATACAATGTATTGCTCAAGGAGCTCTAATAAACCTCTCATGCACAGGGCGTAGAGGACAGGCGATAGACTTTAGCCTTCATAAAGGAATAACAATATTACCAACGTATGTTCTTTGTTATGCTGTGTTCTGTCTGGAATGTCAAGACACAAGCCTCCTGGTTCTTGGCCAGGAGCTCTATGCCTCATCTCAGTTGTTTTTCTGTCCTCTCCCAGCTTTCCTGAAAGTGACCCCTATATAGGTGGCATTCTTCCCCTTGGGGTAGTAAGATCTGCCATATTACTTCACTCGCATTAGGCTACAGGAGTGCCCAAGGCAGTATTGCCAGCTTGTAGAAACCCAAGTGCTGGCAGCCAACAGAAATCTGATGACCAGGATAACAGTGTGAAGAAAGGCCATGCCAGAGCGTACTCTGTTAAGCAGTTTCCAGATTATCATCTTGCAAGGTTCTCGGTAGGGCATATATGTTTTCATGCCATGAAACAAAGGCTTTTGTTTTCTGTCTAGAAAAAAAAGTGCAGTGTTATTTCTATAGTTAATAGCTTTGCCTCAGGCCCTGGAGCATAGTGTAGACATTGCGTATAAACTTCTGACAATGGACCCAAAGGAGTAAGATGCTTGCCTTGAGTAAAATAGTTCAGCTCACTATGATACCTGATGCTTGCTTGCCTACCTGAGCTCTAAGTTTCCATGGTGTGCTTGGCCTAAGTGAGAACTCCATGCATAGAGTAAACTTTCCTAGATCCGCTTAAAATTATTTTTCCTACAAACATCATAAACTTTAAGAATAGACATTTGCTGGCAATTCAGGGCAACTCTCAACCTTCCTAACGGTATGACCCTTTCATACAGTTCCTCATGTTGTGGCGACCACCAACCATAAAATTATTTTGTGGCTGCATCATAACTGTAATTCTGCTACTGCTATGAATTGTAGTATAAATATCTAATACACAGGTTATCTGATATGTGGCCAGCAAAGGGGTCGCAACCCACAGGTTGAGAACCACTCTATAGTTGCCTACATTTCCAAAAGACTGGGGCAGGTGATGGTTATGACTTGACATAATATTCATATTTGCTGCTGCTAAGATGATGAGTCTGGATCCAAGGAGTTCAAAAAATTTCAGCTGTTTCTTGGTTTGTTTTAAAACTGGAGACTCTGAGACCAGAATGGTTGATTGCTCATACTCACACAGGTTGGAACAAATATAAGACCAGCCTGGGGTATAGGCTAAGACCCTGTCTCAAAATCAAAACAACCAAACTAAATAATATTATACAAAAAAAAAGCTCTATCAGGGCATTAGCCCACTGAGGGTATTGGAATAAGAACTGTACAAATGGTCTTAGAATTGACTTGCCCCTATGTTTGTATATATGTGCTTCTAATACTTCAACTCTGAGTATTAAAAAGTAGTTTTCAATTAATCACATTCTATAATATAAATTCCAAGTATGAACCTCTTGTTCATATTTCTTTAATATTTCTGCTTGCTTTTCTCCTCATGTTCCTTTTAGGATTGTGTATTGGTATATTATAAATAATGCTGAGATTCATAAAGATCATTTCTTTCAAGTGCATAATAAATGTTGATGATATTTATATTCCCAGTCCTCCTCTTTCTCCCTTTCTTCCATTCCTCTCTCACTTGGGTCTTTCCTTCCATTCTTATTTATTACTTCATGTCATACATAAATATGACATCATATATGTCATATATACTTAATATATTTGTCACATATATTTCATGTCATATATATTTTCTTTCTTAAAATGTTGGCTATATATATAAGCATATATATGTATACACACACATATATGTACTTATATATGTGTGTGTTATGTTTCTATGTGAAATCTAGGATCCACAAATAAGTGAAAACATGTTTGTCTTTTTGACAGTCTTTAGTCTTGTGTGATTTGAAACAAATGACATCATTTTATTCTTATTCATGCCTGTGCATTACTCCATTTTCCTTATCCATTCATTCATCTGTGGATGGATGCCAAAACTGATTCTATCATTTGGGTATCATGAATCATGCTTATTGATCATGGGCATGCAAATATCTCAGTGAAATATTGACTTAGGATCCTTTGAGTGCATACCTAGATTTAATATGTGTGGAAGACATTAATTCTATTTTTTAATTTATTTTTTAAAATATGTTCACTTTACATCCAGTTGTAGCCCCTCCGTCATCATCTCCTGGCCCTATACTCCCTCTTTCTTTCCCCTTCCCTCCTTCACCTAGTCCTCAGAAGGGGGAGGCCTCCTCCCCTACCACCTGACCACAGCCTATCAAGTCTCATTAGGTCTTCCTGCATCCTCTTCCTCTATGGGCTGGCATGGCCACCCCTCCCCCTAGGAGGAAGTGATCAATGAGTAGGCAACAAAGTCCATGTCAGGGGTAGCCCCTACTCTCCATATTATGGGATCCACAGGGAGATTGTGCTGCCAATTCTTGAGGAACATCCATCTTGACTTGTATAGTAGCTAAGCTAATTTACATTCCTATCAATAATTTTGTCTAAGGATCATTTTTACCAATATTCTTGCCAATATTTGTTATTTTTGTCTATAAGATATATTCTGATTGAAATGAGGTGGTATTTCAATGAAGTTTCACTTAAACTACTAAGGGCAATAAACTTTTTTATCTGTTTATTAGCCATTTGTACTTCATCTTTTGAAAATGGCCTGCTCATCAGCCTATTTATTGAGTTATTTCTGTATTATGTAAAGTTTTTAGCTCTTTGTATATATACTATAGATTAATAACATGTCAAGTGTATAGCTGGCAGAAAAAAATTCTCCCATTCTGTAGGCTGCTTCCTTATTCAATTGTTTGATTTACTGTGCAGATACTTTTTCAGTTTCATGGAATTCCATTTGTCAGTTCTTGGTTGCTGATTGATTTGGTTTTTGTTTTATTTTGTTTGTGGGTTTTGTTTTTGTTTTTATTTTTTCTTGCTTGTTTTTCTGATAAATTGGGGTCCTTTTCAGAAAGTCTTTGCCAGCGTTTTTAATCCTGATATGTTTTCCTGTAAGTTCCAGAATTTCAGGTCTTAAATTCAGCTCTTTGCTCATCTTAGTTGATGCTTATATGGAGTAAGAGAAATGGGTCTTGTTTCAGGGTCCTACTGGTGAACCCAGCTTTACCAGCACCATTTGCTGAAGAGAATGTCTTTTGTGTATGTTTTTCTGACATCATTGTCATAAACCACATAGCTGTAGCTGTCTGAATTTAGTTCTTAGTCTCCTACTCTATTTTATGGATTTTCATGTCTGTTCTGTGAATACCATTCTGTTTTTGTCACTGTGCCTCTGTAGTATAATCTGAGATCAGACAGGGTGGTAGCTCCAACATTGCTTTTTTGTTGTTGTTGTTTTGGTTTTGTTGTTGTTGTTCACTCATTTCTTTGAATATTCAGGGTCTTTGACCTCCATGTGAATTTTAAGGTTGTTTTTCTCTGTCTGACAAGATCATCATTAGATTTTTTTTTTTTTGCTGTTCTTTTTTTTTTTTTAATTTATTCTTGTTACATCTCAATGGTTATCCCATCCCTTGTATCCTCCCATTCTTCCCTCCCTCCCATTTTCCCCTTATTCCCCTCTCCTATGACTGTTCCTGAGGGGGATTACCTCCCCCTGTATATGCTCATAGGGTATCAAGTCTCTTCTGGTGCCTTAGTTTGAGCAGGACCCCTGAGCCCAAATCTGCCTACCATAATGTTCTACTTGTAGGTTTCTAGGATCCTCTGGATCCTTCTACTTTGCCATTCTCCCATGCTTCTCTCATTTAGAGTCCCACTAGAATGTCCTCCCCTCTGTCTTAGTTTCCTGGTAAGTGAAGGCTTTCATGGGACATGCCCCTTGGGCTAGTATGCAGATATAAGTGAGTATATACCATTTGAGTCTTTCTGCTTCTGGCTTAACTCACTCATTATGATCATTTCTAGCTCAATCCATTTGTCCACAAATTTTGGGAATTCCTTGTTTTTAATAGCTGAGTAGTATTCCATAGTGTATATGTACCACAGTTTCTTTATCCATCCTTCTAGAAGATGCTCCAGCACACAACAAGAAAATTTGCTCAACCATGATCATAGCAGCCTTATTCATAATAGCCAGATCATGGAAACAGCCTAAGTGTCCCTCAATAGAAGAATGCATCATTGGAATTTTGATAGGAAGCATATCTAGACATGAACAATTTTCAATATTCTGCCTCAGAGGAGCCATGGGGTATGTCCATTTTTCTAATGTCCTCTTTAATTTCTTTCTTGTGTGCTTTGAAACCTTCATTGTAGAGATTTTTCAGATCTTTCAGTTTTTCCGTTCCTTTTAGTTTTTATTCTGAGATTGTTGATGCTGTTTAAACTGTTGTGAGTGGGCTTATTTTCCTGGTTTCTTTCACAGCATCATTTTTATTGGTATACCAAGAGGCTCCTGATCTTTCAATGCTGATTTCTCTTATTTCTTTTTACATTGAATCTGTGTGCATGTGTGGTTTACAGTGCATGTTTGGAGGCCAAAAGCTCATTTTGCAAAGTTAGTTCTATTCTCCCATATTCTTATGGATTCTGGGGATGGAACTCAGCACCAGAATTGTAAGGCATTTGCCTTTGCTTGACAAGCCATTTTCATTGGTCCCTGTAATGTCCTTTTGATGGATTTTCCCCTTAATCAGTATGACATGACTTTATTCCTTTTAATTTGCTTCCAGATATTCTCTGTCACCTATTTTAATGCAGCCACACATTTTTCCTAGACTATTTGCTTGGAATATATTTTCTAGTTCTTTCACCCTAAAAATGACCTGCCTTTGCCATTGAAGTGAACAGATAAATCTTCTTGTTGTTGTTGTTGTTGTTGTTGTTGTTGCTTTTTAAATCCAATCTGCTAATCTGGGTCTTTTAATTGGTAAAATGACACTATTAATGTTCAGACTTATTGAATACTATCAATATAATATAAGCAATCCTGTCACCTTGATCTTTTTGTCATGTGTCTTTTATTTTCCTAATCCACACTTGCCTGTTTATTACTCAGATGTAGCTGATTCCTTCCCGTAGCTTCATGTGTGTGTTTTTCTCTCTTCACTATGTATGATCTCTAAGCATCTTCTGTATCGTTGGTTAATTAGCCACTAGTTCCTGTAGTTTCTGTTTATCATAGCAAGGATGATAAGAAGGAAAGCTTTGCTGGAAATAGTCATCAAGATTGGCAATTACCGCCTTCCAGAGCTTCAAATACATCATTCTTGGTATTTAGAGTTTCTGGTGGGAAATCTGATGGGTTTGCCTTTATAGGGGACTTGTTGCTTCCCCCATGCAATTTTCAATATTCTTTCTTTGATGCCTATAATATTACATGAGGGGGTCCCTTATGGTCTTGTCTGCTCCATGTTCTAAATGTCTCCTGTGTGTGGATGGCCATCTCCTTACCTAGATTTGGGTATTTGCTTCTACCTGTGTATTGAATATATTTTTTTGTTCCTTTAGCTTTAACTTCTTCCATGCTCATGATTTGGAGATTTGGCCTTTCAAGTTTCCCATAGACCTTATGTGGTCTGTTCATAAGTTCCTATAATTTCATCATGTTATTCTTTTTTCTGAATTTTTAAACCATCTACTTGTCCTCAAGCTGATGTTCCATCTTCTGTTTGACTCATCTCACTGGTGACTTTTTGCTGAGTTTCCTATTTGACTTATGAAGCATCACATTTGGGATAAAATATGGTTTTGGGTTTTTTGTTTGTTTGTTTGTTTGTTTGTTTTTAGCTTTTCTACCTCTTCATTGAGTTCTTTTTTCATGCCTTAATATTGACTTTCTTATTTCATTAATATGTCTGTGTTTTCTTTGCGTTGGTTCAGGAGTTTGTGTCCTTTTCCTGTTCATATTAGATTCCTACATACTAGGTTTATCTGTTGAACTGTCCAGAATTTGTCTCAGCTGCCTCTGAAAGCCATCATGGGGATCTTAACTATCTGGAAAGACAAATCTTTCTCACCTACCAGCAAGTCACATGGAAAGAAATGACTGAAAACCCAGAGCCCTAGGCTAGCCTGTTGGACAAGGACAAAAGACACCCCTGAAGACCAAATCCCACACCCAGAAGTTGTTATCCCTGCTTCCAGTCTTACCAGATGTGAAGCAAAGGGTGGAAACAGAATAGGTTTTGTGAAGCTTGTGATAAAGGTCAAAGATACCTCTTCTGCCATATTTGAGGCTTCCCATATGCATAATAGAGTCCGCAGACATCCCACCACAGCCAATAAAAAAAATAGTACTTTGTGTACTGAGATGTTAGTGCCTAAAGGTTGGATAATCAGAGCAAGACCAGAATTTGATTCATATTTAAGGAATATAGAAGAGAGGAAAGTAAGTAGACAGAAGAAAAGATGAGGAAAACAAGAGGGAATAAATGTGGCAGCTGCAGCTAAAGGTAGAGCAAAAAGAGAAAGAGGTAAGGAAACTCAATCAGCAAACCTAAAATGGTCCTATCACTTAGGAGACTGACTCAGGCAGACTCCATCACTTAGGAGACTGACTCAGGCAGACTCCATCACTTAGGAGACTGACTCAGGCAGACTCCATCACTTAGGAGACTGACTCAGGCAGACTCCATCACTTAGGAGACTGACTCAGGAAGACTCAAACTTCTGGCCAAGCGTTGCTCTTTGGGAAAGCTTACCCCAAAGAGGAGAGGGTAACTGAGCAAGACAATGATTTCCCACTAAATCAAACATTTCTGCTAAGTAAGAAAGATGAGAAAAAGGAAGAATGAAAACCAGATGTGGTTAGAGTCTACATGCAGTCCTACTGTGAGCACGGGAGCTGGGCGTCCCCTCACCAGTCCCTGTGTGGATGCAATCATCAGACCTGTCTCAAGGCAGTCTACTCCAGACCATGGCTCAGTCCAGATTTCTACCTCACAGAACATTGCATGGTTCTAACTCAAAGTTTTCCCCTTTCTGGGTGTAGGTACTTGATAGGCTAACTTCAGGCTGTAGTCCCACGACACTTGCTCAGGCTTTTCACATTGAGTCATCCTGGAAGGACCTTTGCCTCTACAAAAACCTAGTGGATGACTCAGGCGGGGTCCTTTCCAGGCGCTCTTCTGTTTCCTTAGGCTCGCTGTAGTCTTTGATGTTTGTATTCACTTTGTTTTACATCTCACTTGCTCAGTACCCTGACCAGCAGGTGGTTGATAGGGACAACACTAGAGGACAGACAAATGGAGTGGGAAATAGTTGGTAATATTTCCCCATTCGAGATTCTGTGCTGACCTTCAGCATTGGGGTACGCCTATTGCTCCTCAGTGAAAAAGCAGAGTCAATGAACACTTGGTATTATGTCTCATTCTCCCACTCAAAAAGAGGTACTTGCTTTTAATTTAAACTCACCTGCTGTTGCTTTAGTCCAAGGGCTAGCTGCAGTGCCTTGAAAACTAAGACCAATGCTTTCTTATTGCTTTTCCTTACTATTTTAGTCCCATACGTTTCTTATTTTCATAGTCTTACGTAACAAACTCAGTTTTCTCCACTAGACGTAATACAAAATTCATGCCTTTTGTACGATTGTGTCTTAGTTTTCTGTAACCTTGAGGAAACAGCCAGCACAAGCCATCCACGTGCCACATGGTCTGTTTCATTTAATTTACGTTGTCTCTGATTTAACCCTTCTTTTTAACCAGTGGTTTCCCCCGGTCTCTGAAAAAAAGCCAGCCTCTATAGGCCATGCTTTAGTCTTCTGAGGAAGTGAAACGGAGAGCACCACTAGCGGTGAGATACACATGAGGCAGCCAGAAATGTGTTCTTTGCCAAGTTTGGAATATGCCTGCCTCATTACTCCCCTCTGGGTTCAGTCTTTACTATCTGCTCTGAAGCCAATTCTCCAGTCTTCTTGCTGCTTCCAGCTGGAGGAAGCTGATGGCCACCTGGTGACATACATGCCCACAGTTTCATTTTGGAACTTGCCCACCAAGATGGTGTATGCTGTGTATTATTCACTTACCGTTACCACATCCTTCTTACTGCTCTCTCTTGAAACACCAAGTCCTCATTCCAACATGTGCCTGCAGGTGTGAAGGTGCAGGTGTTTATCTGCATAGAGTTTACCTGAAGTCAGCACAAATCAGGGCAGCTCCCCTAGCAACCAAAATTAATATGTAGGAGAGTCCAAGACTCAGGCGATGTTTCCTTCCAATTATATTTACTCATTTTTGTTAGGTGTGATTTAACTCTCTGGGTTTCATGATAAACTCTACCAAGGCCATTCGCTTTTCAAATGCAATTTGTGACTCCATTTATGTGAAAAGACACTGCATTAAATAAAAATTAGTCTTAATATTAGGTCCCTCTGTTCTCTAAGCAGGAAACTCATTGCCAAGCTATTCTCATTTACAGTAATACATCTTTGCTTTGAAAAGTGCGATAGCAAAAAGGGAAAAAAAAGTGCACGAAGGAGAAGGAAACTGTGCTTCAAAATGTCAAACAACATCTGTTTCCCATTTCTGAGAATTACAGAGCTGTCTCTAGCCCTTTAACCCTTTAGCCCACATTGTATCTGTCCCTCCATACTTTATGAGCTTTATCTTCAGAAGCCTTTCAGTAAATGAAACCTGATACAGAAAGTGAATCTCTTCTTTAGGTCTTCTCTGAGGATTAGGGACAAGATTTATTAGAACAACACTGCTCACACTGTGATGCTTTAAGGTCGTGTCAACATTTCAATTACAAACCCAGGCTTCCAAGGGTGTGCGCCCAGCCTCAACAAACTGCTTCTCTAGCTCTATATTTAGAAAGTGGGGTAGAGGTTTCAGGGCCCGTGTTTGATTTATTTAAACTTGACATAATATATAAGATTGACCTTCCTAACTGTAAGAAGTTAATGTCTTATAGATGTCACATTTTGTGCCTCAGAATTATATCCCAAAGTCTGAACAAAAGTGTAATGCTGAAATGGTAAGTAAACTAATCGGAGCCAAAAGGTTAGATTAGATAATATTTAATCATTACAAAATGGGTGGATACTTCAACGTTCATTCGTAGGACAAGGTAGAAGCTGTTGGCTCACATGCAACAACAGGTCCTTCACATTATTCCTCTAGATGGAACTTTAGATCAACTGTTCAGCTTTTGTTTCTCAAGACCTCCTACAAAAGATCCCTTCTGCTCTCCAGACACAATGGCTGAGAGATCCAATCAGTCCAAGGTCAAATAATCACAAAGCTGTGACTGCACTTGAGCGTCCCTCAATTGCCCTTCTCCTTACATCCCTCCTCTCTTCTCCATCTACTCAGTAGTTTCCAGCTTCCCTTCCTCATCACGGCCCTTCATCACTGGCCTGCCTCTAAGGTTCTGCACTTTAATACTTCTGCCACTTGGCTTCACTTTTCAAGCAACACTCACATCCTACATACCTGATTGGTCCAGACCAAAATATCATTTGGTAAAAGATCTGCTGGACGTTTACTGACTTCCTTGGATCTTGTAATTCTTCAGTTGTGGTCCATTCCAAGATGTTTGTGTGGTTTTTTTTGTTGTTGTTGATGATGATATTTGTTTTGTCTTTGAAACAGTGTCTCTCTATGTAGCCCAGGTTAGTCTTGTGCTTTTAATTATTCTGCCTTTTCCTCTCAAGTACTTAGATTATAGGCATGTGCTATCATACCAAGCTTGTCTACATGACTTTATGTTCAAGATTGTGTGTGTGCATGTGTTCCTGTGTATGAGGTTGCACTTGTATGTGTATGCATGTGGAGGCTGGAAGACAACCTCATGCACCATTCCTTAGGTTCTGTCTATCATTGGTTGATTGGTTCTTCTAAGACAGAGTCCTTTACTAGCCTGACACTAGTAGGCTAGAGTGGCTGGCCTGCAAAACCTGGTAATCTGTCTCTGCCTTACTAGTACTGGAATTATAACTGTGTGATAGCATGCCCAGCTTTTTATAAAACAGGGGCTGTGTGGATCAAACGCAGATCCTCACGGTTGCAAGGCAAATACTTTGCTCATCAAGCCGTTTCCCCAGATTCTTGTTTGTATGTTTTAAAGGAATAAAATAAGTGGGGTTTGGTGTGTCTCCATAGGTGCTATTAGGTGTTAAGTCATAGGAAAGTTCTTAAAGTGATCTTCAAAGAACATCACATAGAACAGTGCATTTCCTTAACCATGTTATACCTCTCTAGAACACCAACCATAATATACATATTCATAAACCAGACTTTGCTGTTTTCTTCTCTGCTAAACACCTGGCAGCTAAAACATTATGGATGAGCAACAATTATTCAGTGAATGGTAAAATTAAAACATTCATAAGCATATCAACATCTCTTACTCAGTTCTCAAAGCCTTATTTAAAAATGACTTAGAATCAGATTGCCTCAATGGAAAAAATATCTATTGCAATAAAGAAACAAATATCTGTATTGGCATCTGAAGTGAGGTGACAGAGGAGAACCTCAGAGATCTAAGTGAGTAATAAAAAGAACTCTACAATGTTTGTTCTTAAATGCCATGTAGACTTTGAAAGTGAAAAAGAAAAAAAAGCTTAGCTTTTATTTCTCACTCAGTATCTTCTTTTCCTAAAATATTGGACAATATCTCAAAGCTACCATCTTTTTTCTTTGTTTCTGAGACAAGGTCTCACTATGGGGCCTAGACTGGTCTTGAACTCCTGGCTGTAATAATCCTCCAATCTCAGTCTCTAAAGTAGCCTATATTACAGGTGCTTGACACTGTACTAGAAATCAGTATTTTTTTAATATACAATATAGCCAAGAAAGATAGGTCAGTAGGTAAAAGTACTGTCCATGAAACCCTGATAACTTGACTTTGACCCACAGAACCCACTGTGGAAGTAGAAAATTGAGTCAGAAAAATTATCCTATGACCTCCATACATGTGCTGTGTCATGTGCATACATACATCTATGCATCATGTCCACCATATGTATAAACAATAAATGAAACTATTTTTAGTTTAAAAACATACACATCATGCTGTCAGTTTTGCTAAGTATATCTGAAGCGTCTTGAAAGCAGTCACAGTTTCTTACTTGTTTAAATATCAACAATGGTACTGGACAGTGGACCATAGCAATAAGGTATTTAATTAAAGTGTGTTCCATTGCATTAATTCTTAAGAATCAAAACTCATTATTCATGCCCTCTGTATAGCAAACATGTTTCTCAACTCTTAGGGAAATATTAGATTCTCCTTTCTGTTTTTATCTGTCCTTTCTTCTTCTGCCAGGGTTCAGAAGACTTGAAGGGAAAAAAAATTAAAGAACTCAAGACAAAAAGAGCTACACTCCCACAGTGAGCTCTAGGAATTTATCAGATACAACACAAACCTTTGAGAAATCTCCATGCCTTGCACATGTTTTCCTACAATAAACCTGTAAATGCTTACTGAATAATCTAATATTTTTATTTGGTAATAAAATCTGTGTCACTGAAAGCTGAAGAGCTCATCTTGGCCACTGGCATTCTTCCTTCATCTGTTCCATCCCTCCCTTGTCTTTAACCCAGGTAGACCAGATGATCTGAGTTGTTTCCAGAGTTGATCTCATATGTGATTGCAATTATCTTCTGCTAACTTCTCTGAGACTGAAGAAGTTTAAAAAAAAAACACTTGAGTTCCTAGTAAATCTTTTAATTCTCTTTGAATTTGCCTATAGAGTTATGGAATTTTCCATAGAAAGTGAAGGTACTCATCTCAGAATTTGCATGTCTGGCCCATTGCAAAGGAGACCCTTCACATTATTTTATGAAAAAAAGAAAGAAAGAAAGAAAGAAAGAAAGAAAGAAAGAAAGAAAGAAAGAAAGAAACTGTATTATGCACCTAAGTGTTTCTGTCCTTAGTCTTAATAGCAGTTTCTTCATGAGAAGAAAAAAAAATCTCCATGTACTGGCACAATCGTTGCCTGATTTCATTCCAGCAATAAGAACGACAATAACAACAAAAGCAAGGGCTGTTTTTGTTTGTTTGTTTAATTAAATTCTTTCAAGCTGTGTGGAGCAATACTGCTGGGTAGATCTTGTAAAGAGAGATAATTAAAACACAAACAAACTAGTTCTTTCATTTGGAATAGCAGCCACTGCACATGCTCAGGACAAGTAGCCCTAGCAAAATCCCAGAGGACTCTTAGTATGCAGACCAAGTCAGCTTTAGAAATAGTTTCAGCTGCTCATCACAGAGTGGGAAACCCCTTCACATGGGGACTCAGGAAGGCTATCTCTGGAAAGTTGAACATTTTCTGAGATAAAGCCAAAGTAAGTGGGCAAAGAAAACGGTACCTTTAGCGATGGAGTCCCTCGACAGACAGCGGTATCTGAAGGGGGTTTTCTCATTCTACTACCACTGTGGGCTGAAGGAAGCCCATCAGGAAACTCTAGGCCATACAAGAGAAATTCAAAGTGAAAGAAAGGACAAAACACTTTCATACACATAAATTGACCCCCACATGCTTGTAGAACTTAATTTATAATCTACACTTTATTTACTCAGACAAGAAGCAATGCATAAGCTCTGCCACCAGACCGTTCAGGTGGTGCAGTGAATAAAGGAGCTTTCTGACGACCTCACAACCTTGATCCCCTTTGATCCCTGAAACCCAGAGAACCAACTCCTGCAAGGTGTCATTTAATTGCTGCACACACACAGGCAAACATACTAAAAGCAAATAAAATGCATTAAAAAAAACACTGCCATGGTCTGTTGTTTTTAAGGGATAGTCGGCACAGTTTAAAAAAACTTGTCAAATAATCAGAAAATATATTGACTTTGTAGATTCTCTGTGGCAGCTTTGATACGGCACAAGACATGGACAAGAAGTAAGACAGCCCCAGATTTTGGAAAGTCACACACTCATCCGTACAATGAAGACAACGACAACTGATCTATTATTGGTTCCTTTTCTCATTTTGGCGACAAAGCACCTGACAAGAGCAACTTAAAGAAAGGAGGGTTTGTTTCAGCTCACAGTTTGCGGGCACGGTCCATCATGGTAGGGGAGGACTGGGAGCAAATGTGGTTGTAGCTGTGGTGGCAGGGGCATGCAGCTTGTCCCGCGGCTTCCACGGGCAGGAGTCAGGAAGAGATGGACACTGGTGCTCAGCTGCCTTTGCCTTTTCCCCCTTCATGTTCAGTCTGATACATACTTTATCTTATGGAATGGTGCACCCCACAGTCAAGGTGGGTCTTCTGTCTTCACTTAGACTTCTCTGGAAACACCCTCACTGGCATAGCCAGAAGTGTGTCTCTTAGGTGATTCTAGATGCAGTCAAGCTGACTGCGAAGATGAAGCTCACAGTTGCCTTTAGAGCAGCCACTTCTCCATGCCCAAGATCCACCTGACTTTAGCACACTTATGATGGGTAGCTCTTGTCACAAAAGGTCACTTGCCTAGGCACAAGCCATGGTAGGTGTGGCTTTCCTCCTGAGGGGGGGGAGAAAAACATTCCACTCCATCCACTAGCTCCTGAATCTCAATTCAGTACAAGTTCAGCAGGTGGCTGAAGCTGTTGCTCTCCTGACCTTCCAGAAAGACTGTAGATAAAAGCCTAGTATGCATATGATACCACATGCAACAGAATCTATTGAAGTGTGTAATTCACCCAGCACAGGAAGATGGTTTAGTATCAGGCAGTCAGAATAATAGCAATGAGCGACTATTCCTCTAAATTAAATCTTACTTTTCTTCTTCTTCAGCCCTAGAGATTCAACCCAAGGTCTCATGAATACTATAGTGAAGTGCTCTCCTGATGTGCTACAATCCCCATCCTCTTAAGCCTCTTTAAATGACTATTTCCTTTAGGAAATTTCATCAGCTGTATGACTTTGAAACCCTTGTACCCAGCAATGATGCTCAAATATTGAACTCAACTATTGAGATTCAAACCATATATCCAAGATTGCATAACAGGTCCATTTATGTATCTTGCTAGTTTTTTTAGATTTTCAATGTGAGCTCTTGATCTTCATGCATTTTCTAAATACCTAGCCATTTCATTCATCCATTTATTCTCTCAGCAAACCTGGGGGAGGGGGGTCAGCATCAACCTCAGCTGCCTTTAATGTCCTCAGTCAGCTAATTGCCCACTCCTGGCAACACTGCCTCTGAAATGAGCTTCAGACTTGGTCCCTACCTCCACTGTAACCAGTCTACACTATTCTCCACTCTCCCCTTCATTGCTGTTGCTGTAGCTTCCCGCATGTCTGCTTGTCTCCATTTTGACCAGATTGAATTCACTCATCCTCCACACAGCTACATGAGACCTCTAATAAAGCATAAGTGGATGATGTCACTTCTCTCAGTCAGAAAACTAACATGCATTTCCATTTAGAAAATAGTTTAAATTTCAACATGGCCTCAAGAGTGCCTAATGTATATCTTACCAAATCTGCATGACAAATTTCATCATTTCTATAATTCTTTGTGATTTTAATTTCCCAGCAAAACCTATCCCTAGCCTTCACTTAGCTTCATAGAAAAGCTCAGATCTTAAGTAAGATACCAATGATAGAAGTATCTTCCTTATGGAGTCTGGAGGATGTGGCCTTTCTTGTGTAACTTTAACCAGCCAACCTAAGTGTGAATATTTAGTTAGAATTACTAAAAGTTCCTGATAAAGAAATTGAGACTCAGGGCTTAGAGAGATGGCTCAGGGGTTAAGAGCACTGGCTGCTCTTTCAGAGGACCTGGGTTCGATTCTCAGCACCCATATGATAGCTCACAATTCCCTGTAACTCCATCGTTAGTGCATCTGACAACCTCTTGTATTTTCCAAAGGTTACCAGGCACACGTGTGATATTCAGACATATGCACTCAGGCAAAACACCCATGCACATAAAATAAAAATACAGAAGTTGAAACAAACCAGACAGGTAAGGGAACACTGGGGAACACTATCCCGAAGCAACATAGGTGTTTCCTCTGTCTAAATGTTCACCAACCATGTCTAATCCCTGTCCACACCCAGTCTCTGGCTCACACTACAGTTTCTAGCTTTTACTCATCTTTCCAGGCCCAGTTGAGGTATCCATCAATCTTACAGTCCATTTTTAACCTTCTGACTAAATCAATAGCCAATTGTGCTTGTTTATAATGCCCTGTACTTCTCAGAGTGCATGTGACAGTTCTCATCAATTACTCACTTGCTAAATATTGGCCACTCATTAAAAGATCAGATGTCATGATAATTTATCTCACCAAGCCATAGTCTCATGGCTTGACATTTGCTTACTCACTTAGTCATGCTTTAAACTCAATTGGTCGGTAACTATTTCAGAACCTCTTAGAGAAATGAATGATGAGTTCATGACTTTATGTTCTCATAGAAAGGGCAGCTGTGGTCCTTGAATGCTTGGCCCATAGCGAGCGAACGGCACTACTAGGAAGTGTGGCCTTGTTGGAGGAAGTGTGTCACTGTGGGGCCAGGCTTTGAGATCTCATAGGCTCAAACTCTGCCCAGTGTGGAACACAGTCTCCTGCTGCCTACAGATCAAGGCGTAGATGTCTCACCTTCTTCTCCAGCACTGTGTCTGCCTGCATGTCTTCATGTTTTCCTCCAAGACAATAACGGACCAAACCTCTGAACTGTAAGGCAGCCCCAATTAAGTGTTTGCCTTTATAAAGGTTGCCATGGATATGGTGTCACTTCAGAGCAATAGAAACTCTAAGACAGTGATCCTTAAACAGATTCCTAGAACTGCTTCTTACCTCAGCCCAAGAGAAAGCCAGGCCTCCCTTCCACAACCTCGTGGCTGAATCTTAAGCCATACTACAAGATGATTGTTTGGTTGACTGTCCCTTTCCTCCTAAAAATTTGAAAAGAGGGATATTTGGGGGCAAGGGAGTATGTTTGTTTGGGGGAGTTGGGGACTACATGGAGGTTTGTTTGTCTGCAGACACATGTATGTAGAAGTATGTATATGTCTCGTCGAAGCCAGAAGATGCCCACAGATGTTGTTCCTCGGGACCTATTTACTGTTTTTTTTTCCTTTCCAGTACAGGGTCTCTCATCGGCCTGTGGGAAGACAATTTGATTCAGCTATGTGCTCAGTGAAACCCAAGGATGCATCTCTTTTCTCTGTGTCCCCAAAGCTGGAATTACAAAACACACCTCCATACCTGGCAAGTGTTGTCCTGTTGTGTTTAGTATCTCTTGCTGTTAAGCTCAGGTCCAGATGCTTGCAAGGCAAACATTTTACCAACTCAATCATATCTCCATCCTGGACAGGTATGTCTTTATCTTCAATTTGTGGCTTTAATATTAGACATTTAGTTGGTACTCAAGACCTACACAGTGCTAGGGATCTTATCCATTTAATGAATATATCAGTAAAAAGATATTTTAAGAATGATATGAATGTCACAATCTTCACTAATTTTGATATTTTATTATGATTTTTTGGGATCAGACTCACTACAAAGCCCTGGCTGAACTGAAACTTAATCTGCAGACCAGACTGACCTCAAAGTTGCAGCTCTTCTCTTGTCTATGTCCCCCATAGTGCTGAGATTAGAGGCACTTGCCAGGATGCTCTGCTAATTTTATTCATTTTCAAATGGTACTTTCCTGGACCATAGATATTCACAAACAGAGAAATAAGACTGAACTGAACATGTAAAGTAAAATCTGAGGGAAATTGAAGGCTCTATTAGCTACCTCACTTTAAACCATGAAGTGAATCCCCCAATGCACTTTCTTTTTAATTAATGTATATTAATTTATGAACAATGAATTTGAGACAGGTGTAGTGGTTCACATCTGTAATTCTAGCATTTGGGAGGCTGAGGCAGGAGGATATCTGTGAGTGTAAGGCTGATGTGGGCTACAGAGTGAGTTCCAGTTGAGAAAAAATAGGAAGACTCTGATTCAAAAGAAATGAAAAATCAAACTTAAGAAAGTCATAAACCTCACAACCACAAAATAATAAAAATAATGAGGCTCATTAAAATATTTTATACCTTTGATGCTCTTCAATTATATTCCTTCCTTATCATTCCCTCTTGCTCTTCCTATTTTTAAACCGGCCTAAGGTTGGCAATCAGTTTGAACATGAAGTTGTTTTGGAACAAGCTGGTAACTAGCTGCCAGTGCTGACCCCTGTCCATGGCAACTGCCTGGACTACCACCTGAAGATGTCCTTTGTTTGACGAACTGTCTCCCAGCACTGAACAGAGTGACAGTTGTTCACCTTTGACTCTTATCCCAAGCTTCAAATAAAGAAGAGATATGCCTAGATTCCCATGAACGGGCAAGGCAAAAGGAAAGAATAACGACAGGGAGAGTAGGGAGGGTGAAAGAGAGGAGAGAGAGAGAGAGAGAGAGAGAGAGAGAGAGAGAGAGAGAGAGAGGGAGAGATCTGGAGGATCTAAATTGTTTGAAGGACATTTTTGCATTCCTTCTGCCCTGAAAGGATTTGGCAGTCTGGAAGTTGAACATACAAAGCATCCTAACCAGACCTGCATGTGAAGTGGAAAGAAAACAAATCCGCAGGCAGGTTGTCCTTGAGATATTTCTGGAAAAGTCTCTCATTACTTACTGATTAGAATAAACAGCTGATAATCTCAAAGTACACTGCTTCTGATGTCTTCCGTTTAATACTAAGCTGCTATATTTAGCATCACTAGAAAAATAAATTTAGCCCTGACCAACACTGGAATTAAAAAAAAAAACCCAAAAAGGCTTTAGAAAAATTTCCCTAGGCCACTGATGCCTTCAGTACGTCAGTGCTGAATTAAGTCCCTGATGATGAGATGTAAAACCTAGATGCCAGCCACCTATGGCTAAAGGAGAATTGCCTGGGATTACCTTGAAAAAAAAATCAGCCTATCAAATATCCTATTCAAATTGCATCTTGGGGCATATATAAAAAGACCAGCGTGTAAATTCACTAAGAAGATTAGGAAAGGAGGGGCACAGGATGTCAGCAGAGGGCTTGCTCTCCAATCCATTCTCTTCCCTGCTATAAAGTGGGATTGGGGGTTTTCTGTTCCTCTCAAGAGTATTATGTCTTATCCTGCCTGGTACAGCAGAGATGGGCAGTGTGCATCCAGGATGCTCTGGTGAGTGGGAACAATTTGTGGGATCAACAAAATGAAGATGGTTGGGATAAGGCTGTGGGTGAGGTAGATAAGAGAAAGTAAAGTGACATATGTGTATGAAAATATCGTAATAAAACCCATTATCTTGTGTGTGTGTGTGTGTGTGTGTGTGTGTGTGTGTGTGTGTGTTCTTGTAGAAGTATGTACACATCAAATAGGCTCTAGGTGTCCTCCTGTCTAATTCTCCCCAGACATAAGATTTTAAATTCTTGTTACCATACCCAGCCTTTTTACATAGGCTCTAGTAATCAAAATCAAGTCTTCATACTCAAAAGGTAAACACTTTATCACATGAGCCATCTTCCCACTGGTGAAACCCATGACCGTGTACACTAACCCGTGCAATGTTTTTATATTTGCTTCATTTTACATGCATTAGTGTCTGTCTGCATTTAAGTAAGTCCACTATGCATGCCTCGTACCCACAGAGGCCAGCAGAGGGTGTCCACTACCCTGGAACTGGACTTACAGATAGCTGCAAGCCAACATGTGGCAACTGAACTCAGAATCTCTGCAAATACAGCTAGTGCTCTTAACTGCTGAGTCATCTCTCCAGCCCCTCAAACAATTAATAAAACATTTTTAAAATATTCAAAGTTTTTACTAAATAGCCTATGCATGAAAATACCAACAACATTACATCTATTTCTGGACTGTTGAAAGCCTTGCCTGGTTTCATTAAGCAAGGTAACAATCAAACTGAAAATAGACCCAATATCAGCTAAGTGGGGTGTAATCCCTCAATGATCATGGCTCACTCTCTGTTAGATACAAAATGCTTATTATAGTCATAAGACCCCACAGTATGATAGGAAAGCTTCTATTGATGACAAGTGTGTAAAACTCTAAAGTTGAAGAAGACCATAGTCAGGAAATTTGCTTTAATTTAGTTGAGGAAGCAAGCACATTTCTGAATTGGAAATTCCCCTATTGAGGGCAAAGCTGGGTTTTTTTTTCCTCTCTCTATTCACTTTTCACTTTACATACGGATCATAGCCCCCTCCCTCCTCTTCTCCCACTCCCACCTTCCCATTCTCTTCCCCCATTCTCCCCTTCCCCTCTCCTCAGAGAAGGGAGCGCCCCCACCTCATGCCATCTAGGAGAAAGTGATCCAATAGCAGGCAACTGGGTCCATGTCAGAGACAGGCCCCACTCCAGTTGCTAAGGAGCCTACGTGAAGACTGAGCTGTCCATTGGCTCTATAAGTGTAGAGGGGCTCCGTTCAGTCTATGCATGCACTTAGGTTGGTGGCTCAGTATCTGTGAGCTTCCATGGGCCTAGGTTAGTTGACTCTGTTAGTCTTCTTGTGGAGTTCCTGTTCCCTTCAGGTTCTTCGATCCTTCCCCCAACTCTTCCACAAGATCCCCAGTGCCCATGTAATGTTTGGCTGTGGATCTCAGCATCTGTTTTGATCCACTGCTGGGTGGAGCCTCTCAGAGGACAGTTTAACTTGGTCCACTTCTGCAAGCATAGCAGAGCATCATTAACAGCGACAGGGGTTGTCTCTCTCCCTTGGGGTGGGTCTCAAATTGGACCAGTCATTGGTTCACCATTTCCTCAAACTTTGCTACATTTTATCCCTGACCATCTTGTAAGCAGGATAAAGTTTGAGTCATAAGTTTTGTGGGTGGGTGGGTGGTGTCCCCCCTTCCCTGGAAGTCCTGCTTGGTTATAGGGGATTACTACTTCAGCCTCCATATCCCCCGCTGCTAGGAGTCTCATCTAGAATCTCCTATATCCTCCTAGAAACCTACCCTGTGGCAGCTCTCCAGCTTGTCCAAGAGATCCCCACCAGTAGCTTCCCATCTCTCCCCCAGTCCTACTGCATCCCATGCCCACTTTGCTGCACCTGGTCCCCACCCACCCTCCCCTCCCCACCCACCCTGCCCTCCCCACCCTCTCCCACCCAGTTCCCTCTCTTCATCTACTTCTGATGTTTATTTTATTTCCCCTTCTGAGTGAAATTCAAGCCTCTTCCCTTAGGTCCTCCTTGTTACTTAGCTTCTTTGGGTCTGTAGGTTGTAGCATGGTTATCCTGTACTATATGGCTTAATATCTCCTTACAACTGAGTACATACCATGTGTGTCTTTCTGGGTCTGGGCTACCTCATTCAAGATGGTCTTTTCTAGTTCCATCCAATTGCCTGAAATTTTAATGATTTCTTTGCTTTGAAAAGCTGAATAGTAATCTATTATAAGCAGAGGGAAAGTCCTGGGAAGTGGAAATGTTAACATGGGTGTTAATATTGTTGACACACAGCAAACTGAGATGAAACTCTCACAACTGTGGGTGAGTTAAGAAAGAACAAAGTGACCTGACCCCAAGCTGCCATCATCCTGCCAAAAGGACGGCAGGCTTTTACCCTTATTTTTATTTTATGTCTATTAGTGTTCAGCCTACATGTGTGTTTATATGTACCACATGTGTATAGGGTCATGGAGGCATATAGAGGGAGACTGTATCCCCTGAACAGGAGTTACAGACAGTTGTAAGCCACCATATAAGTGCTGGGGATCAAAACCAAGCCCTCTGAAATAGTGGCCAGTTCTCTTAAATGTTGAACTCTCCAGTCTACCCAAAACAACACTTCAAACACTTATTTAAACCAGTCATAGATGAGACCACTTAAATTTTCAATCAACTTTGATTTAGCAGTAGTTAAATGGGATCATCTTGATTTTTCACCTAAACCATTGAATCTAATAAAATCCCTAATTTTATTTTTCTCTACATACCATTTATCAAATTGAGGCAACAAAAACAGCACTTTCGTAAATTATATCATGTAATCTGAATAAATTACTTAAATTGAAAAAAATTACATCATAGTGTAGCAAGATGGTTCTGCAAGTAGGGGCACTTAGAGCCCAGGATTATGGCCTGTGCTTGATCCTTGGGACTCACAGCGTTTATAAGGAGAGAGCCAACTCCAGTAAGATGTTCTCTAACCTACACACACACTTTGGAACATGAGCACATGCAAACACACATACAGAGATAGATGATAGATAGATACATAGATGATGGATAGATAGATAGATAGATACATACATACATACATACATACATGAGGGATGATAGATCTATAATAGATTGAAAGATTGATGGATAGATAGATGATGGATGGATGGATGGATGGATGAAATAATGCTTCAGTAGCAGAATACCAGTCCTGGGTTCCACTCAGAAATAATCAAATCAGAATTCCTGGAAAATAGATGACCCTGACTGTAGAGAATACTCAGAATCCTAGTCTTTGTGCTCCTATCACTGATGATGAAATCAGAACTAGGAGGGCAAGATGCCTTTCCTACTTCCTGCCTATATATGCTGCCAAGAAATCACAGGGGTGGGGGGTGGGGGCAGGGGGAGTGTCTACCAATAAGCAATGAGAGATGGTAAATAATTTCCACTGCAAATTGCTGCAAAGAGAACTAACGAGGCTGCCAACCTGCAGAAGAAAGCCCCTGCTGCCTGCCCAGGGTGACGATTGCAGAACTGCAAATCCCACTTAAACCGTCCCTCTCTGGGAAGTGTGTGCAGCAGCAAGCTGGCTTTGCCAAAATACATCTTGGAAATTTCTGACTAAAAGGTTTAACTTGAGGGAAGCAGAATAAGTGAAAATAGTCTGGAATCCCAGAAGGAGAAACACACACACACACACACACACACACACACACACACACACACACACATCATGTCACATAATTTCCTACAGAAATTGTTTCACCACCATAACTTTTGTGCTCCTTCTTAATTTTTTCATTTCAAATTTTATTGTTCTCCACACACAGTGCAATTTAAGTTTCCATATTTTTGTCATCATTCCTGAAAATAAAGCAGAGGCTATAAATTATTTTAAATAATTTTTTACCTGAAATTGTTCCCTTCAATTTAACAAATTATTTGGATATTGCTTGATTCACTCTGAAATCAATGGTAAATGCTAGTTTCCTTTCTTTCCCCGGGGCTCCTCTTCAGTCTCACTCACTACTCCCACCAACTCTTTCCCAAGGTTTTGATGTTCTAATTTGATCATGGGGCACACACACATTTGCCTGCTTTGGTTTAATTAATAAATATTTCCTCTGACAAAGGAAGGGGGAACACACATCGAATGCGTGAATTTGATCATTGTGCTTGCCCTACTGTGACCCTCTCTTGAAATTTGTCTTGAGTCTTATCAGCCAGTCCCTTTTCTGCCTTTCCATTTGCATATCAAATATATCATTGTAGGCAGGCTGCTTACAGGCATGGCCTGCAGACAGTTACAGACCCAGTTGCCCACTGGAGCTGTGGCAGAACATTTGTAAACCCACAGCGATTAGAGGAGTTGAATGGAGACCAGGGGATTACTTTGTGGTCTTATTTGCTCTCTCCTCTTGAAACGGAGACCTTTGAGGTGCCCTGCCTTTGTACTTTCAATGTGGTACTTATTTATGATATTTTAAATATATTTATTCTTTTCTGAAAAAGTTAGAATAGCAAAATTAAATATCCAGCATTTTAATGAGGTGTGTGTGTGTGTGTGTGTGAGAGAGAGAGAGAGAGAGAGAGAGAGAGAGAGAGAGAGAGAGAGAGAGAGACTCAAGCATCATTCTCAGGTGTTGATTCTTGGCTTGCGCGACAATGACACAACTAGACTATCTAGCACCTGAGCCCCAGGAATCCACCTGTCTTCTGGTCTCCAGCTCTGGGATTGAACTCAGGTCTTTATGCTTGCACAGCAAGCACTTTACCAACTGAGCCATCTCCTCAGCCTCTAAACGACCAGTTCCTTGTCAGGCAAACCTTGCAGGCCACTGAGAGTCAGATCCTGATGTGGTGAAAAGATTCAAATGTTTGATTACAGATAATTAGAGTATGTCGCAACTGTGTCTTCAAGGTACTAACTGACTTCAACATATCTTCCCTTGAAATGAGTCTCTCTTAGGCCAGGAACCAGCTGATGGCAGCCCCTGCCTCAAGTCAATTCTGAGCTCCCCCACTGGCAGGATTTAGGAAGTTGGACTTACCAAGTTATGTGTGCCTCTATAATTCCATTTGCATCCTCCCTATTCAACCTGGCTGCATTTTCTACCTCACTCCCTTCCCAGAATTCTCCTGTTATTTTATACTTGGCATCCTGTGTTTGTTGGATTTCTCAGATGTAATATTCAAATCTCTGGTAAGGTGAAAAATATTTTTTAAAGATTTCAGAACCGTATTCCAAAGCTGTGTGGCCCATATGACCCTCTTATCTAAAGAGCACTTTAGAGATGTGTGGTCTCTGTCATTTGAAAGCACATTTGCCACCAAAGCCAGCCTAAGGCTGATGTCTGGCTTTTAAGAACTCTACACGCAGCCCTAGGAAAAAGAGTAAGAGGAAACTAATGCCATCAGTGGATACATTAATTATGGACCTGCAAGTAGCATTGTCTCCTTTAAAAAAAAAAAACTAACTATTACAGCGTAAAGACACATGTCTGTTCTATTCAAGGTACTAAATGGATTAGGCAGGGGCATTGGAAAATCACATTGTGGTCCTTTATCTTGGGTGCTATTACCCAGAGAATGATTACATAATGGAGGGCCAGAGCACCCGGTTTGGAGGATGAAGGCCTGTGTCTTATCTCAACTTTGCTACCAACTAACCAGCTGCTAGTTTAGTAAGCTTGAGTCCACACATGGACACCCATTTCTCCATCTGTAAGATGTGACTGTTGGACCACATGCACGTGAATTGAATGACATGCTCAGAAAACCACATTTACAGGGATTCAGGGGAATGGCTGTATTAAACACGCGCACACACACACACACACACACACACACACACACACACACCCTTCTTCTTGTAGCTAAGCAATAAATGTTACAATATAAGGTACCTTGTTAATGGGCCAGTGACATGCCTAACCAGGTAAGGGTGCTTGCTCATAGACTGGAAGATCTGAGTTGTGACTTTATGATCCACATGATGAAAAGAGCTTTTCCACATTGTTTTCCAGCCTGCACATGCATGGGCATGGGCACACACAGTGAATCAAATAAACAAATGAAACGAGTACAATCTTGAGATAGTTTAATGAAAATATTACCAAAAAAAAAAAAAAAAAGCCCACTGAAATGCTTGTGAAATTTTGCTGATATATTATACCAAAACTCCTATGGCTATCCATACCCTTAGGAAAAACGTTTCTCAAGAGGATGCTATGGTTTGGATATAAAATATTCTCCCATAGGCTCATGTGTTTACACAGTCCCTGGATGATGGCAATGATTTGGAAGATAGTAGAATCTTTTAGACATGGTGTTTATAGGGAGGATAAAGGACTAGAGGGTGGCTCTTGAAGGCTACGGGCTAGTCGAGTTCTCAGAGGTTTCTATCTTCCTATTGCCATTGACAGACTAACTGCCATGTTTTCCTTGCCAAGAGAAATGTTTGGTCTGAACTCTGAGCCCAGAAAAACGCCTTTCTTTAAGTTGCTTCTGTCTGGTGCTCTAGCCTAGCAATGAGAAAACTAATATAGGCTTTTTCAACTGTAGTTGGCCCCACCCAGAGTACAGTAAGCCAGGCTCACTTGTCAGTGTCCTGACAGAACACTGAAATAACTTCTAAACTCCACTGTCTGGATTCAGGCCCATGCCTTCCCTTCTTTTTAACTTTGTGACTTTATTGGTATAATTTAACTTCTCTGTATGCCAGTTCCTTCATCTACAAAGCTAATATAATAATGTCTACTTCAGAGGGTCATGATGAAGATTAAATGACTTAATAAAACATGTAGGTGCTGAGGATGTAACAGAGTTGGTAGGGTGCATATCTAACATACACAGTACCCTGCACTTGGTCACTAGCAGCACATAAAGCATGGTTCCTATAGGTAACACTACTACCTCTGATGAGAGAGGCAGAAGCTCTAGGTCACCCATGAGTCCTGGGCTATGTAGCAACTCTGAGGCTAGCCTGGACTACATGACATCTTATCTCAAAGTAAGATGCTCAGTAGGTTGCTAAACATTCTGTAAGTTCCATGCAAATGTGGACCCTGTCATAGCCAAACCTTCATCGAATACAACAGTCTGAAGGAAGAAGGAGGGGGTGAGCAAGATTGGCATTTGCTGGGCATCTAGTCAATGTCAGAAGCACTGTATACAGCATCTCACTAAATCCCCCAATAAAATCATAACTGTGATGTGACTTATATTTTATAGATGAATATAACAGGGATATGAGCATTAAAGAATTTGCTTAATTATTTAGATAGTAAGATTAAAAAAAATAAGTGATCTCAACTTGAATATGCTTGACTTTGAAACCCAAGCTCTTTCTTCTGTATCACACAGACTTCAAGGATGAAGAAAATAAATTCCTACCATGTATTGATGAGGAAATGAGGTATATAAACCAAAACATGCGCTGGGATCCTATAGGAAGATTCCAATTAGAAAATAACCCTCATGCTGTTACCTATCTGAATGATGTACTCATCACTAAACTTTAAAGGGAGAGAGGAGTGTGAAGAGGGGGAAAGCAGGCCTGTAAATGGCTCGGCAAGTAAAGGTTCTTGATGCCAAAAATGGTACCTTTTTTAATATGTAGGAATTAAGTGATGCAAGGATAGACCTTGTGGCTTACACCCTGACCCGCATGGGTTTGAACCCCACCTCCCCACCACCACCACTCACACACAGATACACACAAGATAGTTAGATAGATAGATAGATAGATAGATAGATAGATAGATAGACAGACAAAGAGAGAGATATGGTAGATAGGTAGGTAGGTAGGTAGGTAGATAGATCAATCGATCAATCAATAGATAGATAGATAGATAGATAGATAGATAGATAGATAAATGATAGATAGAGTCGAAAGAAAGAAAGAAAGAAAGAAAGAAAGAAAGAAAGAAAGAAAGAAAGAAAGTAGTAACTGTAAAACTTGAAAAGGAGGAAAGTAAATATCTCTTAATATTTATCTGGTCATAATTTTTGAAAGACTGCCTCACGTTTCAATTAACCTACTGACTGCACTGTGTCACTCACCAGTCACACTTAACAGAGATTTACCTCTCCTTACCTGACTCAGATATATTTTTAGAGAATCATAGTTCTGAAGAAGGCATTTAGAGGTCAAATTAATTCTTATGCCTCCAGAAAGGAAAGGATTGGATCGAAATAATTTCCAAATGATAATCCCTGTCCTATTCTACCTTTAAATATTCAGGAAGGAGAAATTTTATTATTTTTTATTTCAAAATTCAAAAATTAATGATGCACTTAAAATGCCACAATATGTGTTAGTACACAAAGAAATTTTCTTAAAATAAAAGCACATTAATCAAGTGTGTGTTTGGGGGGTGGGCAATAAGGATGAGAAGATAAATTGATTCTTCATGATAGCATATAGTACCATGCATTAAAAACTGAAAATAGGGACTAAGGACTTGGGGAGGTAATTTATTGGATATTAATCTTCCATTTTAGCAGGCAAGGCATAACTTTACTTAGATATGTCTGCTGCATCCAAAGTTTTAAAATATGGGGTCAAAAGTATTTCCCTGCCACACATCCCATTCGGCTTCGTTCATCTTATCGCTCAAACTGGTTTTCACAGCAGTGTCAGAGATGATGGAGCTTAGAGAGATTTCCGTTTTGCAAGTAAAAGAAGGGCAGACAGGAGGTGCACAGCCTGTGGTGTACTCAAATGGAGCAGCCAGCTGCCTAATGCCCGTCATCAGAGCCTGTCCTGAGATCACAGGGCATCTGATTGAGCAGGCAGCTTGCAAGGAAATGGAGAAACGCATGGAAGATTTCTCCGCCTTGCAATTCTCCATTTGGGCTCAGGGAGTGAGAGGAGGGATGGGATAAGCTCTCTGACTTAGCTGGGGGGTGGGGGTGGGGGTGGGGGGACAATCTCCTTCTTTAGGAATTTGCAGTGGTGAGAAATTCACATCACAGCCCACAGAGGACTTATTTTAACTTGGTAGGAGATAAACCATCTTATCAATCTGCATAACCAAAGTGGGACCTCCAGCAGTTTGCACTTGGTGCCCACTACATCACAGCAGTGTTCTTAGAATTCTTAGTCCGCTTTTCTTCACACTGTATGTAGGATGAGTGAAAACACAAGGCAGAACATACTGTCTACCTAAAATATGAACATGTCCTGGGAAACATTGAACTTGGAATGTTATTTCTCCATTATCAGCAAGTCAGTTCATGTTGAGGCCTTTCCCTTCCTGACCAAGAGAAGCAAATGATTGTTGCTGGAAGAGTAGCAAAGCTAATTTGCCATAATGCAAGATAGATAGATAGATAGATAGATAGATAGATAGATAGATAGATAGATAGATCATACATACATACATACATACATACATACATACATACATACATACATACACACACATAGATGATATATAGATGACAGGTGATAGATAGATGATAGATAGATAGATAGATAGATAGATAGATAGATAGATAGATAGTTGATAGCTGATAGATATTATCAGTAGTAAAAAAATATCAAAGTTACTGAGTTTTTGTCATGCAAGTTACCAAAGACTCCTTGGCATTTCTCGCCCCTCCACCTAAGATTGTAACTAAAGGCAAGAAGAAAATTAGGTCATGCTTGCTGGGGAAATGGTTTCTTAGAAGAACATTCTGCGGTGTTTTTCTTTTCTAAGGTCCATGGGATCATTCTGTAAGTAGAATTTCAAATGGAAAATTGAGTGAAGTGAAAGGAGCAGGACACCTGCCTGAGTCCCCCTAGTGCTTACTAACCATTTCTAGCTCTTAATGATCTTATCCGTGCTGTGAAAAACGGCCATGCCCATCCTTGTGGGAAAACACTCCCGTCTGCTTGAGCAGAATTAGTTCATGGTTACAAACTGCCAGACAGTCTCCTAGTAACCCTGAGGAGGTAGATGAGTGAGATTACATACTTCTTAGGCTGTATGTAAAATAATAGTAATAATATTGTGTGCTATTTCTTTTCATAGCCTTAGGCTCCAAAATAGCCTTTGTGTTCCTCAGACGATGAGCTTTGTATTCCTAAGCAACAACCTTCTACCTGCTGGGAATTTCCAGCTCGTGTAGTCAAACTGCCTATCTTAAGAACAGTTTATATTTCAGTACTATCTATTGGTGTATACGAAGGCCCAGCTTTGGAGAGACTTCAGCTCCTGGATGGACGCCTTCCAACTCGCACACACCTTCTCCCTTCAAAATTTCTCCTTAGTTCCCATGTTTCCTAAATCTCTTTGCAATAGAGATGTCTCCAGAAAATCACCTTCAACACGTAACTACCGCAGTGCCTAGAGGGCCAGGCACATTAGCAAACTATTGAACTTTAACTCCAATCCATTTGTCAGATTAACAGAGCAGAGCCTTGGATAACCGAGACACAAGGCAGGGAAATGCAACAGGGCAGGGGCCTAACCGTTCTGTCCTCTGGCAAAGGCAAGAGAGAACTAAACGCATCATCACTGATACAGGCAATTACCTGCCCCGAACTAAAGTCAAGCTTAAACCATGGGAACCACATGGCCAAAGCTGAGACCGTGGGGACCACATGGCCGTCAGCTCCAGTTCCAGGGTGTGATTAGCCTTGGCTGGATGTGAACTCTTGATCTGTGTCCAAAGACCCCAGCATGGCAGAACAGTGGCTCTGTGGTGCAAACCCAGAGCTCCTACACCGAAGATATCTTTTCCCATCTTTACTTTCTTCGTTTGCAAGATGAGAGTTACAAAAGTATCATTTCCTGTGGCACACACCTGTAATCCCAGCACTCAGGAGGCAGAGGTAGGCAGATCTCTGTGAGTTCAAGGCCACCCTAGTCTACAAAGCGAGTCCAGGACAGCCAAGGCTACACAGAGAGACCCTGTCTTGAAAAAACTAAAAATAAAACAAAGAAAAAAGCCCCACAAAACAAACAAAAAATTCCTACAGAAGTTGAGAGAATGAAGTAGATTAACTTGTGTGCACACCTGAGTGTGGCTCAGGGCAAATACAAGCTACTGCCTCTTCTCAGTAACCACAGTGGCATTTTTAAAGCACATACACATACATGCTCGTCACGCATGCACACAGAAGCACACACACACATATGCACCTACACACACATATACATACCACACACATGCATGTATGCCATATACATACATACCTCACACAGCACACACACACACACACACACACACACACCATCATACATACCACACACACACAATACACACACAGCCCATAAACACATAGCACATACATGTACACATCACACAAACACGCTTACAGAGAACCTTCTTCCCCACCACACACATACACACATACACACACACATGAACATACCCAAAGAATATAAAATGAAAGTAATTTTCTCCACCAAGGAAATTATGGATGATTTTTTTCAAAAAATTTCCCTTATACATTTTCTAAATGCCCTACAATAAATATAGTTAGTTTTAACAAAACAATTTATAAAATACTAATTAATATGTTATATAAAAGAATGATACTTTGTATTTTATTTATGACAAAAAATAGAAGCAGAAAACATGCTCACTAATAGGCATTAGTACAGTATGGCTTTAATCATATACTCTAATTATGTACTGAAATTAAAAACTATGTGCTGCAAAGAGTTTATTAGAATAAAATATCCATAGTGTTGCATATAAAAATTAAAGAACTGCTGAACAAAAGTTAATTTTTTGTTTTACTAAACACAAATATTTTTGTATGGCTATAAGTAGTATATGGGTATATTCTAAAAAATATTATCAATAATTATTCCTACTGATAGATCGCAGCTATTATTAATTACTGTGTAGTTTTATGATTCTTTTTAATTCTTTAATAATAGGCATTTGTAGATTTTTTAATAATTTATTTATTTTTATTATATATGCATTAGTGTTTTGCCTGTATGTATACCTGTGGAATTATCTTGGAATTACAGACAGTTGTTAACTGCCATGTGGGTGCTAGGAATTGAACCCAGGTCCTCTGGAATAACAGCCAGTTCTCTAGCCACTGATCTGTCTCTCCAGCCTCTTGTAGATTTTTTTTTAACAGAAGAAAATACTATGTATTATTAAAAACTAAAACTAATCACAATGTTGTAGATTAATTTTAAAAAAAGATAGAGCAGTCAAGGTTCTGGCAAAGACAAATGTAGAAATAAAAGGCAACTGGCCTCAACACTGTTGTGTTTAAAGGTTAACTGCCTTGGTCAGTTAGAGAAGGACAGTAAGAACCCTTACCTTTACTTGGAATTCCCGTCATCCTCTGACTCCACACCTAAAAATGTGAATGAAATGAGGTCAGAATGTGCCGAATTCTCAGGAGTATAGCAGCTCTTAAAATACATTTTCATTTATTCTTTGAGAATCTCATACATGTACACAATGTGTCTTGATCATCTTGACCCCACACCTGCCCTCCCGGCTCCACCCGGCCATGTTCTTCTCCCAACTTCATCTTTGCTCTCTCTTTATTTTTATTGTTTATTATTATTATTATTGTTATTATTATTGTTGTTATTATTATTATTATTATTATTATTATTATTATTATCATTACCCATTGAGTCTAGTTAGTTCTGTCTATATATGTGTTCTGGTGTAGGGCAAGCCATTGGAGCATGGGCAACCAACCAGGGCCATGTTCCTGGAAAAAACTAGCTCTCCCTCCAGTAACAGCCATTGACTGCATAGCTCCGCAGCTGGGAGGGGAGCTCTGTGAGCCCCTCTTCTAACCCACTGAAACTCTGACTCTCTTCATTTTGTGGAGGCCTTATGCATGAAACCATAGTCACTGTGAGTTGATGGGGGCAATGGTGCTATATGTCCAGAGTATTCCATTTTGTAGCAGTCTCCCCAACACTTGGCACCTAAAATTCTTCCTATGTTCCTTTGTGTTCTGAGGGAAATTTTAGAGTACATCTTTAGAGATTTATCTTATTATTTGAATCATGTGTACAAGTGTATATCTGTGTGTGGGTTTGTACACATGCGTACTGGTACCCACGGAAGGCAGAAGCCTGAGACATCCCCAGAACTGGAGATGCAGGAGCTGTGAGCTGCCTGACGTAGGTCCTTGGAACCAAACTCTAGTCTTCTGCAAGAACAGTGCATACTCCTAACCACTGAGCCACCTCTCCAGACTCCTGAAAAGAGCAATCTTTGTATAGTGTCCATTTACAGAAAAAATCTCACCCCTTCAGCACCATGCAATAAATACTGAAGATGGCATTCTCAAAATTCAAAGGTGGAAAGGGCCTGACCTGATCTCCATCTTCTTTCCCAATGCTTTTGTTAAAGGCTTGTTTCCCAGGGTAGTTCTGGAAGCTAGTGGAGCATTTAAGAGGCAGGTACTTCTGCCATAATGTACCAACCCAGACCCCCAAACAATGGATCCAACCAACCATGGACTGACACCTCTAAAATTGAGAGCCCACACAAATCTTTTACTTTGTAAACTGGTCATCTTTGGGATTTTTGTGCAGAAATTGAAAAACTAACCAACACCAGAGCTGAATTAATTTCCTGGGACTTTTCCAAGTAAACAATGGATTTGCTATTTAACAAATTCAGCAAGTTCCAACATCAAGTCACTCTTTATCTCAAGACCAACTAAACACATGAGAATGTGCATGTGTGTGTGTGTATGTGTGCACATGCTCGTGTGTGTGTGTGTGTGTGTGTGTGTGTGTGTGTGTGTGTGTGTGTATGTATGTATGTCTGTGTACGTGTGTGTGTGTGTGTATGTATGTCTGTGTAGGTGTGTGTGTGTGTGTGTGTGTGTGTGTGTGTGTGTATGTCTGTGTACGTGTGTGCACATATATTCCTCAAAATACAAAATAATAGGAAGTTGTGGCACTAAGGAGAGAGCTCGTTTTGAGTGTCCTGTTCCTCCCAGATCTCACTGACCAGCATGCTTGAGTTCTCCTTAGCCACCTCTTCCATGAAGTCTACCTTGTACACCTGTTGCAGTATCCCAGACATAAAGTCCAAAGCTGACGACATGAATCTTAGTATAGAGGGAATGCCCAACTCTTCCTGGGCTGAGGAAAAAAATATGAACTATGAACCATAAAGACATTCTTCTCAGCATCCTGCACTCTCAGCATGGTGCTTTTGCCCAGGAGTTTCCCCATTTAACTAGTCCCATGGAGTAAAATGGGAACTTTTACTTTGGTGAGCCACTGGCCTTATAAGCAAATCTTGAAATCATCAGGAAATTGCGTCATCAGACACTGTGCAACACCACAAGATGGTTTGAAATCTCTTGATCAGTGCTACCTTCTAGAACAATCTAAATCAACATGTGATTATATTTGAAAGGGCAATCACCGTAGACTGGTCTTTAGCATAGCAAACATGCACCCTCACTACTACACCGTCACTTCGAGAAAGAAAGTATTTCATGTACCCTTTCTATGTGTTTTAAGCACAAAAACATTTAATCCATGAGCCCAAATAAATACCTCTTTTCAGTTAAATCAGTAGACTCACAAAGTAACGTGCCTCTCTTCACAGTGGCACGGCTTAAAATAGAACCGCACCTTCATAGGCCCAGGATCCTGACGTAATCTCTAATGAGTTTGGAGAACTGGTTTCTAGAAGTAGCAGTTTTCATCCATATTTTCCCACCTACGTGTCTTCATGGTAATTATCCCTGGTCACCCCGCAAACCCAAATGCTCCATTCTACAGCGTTGTCACCCACAGAAAACACAGAAGCATTCGTCAAAGTAACAGAAGTCTACAGCCTTGCAAACTCCTTATTTCATAGCATTGAAAGGGAGAGAGAGTGGGGAAGGGAGAAAAAAAAAAAAAAGTACACGGAGTTCCGCTGAAGCCCCCTCCTGACATTTCCAGACTTATTAGCCAGTTTTCACACTGACTTCAATCAACCTCTTTAATCCTCCAAGGAAAGAGCATTTTTAATTCACCGATTGGCTGATAAGCTTGAAGCCAAAAAATGATTTACACGTAGATGAATTGTGCTTACAAGATGGAACTCGGAGCATTAGAAGCGGATCTGAATTTCCTATCTGTCATTTTATGTGCCACATTCATTTTTTCTCTGCCATTACCCTCACTGATTGCAATCTTTCAGCGCTATTGGGCCCCTGCTTCCACAGTTTTTAATCTGCCTTTAATCCCATAGATTTTAAATATTCCCGGCACCGAGAGACTGGAGGCAATTAACTGCCCTTCTGATGCGCTTCTTATCAGTTGCCTCCTTGTATCTCTCAGAAGCAGCCTCAAGACACTTCCAGGCTGACAAATACTACCAGCATTTCAGATGAAGCATCCGCTGCAAATGGGAACGTGAAGGCCAGCTGCTGCGCGCGCTGGTGCTATGCAATCCAAGCCCTTTCTGGAGGAGGAAACAGAAGGGACCTTGGAAACAGGACAAGCGCCTTGTGCCGGAGGCTCCCGATCAGAAATAGTGCTCCCGACGCATTGTTTAGTTTTATTATTACTTTAAATGTGTATCATCTAATCTGCTTAATCTGACTGCCGTTTTTTAACTAGGAAATAATTTCCCGCTTTCCACCTCTACTGGGGGAACTCAGAGGCCTGTCAGAGGCGACATCAAGCAGCATTAAGCTACTTGACACTGACTCCTGACTCCTTTCTGGGTCTGGATTAATTTTATGGCGGGTTTTAATATATCGAGGTTCAGAGCTGCCCACTAGATTCCCTAAACACTCGCTGATGAATCTCTAACACAGTTAATGACGTCCCTTCAAACTTGAAGGAATTCTAGATTTCATAGAGCTTTATGTATCTCCTGCTACATCAAAGGCTGATGAACTCTGCCTGTAGTTTAGGGCTCTCACCAAGGTGACACAGTTTATTCTCACAAAAGATAAACCAGAGTTATTCATTAAGGTGTGCTCATTCATAGATGTATACTTTCCTCTGTACTCTGGAAACTCCCTACTAAAAGCAGGTCCTGTGTGCCTATAGGGAAAGTCACACGCACAGCACGACTGCTCCCTGACCTTTACCATCAACAGGTACGATGCCTGTTAAAAACTGAGTCCATCATTGTTTGTAGATAGGTAAGTATCCAAAGGAAGGACTTCCAGGTTCAAAGATATAATCCAAAAGATGGGAACACTTCCATACTTGCTAATGCTTTCACATCTTATTGATTCTCTTCCTGAGACACTCCGTCTTCTAAACAGACATGATATTTGATTGCAGCATAACTCCAAATGACCATGTTATTTGGGATTTCATAAGGAAGATTCTGCACTGTTTTGCAGGGTCGTGTGTGTGTGTGTGTGTGTGTGTGTGTGTGTGTGTGTGTGTGTGTGTGTGTGTGTGTGTGCCTGCGTGTTCAAACACACCAGTTTCTTATAATTTCTTTTTATTAGGTAAGAATGCCCTTACTCTGCAAAGAAAGTGAAGGTTTCCTCTGTGGCTATTTCCACCCACCACTCCCTTTGCCTCATGCTGACATCTCTTAGCGGATGTGCCATGGGCACTCCAGTGAAGGAGCAAATGTAATCCTCCCTCAGTGGGGGAAAAATGATATAAGTTCCTGACTTTACTCAATTTAAAGGTTGGTCCTCAAATCTAACAATATTTTCTCAGGGTGAAAAATAGGCATTACCTCAGCAGACCATTGTGCATCCAACAAGAGTTCTATATCTTCTGGAACGTTCTCTACTTTTTTTTTAGTACAAAAACTATAGAAAGTGATGTCAAACAGGCAGAAAGGAACTGGTGGAGAAGACAAACAGTGCATTAAGTGCATGTGGTTAATAGATTGGCTCCACTTTCTACACTAAGAGAAAAATACAAGTCCTGCCACTCGGCCTCCATGGAGAACCAAGAATATGGTAAACGGATGGATTGTGTAGCACGGCCATGCCATGTTGAGAGGTTGTTTATAAACAACATCCGGCAATATAAACAAGGGGACATTCAGGAGCCACAAGGGATGAGGGAGAGGCTGAAGCCGGGTAGCAGCTCTCCCTGTGTTGTTTTGCTGTGACTTGCAGCTTTGCTTAAGCATTTTAAAGATTCTTGCAGGTCTTTTTCAAGCTGCCAGCTCTAGCCTACGAATTATGGTAATGTGCCACTTCTGAGCCCTCGGCAGGATTTGCAACAGAGAAATCACATCAGCCTATGCTGATTAACAATTCCATTCCATCCAGAGATTTATATAAAAAAACTATCTTACATTTTGCTTTTTAATAAGAATGATCGCTATCTCAAATTGAGTCCCAGCAAATTTTAATAAAGGCCCAAGGTTGAGTGGCATTTTGCATGCTGATTTGGCTGTGATTGCTCGCTTTTGATGAGCACTAGCCTGGCATGTATAGCTCTCCTCGGAGCAGGTTTAAAGACCAGGAGTGAGGAAAAGGATAAAAATAAAAATTTCCAACTAAAATTCAAGGTCTTTTCTTCCTGTGATTGATTACTGAATAAATACCAGCATGTATCTTTGGATTTAGCCTCAGGGGAAATTTCCTAAAGTGAACAGCTGTTTGTTTTTGTTTTTATTTTTATTTTTGTTTTAATTTTTTAATAGCTGCTAGTGTACAAACCTGTCACAATATATTAACTCTGAGTACTGCAATTATTATTTTTAAATGATGGCATCAATCTTTTTATCTATCTTCTGTCCTGATACTTCTTAAATCAAATGGAGAGCCACAGACAGGTGGCATTTTGCTTTCTCAATGAGGAAATTGTCAAAAGCTGAATGTCTCTTGGAGGGAGGATTCTCCTTTGCTAAAATCAAAGGCAAATTAAATATTCTGAATAATAAATATTGAGGTGAGTTTAGGTTGTCAGCCTGTGCCAATTGTTCATGGGTATCTTCTCCAAGAAATCCTAGACTGTCTGGTCACAGCCCATAAGGTTGCTTTTGAATTACTGTGCATCTCTACTAACTAGAAAAATAGTTACTAATGTTGTAAGTAAGATATCACTCATATCTGATATCAGATTTCATTGATATGCAGAACTGTGTGTTATGACTTCCCACCCTACCATGAAGGTCATTCCAGATGTTCAGACTCACGTCTAGTTGACATTTACCAGCTTCCCTAAGCAGAATTCAAATGAAGCTGGAAAAGGCAAATATGATTCTCTTCATTGGCTGAAGATCATTGGATTTCACCAACCAGACTGGCTGTAAGTTTCTAACACTTGGATCCTGACCTAGAAAGAGCTGCTTCTAAACTGCAGAAATGACTAAATCCTCAAAAGCATAAAAACCATTTCCAACAGAATTCTAGCAGTAAGAAAATATCTCTCCAGTGCTCAAGCACTTCTTAGTTACAACTTTTTTTTAAATACACATGTGTGCATGTGCACACACACACACATACACACATGCACACACACTAATAATTGTTGGTAGAGAAAAATGGAGAACTGAAATAGCACAATAAAGACAGGAATCACATGAATTATTGTGTTACATAATAACAGCTTATCAACAAGGTCAAGAATTTTTCATGTAGTTGACATTACTGCTTTCTAATTCTTTATTCTGCTAGCCGTTAATTAAGAATGTATCGAGCATCTATGATAAGACATTTACATTGCTAAATCCTAGAGAAAATAACCATATTTGTAAAGACAGGAGGGTCTAGGGAGATGGCTCGGTCAGGTGAAGTGCTTGCTGCCTAAGCACAAAAGCAGCCTGAGTTTAGAACTCCAACCACCATATAAAAACCATACATGGCAGTATCCATTCATAATCCCAGTGTTGGAAGGGAAGAGGTAGGGAGGTTCCTGGTGCTTATTAGACATCCATCCTAGCCAAATCAGTGACGCCCAGATTTAATAAAATTTTTTTAATGTCTTAAAAAAAAAAAAGTGGACAGAAATTGAGGAAGACACCAGACTTTTGACCTCCACAATCACACACAGAGAAGTAAATAGTATCTTCAGGTAGTTTACCATCTCCTAAGAGGAGGCTGACAGGTTTGAGGTAGGATGGTCAATGCCACAACAAGGGAAGACACCAGCCACGATGGGGACACTGATGAGAAGACAATCAGGGCAAGATTCCTAGTGCAGCAACCTCACAGCTGAGTCCTGACGGATTAATCAGAGTTTCTTTTGTCAAAAGAGGCTAGAGAATTTGGTCTTAGAAGAAACAGGAACAAAAAATCAACCTGAATTTCTGTAGGAGCAGGTTTCTCCAATATATTTGGAGCCGGTATTCAATATTTACGATTATCTCCCACATGTGGGCTACCTTCTTATACAGGATTATGAACAAGAACTCTGTTTTTTGCTTCATGATCTCCACATCTTTGTAAAGGGATCATAAAATTGCATTTTAAAAAAAGGCAAAGACTATGAAATAAAATGGCATAGGTACTATGGAAAAAAACAACTAAGGACCTGAGGAATATCATAAACTGGGCAATGAGAAAAGACCTAAAGATCTGAGAGACATTGGAAATGACGGAGTTTGAGAAGTCTGAGTTGGGAAGGACTAAGACTACATACAGTTACTTCAGGAAGCAAGAGCTGTCTTAGCATTGGTGGGGAAGGCAATTGGTCTGCATTAAGGCTGTGGTCTTCATCTGAGCTGGGTCACCACGGGGATCACACTTACAGGAGTCCCTGAAGGTGTGGCACCAACAGGGCTGGTCAGGAAAGACTTGAGGACATCAAGGAAGCATTTGGCTTGGGTAGTATTTAAAGGCCACGGTCACCGGTGTATGGAAAGCAGGTTTACGGAAGAAAAAGAAAGGGATGAAGACGATAACAGAGGGTCAACGTTGAGAGTGTTGAGTGTGAACGAGTAAGTGTTGGTATGAATGAAGCTGTACGATGTGAGAAATCCATATGGAGGCGATAATGACGCAGTTGCATATGTAGACCCCAAACTCGCTAGGAGGGTCTACTTTTAAGAAGAGGTATAGGAATATCTTCCCTTGTGTTAACTGCCAGTGATCTTCTTTTAATTCATCTCCTCTCTCTCAAGGTCAGCTGTTAGCTCCGTCTAAAAATGTCCCTACTTACTTAGTACCTAAACACCTTGCATATTCTGTGTTGGCTCCATTTTCTCTAGGAGAATCCTTTGTTTACAGCATCTTATACACGGACAAAACTCCTCTAGCCCTTCAATGAAGGGTTCAAATGCAAGAAGCAAAACCATATAGAAACAAGAAGAAAATAGTTCTGTAGGATCTTTGGTAGCTAGAAGAAACTTTATTAGCAATGAAAGCAAAGGACTATGAAAAATAAGAAGACGCTGTGCAACGTAGGTTGAAAAGATCAGTGCTCGATGAATACGTGAATGAATAGCTAATCTCACAAAAATAATTGAGAAACAAGGAAAACACTTACGGGAATCCGTTTTTATCCCTTAGAGTCTTCAAAAGTTAAAAGAATTTTTTTTAATCTTCTGTGTTGGCCAAGGTGAGATGGACAAGATATTTCCACATCCTATTTTAGGAATGTAAGTTTATAGTGTTTCCAGGAGGGATTTTGGCCAATGTAGCTGGCTCAATTTTCTCTAATAAAATATTTGAAAACTTGTCCAGTGGAAAGAACCAACACCACTCTTAAATCTTCCGGTAGATATGCTTAATGCAGCTCTGTTCATATCTGGGACAAAGGGATGAGGGAAAGATCTGAATATTCATTAATAAGCAGTTGCTTAAATAATAATGATACAGAACCACATATTTCATAAAATATCTCTTAAAGAACATTTAAGAACAAAATAAATAGTTGCAATATATTTTTACTTAACACAGTACTTCTTATTAACTGTAAAAAATAAAAAGAGACAGAAAAGTATCAACCAGCCATATTATATGGAGAGCTATTTTATATATTATTTTGTGATCTTGTTCTTTTTTACATATTTAACTGAACAAAATGCTAAAATATGCTTGGTGAAAAATTAGTATCTTTGCATCTCTTATACAGGAGAAAAGAAAATTTCTCCAATGTACTTAATACTGAAATACTGATAACTTCCCCATTGTATGACAAATATTTCTATCCAGAAACAACCGCCTCAATACAATACTCACAAAACAAACAAACAAACATTCCAATGGTAAAATTGGCAAAAATCCATGAGCAGGCGATTTAGGAAGGAACAAATATAAATCCTTAATATTATATGTCTATAATATTGAATAGCATTCATTAAGTAGTATTTAAATAAAACCAAAGTTAATATTATTTTTCTTGTATCCAATTAAAGTGTCATCTGTAAAAGTTTATATACAATAGTCATCAATGCTGAAACAGATAGAGGGTGTGGTCTGAACTTTAAGACTGCCCCAAAGCCTATATGCTAAATAGCCTCCATCACCTACATGTGGAGCCACTGGGAGGTAGTGGAACCTATTGGCACCATTGCAGGTCATTTGGGGCATGTTCTCACAGGGGTTCTTAGAACCTCTTCCCTTCTTCGCTCAGTCCCTTTACTTCCTGGCTCCTATGACATCAAACGCTTACCCTTGCATCCCTTAACACAGTGCACCTCATCACAAAACAATGGAGACTAGTGACCATGCCTGAAACCCGGAAGCAGTGAGCTAAAACAGACCTTTTCTCCTAACAAGCTGATTGTCCCAAGTTTGTGTCACAGAAAAAAAAAAAAACCTAAACTAACACAATTGATAAAATGGCAATTGAATATATAAGCAATGGGGGATATAAGAGAATATTTCCATGTCAAAAAGTATACTTTACAATGTGATAGATAGATAGATAGACAGATAGATAGACAGACAGACAGATGGTAGATGATTAATACATGTGTGTATATACTTAGCAGCCTTATTCATAATAGCCAGAACATGGAAACAGCCTAAGTGTCCCTCAATAGAAGAATGGATAAAGAAACTGTGGTACATATACACTATGGAATACTATTCAGCTATTAAAAACAAGGAATTCCCAAAATTTGTGGATAAATGGATTGAGCTAGAAAGGATCATAATGAGTGAGTTAACCCAGAAGCAGAAAGACTCAAATGGTATATACTCACTTATATCTGCATATTAGCCCAAAGGGCATGTCCCATGAAAGCCTTCACTTACCAGGAAACTAAGACAGAGGGGAGGACATTCTAGTGGGACTCTAAATGAGAGAAGCATGGGAGAATGGCAAAGTAGAAGGATCCAGAGGGTCCTAGAAACCTACAAGTAGAACATTATAATGGGCAGATTTGGGCCCAGGGGTCCTGCTCAAACTAAGGCACCAGCCAAGGACAATACAGGCTGTAAACTTTAAACCCCTACCCAGATCTAGCCAATGGACAGAACACTCTCCACAGTAGAGTGGAGAGTGGGATATTACTTTCTCACATACTCTGGTGCCTCACCTTTGACCATGTCCCCTGGAGGGGGAGATCTGGTGGCACTCAGAGGAAGGACAGCAGGTTACCAAGAAGAGACTTGATACCCTATGAACATATACAGGGGGAGGTAATCCCCCTCAGGAACAGGGGGAGGGGAATAAGGGGAAAATGGGAGGGAGGGAAGAATGGGAGGATACAAGGGATGAGATAACCATTGAGATGCAACAAGAATAAATTAATAAAGGAGAAAAAAAGAAAACAAAAGAAATACATGTAAATTATGTCTTTAATAAAATAACAGGAAATATATATTTCTCTTATCTCTACAGATACTTCCAGAAGGATGAGTTTTATATAAGCCTTAAACATTCAGATTTTTAAAAATTCCACAGTTAGTTTAGTCTTCTTTTGTAGTTATTTGCATCTTTCCTTTCACATGGAATGTCTTTTACTTTCCTACTTCCCCTTTTCTTATTCTTATAATTGGGTTTCAAGTATAGAGAACTTACAGTTAATTAAAATCCAATATTTACAATCTATAGAGCAAAGCCTATTATAATTCACCCAATATTTTTGCACATAGCATCTTTTTAAATATTTATTTTTATTATTCTTAATTCTATACCTGTGTGTGCATGTGCGGAGGGGTCAGTGTGTGCCTATGAGCATAGAGACCAAAAGCGTGAGATCTTCCTGAAGCTGGAGTCACAGGTAGCAGGTAGCTACACAACACGGTGTTCCTGAGTGCTGGGACATCTCGCTAAGCCCTAAGTACCATATTTTACAACAAGCATAAGCACAGCATAAGTCATATTGTTAATAGCTGTCAAGATTTAGTCTTTTTAAAATGTACATTGTGATTCAAAACTTAGCATGTGCCATATATTCAAAAATTATCTAAATGGAACACACATATGCACATATGCTCTCTCTCTCTCTCTCTCTCTCTCTCTCTCTCTCTCTCTCTCTCTCTCTCTCTCTCTCTCTCTGTGTGTGTGTGTGTGTGTGTGTGTGTGTGTGTGTGTTTTAGAATATAACTATCACTGGTTCTATAGTTGATTTTATATGTAAATGAGATATTTTCAAATGACGTTCTGACAAAATCCTTCCACTAGGAGTTATGGAGATACCTCAGTGGGTAAGAACACTTGCTCTTTGAGTGTAAGGACCTGAGTTTTAAGTCCCCAGCTCCGACACAAAAACCCAGGTGTGATGGTATGTACCTGTAACTCCAGTAATGTAGGGTGGGGTGGGTTAAAGTGGCGTGGAAACAGGAGCATTGCTGTGGCTTGATAGCCTAGTTTCACCTCTAGTGACAGAGCCCTATCTAAAGAGAGTAAGCCAGAGAATGGGGTATTGCTCCTTCAGTCTCCAGACACATGTGAGTGCAGACTTGGATAATAAGAGCTCATGAAGCCAGTGCTGGCAGGAGACAGTGGTCCGGTGTGGCAAGGAAAGGGAGCTCAGAGGTCAAGAATCCAGAGCATCTCAACACCAAGGCTCACCAGATCAAGCATGGCCATGGTTTGCAAGTGAAACCCCCCACCCTGCCCCCCAAGGACTCATGCATTTGAGCATTTGATTCTCAGCCAGTGGCTTTGTCTATGGAGCTTGTGGGGCCTCGCTGGCTGACTATGGCAGACACCGAGAGCAGGTTGTTGATGAACGGAGCCCAGTCCTGCTTCAAGTCTGTATCCTGTCCACAGAGCTGCAAACAAGAGACTCCACAAGCTCCTTCCACCACACACTGTGTCACCCCGGGATCCATGCCGTCCCTTCCATGATGGGCTGGTAGCCTCTGAGTCATGCAGGAACCCACATAACTCTTTCCTCCCTTAATCGGCCACTGTCAGGTATTTTGTCACAACAACACAGGCAAAGATCACCCTTTCACTGCAATCCTTGGGTAGCACTGGGTAGAGAAGTGAGCTAGGACACAAAACCCCTTAACACCCACCAGGTATAGAGTTGACAGACAAACTCTCTGACATATGTCCCATCCAGATATAGTTCTAGTAATCCTACATTTACCAGAAAGCAATTGGACAGAGCCTCTTAATACCCTGATACAGTTTGAAGCCTTAATTTATATTTCTCTATATTACTTTCTTGGGTGCAATATTGCTTCCGATATACGAGTTGTTTGCATAATAGTTAATGAGCACAAAGGGTTAAAGAGCTTTGCAAAGATTATCAATGAATATAAACACGGAGGTGTATGAAAGATGGATATTCATTCTCTTTGTTCAAGAAGAGAAACCTTTCTGTTATCATGACATCACTTCTCCCTTTTTAGTAATAAGCCGTGAAAGAATATGCCTCCACTTTTCCATTTCTTGCCTTTTGAAGTTAATTTCCAATCCTAACTGTAAATCAGAAATGGTGCAATCTTTTGATATGTTACAGAGCAATGAAAATTTAATTTATATAATATCTTCCCCTTTTTAAGTGCCTCGTTCAATTGAAGCTGAAGCAGCTGTGCATGATGGCGAAGTTAAGAATGAAAAGTGAGATCAAAGTGATGTCTGTCATTATGATTTCAAACAGCATGTGCCACTCTGGAAGTTTGGGGGGAAATGCTAAAAAGGGTACAGTCTGCTAGCTGAAATAGAGTACAGCACAGACAAAGTGAGGCATTCGTTAACTTTCTCAATTGTTCTGCGCACGTAAAGCCTAAAGAACAATTAGGGAAATGAACAAGTGTATTGGACTGTAGAGTCTTTATATGTATTTGCTTGTGTGTGTGTGTGTGTGTGTGAGAGAGAGAGAGAGAGAGAGAGAGAGAGAGAGAGAGAGAGAGAGAGAGAGAGAATGGGTGTGTATGCTGTGTGTGTGTGTGTATGGTGTGTGTGTGTGTGTGTGTGTGTGAGAGAGAGAGAGAGAGAGAGAGAGAGAGAGAGAGAGAGAGAGAGAGAGAGAGAGAGAGAGAATGGGTGTGTATGATGTGTGTGTGTGTGTGTGTGTGTGAGAGAGAGAGAGAGAGAGAGAGAGAGAGAATGGGTGTGTATGGTGTGTGTGTGTGTGTATGGTGTGTGTGTGTGTGTGTGTGTGTGTGTGTGTGTGTGTGTGTGCATACCCATGCGTTCTCACATGTGCATGCATGGGCATACTACCATAGCTGGGAAACCGTCTCTATTCAGTTACAAATGTGTTCTAAGACTTCAGCCTCAAAAACTGTTGTTTCCCATTACCAATAGCTCTAAGCATTTCTAAAGTCCATAAGAAAGGTCCTGAGATGGGAGAGGGAGTAGAAAAAGGGAAGTTCAGAGGGCTGGGTGCGGAGAGCCCTGTCCCTCTTTATAGGCCATGGCTTTCCACTCTGAAGAATATCTTGGACCAATTTTACCACACTGACTGTTAGTCAATAAATCTTTTGCTGTTAGAAAGAATAAATGGCATAAGTCGGTCATAGGAGTAAACTTTCTGTAGATGAGCAAGCTTTTATCACAAGTGGTGTGGTCTCTTTGGACATCAGTGGTCATTGCTGTTCAGCTCTGTACATGCATACTAATGGGGGGGAAATGGGATCTCGTTAGCTGCCAGCATCAGTTGTTTACTGCCAGAAGGCTTTCTAGATCACATACGATGAAATTCCTGAGAATGCTGGCTTAAGATCTAGGCCTAGTTTGTTTTGTGAGCAGTGAAAGCCTCAGAAGAAGGAAAGATAGCTGTCCTTCTCAGGATAGCGGGAAGAGAAGTCAGAGTCAGCAGCAAAGCAGTCAGAAACCCAATGTGTCTCTGACACTGAAAAACCCTTTGTCGAATGAAACAGCACATCTGGCAGAGCCAGCTGTCGGGTGCTCCCGAACACTATGCCCAGAGCCCCGATAAGATGCTATCAGGCAGTCCCTCTAAGTACTGTAAGCACTATAAGCAGATCACTGACGTAATTACCATAAAGACTGAATGATATGGGCCTTTATTGATGGAGATTAATATTGAACACGAGGACATTGATTTTTCTCTGCGTCTTATTTCTGATAGTAAAGTTGGTTTGCAGGTACCTGGGGTTGATTTGATCTTCTCATCTGCCTGATGTTACTTTGAAGACCCACTAAGAATGAACTTGAAATAAATGCAAAGAGAAATGGTTTTCTCCTAGCCCTCGTGTATTCTGTATGAAAACTACCACTTATTAAGTGTCTGCTGTATTCCAGATACTGTTAGGTACTGAGTACAGTACACAACATAGTCTAAGTCTCACAAATGTGCATCCAAGGTGAGGACACCAGCAGCACACTTCATATGAGGAAGCTGATCATCACAGGTATTGGAAAAATATCTCAGAACCTCGTAGAAAAGCCAGGGTGGAGCTGGACAGATAGCTCAGGAGTTAAGAGCACTTTGCTCTTACAGAGGACCTAGGTTTGGTTCCTAGCTTCCACGTGGCATCTCATGACCATCAGGAATTCCATCTAGGAAATCTGATGCCCTCTTCTGACCTATGCAGGCACTGTATGCTCATGGTATATTTACATACATGTAGACAAACAATGGTGTAAATAAAATGAAAAGAAATAATTATATTTTTGTACAACTAAGGAGAATGAAGTTTGATATTTATTACTGTAATGACTGTAATGGTTTGAGTGTGAAATGATTCTCCTAAGCTCATGTGTTTGAACAATTGGCTCTTTGCTGGTGGCCCTGTCTGGGAAAGTGTGGAACTATTAGAACTTACCATCTCACTGGAGGAAATGGGTTATTAGAAGACAGGCATTGAGGGTGTTTTCTATTTATTTATTTATTTATTTATTTATTTATTTATTTATCCATTCATTCACTTTACATCCTTGTTGAAGCCCTCCTCCTCCTCCTTTCCTTTCAGCCCCACCCTCCCTCCCTCTCTCTCCCTCCCCTATTCCTCAAAGAAAGGGAGCCCCCTACCACCAACCCATCCTAGCTCATCAAGTTGCATCAGGACTGAGTGCATACTCTTGCCCTGTGGCCCGGCAAGTCAGCCCCACCAGAGGGAAGTGATCAAAAAGCAGGCAACTGAGTCTATCTATGTTAGAGATAACCCCAGCTTCCCTTACTAGGGGACCCACAAGAAGCCTGAGCTGTGTTGGGGGCCTAGGTCCAGTCCATGCATGGTCCTCGGTTGGTGCTTCAAATTCCAATAGGCCCCCTGGGCCCTGTTTTGTTGGCTCTGTTGATCTTCTTGTGGTATCCTTCCCCCTACTTTTCCATAAGATTACCTACGCTTTGCCCAATGTTTGACTGTCAATTTCAGCATCTATTTAGATTTTCTGTTGTATAGAGCCTCTCAGAGGACAGCTATGCTAGGCTCCTGTCTGCAAGCATAGCAGAATTTCATGAATAGTGTAAGGGGTAGGCTTTCTCCCATGAGGTAGGTCTCATGCTGGGCCAGGCATTCTCTCAATCTCTGCTCTATCTTTATCCCTGTATATCTTGTAGGCAGGGTAAATATTGTATACAGGGTAGATTTCTTATTAGTGTATGCATGTGTGCACACATGGGTGGACACATGATGCAGTGGGCTTATGGAAGTCAGAGGACAACTTTTGGAGTTGGCTCTCTCCAACCATTGCGGGTTCTGGGGTTCAAACTCAGGTCATCTGCCTTGCACATGCTTACTGAGCCATCCCACGGGCCCAAACATTTTTACTTTTGATAAAATCTAAATTACCATTTCTCCTTTAATGTTAGGCTTGGCTACAGTCAGAATGAGAAAATTCTGTGGAGAGTTGGAGTCCATATGGGACCTTGCTAATGGTGTTTGGTACAAGGATCTTTGTACATGTTAAAGCAGAATGAACTGTCTCTGTTTCCATGATAAAATATTCTGACAAAAGCAACTTAAGGGAGACTGGATTTTCTGACTCACAGTTCAAAGGCATAGTCAGTCACTGAGGCAGGGAAGTTAAGGAAGTAAGATTTAAAAGCAGCTGGTCTCATTACAACCACAACCAAGAAACAGAAAACTGTGAAGGTTTGCTGGTGTTCAACTCCTTTTCTCTATTTTAGACAATCCAGAATCCCTAGCCCTTGGAATGGTCCTCCCTATACCAAGATGGGTTTTCCCTAATCAATTAATGAAATCGAGGTAATCACCCATAGACATAGCCAGACGAGTGCCCAGCTGATTCTACAGTCACTCAAGTTGACAGTTAGCTCTAACCATCCCAGAGCTAAACAGCAAAACTATAAAGGTCAGTTCTTCATAAATATATCTTCATAAATCTATCTACTATCTACCATAATCTCAGGAGCTATACAAGAAAACAATTAGAGCTCTCTGATGTGTAAGAATCATATTTCATGAAAGTCTATGAAAATTAGAATTTAGCCTTGATGTGTTTTAGGAAAGACAGTGATATATGTATATTCTGACACACCTTATTTTTAACATTTTATATGCCAGTTTTATGCTAATCCTAGCATCTGACTAATAGTGAAAGAATCTGTAATTTAGAGTATAAAGATGCCCAAGTGTCACACAGCAACATCACAACTGCAACCAAGTGTGGAACACAATGAATGACTCTAACACTTACAGATCACCTAATAACAAATGAGCCCAGAGCCGGTGTCTAAGTGCTCCACCACATTAGGACTATTCAACACTACTTGGTGTATTGACTCTATCTCCAGATAAACAAGATCAAACAACTGCTCTTCTTTCTCTGTCTTTGTAACTAATCAACGCCTAAAGGCCTCAAAAGTACTTTCTAATTGGTTTCATTGTTTTGTTTATTGTGCTTATCACAGGGCAGTTAACATTTACTTCGACAATGGACCATCCTGACATTTCAGTTGGTTTTAAATAGCTGTTAATGGTTTGGTGTTTTTTTTTTTCTGCCTTTCAATATGGCCAGTGAGTCCATGCTTACTAGGTGACCTTCATTTAGAAAAGGACTGGATTTTGTCTTACGGGCCTAGAAGATACAAGCATTTATATGTGGTAGGTTTGTGCATGAGGACACAGACTCATACCTACCCAGTGAATGCAACTGTGCTATTGCATGCTCACCAAGTAGACTACCACATTTCTGACCACCCCCATTTCCCACCTTTGTAGTTTTTCACACATATTGCTTTTTCCTATTTCTGTGCCCCACAAAATGCATCCTCAGTTCCATAAGCTGAAATAACAAATGACTGCATTGCCAGTGTGCCATCACTGTGTGACTACTAGTCTCTTCCTCATTCTTACATTATTTGTTACCTAGTCAACTCTACTTGGATTCACTTAGTTTCCTAACACGATGACTTCCTTATTTGGTTTTCTAGCTCGGATGTTTGCCAATAGTTTCTCCTCATTTTGGACCTTTTAAAGAAAAACTAAGGACAAGTTATTGACTTACTTTGTTTTGCAGAGGTCTCTGGTATTATATTTAAGAACTCTTTGCTGACCCATACCTAAGAATCTTTACCCAGAGTTAAGGTTGGAGAAAGCACCTACTTAGAAAGGATCAGCATGAAGAGTTTGGGGTTTTAGGTTTGATGGCATGTTTAAATTGTTCAGGGTCTTGCTTATGGTGAGACTCATAAGAACCTATGAGTGCATTACAACTCAGAACAGTCCAAAGCAACACTCCACCAGAACATTCTAAAAGTCTAAAACAATGTTTGCTTGCTTCAGTTACATCATTTAAGAATTGTTTGTTCGTAACTTTGGGAACTTAATTTTCCTACACATCCATATTTTTATGTTCCCAAGAGGGTTTGATCTCTACTCATATGTGCCTTTCTCGTTAGCCTTCTATTATTATTTTTCCTCTTCCTCGTCCTCTTTTCCTACTTTTCCCCCCCCCCCTCTCTCTCTCTCTCTCTCTCTCTCTCTCTCTCTCATCTTTTCCTTTTCCTACTCTTACTCCTCGTCCCTCTTCCCCATGTCCTCTTCTCGGGTGTCCCACGTGGGAGCTAGATGTGTGCCCATGATCTGTGAATCACAAGTGCTACAATAAAGACACTGAGCAATTTTGGATGAACTACATTTTGCTCTCAGTCTTAAGCAGCAGTTGTCCATTATTTCTTTCAGGGAAGGAGGGGGACTCAGAGATAAGAGAAGGGAGAAAGGGGGAAAAGAAAGGTCCTCATGTCTCCTTGCACATCCTATCACCAAGTATAGTTGATGATGATAGAGCAAAATAATGTACCCTGCAATTGCCAAAAGAAATGTTATGAGCTCCCAAATTTTCCCTAAGGATGGTTTCTATGGAAAATAAAAATAAAAAGAAATAAGATCATACCCACTTAAGATGTTACAATATTATAAGGAGCTTGGAAACAAACAAAACAAAAAAACAAAAAACAAACAAACAGGTAAATTAAACTTCCTTTTACAGAAGGACCAATATATCTTCTACTGTGGTTTTCTTAATACCTAAATTATGTCATATCATTTACTTTGGCAATCTATGGAAAAAGAATATCCCATCCAACTTTACTGAGACACAGAAAATCTTTAGGACTTCTATCAGTTCAAAAATAAAATGAGAAATCCAGAAGAATCACAAAGTGAATTCAGTTACATAAAAATTAACAAAGCTATTATGAATAAGGCTGCTATGAACATGGTTGAGCAAATTTTCTTTTTGTGTGCTGGAGCATCTTCTGGGTATATTCCAAGGAGTGGAATAGCTGGGTCTTGAGGAAGCCCTATTCCCATTTTTCTGAGATAGCACCAGATAGATTTTCAAAGTGGTTGTACTAGTTTGCATTCCCACCAGCAATGAAGGAGTGTTCCTCTCTCCCTACATCCTCGCCAGCATGTGGTGTCACTTGAATTTTTGATCTTAGCCATTCTGATGGGTGTAAGATGGAATCTCAGAGTTGTTTTGATTTGAGTTTCCCTGATGATTAAGGAGGTTGAGCATTTCTTTAAGTGTTTCTCAGCCATTTGATATTCCTCTGTTGAGAATTCTCTGTTTAGTTCCATGCCCCATTTCTCAATTGGATTATTTGGTTTGGTGGTGTTTAATTTCTTGAGTTCTTTATATATTTTGGATATGGCACCAGCCAAGGACAATACAGACGGTAAACCTTAAACCCCTACCCAGATCTAGCCAATGGACAGAACACTCTCCACAGTAGAGTGGAGAGTGGGATATTACTTTCTCACATACTCTGGTGCCTCACCTTTGACCATGTCCCCTGGAGGGGGAGGCCTGGTGGCACTCAGAGGAAGGACAGCAGGTTACCAAGAAGAGACTTGATACCCTATGAACATATACAGGGGGAGGTAATCCCCCTCAGGAACAGTCATAGGGGAGGGGAATAAGGGGAAAATGGGAGGGAGGGAAGAATGGGAGGATACAAGGGATGAGATAACCATTGAGATGTAACAAGAATAAATTAATAAAGGAGAAAAAAATTAACAAAGCAAGAATAAAGTCATTTGTCCTATCTTTTTTTTTCCACATTATTTATGGGTCATATAAGCATAAAAGATAGAAAAATCAAATGTGTTTAACTTTTTGTGTGTTCAATAACTACATATAGATGGGTTTTTTGTTTTGGGTTTTTTTTTTAATGTAGTTAGAGTTTTTAAAACACTGACATACTGTAGGGAACAAACACTAGACTCCTGACTCTGTGAAAGAAGACACATGAGAAGCAGCTGTATAAAACTGCCTTATACAGCATCGAGTGATGAAAGATGACATCTATAGGACAAGTGCCAGAGGGAATGTTTAAGCATACTGAAGTAAGAAGTGAGACACACACACGCACGCACGCACGCACGCACGCACGAGATTCAACAGACCACCCTTGGAAAAAAACTTTAACAAATTGATTTTTATCATAAGTTTCATGCATTTGCAGTACAAATCAATGAAATTTCCTGTGGTGGTTCCATATGCATACACACTGTGTGTTGAATTTTTTCATCTTCTTCTTTTCCATCTTCTTTCCCCAAGCTTCTTCTCAATTTCTAATAAGCCCTAAAATTACGTATTTATATCTTAAAGCCAAATTAATTCCAGATGGTTTAAATTTTTTAATGTACAAAAGAAAGACATTATGTGAAAGAGAAACCAAAGTATGGATAAATGTTTATATAATATTAAATTAAGAAAGAGTGTGCTAAACATAAAATCAAACAGAAATTCAATAGAAAAAGTTAAGTGGCACTAAAATGTATTATCTATACATATTTGAAATTCCTACAAGAAAAATAAGTGGAGATATGATAGAATAATAAAAGATTTAAATAGTGGATTTAATGTTTAGTATATAAGGAATTTTCATATAAAATATTACAGAAGAAATTTTAGACTGTGATGATAAGAAGTAATTCATAACTTGAGGCTGAGGCAGGAGGATCATGAATGTGAAACCAAAATGGGACACATTTTTACAAAGAGCAAGAAGAAGAGCAGCAGCAGGAAGAGGAGAAGAAGGAAGACATGAAAGAGGAAGAAAAAGGAAGAAAAGGAGGATTATACAAGAAAAAAGTTTCCTCCCAAACAAAATTGTATTTAGCTTATTTGTGTCGAAGAAATACAAATTAAAAGAGCAAACAGCATTGGCAGATGAGAATTTGCCTCTTGTTTGCAAGGAATTTTTAAAGAATATATAATAAACATTTCCTGCACTGCTGTGTGCGAGAAAAAGCCTGGGAAGGAGTGTAGACATGTGCAAGCACTTTAAGGAAATAATAACGTATGTATGCAATCAAGATTCAAAGAGTAAAAAAAAATATAAATATATATATATGTAAATATTCAAAGAGGTCTCTTCCCAGTTCTTTGAAGCTATCTTGTCCCCAGTAGAGATGAATGAGAGGAGTGAGGAAAGGTAACTGTACTGGGAAACTCCTGAGCATTTCGCATCAGCAGAGCAGAAATAAATACAGATGTATGAATCCCCTGAGCTCCAACACCCAAGTCACCTCTCTACCTGTCTTTCACAAGGAGGCCTTCTGGACCCAGGAACATCCAAGTTAGAACCACCCCCCATTCCCCTCCTAGGTCCCTCTAGGGAACAAGAAGCAATGATAAGCTGAGCTCTGTTCCCTAATATCCATCATCTAAGCCATTACTCTACCTGCCTCCTAGGCAGGCCTGGCAGCCCCAGTAACATCCAGGCTAGACCACTCTGCCCAATCCCCAGCCTGCCATATCCCTCTGGGGTACATCCAATAGCAGTGAACTGCACTCTATCCCATGGCTCCAGACCATGGGTCTGCCCGCCTTTCCTAGGAAGCCAGCTAGTCCCAAGAACATCCAGGAGTCCCACTAGGACCAGGAGTATTCAGGTGGCCAGCTGGCACCAGGGATAACCAGATGGCTAGAGGCCAATGTAAGAACATAATCAACAAAAGCCAGAGCAATATGGTACCACCAGAACCCAGCAATCTTACTAGAGAGAGCCCTGGATTATCCTAACACAGCCAAAGCACAAGAAAATGACTTTAAATACAATCTTATAAAGATGATAGAAACCTTTAAGATGGAAATGAATAAGTATCATAAAGAAATACAGGAAAATACAATCAAACTGAGGAAAGAAATGAATGAAACTGTTCAAGACCTAAAATGACAAATAGAATCAAACACACACACACACACACACACACACACACACACACACACACACGGATTCCTGGAGATGGAAAACCTAGGGAAGAAAAAAGGAATTAAAGACACAAGCATCACTAACAGAGTACAAGAGATGGAAGATAGAATCTCAGGTGCAGAGGATAGAATAGAAGAAATCAATACTTAGCCAAAGAAAATGTAAAATATTAAAAGTTCTTGACACAAAACATCCAAGAAATCTGGGACACTACTCAAAGACCAAACCTAAGAATAATTGGAATAGAAGATTCCCAGCTCCAAGGCCCAGAAAATATTTTCAAGAAATCATAGAAGAAAATTTATCCAACCTAAAGGAAAAAATGCCTATGCAAATACAAAAAGCTTACAGAACACCACATAGATTGGATCAGAAAAGAAAATCCTGCCATCACATAATAATCAAAACAATGAATGTACATAATGAAGACAGAATATGAAAAGACCGAAGGAGAAAGGCCAATAAACATATACGGGCAGACCTATAAGAATTACACCTGGATTCTCAAAAGAAACTCTAGAAGCCAGAAGAGTCCCCTACAGACCCTAGGAGACCACAGTTGCCAGCCCAAGAAAATTGAAATAACACTTTTTATCTTATCAGACTATGGATTAAAGTTGGAACTCAAGAACAACAGAAACAACAGAAAGCCTACAAACTCATGGAAACTGAAAAACCTATAGTCAATGACAACTTGGTCAAAGAAGAAACAAAGAAAGCAATTAAAGACTTTTTATAATGCAATGAAAATGAAGGTACAACATACCTAAACTTATAGGGCACAATGAAAGCAGTGCTAAGAGGAAAGTTCATAGCCCCGTAGCCCCAAGTGCCTTCATAGAATAATTAGAGAGATCTCATATTAGCAACTTAGCAGCATTCCTGAGAGCGCTAGAACATTAAGAAGCAGACACACTCAAGAACAGACAGCAGGAAATAATCAAACAAGAGCAGAAATCAATAAAGCAGAAAGAAATAGAACAATATAAAGAATCAAAGAAACAAAGAACTAGTTTTTTTTTTTTTTAGAAAATCAACAAGATAGATAAACCTTCAGCCAAGCTAACTAAAAGGCATAGATACAATATCCAAATTAACAAAATCAGAAATGGAAAGAGGGACATTACAACAGACACTAAGGGAATGCAAAAAAATCCAAAGGTATTATTTCAAAAGTCTTTATATCACAAAATTAGTAAATCTAAATGAAATGGTTGATTTTCTTAGTGGATACCACTTACCAAAGTTAAATCAAGATCAGGAAAACAATTCAAATGGACCTATAACCCCTAAGGGAATAGAAAACGTCACTAAAAGTCTCCCAAGCAGAAAAATAAATAGATAGATAGATAGATAGATAGATAGATAGATAGATAGATAGATAAATGTGAGATGGTTCTATTTCAGAATTCTACCCAACTATCAAAGAATAGCTAATACCAATATGCCTCAAATAGTTCCATAAAATAAAAACAGAAGGAACATTGCCAAATTCATTCTATGAAGCCACAATCACCCTGGTACTTAAACCACACCAAGACTCAAGAAAGAATAAAAAATTCAGACCACTTTTCCTAATGAACATTGATCCAAAAATACTCACAAACTTAACTGAAGAACACATCAAAAACATCATTCACCATGATCAAACAAGCTTCATCCCAGGGATGAAGGGGTGGTTCAGTATATGAAAATCCATCAACATAATCCACCATATAAACAAACTGAAAGAAAAAAAACATGTTCATCTCATTAGATGCTGAAAAAGCCTTTGATGAAATCCAACACACCTTCATGATAAATGTTTTGGACAGATCAGAGATATACATAAAGACAATAGCCAGTATACAGCTAGCCTATAGTCAATATCAAATTAAATGGAGAGGAACTCAACTCCACTAAAGTCAGGGATAAGGCTGCACACTCTCTCCATAGCTCTTCAATATAGTACTTGAAGTTCTAGCTATAGCAATAAGACAACTAAAGGAGATCAAGAGGTACAAATTAGAAAGGAAGAAGTCAAAGTATCACTATTTGGAGATAATAAGATAGTGTACATAAGTAACTCAAAAAAAAAACTACCACAGAACTCCTACAGCTGATAAACACCTTGGGCAAAGTGGCTGGTTACAAAGTTAAAAAAAAATGTAGTAGCCCTCCAGTATAAAAACAATAAGTGGACTGAGAAATAAATTAGAGAAACAACGCCCTTCACAATAGCCACAAATAATATAAACTATCTGGGTGTAACTCTAACCAAGCAAGTGAAAGACCTGTATGACAAGAACTTCAAGTCTTTGAAGACATCAGAAGATGGAAAGATTTCCCATGCTCATGGATCCATAGTATTAACATAGTAAAAATGGATCTTTTGCCATAATTAATCTACAAATTCAATGCAATTCCCATCAAAATTCCAACGCAATTCTTTACAGACCATGGAAGAACAATAGTCAACTTTATATGGAAAAATTAAAAACCCAGTATAGCTAAAACAATCCTGTATAATAAAAGATCTTCTGGAGATACCTGCATTCCTGATTTAAAGTTGTACTACAAAACAATAGTAATAAAAACAGGCATGTTGATCAATGGAATTAAATCAAAGACCCATAAATAAACCTACTCACCTATACCTATGCATTCTATTTTGACAAAGAAGCCAAAACCATACAATGGGAAAAAAAGATAGTATATTCAACAAATGTTGTTGATCTAAATAGATGTCTGCAACCAGAAGAATACAAGTAAATCCATACTTATCAGCCTTCACAAAAACTCAAATCCAAGTAGATCAAATACCTCAACATAAAAATCAGATATACTGAATCTATTAAAAGAGAAAGTAGGAAACAGCCATGAATGCATTGGCACAGGAGACAAGTTCCTGAACAGAACACGAACAACTCAGACTCTAAGATGAAAAATTAATAAATGGGACATAAGAAACTAAAAAAGCAAAGGACATTATCAACAGAACAAAATGGCAGCCTACAGAATGGGAAAAGATCTTCATCAACCCTACGTCCCACTAAGAACTAATATCCAATATATATTATAAAGAACTCAAGAAATTAGACACCAGCAAAATAAATAACCTAATTTAAAAATGGGATATAGACCTAAACAGAGATTTCTCAACAGAGGAATATCCAATGGCCAAGAAACACTTTAAAAAATGGTCAGCATCCATAGCCATCAGAAAAATGCAAATCGAAAACACTCTGAGATTCTATCTCATATCTTTCAGAATGGCTAAGATCGAAAATTCAAGGAACAGCACACGCTGGTAAGGATGTGGAGAAAGGGAAACACTCCTCCATTGCTAGTGGGAGTGCAAATTTGTACAATTACTTTGGAAATAAATTTGGAAATTTCTCAGAAAAATGGGAATATATCTACCTTAAAACCCAGATCTACCACTCCTGGGCATGTACCCAAAAGATGCTTCACCATACAACAAGGGCATTTGCTCAACTATGTTCATCATAACTTTATTCATAATAGCCAGAAACTAGAAACAACCTAGATGTCCCTCAACCGAAGAATAGATAAAGACAATGTGGTATACTTGCACAATGGAATACTACTCAGCTATTAAAAATAAAGGCAAATGGATGTACCTAGAAAATATCATCTTGAGTGAGGCAACCCAGACCCAGAAAGACATGTATGGCATATGCTCACTTATAAGCGAATATTAGCTATAAAGTACAGAATAACTATACCACAATTTACAGACCCAAAGAAGCTAAGAACAAGGAGAGGCCAAGGAAGGATGCTTGAATCTCACTCAGAAGGGGAAATAAAACAGACATCAGATGTGAATAGAGAGGGGGAACTAAGTGGGAGAGGGGAAAGGGAAAGAAACAAGTGGGGTCACATATGGGGAGGACTGAGTAAGAAAAGCTGAAATTGGTGGACCAGGTCTGGGTTGAGCCAGAGACCTAGGACAATGGAAACGCCCAGGAATCTATGAGGGTGACTGACCCTAACTAAGACTCCTAGCAACAGGGGATATAGAACCTGAAATGGCCACCTCCTGTAACCAGAAAAGACTTTCACTGGAGGGATAGTGACACCAATGCACCCGCAAATATCTTAACATTTGTCCTGCCTACAAGATGCACAGGGATGAAGATGTAGCAGACATTGAGAGAATGACCAACAAATGACTGGCCCAACTTGAGACTCATCCTATAAGAGAGTACTAACCCCTGACACTATTAACCATACTCTGCAATACTTGTAGACAGGAGTCTAGTTTAAGTGTCCTCGGAGAGGCTCCACCCAACAACTGATGAAGACAGATGCAGAGACCCACAGCTAAACGTTAGGCTAGGCAAAGCTCGAGGACTCTTTTTTCTTTTTTTTTCCAAGATATATATTATTTTATTAATTTATTCTTGTTACATCTCAATGGTTATCCCATCCCTTGTATCCTCCCATTCTTCCCTCCCTCCCATTTTCCCCTTATTCCCCTCCCCTATGACAGTTCCTGAGGGGGATTTCCTCCCCCTGTATATGCTCATAGGGTATCAAGTCTCTTCTTGGTAACCTGCTGTCCTTCCTCTGAGTGCCACCAGGTCTCCCCCTCCAGGGGACATGGTCAAATGTGAGGCACCAGAGTATGTGAGAAAGTCATATGCAACTCTCCACTCTACTGTGGAGAATGTTCTGACCATTGGCTAGATCTGGGTAGGGGTTTAAAGTTTACAGCCTGTATTGTCCTTGGCTGGTGCCTTAGTTTGAGCGGAAACCCCTGAGAGCTTGAGGACTCTTATGGAAGATGGGGAGAAAGTATTGAAGGAGCCAGAGAGGTCAAGGAAACCACAAAAAATCTAAAGGTTTAGTTAACCTGTAGACTCTATTGACACTAGATCTGACAGTGATGTTCCATTCTACAATGTCCCAAGGTTTAAACAAATTATAATTGTTTGAACACATTCACATCTCTTTAACTTCCTGATTGTCTGTACATCATTTTCATTTCACTGAGAACTCCCATACACATTAGAACTGGCCACAATGAGAGAAAGAAAACAGGAAGCTACTGAGGAAGTAATGACAATTGTCAATGTGTCTCCATATAGATTTGAGAGCTTTAGACCCCTTTACATGGATGATCACACAGCCAGTACCATTTGTGCAGTGTAGTTGGGGCACAAAAAAACATGTCTAGCTTTTAAAACAAAGAAATGACCTGATATGGGAAGACTTTGACTGTCCCAGAACTAGAGTTCTGATTCTTTTTGCTTTCTCTTCCACTCCACACTGAGACAAAGTGTGAGGCTTCACATCAACACTTGTTCACCTTTTGAGTTGCACCTTGTAATTACCAAAACACATAGAGAAAATACTCTATTGTGCCTTTTTTTTAATATATCCATGTAGAACACTATGTATATCTAAGCCAAGTGAATTTTAAAAACTTCATTCAAAGACTTTTCAAAACCATACCTCATCCCAAAGAAAGAGGGGAGTACTCTTCGGTCTTACAAAATAGCAAATGAGATCACCACTTAGAACAGATAAATATTGGTGAAACCTGCACAGGCACCTACAAGAGACAAATGATGCAAGCAGTGTGTACCGATTTCTTCCCATCCCTCATTCCAGAGAGATGATGGAAAGAGGTGCTAGGAAGTCTTTAATCTGCCAATTTAGTCTATTGTGAAGTGAAACAGACTCAACAGTAAGGAACTGTGACCTCAGCAAATAATCCAAAGATCCTACTAGACTAAACTATTTCCCTCAAAGTGTTGCAGAATACAGAGAATAACAGCACTTCTTTGCTTCCTGTAGACATTTTATCAAATAATCTGTCAAGTAACAAATTTGTCAATGTTGTTGTCAATATTCTCTACATAAATCTCAATCTAAAACTGTTCCATTATAGATTAATTATTCTTTCTTTCTTCACACTTACCTATTACTAGCTCAATGGTGGGATCATGACTTAGCCAGCAGTTGGAGTGTGGCTCAATGGTAGAACCCTTGACATCCATACCCAGAACTGACAAAGCAGGAAAACACAACTTTAAACTTTTCCCTTTGCTATGAGCTTTTTACCTGAACTCTAACAGAGGCCCCAGACCCATCACTAAGTTCCACCTAAGTTAATTCTATAATATCTCACAAGTATATAGCAGATCTGTTCTGCTCCCCACTCCTGTCCACACCGCGTCTTCTCTCCAATGCTCCTGCTTTAGACTAAGACCTCTACCGTGTACAGGGGCTGATGCTACATGACCTGATGATCAACTCTACTCTCATTGACATTATGCCTGTGCAGTGACCTCTATGAGTGTTGACACCCAGGTGAGGAAAGTAAAAGTGAACATTTTGAGTCAAGAATTCTTTCCAAAAGTATGATACATGCCTTCAACTAAAGCAGCTGCACAGCTGAGAACCAGAAACCATCTGTGAATACACGAACTACATGTATGCCTGGAATAGCTATACTCTAATCTAGATCACAAGAAGAAAAATGAATAGTGAAAACATTAGAAATAAAGATGAAATTATCATTACTAACAATGATATTACAGAAAATCCCAAAGAGAATCAAGTGAAAATGTTAAAATTTCTAGGAAAGTCTATTAAGAAGGCTATTAGTAAATTACAAAAGCATCAGTAGATTTATTACATACAGTAATAATAAGAAACTATCAAGTGAGGGAGCTGGAGAGATGAGTGGAGGGCAAAAGCACTTTTTCCTCTAGTAGAGGACCTGAGTTCCAATCCCAGTACAATAGATTGTAACTCCAGCTCAAGGGGACCTAATGCCCACTTCATGCCATTGGGTATGTATGTACGTACGTATGTATGTACATACGTATGTATATGTATAATTATGTGTATATGGAGTTGGGGTGGTATGTGCACGTAAGTGCAGGTGCCCACAAAGTCCACAAGAGGGTGTCAGATCTCCTGGAGCTGTAATCTGTGTAGTGTTAGGTGCAGGGAACTGAACTCTTCAGGAACAGGAAGAGCTCTCAATTACAGAGCCATCTTTCCAGTCCTAAAAATAAACCTCAAAAAAGAAAAAATTTTTTAAAAAAAGAAGTTACAGAGTTTGGTGTTTCCATTTGAAGTAGGAATTCAGAGTTCAAACTCCAAACTTGCTAGTAATTTTGATAATATAGAGAATTAATTATGAGGTGTTTATGTATGCTTCCCATGTGATTCTGACCAAGTTTGAAGTGTCCTGTTTTGTACATTGACAAAATGGTATAAAAGAAGATTAACTTTCCAAATGTCACAGAGCTATAAACTAGTAAAGACAGGCTTCAGTCTACTAGGTGCAACTCTGGAGTCCGTGCTGTTTAGATTATAATCTGCCCAGTGTACTATACTACACTGTTTTCTGTATATACCTAAGCATATAACACACATCATAAAGATAATTCATGACACAGTAGAGCTGCTATTGTTTAAAAATTTTATGCCACAGTCTAAGTATTTTTATTTGGTTTGATAAATATTTGATTAGCTTTGGTTATTTATGTCTCCTCATAAAACAGTGATCATGATTAGAACCCTCCTTTTCATTTTCTGCCCAAGCTATCAAGGCAAAAGGACAGTTTCACATGTCACATCAATAACTGAACCTAGAACCTAGAACCTAGAACTGTATTCCTAAACCTGCCAAATTTCTGTATTCTCTTAAGTAAGGGGCTCCACCGGAGATGAACGAATGAAAATGTGAGGAAAGCCCACTATGAATGTCAGTTAATATCTGGGATTACAGAGATGGTTGCCTTCACCACCCTTATCATCTCTGTTACTTCTGGGAGGACAATAGAAAATGCTCCAGTAGGAAAATCCACAAGGAAGTAGATCCAGACTTGCTGTCTGTTGAGTTATCATTCCCTTTGGGAATCTTAGCAATCCAAACAGGAACCCACAAGGCAATGAACTTGAGTGAAAGATTACGTCCTTTGTGTGCAACAAGGGTTCAACTTGAATTCCACAGCACACACTGACATGGCTTTACATGGCAAGTTACAAGACAAAACCAGGAATCGGAGGGCAAACAGACATCCAACTCATCCACTGTCTCATATACTCGCCCAAGCTCTGGTTGTATAGAGTGGGTTCTGTGCACTACTAGCAAGCTGTCCTTCAAGCTTTCCACAAGACAAAAGTTATAAGGCAGACTTGTCCACAGTTCAATGCAAAGCTTGCTTGGAAATAACCAGTTTGTAGTTGGGGTACTGGTTATCTACTGGTAATTTTATCAACCCAGCACCTGAAGACCCTGGAGAAAATATGACCTTGTCTTATCTAGCCAGAGACTTTAGGTGCTGTGGACAATAGATGCTGAAAACAGTTCTTCCCAATGAGAGGAAGGGGCATCTATGGCTCTCAAGCAACGGACTGTTTGTTTGTTTGTTAAGCATTCAGTTCTCAGAGGAAAGGTAAGCAGGCTACCAGGATGAGACCTGGTAGGCTGTGATCATCTGGTGGGGGAGAAGGTCCCCTTCTGTCACAGACAAAGGGGAGAGGAATAGGGTGAAAGAGGGAGGAAAGGGGGAATGAGAAGATACAAGTGAGGGGATAATTGTTGAGATGTAATCTAAATAAATTATTTAAAGAAATAAAGAAGCATTCAGTTACTCAAAAACAGGTAGGAAGGAAGCCTGAAGATCCAGGCTTAAAGATCAGGAAACAAAAATATTTATTTCCACATAAATTTCAGTCACAGTGGAACCCTCTTTTAAAAATAAAAAATAGGTAATCCTTATTAACAGTTCAATGCTTCAAGAAGCATACTGTCTTACATATAGTATGTTTTTGACCATCCTATTATCCGCATGAGAGAGGTTTCACAGATGGATAAACTTTAATTCAGAGAGTCTCTGTAAGATCCCATACCACACCCTGCTATATAATAAAATGGAGATTTGCACTTAGATATGATAAATCATAAACCAGTCTTAACTACTGCTCATCTCCCTCTTAAACTACTATTTAGCTTTCTCATCATGATTATAAACTAAAATCACTTGCTATGTGGTGGAGCAGAGGCAGGCAGGTCTCTGTGAGTTTGAGGCCAGCCTGGTCTACAGTTCCAGGGAAGTCGGGGCTGCAAACAGAGAAACCTGTCTCAGAAAAAAAAAAAAAAAAAAAAAAAGATAAATTAGCTAACTGAAATTACTTTTGATTTTTAATTTGATTTGATTACCATTTTGATAGAGAGTCTTCAACTTAATATTCTCCTCCTAAATGATTCTGCTTTGAGTTTAGTCATTTAAAAGCTACTTTGAACTTTCTGTTTAAAAATAATGCAGAGAAGACAAGATTTGTAAACTTTACAAAATAAATTTTAACCTAGTGCTTTCCATGCCAAGGGCCAAATGTTCTTAAATTTGCTACAAAATGCAAGTGACAGAACGAAGACAAGACACTTGTCTGTCTGTCTGTCTGTCTGTGTGAGATGAGGGTCTCACTACCTTGTCCAGGCAGGACTCATATTTTTGGGTGCAGCACAACCTCCTACCTTGGCCTCCATGGTAGCTGCAAGCATACAGACACTCACCATCACTAGCAAGCTGGAAACAAGTGTTTTTAAAATCCTCTACGTGAGATGTGTTAGAAACACATAAAACACAGAGGAATCCAGGATAAACTTATTTGATGACCACGAGTTTGGAAACATACTAAGGGATTAGAAACTGGCCACACCCTTTTCTACCCTTAGAAAGAGATGGAAGATGGACACTGTTCATAAAGTCGGGGAGAAGACATGTGCAAAAGCCACATTAACGTATCCATAGTGTCTTGGATTTCACTCTTGCTAGGGGAATTGACCAGAAACAGCGACGCTAATGCAGCCACAGGTCCCTGAGGCAGGTAAAACCAGAGAACAGGAACGTTACTAGGTTCTGGAAAACTTCATCCCGAAGTCTGAACTCCAACCTTCATTATCCGATGATTTTCTCCTGAGTCACTCAAGGAAGCTGAACATTAGATGCCGTGTAGTACACGGCCTACGTCTCAACGGCTTTATCTCTAGATCCCATGAGTAACAAATAATAACAGGGGCAATGACCTTTTCCTACTTCACAAAGACGGTCTGCAGACTAACTAATTAATGATTATAAAGTGTTACATCTTATTAAGTTTATTATGATCATTAACTTCTCATGATGAAGAGATAGGCTCAAAAATAAAGCAAGGTTCAGTAGGTGGCGTTCTGCCCTCTAGTACCAGTGCCAAGGCCAGCTAAGCTCTGAAGAACATCTCTGATAACTTCTTGCTCCTGATCATTTAAACAACAGTATTCTCTAGAGCGGCCCCTTCAAGGCACATGAAAGGGCTCAGGAGGCCCTATCTGTATTCAGTTACAACTTAACTATCATTTTCATGAGCTTTCAAACTGGCTCCAGGGGTGATAATACTGATTATCAAATATGGAATGTTTAGAATTTTTTTCAGTGTTCTTTTTTTTTTCATACGGGGCTATTTTTTTATTAATTTATTCATATTACATCTCAATGGTTATCCCCTCCTTTGTATCCTCCCATTCCTCCCTCTCTCCCATTTTCCCCTTACTCCCCTCCCCTATGACTGTGACTGAGGGGGACTTCCTCCCCCTGTATATGCTCATAGGGTATATGGATGCAATAAGTACATAGAAGTTCACTTTTATTACATAGGTGAAATATAGTTATAAAATATGTAAATATAGCAAAATACAATGTACAAGATATGACATATTCATAGGACATATGCTTAGATATTATTTAATTGCCTTATGTTATCTGCTTAAATCCACCTAGCTATCTCTTTGCATTGTCTTACACTAACAAAATCATTCACTCATTTGATATTTTTTTTCTCTCTCTTTCATATCATCAGAGGAATTGAGCTCCTTTCACAAACTTCAGTCTGGTAGATACTCAAGATGTGTCTCCAGACTTTCATGAGTAACTTGTTCGTGGTTCGCTCTCCTGAATCTAAGTCCTCTGCTTAGGTCTTTGGGAGTAATTTGCTTAAACGTGAATAAGTCTCTAACATGATTTTCATTAAGGCCACTAGTTGATTACCCAGTGTCTTATACAACAAGAGGACCACAGCCATACAGAGATACATATATCTGTTCTGTGCTGTTTAGCTAGACATATTTCAAAGGGAGGTAATTTTTTTTTCCATTTTTGTCTCTCAAATGAAGAACTTAGAAACAGATAGTCAACAGTTTGTCCAAGATCACAAGACATTGTGGAAACAGCTAAAAGCCCAGGCAACCAATACAAATGGGAGCTACTCAACAGCTAAGTTCCCCCCCACACATGCACACACACACTCCTCGTACATTGTATACCCAGGAAAACCTGCCTAATATGATATGATCTGGATAGAGATGATCAAATGTACATTTACTCTATAACGGACAATCACAGAAATTAATACAGGCAAATAGGTTCTGGTGGGGGATTTGGGACAGTTTTCTTCTAGAAAGCCCCAGTTGTCTGCCTTGTGCAATAAGCTCGCTGCTTATCCACACAAGCATATGTTCTGTTGTTGCTACACCTGTGAAGAGGTGTTTTGTTTTCACCTCCCTATTAATTCAGGGAGTGCCTGCATGGGGACAGTTTGAGGAGGGAGGGGCTGTCGGGTGGATTATTGGCTTTAGAACTTCTGGATGGCTCTTCCTGGGGATAATGACAGCATCAAGCCTCTGTACTTTTCCTTCCCAGGTGGGAAGTTTGGCCCCAGGACATTGTTTAGGTGATGGAACTTGTTGGCAGGTGAACAGAGAGAAATAAGCATAGGCAACTTCAGAATGATTATCACCTGGAGAACTGGAACTGTAGAGACAGCTAATGATCCTATTAACATCAGATATGCTGCTGTAGATGTAACTGTATAGAAAGCTATTGAATTGGTGTTCTCGACACCAGGGATTGAACCTGGAGCTTCATGCATGCCAGGCAAACACTCTACCACTGAGCTGTGTCCTCGGCCTTCTTTGCACTTTGTTTTGAGACTAGGTCTCTCTAAGCTGACTGCATTTCTCACGACTCCCAAGCTGGCCTGGATCTCCTTCTGTCACATCACCAGACCTTAAAAGCCTGAGCTTCCCGCCCCAGCCTCCTGAGCAGCCCAGCTGATGGGCCTCCATTCGTTCAGTAGTAGTTTTGAAATACGAAATACGAAATCTGGGTAGATGCTTCTCGTCATTATACAAAATTCAGAGCAGAGTCAAGAAGCTACAAGCATGGTCCTGATTTTTTCAACTAGGGAAGGACACAGGCCCCACACATGGTAAGCGGGAGTTCTGCCACTGGGCTACATCCCCGGTATTTTTGTTTCTTTTGTTTCAAACAGCATCTCCCTAAGTTGCCCAAAGTGGCCATGAACTTAGGGTGCCCATGCCTGTTTCCTAAGTGTTAGCATTACAGGTGTGTGCCACTGTACATACCCACCTTGAGTGACTTCAGTTTTAAAGAAATTCAGGAAAGGCTGCTGCTACTATCCACGATGGGGTCATTTTGTCCTTTGCTTAGGGGGCTGGACCAGCAGCTCAAACAAGCCTCAGCCCAGCTGCTTTCCTACTTCCTGCTGGCTGCAAGAAATCCATTTCTTTGAGGGGTAGTATATTTTGCAAACACAGATCTTCCTCGGTAGCTGTGAGGAGCTAGCTTCAGGAACCTTTGTGGGGTTGCCACCAACACTTGTGCCCTGTATAAAATACTGATGTTCGCATGTGAAATATTCGTATCTTTCCATATACTTTCAATCTTCTCAAAAAAAAAAAAAGACAAACTTATGATAGCAACAGTGGGATTGCTGTGCAACTGCAGGTTGTTGTTGTTGTTGTTGTTGTTGTTGTTGTTGTTGTTGTTGTTCTTCTTCTTCTTCTTCTTCTTCTTCTTCTTCTTCTTCTTCTTCTTCTTCTTCTTCTTCTTCTTCTTCTTCTTCTTCTTCTTCTTGCATTCCAGGGTCTCCTATAGGCCAGGTTAGCCTCCATCTTCCTTTTACCAAAGGTTAGACTTAAACTCGTGATCCTCCTGCCTCAACTTCCCAAGTGCTGATATTCCAGGCATGCAATACCACACCCAACCTACAAACCGTTCTAAGTCTACATTGATTGATGAGGGAATATCAACAGCATGAAACACTATGTGTTCAGTAAATTTGTACTTTTTCAACTACTTTCAATCTGTAGTTAGTGAAGCCCACAGATATGGAATCTATGGATCTCTAAGACTGGGCATGGGATCTCTCAAAAAACATGAGTTTGGTCGCATCAGAGCAGTACTGCACTTCTTACTACATCTATGATGTAGCAGATGGTATTTGTTTATGATGCATCTGGAGACAAATGGCTGGGCTTTAAAATATTTTCTTTGAAAGGTGCATAAAACTGAACTGCAATAATTGTGTGCCGATGACAAGGCTAAGATAAAACACAGGGGGGGTATATATTTTACCATCATTGTTCGAGACTATATACATCTCATATCACTGCGAGGATTTTACTGGGTTGTTTCTTTTCTTTTCCTTTTGTTTTTGGACATGGGGTCTCATTGTGTAGGACTTTACTGGACTGGAAGTCACTGTGTCGAGCAGGCTACTCTCAGATTCATAGAGATTCTCCTGCCTGTGTCTGGTGAGTGGTAGGATTAAGGGTGTGTACCACCTCACCCAACATCACTACATTTTCTCAAACTTATGTCAAACTCACCTCAAGCTGTGTTCAAATTAGAAAGTGGCAACATATCCTAAAGGGAACAATATTCCAATAATCACAGTAACACTGAAAAGGTTTAGATTGTTTTTGGTCTGTGATGGGGGTAGGGAATGGAGTGGGGGGGTTATTCAAATGATAAAACCTGTGACAAACGTGTCAATGGCTTTGATATATTTTAGTTATGAATCCAGGCCACTAATCAGTGAGTTGCTAATATAAAACATGTACACCTGGATTGTCTCAGAGGAAATAGGAAATGTGTGTCTCTGTGACCTCACCTGTGACATGGACAGAGTAACACCTGCTCCACTTAGTTCTCTGGGATTAGCAAAGCTTACTTCTAGCTGGAGCTCAGGGAGAAAAATGTTCTCCAACATGTCAATTCAAATACAGTCTTCATAATTTATTTTAATTCAGTGAGGCTCTACTCCTTAATCCTGGACACAGTTTTCAGAGGAATATAGTAAGTATCAGGAAAGAAGGAGGAAACACGTGAATAGAGCTAAAAAAAAAAATCAGCTAAGTCCATTCCTTCCATCTCTGTGGGACAAACGGTGTGATCAGATTGCCCTTGTGTACATATCAGATAACTATCATTTTCAATAGTGTCAAAGTGTCACAACATGAAAAAGAAAATAATGTTACAGCTGTCTGTACAGAAAGGATGCTTGAGGGACCATCCACTTCCGATAGTCCTTCTTTGTTCAGGTGCTCCAAGGACATTTTTTAAAAAATGTTTATTACATTCATTGATTTATCCCTTGGAAAGGCAGTCTCTACCAAAGCAGTGGTGCGTTGGTCAAAGGAAAACAATGTGCAGGGGTCTGTTCTCTCCTTCTACCTCATGGGTTCAGAGACGACAGCCTGCATCATCAAGCCTGCCATGAAACACCCATACCCACTGAGCCATCTCGCTCGCCCCCAATGACTTGTTTTTCATTGATCTTTGCTTCTTTGTTTAATATCACCCACATTTCCCCCTCAAGACCTTTGCACACGCTACAACCTCACCTACAGAGCTGTTTTAGGCCCTTCCAGGGCCTGTGTTCTCACTCCAGTGCCTTCCCCAGTTGAATCACCCAAAAGACATTTCTTAACCATTCACTAAGAACCAAACGTTGCCCCATCTTATCGCTCCCCAGAACTTCCTGCTCACTCTCCCTACTCCATGGCCAAGTAAGCCTGATGCCCTTCACTTCTATCAGCCTATTTAATAGCCAGCAATCACTAATCAAATGTTTCCTCAATGCTAATTAATCCATGCATGCTATCTCTTAAAACCCTCCCCATGGTGTGACATGATGCATATATCCCCGCATTACAGATAAAGAAACTAATTTCAAAGAGGCGAAAAAACCTGCTACAGATCACACAGCAGAAGCAGGCAAACCTTTCACTAAGCCAATTCAGTATCTACCATGTACCATATGGAGTGCATGCTGCGTGGCCATATTTCACCTCTGCTCTCCAGAGGCCTCCAGTCTGGTTGAGAAGAGCCAAGTAAGGTCCTCGTGACGTGTTCCACGTGAGTGGAGCAGGTGGGAACACTACTATTCCTTGAGGGAGGGAACTGTGGCAGATGGAGGTGGGGAGAGTCTACAGACCAGCTGTGACTTGAAGGAACTAAAAGCAGCAGCAGACACGTCATGCCAGGGGCATTCCAGGCAGGGGAGTACTTGCTTTTTTGAGTCACATCAGTTCCAGATGTTTCATGTATGAAACAAGCTGTAGGCAAGACCAGATTTCCCTAAACAGCAACAAGAAGAGCAACAGCAAAAATCTAGAAGTGGGGAGGACGGCTCAGTTAGGAAAATGTTTCCTGCTCAAGCAAGAGGACCCGAGTCCGGCCTCCAGAAACCACTCCATCTCACCCTTACAAACTCAGTGCTGGAAAGGTAGAGGCAGGAGGATCAGTGGGACATTGACTGGCCAGAGTAGTTTATTCATCTAAGTGAGAAACTCTGTCTCAGACAACAGCACAGCCAAAAGCAATTTGGGGAGGAATGGGTTTATTTCCCCTACTATCTTCCCATCATGTGCTAGAGTCAAAGAGAGTAAGGAGAGAGAACTCAAGTCAGGAACTTGGAAACAATAACTAAAGCAGAGGTTAAAGAAGATGGCAACACACTGCCTTGTTCCTCGTGGCTTGCTCAGTGTGCAGGACCACCTGCCCAAGGGTGGCACCACCTACCGTAGGCTGGGCCCTCCCAACTCAGTCATTAATCAAGAAAACTCATCACAGTCTTGCCCACGGGCCTGTTTTACTGAAGTGTTTTTCTCAACTGAGAGTCTCTCTTGCCAAATGAGTGTAGCTTGTGTCAAATTGGCATAACACTAGTCAACAACACACCATGCTTTCCACTCTCCACTCCATCTCCAGAGTGAACTGTTATGAGGCTCTCTCTTTTCCAAAGAAATATTAGTGAAAATTCTCCTTCTAGTCTCCCTCAAAGATCTTTGTCTGTATTTTTCACATTATCTCCAATACATATCTCCAGAAGCTTGCAAGACTGGGTTTTGGTTGGTAGTAGTGGTTGTAGTTGGGTCCTTGGTGAGTTGTTTGATTCTGTAGTACCAGGTTTTGAACTCGGGGCCTTTTGAACACCAGACAAGTGCTTAAGCACCGATCTACACCCGGCCCCAGCCACTAACTTTATTTGATCTTTACCTTGTCACTTTCCTAGTTATAAACCCCTAATCATGGTTCCCTGTTTTCTACTGTTTCTAAACTAAACCTTTACATCATCCACCGATTTAACGTACTTTGCAAATCCTAATTTACAATTCACATCTCCAGCTAGCTCCATAACCATTTCCGCCTTTGCCCCCATCACATCTTAAATAGCCTCTGTGTCCCACTCTGCTCCCCCAATCTTACTAATGCTTATCTGCCCATTCAATTCTTATCTCAAAACTAGTTATAAAGTGTCCTGTATTAAAGTTGAGGACAAGAATTAAAGTAGGGCCAGAGTAAAGGATTCAATGACTAACCCTAGCATGCATGTAAACTGCCAAGTGCATTGCACGTCTCAAATAGAGTCAAGAAGTCAACTGTAGCTGACACCCATTTCTCCTGGATCCACCTCGTGTGACCAGTTTTGCTGACCCAAATCCTGTGACACTTGTTAACTTCCAAAGCATCCCATTCCAATGGTGCTCAGGCAAGCAGGAATCAAGAGAGAGTGCTGCTTGGGAATAATTGAGCAGTGGCAAGGCAAAACATTCCCCATATACAGTAGGTAAAGATGAAAAAAATTAAAAGCAGTTCTCCCTCGCTTGACTGAACATCCAAGCTCAGTAAAAGACAGTCAAAACCCACTAAGCATATATAATGTCATGAAGGACACAACTTGAACACTTTGTGGTTTGAACATTTATAGGTGGTAACAGAATGCATTCGTCATTTAGAACTAATTTTACAGTTCATTGGCGTTACACAGAAGCGCTCTGGACGGCTTCTTCTATGACGAGGAAGTTTCCAGAATGGCAGTTTCCACTGGGCTAGCGCAGAAAACAGTCTCAACTGGAGACGGTTGCATTCCTAGCAGTGTGAAATGGCAGTGTGGTCCATTGCCTAAGGAGAAGGGTACCAGATCACACCTCTAAGGGTTGTGTGTCTGTGTTTTGGGTTTTTTTTTTTTTTCAACTTGAATCTGTCAAGATACGCCAACTGGGGCAAACTTCTCCCTCCTTGTGGTGTCAGATATTTGTAGGAGCTGTGTTTCTTTTTGATGCTGAATCACCCAGGGTTGAAGATGGCTGTTCCTATTTATAAAATGTGTTCTGCTGAGTTTAGGGATGCATCCCTTTTCATCGTTTTCAAAAGAAACTGAATTGCTTTTTCTGGAGCACGGGTCTCAATCCCTTTTGCATTTCTCTTTGCGTGTATGCTATTGTCGTTGAGGTTATAGAGCTCGGGAGAAAAGATTTCAATAGAAGTGAAAGTCGTATGCTGGGTAAAATGTATGTGGTGGATGGTTTCTTTTCTTTTCTTTTTTTTTTTCCCCTTTTCTTTTCTTTTTTCACCCACAGAACCCAGCATCTGGCACCTCCCATGTTGGAGAGTGTTATCTTCTGGGATCCCTACGCACTGTGCCGAGTTCAGTGGGCGTCCTGTGACGCTGCTGGTTAATTCTGTCCTTGCCTCCCTCTCTCCCAATAGATGTAGCTGTCCCTTAGGCCTGGAGCTGGATGGTTTATCAGCGTTTCATTTCCTGGAATGATGCTCAGTGAGTGTGTGTGGGAGGGGTCAGGGAGATAATTACCTGCTTTGAGGTGTATAGGACTTGGAACGCCTATTTATATAGGGATTAAGTAAAAAATGAAACTGTGGTGAAGTGGAAAGATGTTGGAATAGAAACTAGTCCCTGAGGGGAAAAATATTCTAAATAAATTGTTGGAGAAACCTTGAGAAAATTGCCTTCCTTTCTGTTTTCTTGTTTTCTCTGAAGCATGAAAGAGTCCAGAGTAGAAAAACTAAGCAGAGGGGCATTTCCTTCTCGAAGGCTGGGCTCAGGCTCCTGAGTCTCCACGTGCACTTGGTGACCTTTCTGTGATAACATTTTCAGAGAGAGAGAGTCAAACTGCCTTGAGAATTAGTTAAGGGTAGAGACTGTCAGAGGAGTGGGCTGAAGAGCACAACTGAACAGGATAAAAGGGTAAGTTTATTAATATTAATTAATTAATTTATTTGTCTTTCTTTGTCCACCCCCCAGACAGGATTTCTCTGTGTAGCCTTGACTGTCCTGGACTTCTTTGTAGACCAGGCTGGTCTCGAACTCACAGAGATCCACCTGCCTCTGCCTCCCCAAGTGCTGGGACTACAGGCGTGCGCCACCACACCTATCAAGTTGGTGTATTTTATTAGAGTATGACATGTGTATTATTGAACTTTGTCTACAGACAATCCCCCCCCACTTTGGCTGAAATAAAGCACACTGAATATAAAGAACTTCCGTCACAAGCATATACTTAGTGATGCTTACATGTTGGTTCTCTCCAATCACAAGTAGAAAAGCTTGTTTGGAATGTTCCTCAGACTATAGGATTTGAAGCTATCCAAAGAGCAGTGATCATAGCTTTTTAGTGGGTCAAATGACCTAAATCTGCTAATCACTTGCTATGCAGCTTTCTCCGTTTTCCCTTCTCTCTCTCTCTCTCTCTCTCTCTCTCTCTCTCTCTCTCTCTCTCTCTCTCTCTCTCTCTCTCTCTCCATCTCTATGAACTCAGCTGTTCACATAAAACAGTGCCTATCTTATGTGGTTCTGGGTGACCAGTCAGTATATTGGTTCCTATTGCAATAACCATGCTACCTAATATTGCTGTGTTCTATGCCCCATAGAGGGCTTTTGGGTCCTACATGGTGGCTCCCTAAGAAGGTACTTGAAGCTGAAAAGTTCCTGTGTATCTCTGGTCCTTTGAGATCAATGTGGGGAAAGGAATTTTGTCTTCCCAAATCCACTCTTGTTCAAAGGGTGTAAGTCTGAGCATGCCCAGTGAGATTAATCTGGTGATGACTACCTCTACTAAATAAAAGCTGACATTTTAATGCAAAGCATGCTATTTAAACAATAAAGCAAAATAAAGGGTCAGAAAACTACCAACAAAATGGTTAACTGATAGTATTCTTCCCTGAGAAGAAATGACATATGAATTTTCTTGCTTTTCTTTTACATTTATATATTTCACATTTTGTCAATATGAAGTCCCAAGGGACAGGAGAATGAGATCAGTTCAGATCATGTAGCTTATCTTGACAGAAGTTTTATTTCTTTCTCCATTGACTGTGTTCTTTCAATTACCTGGTGTTTTAGGGCTGTTGTCATTAAAGAAGTGAACCCCAAAACCATGTGTCAGATACCAACATTCCACAACAATGAAACTGCCAAGTGGAAAACAAAGGCTTTCTTAGACTTTACTGTAAAGGTCCCCAGCCCCTCGCTTACCTGGGGAATCACTGATGTTTCCTATACAGAGAGGAAGCAGAAGCAGGTTATGAAAGTCTGCATACACCACACACACACAGAGTCTCTCTCCTTCCCTCTCTCTCCTCTCTCTCTCTCTCTCTCTCTCTCTCTCTCTCTCTCTCTCTCTCTCTCCCTGCCTTACAGAAAGATGCACATGAGACATGCAGAACAATTCAGATGGAGATTTAAAGTTTTAAAATGCCCCTGAGGACTTTGAAAGACATGCAAAGCCTATCAGATTTACGGCTGGAGACATGGCTCAGGGGCAGAGTGCTTACTTAGTGTTTAAGAGCCCAGGGTTTGATCCCCAGTACAGCCCGGAAGAAAGAAGGAATTAAAACATATCAGATCTCTTCATAAAGTCATGGGTCAGGCAAGGAAGACTTCCCAGTGGCACTTGCCAAGGTCCCCTGATCTACATTAATCCTGTTACCCTCATATATTGATCTATCACCACGAGCTTCATCATTAGTAAAATCAAATGTCCTCCAGTCGCCCTTAGGAGACATTGTGTTTGAAAGTCCTCCAATGGCCCTTAGGGTCACTTCAAATTTGAATGTCCTCCAGTGGCCATTTGATTTACTCATGTTTATAAAATTGTCCATACCATTTTACTGATATGAATTAATAAATTTTATGATTCACAAAAATTATGACACACCTTGCTAATAACTCAGCACCATTTGATGCATTATCCTGGGGATATTTCTCCCAAAGAATGTATGCTAATTTGAAAACTAACTTCCTTCAAACACTGCTATGAATATCCCCTGGTGTGCTCACAGGCTCAGAGAACTCACCGGAATTCCCTATACAGACTGGAAATAGATTATGGGATCTTTGTTGTCTGGAAACACACACATAAGGTGGAAAGCTATGGATGGGGCCAAACACCTGTGGGGACTAGCAACAAGATGGAGAGGCCTGTTTCAATAGAATAACCTTTTGGTAAGGACGGGTGTCAAAAGACGAACCAAAGATTAATCTTAGCATCAAACTTAACAGTCGGCTGAATTAAGAAAGGCAAGGCAACACTATCTGTGTACCCCTACCAAGACCAGCCATGATGTCACACACTCCAGCACAAGGCAGATGGTGATTTTAGAATTAAGATGGAACCCATTTGCACTCTCTATTTTTCATGATTATGACTAACCAGACAATTATGAAGTTCACATTGTCTGCTTTCAATACATACATACAAGTGGAAGAAAGAAGAAAGAAAGAAAGAAAGAAAGAAAGAAAGAAAGAAAGAAAGAAAGAAAGAAAGAAAGAAAGAAAGACTTCACAAAATTCTATACTTAACCTTTTGATGCACAAACACTAATTTTTTTTTCTTGGATCATGTAATGGTGAATAATTGCCCAGCCTCCCACAATGAAGCTAAACTGAAAGGTATCATCATCACTAATATCACCTCACAATTTAGAAAAAGGAATGGCATGTGGTCATGGAAAAGGTAGGCTAAGTAAGTGTCAGTGAAACAAAATGGAGGGAACATCAGTGGGAGTGTCAACTTAAACCAGAGTTTCCCAAACTATGGATCATGACCCCTTTGGGCATCACTTATCAGATATTTACATTATGATTCATAAAAGGAGCAAAATTACAGTTATGAAGTAACAACAAGATAATTTTATGGTTGGAGGTCACCACAATATGAGGAGCTGTATTAAACGGTCACAGAATTAGGTAGGTTGAAAACCACTGACTTAAACAGTTCAGAATTCAAAGAGATGCATACCCAAGTGGGACAACACATTTGTCTAAAGCTGAGAGAAAAGGCACAGATATCTTGGGAAGATGGGTCAGTCAATAAACTACTTACATTACAAAGTCAAGAACCTGAATTTAATCCCCAGCACCCACATTAAAGCAAAAGAAAACAAAACCATGAGCCCCTATAGTCTCAGCACTAGTGAGGACACAGACAAGTGAATCCCTGGGGTTTGCTGGCCAGCCAGACTTGCCTAATTGGGCCTTCTAAAGGCCAGTGAGAGTCCCTGACTCAGATCAAAAAAGGTAGACAGCCCCTGAGGGATGACAGTACACACATGTGTGTGCATGAGCACGCACGTTCACAGACACACAAACACATGCACGCACAAAACAGTTAACTAAGCAAACAACCAACCAAACACACACGAGAAACTAAGGGTGTATGGAGAATCTATAGACCTGGACTTTGATGCCAATTTCTCCCTAATTCTCTATTTTAGATGTTTGCTTCTGTTACATTGTTACAGAAGCCCTCATTGTTAACTTGCTCAAATCACAGACAGGTCTCTTGCCTTGTAGAGAAGAAAGCCTGGAAGAAGATAAAAGAAAGGAACTCACACGTACTGGTTGATTCAGTAATGAGTCCTATGGAAGTGAACACCTCTATGCCAGGTTAGCTATATACATTAACACTTCCCAGATCCTAATGTGGGAAGCATGCGAGTGCTATTGCGCAGTGTGATCTGTACATGTGTGCCGCAAGACAGAAACAGCCTTCCCCACAAATCTCACCTTTAAAAAGAGCGACCAGTCTGGCTACTGCCTTGCTTTTCAGCCTTGTGGCTAGGAAACTTCTAAAGTCTTCCTCTACTTTAGCTTAACTACTGCTAAGATCAAAATATAAAAGGGGAAAAACTGACATCAATTATGTCATCTGATTATTTCATTCATTCGTTTATTCACGGTTTATTCTACTTCAGTGTGGAATGTCAAAATATGTTCTCAATCAGGCATCTCTCTTTAACTTCTAACAATAGAGTTAAAGGCTTTTCCACTTCGTTGAAGGCATTTCTGATGAGCAGAAGTGAGTGGGAGTGGCCTGAAGCCTTGCCAACACAGTAGTGAGTGCCATGGCTTCAAAATGGTTCGATTATGTCCTTGACAATTTCAAGTGCTAGAACACAGTGAACTCCACTGTGGTGATGCTGATAAGTGATAGGACCTTTAAGAGTTGGTGCCTCATAGAAGGTAATTAGGTTATCAGGCATGCTGCCCTTGCAAAGGATTAGTAAAGTTTTTGTGCAATTTTGATATGTTCTGAGAGGTCAGGCTGTCCAACAAAGAGCAAGCTTGCTGCTGATGCTCTCTGATCCCTTAGGCTTGACTGGGATAATTTTTTCACATGGCTATTTCTCCATTCATTTTTTTTCTGTCAAGTTATTTTGATGCAGTCAGAGCGCCATTACCAGAAAATCAGTGCCACTTTGCTTAAGCCCACTGAAACTATAAGCCAAACCCAAAACAACTTATTAAAAATACCCAGCCTCAGGTATTTTGTGATGGCAACAGAAAATGAACTAAGACAATATGTGGTAGCCTAACTCTTGAGGTAAAATAATTGTTTTTTTTAAGGGTAATTGGAGGAGAATGGATCTTTAAAAGAATGGCCTAAAGTGCCTCCTCTTTTTCCTAGAAAGGACAGTCTGGCTCCTGAGTGACTTTAGTCCTCCCTTCCCAAGCATCGCTCCAGACAGAAAGCATATTTTCTATTGGGTTTGGCACCCTCATTGAGACGACCCCTCCACTGAGGTCTCTTGGTTTGTACCATCTGCCATCTCTGCATTTTTTGCTGTTGTTATTCTTGTTATGTGTTGACACCTTGAAAACTACGATGTAGTCAAGCCTGGCCTCACTCACAGCAATCCCCCTGTCTTAGCTTCCCAAGTGCGGGAATTACAGGTGTGGGCACCATGTCTGGGTTTCTTAACTTTTAAGTGCTTTATTGGTCAACAATATTGTGCTTTCTAGAATGGGTGATATAGCTGATATGGCATTAAATTAAAATTCCCGTGGCCCTGGCCTCCTTTTCTGAAACACTGTCATGACACAAACGGCTTTTGCATTTTCTTCTCTTCTGTAATTGAAACTCAGATTTCAGAGAAAATTTTTAAAACACATTCTCTGTATTATTAGAAATATTCTTTCTTTTAGCTCTACCAGGATCCGTTGAGAAACATTTCATCTTCATTACTGTGTAAGATAAAAAATATTGTCATTCATTAAAACTGAAATACAAACTGACCGGCTTTAGTATGAACCAACATCACATGACTATGAATCACCACTCAGCCCTTCTTCACCATGGAAACCTGAGTGAATTTACCTATTACTTGAGGTAACTTGTCTCAAACATGATTTATGCCATGACTTTGGCCCAATAGCCCAGTGAAAATAGCATTTTCAGGGGAGAATTGGGAAAGCCAATCAAAGCCAAACGAGGAAATACAGGAAATGCAAACTTCGAATAGGGCTTCTGCATTGCCCTGCTCTGGGGCTCTGTAACCCAAATGATCTCAATAACCTCTTCTATGTCTATTTACTCGCCGTGTCCTGCACTGCTTGATCCTGGAGACTTAACTGGGATGGCCAGGGAATGAAGAAAGGACAGGCACACATAGGGGAAATTTGGGTCAGTGGGCCGTGCTTGCTCTGATGGAGTGGCAGCAACTAGGTAACAACTTGGGACCTCAGCTTGTACGGCATGCAGCGCCAGGAGTGTATAATGTCATCTAGATGTCTCTGCAAGGCAACAGCCTTAAGCTGCAGCCGTCCTGGCAGAGGGCAGTGCAGTAGCTAGTTTCTGCACACACTGATCTATCTTTTGTAAGCACCTGCAGCTGGACTTACCCATCCAGGCCTGTATGGCTCGCCTGCAGGGAGGCTTTGCCGATACTCAGGGGTCGGAGGCAGTGGTCCTCACCTATAATACACGTTCACTCAGGGCTTCATTTGTTCCTTACACATTTACTCAACAGTTTCTTAGCTCCCCACACAGGCTGCACTAGCCATCAGGATGTTGAGGTCACTGTGGGCCTCCTTTATCGGTTGGTTGGCTGATGACTTGATAGTTTGAAAGAGGAGGTGCCTAGGAGTGGAAGTCACTATTGTGAAATAACTGAAAATTCATCTTTAGGATAAACACTGTTAATGAGGCAAGTTAGGTAGACATATAGTAAAGCCTAAAGCCACATATGCCATACACCCGTGGTGGCTGGGCACCGCTCACAGAAATTAAAGGACTTCTAAATATACTCATCACTCCTAAAAGCCAGACCAGAGTCACATCTATCTCATAATATGCTTTTTTAATCTTCAAATGTTGGGTAAATTATAAGAAAGTTGTGACAAATCAAAGATGGGACGTATCTCCCCTGTCCTGCACTTTTGCAGTAGTCTGTGGATGAGCCCCATGTACGAACTGAATTGTTTTCACTCTACCAGCAATACATGTAATTACCATCACTGACTGCTAATATTTAGCCTTAGCAGTAATAGTTTACATTCTCGCCTATAGTTTAAACACCATTGCTTGTCTTCCATAGAGAAAATGGGCCTTTGTCCAGAATTCTCATACGCACCCTGTACTGAGTTCAATACAACTAAGCTGCTTTTCAGTGGTCTTTTATGTTGGTTTAAACAGTTCTCATTTGCTTCACATTTATTTAGAAGTCATTTCTCAAGTCTTGAGCCACTGATGCCCCATCCTTTTAACCTTAGCTCTTCGGCTTATTTTTAGAATGAGAAATCCAAAGGGTGATTGTTTCCGGAAAGAATTATCAGAACCTTAGCTTTGATATCCCAGAATTCTGTGAGAAAATTCACTAAGTCACACTGAAAGCTGATAGGAAAAAGTTGGGTCTTTGATTCTTAATTCAAATACTATGTTGGCCCTCAGTGTGTATTGGTCTCAAATATAAAAATAGTGATAGATATTGTAATTGCTAATATCCATCACACTTAAGGCATTTGGGGGAAGACATAATTTTGCTTTTAATTCTATTTCTAAATTATAAAGTTTAAGTCTGTACCCCCTAAGAAATGTATAACCCAATAGAAAAGAAATGATAAATAACTAATGCAAGGCAGAGGAAGTATTATCGAATGGATCTTACCAGCTGATTAGTCAACGACCCAGAGAAGAACTGAAACAGAGGAAGAAATGGCAGAAGGGAAGAAGGGGGTCACACTATGACGCAGACATCAACAAACACAGTGTGACTGAACAGGCTGGGAGGAGCCAGCATCTAGAACTGGACATGCCACCTGGGATGGAGCAATATGTGGCAAGGCAGAGCTTACATCAGTGCTGAAATAAAGGCTAGTCCAACAGGCTAAGTATGACATGTGGAGAGCATTGAAAAGAACAGATGGACATCAGATCTGCCATCCTTAGGAGAAAGGAAGCTGCGGAGAAGGTGAGGGAGGACATGGGTAGCATAGTAACAGGTTGACAAAGAGAAAAGGGGTGGCACACATAGGACAGCAGAAGCCAGACTGATGATGTAGGAAAGTGAGACTAGAAAAGCCACTGGGACTAGCCTGGCCTAGGTCTCCAGGCACGAGGTTAACCAATTGGGGTAGCATTGAACATGTCCTACAAGGTATGTCTGGCTTAGGTAAGTCATCAAAAGAGCACTATTAAGTAGATATGCTTGCACTTGCCATTTCAGTCTAGAAAAGTCAGAGTCAAAGAGGCTGAGAGGCAAGTCAGTCACTGGTATGTGGCTGAACAGACTTTGATCCCAGCCTTCTGGTTTCCAAGTCAACCTCTTAGGCACTGGGCTGTCTTAGCCATCTGGGACTTGAGTAGTGAGTGCTTGGATATGTATGGAAAATTTTCAAAAGAAATCTTCCTAGGAGATGATGCCTGCTCTGAACCCAGCTGTCTTCTCAGCAGGAAACAATTGGGTAGATTTTCCTTTGTAAGCCACACTGAAAGGTGCCTCTGCAGCTCAGAAACTGTTTTGTTTCTAGGAGTCCAGGCATCTGCAGGAATTGTAGAAATGCAAGAAAAGGATGGAGTTGAAGACATATCATTTTGTTTAAATATTTCCTCTATGAATGAGATATTTTGTCTGAGAATAAAACCAGAAAGAAGAGAGTGAAGACAACAATGTGCGGTATTAAAAGGCCACTTCTTTCAGCCAATATAAAAGGAGAGAAAAGAAGCCAAGTAAATGCAAGGAAAGAAGAACGCTGTGAGAGCATAGGCATGTGCCAAAGCCATAACCTCTGCACGGGAGAGACTTCCTGATGCAGACGGGAGGGGAAATGTCCCAAACCAGCAGTTTAGAGTATAAAGCAAAGGTTGCTGGCTAGAAGAAGGCAATGGGAGGAAGAGGAGATGGAGGAGGAGGAAGAGTTTGAGTGCTAGCCACGAAAAAGATGGAAGATGGTACTGACATCAAGGAAAATTAAACAAGAAATAGGTGCTGGGCTGGTTACCATTTGTCAACTTCTCCACAGCAATGAGTCATTTCCTACAGGTGAACCCTGGCCTGGGCTCAGGAGTACTAATACCAACTTCAGTGTTACCACATTGTGAGGAAAATACTAGCAAAACCATAGGTTTGTGCTGCCGCCCTCCTCCCTCTTCTTCCTCCCCCCCCCCTTCTTTCTCCTCTTGTTCCCACAGTCTGCCCCTTTCTCTTTTCCTTCCTTCCTTCGTCCCTCCTTCTCTCTCTGCATTTAACCTATACCTCCTGTCCCTTACAGAATTCTACACTATACCTTCCCTCCCTCCTTCCCTCCCTCTCTCCTAGCATTTTAATCTATATCTCTGCTCCCTCCCTCCCTCCTTCCCTCCTTTCTTTTCTCCTTTCTTCTATTTGGTGAAAGCTTTTCTCTCTATGGAACTTTGGGGTTCTAACCCACACAATGACTTCTTAAGAGCTTTGTCTATTTGCCTTCTTATAGAACTTACTTTTCTTCTTAGAAATGTACCAATGGCTTGAGTTTAATTACTTTTTGCCTAGAGACTTGAAACGATAACTGGACTTTTCACTTAATGAAATTTCTTCTTTGAACATTTCACTGATAGACACTACAGACTGGCCATTCTCACCCCGCCTTCTCTCTTCCCTACCGCACTTCTCTTTCTTCCCATTGTGGGTGGTACTACTCCTGGGATGGCGGCCCTGGGTACTATAATAAAGAAGACTGAGCAAGCCATAAGGAGCAAGCCAGGAAGCAGTATTCTTCCATGGTCTCTACTTGAGCTCCTGCCTCAAAATTCCTGCCCAGTTTGAGTTCCTTCCTAGGCTTCCATGGATAGGCTGTGGCTTGGGATATGTAAGCCATATTAACCCTTTCCTCCCTAAATTGCTTTTGTTCATGGTATTTTATCACAGCCATAATAACCCTAGCTAAGACACCTGCAATAAGCAAAGCAAAATATACAATCAATGAGGCTTCCTCTGAAATTTTGGCCCGCATGATTGTGTAAGTTAATTTGTTATACTGACTTTTTGGAAACACAAGATATACAAGATAATCCAAAGCCACGTTATTCTTTGGTTATTGCTTGGGTAAGTGCAGTGAAGTGTAACAAAACAAAGCAAAGTAACATGGCCTCTCATCAGTTATCAACAACCTACAAGAAGGACAGCAATAATATGGTTATGATGTGTATCATACACGGCAAAGTACTCCGTATTTTGTTTGTTTGTTTGTTTTGAGACAGGGTTTATCTGTGTAGCCTTGGCTGTCCTAAACTCCCTCTGTAGATCAGGCTGGCCTCAGACTCACAGAGACATGCCTGCCTCTGCCTTCTAGAGTGTTGGAACTGCAGGTGTGTGCCACCATGAGATTTCCATTTTTATTTCATTTTTCCATTTTGTAAACAGAACCTTGCCTTGATGACCCAAACTGGCCTCCAACTCAGTGCAAGCCTCCTACCTAAACAGACGGATTATAGAGAATATAGGCATGCACCATCACTCCCAGGGTTACTGGGTTCTTTAATACTTGGTTTATTGGTATCAGTCCAAGCTATGTAGTGTCTCACTAAGTTGGCAAGTATATCATTTATAAAACACAAGGTCCAGATGGGAGAAAGGGGTCTTAAGTGGAAATTGTGGTCACAATATTTCCTATATATAGCACTGTCAAGACAGCTCTGTGATGGTGCTAAATTCTGTTCTGCAGCTTCTTGGGAAAGCCCAAGTTAGCCTAGAGTCACTAGCAAGCCTAAGATGGCTGCCTGAATCTGCCAGGCAGCGCTACCCCATGCTAAGGGAGAATGCAATATCACTGTTCTGCAGAGCAAGGACTGCTGTGCTCCAAGACCTGGGATGGCCTGCCTCCCACATGCTGGGAATGTCTGCAGCCACGGAAGAATGGAAGATGCTTAACAGGTCAAATAAAATCACGTTTCTGGGGTCACTCTTGGTTTTGAAAGCTGAAGATACCCTGATTGTATCCAGTTAGCCCCATATGAACTGGCTGCCTCTCTCTCTGCTGTGAAAACATACGAGTCACCAGGAAGTCACCAGCATTAGGAGGTTACTCTCTGAAGACCTGCTTCTAGTAATAAGGTCTGAAGGTATCCATTTGCAGCCCTGTGACCCTAGCATGGCCCCCTACAGTCCAGCAAGCTCTGTGTAGAGTATGGAATTGAAAAAATAAGATGTGATACAGGAGAGAGGCAGATCTTCCTTATGCATATTCACTCCTGAGCACAAATAAGCATGCACTCAGAATGTCCTCATGAAAACTCAACAGTCCTGACAGTGGGAAGCATATGTTCTGATACCAGAGGTAACATGGAGACACAGGTATGGTCCACTGAATAGGCAAAGCCCATCAAGGTATGCCAGTGCCACCATGTCATTTGCTTAGGCACCGTTTTGTAGATTCCAAACAAAATTAAGTAGCAATGATAAATGGCAAACAATCTTCAACAAGTTCCAATTGTTATTTTCCTCTCTACAACTCCCTCTACCACCACTCGTGTGTGTGTGTGTGTGTGTGTGTGTGTGTGTGTGTGTGTGTGTGTGCGTGCGCGCGCGCGTATGTGTGTGTGTGTCCTGAAACAAGGTCTCACTACCGAGCCCAAGAATTCAGGCTGGCCCTAAATTCTCTATAGAGCTGACTACGATCTTGAACTGTGGATCCTCTGCCTCCACCTCCCAGGTGATAAGATGTGGCATGTATGTGCCACCATGCTTGTCTGTAGTTGATTTACATGCATTCGGTGCACATTACTAAGAAATTACGAAGCAGGACTGGGCAGCACATAATCTCTTGCTCTTAGCGTTTTGATTGGGTGTGACTTTCTATAATGGTTTCTGTCTGTTTCAAAGAGAAATTTCTTTCGGGAGAGATAAGAACTAAGTATAAGGACAAATATTTAGAATATAGCTATAAAGTATGGTGGCCTATTAAAGTGATGGTGGGAGGTTTTCCTCCAAGATCGATTACTTCACTAGCTCTGAATAGTTGGCTAGGTTTCCATGACTAGGCATGGTTTCCTTACTGCTGAGTAGGCTTTAAATCAATTAGAGAGCTGTTCATTATTGCCAAAGAATGGGTGTCCTTAGTGATATCGTACTCGTGGTTGTGGCTCACAGACACCCACAGCTGGGTAGCACTACTGGTTGCTTCCCTCACTTGGAAGCTTTCGTGGCACTTCCTGGTACCAAAAAATCTAGTGTTTAGGGGGCCCCAAAATGGAACAGCTAGAGAAAATACTATATATACTATGATGTTGCATGTGATCAGGTCAAATCCAAAGTCGAGGCTCCTCACCACATTCTCTGACTTGGACTGTTCCTTCTCTGGCTTTGGTTACACAGCACTTTGCTTCGCAAACCTCAGAAACAAAGGTTGGGCTCAGAGGGAGCATATGTTATCCCTGGCGATGAATGCAAGCTCTGCTACAAGGCAGTGTGTTCTTGAATAAAGAGCATAAGTCCCAAAATATTACAAACAGGGGTCTAGTGAGCACTCTGCTTCCAGGTGTGGGTCTTGAGCCATGACACCTTTGCTGAGCTGTAGCCTTTTGCCTACAGGTGGGAATCATCTCTGCCTTTCAGGGTTTAACATCAATTATAAGTGCAAAATACAGTCCCTATCATTATTACTCTATCTAATTTATAATGTGGTTCATAATTCATTCATAATAATAAAATAAGAGTGTAGTCAAAAGAAATAGAGACTTAGACATAATTCCTACACTTAAAAGATCATAATCTTAGTGGAAAGGGTAGGCAGAGATAAAATTAGTTGTTTATAGAAAACGCAAACTTATATTCTTTGGGAATTACTTCTTTAGAATAAAATTAAATTAAATGTAGGGTTTTGGGGGAGACAAATATTAAGTACTGCCAAGCTAGAAATTTATAGATTTGATTACATAATCTAGCCAAGCTATTACTTAGTCAAACCTAAGTGAAACACAACACAAGAATATAAAGGAACTTGGCCAATAATAATACTTTCATGAGATTATTTAGTAAACTATGGGTGCAAATTTATTAATTTTAATTATGTGCACATGTGAAATTAGTATTTGCATAGGGAACTTGTAGGCAAGTGCAAAAGAAGTCCAGTCCCCAGGAGCCACAGGTATAAACAGTTGTGAGCCGTTTGACAGGGATACTTGGAACTGAACTATGGTCCTATAGAAGATCGATTCCTGCTCTCACTGCTGAGCCATCATTCCAATCTCTTGGTGGGTGGTATAATTTTAAGTGAGGACAGTGAAATGGAACATTGGTTATTAGTAGCCTATCCTCTCACCAGTCTAAGTGGGTGCCAATAGCTGCATATGATGGATTGGGAGCAGAAGAAGATACTAGAAGGTAAGAAGGTCCAGAGAAGCTACCATGGTCCTGACAATTATCAGTAGATCAATGCCTGAGGAGAAGGAGTAATTAATTATAATGCTATCAAGAACAATAATTGTAACTATAATAATAAATTTTTGAAAAATGCGGACCTAACACTGGAAGGTATTGAAAGTTATTTTTTGACAATGACTATTAACATTCTAGACTAGGAAATTGAGTAAAGCAATTGAATTAGTGAGATGGACAGCTACCCTTCCTTCTAAAACATGGCATTAAAAGGATACCATCCACCAGGGAATACACTTAGGAAGCTGAAACAGGAAGACTGAGTTGGAGGCCAGCTAGGGCTCCGTAGCTAAGAGGAAGAAGAGGGAGGGGGAAGGAGGAGGAAGAAGAGGGAGAGGGGGAGGGAGGAGGAAGAAGAGGGAGAGGGGGAGGGAGGAAGAGAAGGAGGAATCCTGGTGGATAGCAGTGCTTCTAGAGACAGAAACTGAAGTCCTTCAAAGGCAAGCATAGGCTTTCTGCACTAGAGGAACATCTTCCCTTTCTTTAAAAAAAAAAAATGGCTTACATTATTTATTCAGGTCTTAGTCCAGGAAAATGAGTCACAGGGACTTGCCAGTGAAATTATTTCCTGGCTACCCAAAGATCGTATTTCCCCTTTGGGGGAAAAAAAAGACTAAGACTATTAACAGAGCCCTTGGGGTCAGGGGACTTAGATTTTTGTATCATCTGACAAAATGCTATGACTTAGTGTTAAATGTTGTCAACTTCCTTGCCTGCAAATGACTTCAATGGCTCAAAGATTTGTGCAGTGTGTCTGGCTTAGGAATGGGTCCTCCCTTGCTGCTCCACCAGGATTCCTTCCCAGGTTCCTTTCTGCATTTGGGCTTCCTCAAATGCACAGTTAGGTTAGGACCACAAAATGTCTAACAAGGCACACACACACATACACACACACACTCACAACAATGAAAATGGCATTGTTAGTTATGACTGCTCTTCTGCAGTTCAGGATCACTTGCCCACTCACTGTTCACGGCAGCCAGGCAGCCATTGGTGACTTCTCACAGACTCTGGGAGCAGGAAGGATGCATGGTTTAGAGGATGCGGCTTGTCTGAATATGCATTATAACCCAGCAGTAGTGCAGCTTCCCCAGTCGCCGATCCCATGGCAGAATAAGCAGAACAGAAGCCAAGGACCTGGCTTGAGACTGTGATTCACAAGAAGGCTGGGAAATCACCAGCTTCTGAAGAGGTGATTCCCAGCAAAATAAAACAACTACCAAGTCCCTGACTTGGATTCTCTACAAGGACGGTTGGAAGTTGGTGGTAAAAGGAGCTGGGATCTAGTCACGGTCAGCATAGGAAGACAAGGACGGTCTTTCCAAGACATAACAAACAAAGAAGACCTGTGTGGAGTGAGAAGAGGTGAGAATGAGGATGCTGTAAAGGAAAAAGGAGCAATACGCTTTGCCACACTTATCTGCCCTAGTAACCACATAGCCACTAGCTGACTGCATTCCCTGGAGGTCTTTCATGTGGGGGGGGGGGGTGAGAAGAGAAGGAAGAGGAAGGGGGAGGAGGAAGAGGAAGAGTGAGGGAGAGGAAGAGACATTCATATCTAGATGATTTGTTTTGTCTCTAAATCCATTGCATCTTGACACTGCATGGGTCTTCTACAAGTCATTTAATCCTACTGGAGGCTTGTGACATTGGGAGGAAATGTCACTTGGCAGCATATGACCGTGCACAAACAAAATCCCTCTCCAGGATGCTGTGGCCTCTGGCAATTATCTGGGCTCCCAATTCTACAGCCAGCTAGCCTTGGGGTTTAGGGCAAAATTGTTGCCAGCACAAGTGTCACCACTTCATAAATGTGAAGACCTAAGGAAAATCCATGAGTTACTCTCGTGCAGGTGACACCGCCACAAAGTCTGAGCTTTTTTTTTTTTTTTTTTTTTTTTTTTTCCTTTCTGCTTCATTGATTTCACCCACCTCTGAGCAGCATGAATTCATTCACTCAACAGGCCAGGGTCCTGGGCAGGCCTGGCTCACACAAATACATACATACATCTGAAATGTCATGAGACTCCACACCCAGACACCAAGAATTTGATCCTTTCCAAACTTGCCTGTCTTTCTCTAAGTAGATAGTTCCTTTATGGTGTTAATGAATTTGGAACCATTCAGAGCATACAGTGTCAGCCAGGTGTCTTAAGGGGACCTGGGGAAGGCAGAGGGCTAACCACCACGGAAATTCAGTTTCAACAGCCTTCGTTAACCCCAAGAGTGATTCTAACCACTACCTTTGAATTGAGAAAAAGAACCAAGCTCCCCTCACCTCCCCATACCACTGAGCTGGCATCTCAGAAGGGAAACTGTTGAGGACACCTGTATGTACATCTCATGTGGCTTTTGTTGCCAACCCCTGCCATCAGTGTAGTCATACTTCTTAGTTGGGTTTTTTTTTTCCTGCCAGAGGATAAGAAATTTCTTCTGCTCAAAACACCTTCTTGTTTTGTCTTCAAGAGTCAGCGCTCAATCTTATGTGGTCAGATACAAGCCAGAACTATCTCTGAGCACTCTGGAATGGAGATGGTAGATATTTGGTGAGGCAAAGCAGTTTGGTATCAGGAAGAGATGGCAGGCTTAGGGCTCAGAAGATGTGATGCAGTGAATCAATCATCTAACTCCTCTGCAATCCATTCTGTTAGGTCAATGTTTATGGACGATATTATGTGTGCTGGACATTAGGGTAGCTCTAGTGGCACAGAGGCAAGTGGCTCACTACCTTCTTCAGAGAGCTTAAGACACTTGTGAATCTAGGTTGGAAATGCAGTGTCCTAGGAAGCAGCTACCTAATGAGATCCATGGTGAGTTTTAGAAAACATCCTTCACCTCCCCCCATTCTTCCTTCCATTTCCTTTCTCCTTCTCCCCATCCTCCTCCTCCTCCTCTTGAGGTGGGGGGGTCTCTCTATGTTACCCCAAGTTGCTCTTAAATGCCTTAGCTTAAATTTTCCTTCTAACCTCAGTTTTCCAAGTGGGAGGGAATACATACGTGTGTTACTACACACAGCTTTCAGGGAATGTTTCTCAAAGAATATTCTGGTGGATGTCAAGAGTTCTGGATCTGTGCATTACTGCAAACAGGCAGAACAAGTACCTCCTCACAGCCTCTCTCTCTTCTTTAATTACTTCATAGTAATTTTAATTACTTCATAGATAACACAGTAAATAATGAAGAGCAGAATCATTCAGCATCAGGAAAAAATGGTAGTCATTTCACAAACCAATGCCTTCCCGGAGTGGAGGTGCTAGGTGTAACCTGTAGACAGACAGCTTCCGCACCCCCGCCCCTGCCGCCACCCTCTCTTTCATTACCAGGAACTCATGTCAATCTTTCAACAAGTCAAAGAATAAGTTTTTAAAACCTTGTTACAATGGGAGCATGGTGGTGTTCACCTGTAATTGCAGCACTAGGGAGGCCGAGTCAGTAGGATTTCAGAGTCCAAGCCAGCCGTCACTACCCTGCAAGATACAGTCTCAAACAGAGTAGTCTACTAAGGACTGTATGCTAACAGGAAAGTGAAAATACTGTTTGCTATGGAGGAACCTCCACGCGGTAAAGGACTAGGATACAGCAAAGACAGAGTTAGGGAGCGTGAAATGCAAACCAAGGCACAGTGTAGAGTACAGAAAGGAGGGACAAGGCTGAGTTTGGTGGTACACACCTGCAATCCCAGAGATGTGAGGCAGGAGGAGCAGGTGTTTAAGGCTACATAGTGGGTTCTAGGCCAGCCTGGGCTACATGAAACTCTGTGGAGGAGCAGGAAGATGAAGAAAAGGATGAAGAGAGAGAGGCAAGGTGTTAACTAAAGAAAGGAAAACTGTTTCTCTTCTGTCGCCACTAAACCAGGCTTGATAATATGTCTAGTTGGAGGTTATCAAAGGGGAGAGAGATAAGAAGAAAGCATTCTATGTAAAGCAAACATCATGAGCAAGGCTGGAAAACCAAAAGCATTTTAAGAGATCATAAACAACTCAGACTCCAGCTTCAGAAGGAAATATTAATTACTGACAGTAATACTATAAGCCTTAGTCGCCACATGGTCTCCTTACATGCCCTCTCTAGTATTAAATGGCTACTGGGATATGAGTGACATTCCTGTATTTCAGATTAGAAAGCTAAATTATAACAGAATCAGCTGCTACTCTAGCCAGGTATTTCTGATTTCAGAGTTCACTCTCCTAATCACCACACAGACTTATTTGACATTCTGCTGGGAAATGTGTGCCTAGCCAAAGATATAATGCAAGGAGCCTTGTTTGAAGAAAAGTTTGGCTCTCACACAGCAGGACAGAAAGTGACTTTGATCAGAAAAAGGTGGGAGGTAGGGGGATCTTTGACCTGAATGCTTTGGTAATGACACAGATGCCAGAGTAATGAACATGCTCACCTGCTTGGTGGTGCATACTTTTAACCACAGCACTTGAGAGACAGAATGAGGAGAATTTCTGTGATTTCAAGGCCAGTCTGATCTATATAGTGAGTTCCAAGAAAGCCAGAGCTACATAAAAAGACCAAGTCTCGGAAAGAAAAAAAGAAAGAAAGAAAGAAAGAAAAAAAGAAAGAAAGAAAGAAAGAAAGGAAAAGAAGAAGAAGAAGAAGAAGAAGAAGAAGAAGAAGAAGAAGAAGAAGAAGAAGAAGAAGAAAGGAAGGAAGAAAAGGGAGGAGAAAAATGGACAGAAAAGAATGTTTCCTGGTCCAAGAGCTAAAATGAGAGGAGAAACAAGCACTTGGGATATTTCCAGCTCTTACATAAAAGTCATGGCATAATGGCATGGCCTATAACCCAGCGTTGGGCAGTGGAGATGGGAGGATTCTCACAGTGCACCAGCCAACCAGTCTAGCCCATAGGTGAGAGCTGAGTTTAGTATGAAACTGTGTCTACAAAATTAAAGCAGAAAGTAGCAGACGAAAACACCCAGTATCAACATTTGATCGCGTGTACGTACAAAGGTGTACATACTCAGACACTCAAATACACCATTCATGAGAGCAAAAACTCAAAGCCTGGAGGCAGAATCTCTGGGAGCTGGCTAATGACTCTTCTTGGTGGGAGAGAGGAGAGCAGATAGGTTCAGGGGCTTGTATCTGGTAGCTAGAAAAAAGCCCCTGCTAGGCCATTCGCTTCCATCCAGCCCTTTAGATTCATAAAGAAAAGAGTATTCTGACTTTTTTCATTCTAAAGTATGGCTCGTATAATTGTATGTTTCCTGGTCTTGTGCATTGAATAATAATAACTGTAACCCTTGTCAATGTCCAAGAAATATTGCGCAAGGTTTATTACAGGGGACATGGACAGGTAAAATTTTCTTCTGCAGAATGTCCGTCCTCATCTCCTGTTTCTAGAAAACACTGGATATCAATGACACTCAGCTATTGTTCAAAACAGCAAAGTAAGCTAACCACACTTTCAATAGGTCTTTGAAGGAGACATGTGCCCATATCCTCCTTTGAAAACAGAATTCCAGAGTCATGAGTTACGAACAGGACAGGATAAGGGCTCAGAGCTAAACTGTGCAGGCCAGGTGCTGTGGCTAATGACAGTGATAACAGCACGTGGGAGGCTGTGGCAGGAGGATGGGGAGTTCAAGGCTATCCTAGGCTATCTAGTGAGATGCTGCCTCAAATAAAGTAAATAAAAATATTAACCAATATGGAAACTTTAATACACAAATTCACAGAGTCGCAACTAGACCTGCCTGCCTGCCTGCCTGCCTGCCTGCTGACATTTGGTGTGGCTCTGAGTACCTGGTGGAACCTCCGAATCGTAGTGAAGGAACAAAAAGAGTTCTGCCCTCCAGACTGAATGACTTTAGTGATTCATGTTTGCATGGGGGAATTCATGCAGCCACCAGCCTCATTAACCTCATACACCTATGTGATTGATGTTACATTTTCCAAAACTCTTGGCCTTGCCTATAAAACTCAGCATTGAACACCTGAATTTAAAAAAAATAATAATAAAATAAGTGCCACTGGCAAGGCTTGGTCCTCACTGTGGAAGACTCCTGGTGTTGATGCCAATATCCCCAGGGCTCAATACCTTTCTGTCTTTGCAATAGCTCCCAAGTTAAACAAATTGCCAAAGAGTTATAAGCTTCTTATTAGTTGGATGGATTCCTCTGATGGCTCCGTCGGCTTTCTTCTGCCTGCACACATGTTGGTGAGTTCCATGGAGAATTCATGTGCCTGCAAGTTTCCTCCACCACTGAAGGAAGCCTGGTATTTCTGCCTCTGTGATCTATGATCTACGGTCTCCACTCCCTCTCGCCTTCACTTTGAACTGAGCTGCTACGTTAGGCAACCCTACTACCTACCACCTAACAAGCTGAGGCCTGAGTCTTCATTAGATTACGACACATGAGTTTTTATCCCAAGCTAACCAGTAGCACCAGTATTCAAAGCACAGTGGGATGATCCCAGCGACCCAGATGAAATAGCCAATACCAAGTGCACAGTGTCACCAGAGGATGGATGGTGACAGCAGGAGATGGTGGCTGTCTGAACAAGAATTTACTGGAGAGAATCAGACTTAGGTAGTAGCATCTACTCCACGGAAACTGAAATGACGGCAGAGTCCATTTCAAACCAGGAAAGACAAATCAGACCTTTGGGGATGCAAATGAACCATAGATATTAAATCGCCCATTTCAGATGACTCCAAATCATCATTTAATGTCTAACTCTATCGCATTTTGTGTTTGTGTGAAAGGTCTTGTAACCTATCAACTTCTGGGTCTCTTTATAAGGTCTGTGTGGTGAGTTTGTTATAAAAACTGAAAATGATCCATCAAACTCTATTCCCCAATAAAAGCTCCTTGAAAGGAATTACAGACTGAGCCCTCTGTTTTGCTTTTCTCTGGGAAGCATTTATACACTAGCTCCTCTCTTCTCTAAGTGAGTCAAGGTTTATGCAGAGTCCACATGTCTAGTGTCCATATGCTATTTCTAGCAACTTAATCCTCCTACCTGAGATTAGAAGAAAACAATCTTATTGTTAACTGCAGTCAAAGGAGAAAACCCGAGTCCACCGGATATCCATAATTCCATTTTTCCTTCTTAGCAGTGTTATCTCCTTTAATCTATAGATTTTCCTCAGCAAATAAATAAGGTCATCTGAGGGTGGGCAGATGGGTAGAAATCAGACTGAGGAGGAAGGGGAGGGGCCAGGCACCTCCACAAGGTGCATCTAGAGCCACCTACCAACTCTGCTACTCAGTTTCTATCTGAGTGACAGCAAACTCAGAGGAAAGTTGGACATTGCTCTGGGCCCAAATACACCCCAGAACATTCTGCTTTTGACTCAAAGATCTCCACAATGTGGAGTCAAAGAATAGTTCCTAAACTGCCCCTGGCACCTAACTCTACCTCTACCACATCAAGAAGAAAAAGATAAATGATCACTCTAGAGTCTATGGTAGCAAGGAAGACTTTCACAGTGCATTCATTCTTAATTCCTAGCAATTACATTCTTTTGTCAGCCAAACAAATCTGTCACAACATTCTTTTCACGTTTTGTTATCAATACTTTCATACTCAAAAAGAGATCTCAACTGAAAACAAACCAATCTTTTTTTTTAAATTATGCTTTGAGTGTTTTGCCTGCATTTACATAAGTGCACCACATATGTGCCTGATGTCCTCATAGATCAGAAGAGGGCATTGGACCCTCTACAAATGGAGTTACAGACTGGGGTGAGCTACCATGTAGGTGAGACCTGAATCCATGTTCTCTGAAACAGCAGCAAGAGATCTAAACCATCAATCATGCCTTTAGCCCAAGCAAAATTACTTTTAACAATTGTGTGCCAAACATAAATCAGGTTTACCATGTATGTATGTTGTATTTTTCTCCAATGCCTTCTTAAAGATGTTTACCAATTCCAATGAACTTTTACTAATCTTTTGATGTTCTATTTTTCTTTCCTATCATTATGGTCTTTCCTATCATTTATATAGCCAATAAAACAAGATCTTTCATAGAGGACAGGCACAGTATGAAAGAGGCAAGGGACACACTGAGGAAAACCCAAGTTTTTCAAGTTGTAGATATTTTAACCCACAGCTGTTACCCTACATACAAAGTGGGAGAGGTGACTGGTGTCTCATATGGTCTTATCCCTGCTCACATACACCATGAAGAACGTTATCTCATTCCCTGTACACTTCAACTTGAGAGTAAGCTCAAATACCGTGTTTAGGTTCTTTGCTGGAGAATGAAGTAAGACTCACCAGCAACTAAACAATTAGCAAATACTAAGCCTCTTATTTTTCCCTCAAGCATTGCTGGACTCATAAGAAAACAGCTTCTTGGGTAAAGGAAGACAGTGAACTTTTAAAATGTCATCTGCACTGTGTGTACTGACTCGTGTCTTTAATACCAGCATTTTGGAGCCTGAAGCAAAAGGCCTCTGAGCTCTAGGTTCATCTAGACTGTGCAGTGGGTTACTTTCAGATTAGCCTGTGTAATGTAGTAAAGCTTTGCCTGAAAAAAAAACTAAAGAAAAGAAAATAGGGTCCGAGTTCCACTGAAATATAAGACACTAATGTTAAGATATCTGAGTTGGGGGTCCACGAGAATCCTGTGCTATCTTTTCTAAAATGTCTCCAAAATACAAAGTTTACTCAAAGAAATGAGTTAGGGTTGGGAGGGAGGCGTAGAATGAGCTAGGGTCATAGAAAAGCTGGCTTCCAACCTGTGCTTAAGATGCTAACCAAATGCTAGCCAGAGAACGCCCCACCTGCACTCCACAGGTATTCATCCCTTTGGCAATATCAAGGCAAATCTCTAGATTGCTCTTATCTCTAGAGAACAGAGGTTCCCCAACACCTCTGCTAAGCAAAGCCAACCTAAATGTTTTATGCACCGTGGCATGTCCTATCTCTTCAAGTTATCTTCTCCTGGGGCCCTTTCATTCATTCATCAGTGGTCATTGAGTTCTTTCCACTTAGACGTAGTAAGCTTTGGTAAGCCATTCTTTTCCATCAACAAACACAGCTTAGGCGTGAAGTCAAATCCTAGAAGTAGCATTGTGCAAAGGTGCAAGATATCTATGAATCTCCTGGTGAGGATGTGCTTGATCTCTTATGTAAATTGGAAGGCTTACTATGAAGATGAAAGGGGGACCAGAAGAGCTCAAGGCAGATCTCTCAGTTCTATGCAAACAAAGTTAATGTGCCTTGATGCAAGCCAAGAGTAAATATGATCCAGTGCTTCTGTATGAGAGAGAGAGAGAGAGAGAGAGAGAGAGAGAGAGAGAGAGAGAGAGAGAGAGAGAGAGAGAAGGAGGGAGAGAAATAAAACTCGGAATGAAATATAAAAAATCCCACAACTCCTTAGTCAACCTTCTTGAAGGAACTAGCATTGTGTTGGGCCATTGGGTATTTCTCAAGATTTTGTGGAGACTTAAGCTTATTTGTTGTACTTTCAGTACAGACACTTGAATAAAAGAAAAGCCCTTAGTCAACATTGTCTTAGAAGATAAAGCTTTGGGATAACAATATCTCTGGGTCAATGGGAAGCTTCGAGAATTGATTGACAACTCTCTTCAGAATTTCTAGTGCAAGTTCCAAACCCAGCACCAATCCCATGGCTCTATTAGACATGCTCACAGGGAAGTACTTTATTCCAGGTCCCTTGGAGGGGAGGTTTCACCTCTCTAAGGGTCAAATAATTACCTCGCCAATAGTGAGTTTAATGGACAGAACAAAATTTCCAAAAGCAGGATACGTCACACATAGAGAAGCGAACTCCAGAACAGCCAAGTAGCCAGGATTCCCGGATGTTTGACCTGTTGGGTTGCCTTCTATATTTTCACAATGTGGCAAGGCAATTCCATGCCTCTCTCCTACAGAAAAGCTCAAAAGCAAAACCACAATTTCAGCTTTGGGGAAAGGAGCCAGAGGACTAGTCTTGGGTCTCAGCACTGAAGCCTCAGTTGCTAATCATGAGCCACACAGGGAGGAGGGGTCTCAACAATAGCCCCAGAAACGGTGTGTCTTCAACCCTGCAAGGAGAACCATGCAGCCTGGAAGTGCTTTCCTCAGTGCCCAGAACTAGTCAACTGAAGGCACCTTCTGGAATATAGTTGATAAAGAGGGGGCAGTGTATTCTGGATGCTTCTAGCCCCAAAACTCTTCTCCATATTTAAAGCCCTAATCCATGAGGAGTACTCCATGAACACATACCTGTCAACAACTGTTGAGGAGCTAAATCTTAGCATGGGAAGGATGGAAAGCTCCACTTCCTTTCCTTATCTATTGTAAGAGCCACGGCCTGCACTTCTACAATAAAGAGAGGTGAGCAAAAGAGACAATACCAACTGACTGCATAAGCATGGCAGTACATGTACTTGGAAGGCAGGATCATAAATTCTGAACTAGACTTGAATACACAGCAACAAGAACTTTCGTTATAAAAAAGATTTCATTTTTCTTTACAGCTGAATAATATTCCACTGTGTATTTGTGTCACATTTTCATCATTCATTCATTTATTGATGGACATCTGAGCTGGCATCGTTTCCTTGCTACTGTGAGTAGACCAGTAACAAATATGTAGGCACAGGTATCTTTGTGGCAGGGTAAACATCAGGAAGGGTATAACTGTGTTGTAGAGTATTTTTAACTTTTTAAGGGGCTCCAAACTGATTTCCATAATGACTAATAATAACTTGCACGCCTACCAGGGGAGAATAAGGACTCCACTTTCCCTGTATCCAGTGGAATATTATTCAGTTATAAAGAAAAATGAAATCATGAAGTTAGCAGGAAAATAAATGGACCCGGAACGAAAAATATTAAGTGAGATATCTCAAGCTCAAAGGAAAAAAAAGAATAAGAGGTGCATGCTTTCCCTCATGTGTGGATCCTAGCCTGTAGTATTCTCGCATAATATAAGCAGATATAAATGTGGGCAAATTATAACATTTAGGAAAGAGACCGAGAGAGAGTAATATTAAGTAACTCTCTCAGTTAAGGAAGTGGAGCTTTCCATCCTTCCCATGCTAAGATTTAGCTCCTTAACAGTTGTTGACAGGTATGTGTTCACGGAGTACTCCTCATGGATTAGGGCTTTAAATATGGAGAAGATCACAGATAAAAGCGTGGGGAAGAGGATATAAGCTTGTTTTTTGCCGCCCCCCCCCCCCCACTGCCACGGTAGTAGACATGGGAATCCGACTGTCTTCATATTGAAGTAGCATTTTTGCATCCCAAAGGAATCTGGCCTATTAATCCTGTGATTGTGAAAGCTGGGCTTTCTTTTTAATTCCATTGATCATTAGTGCAATAGGAGCCCAATACGATGAGTCACTGAAGACATATATTACATTGGCCCATTTAGAAAAAGACAGGGAGTGGATTGGTTTTGTGTTGTTGTTGCTGTTGTTATTGTTGTTGTTATTGTTTTATTCCAGTGGGAGGGGGTTTGTAACCTGAGATTAGTAGTTTTTTTCCTTCTTTTTAAAACTATATCAAGTTGTTCTATTATACCATTGCTTTAATAAGTAAACTGCAGTCTACAGCTAAAATGAAATATAGTTTTGAATTTTTTAAAAATAAAATAAAATTTTAATAGAAAGAGATAGTGGGAGGAAAAATGGAAGAGAAAGACAGGGAAGGGGAAGGAAAAAAAAGTTGAGAAGAAAAAATATTTTAATCATAGCCAGGGCTGGTGAAGCAATCAACAATTCCTGGGAGTCAAATGCTGAGTAAGGAGGATCAACAGTTCATGCTCACCCTTGGCTACAGATGGCGTTCAAGACAGCAGCTCAGTAAAATCCTGTCTCTAAATAAACCGTCAAAAGAGGTCTGATGTGTTACCTCAATGGTGGATCAGTTGTGAGGATGCCTGGGGCCTTATGATCAATCTTTATTACAAAGAAATGAAGGAAGGAAGGAAGGAAGGAAGGAAGGAAGGAAGGAAGGAAGGAAGGAAGGAAGGAAGGAAAGAAGGAAGACAATTTATTCAATCCAAGTGTTAAATGACCAAAGAGATTCTTCAGAAAGAAAGACTCAAGGAGTTCATAAAAACAATCTACTGTTCTACTAGGGATGTGTGAAAAATACGTAACAGTGGAGACAGGTATTTGGACATTAGAGAAAGATATGGCTGAGGAGAAGAAGCCATCAAGGGCCTGTCCAGATTCTTCTCTGCCTCTCTGTTCGTCACTCCTTCCTCCTGGGTATAAAGCAGGATCCCTGTGGAATAAGCGTCTTGTGACCTATTATAGGTCAAAGGTAGGTCAAAGAATTTCCTTATGACCGGCCTCTACCCAGGGAGGCTGTGAAAGGCCCGGTAGCATTTTTGGTGGTTGCCGCTTCCTTTGGGGAAGAGGGATTGCAGTTTCTGTGACTCACTCTGAGAAAGATTCTCAGCAGCTATGGCTTGCTTCAGGCTGAGGAAGAAGGACAGGAAATAGGAGGCGAGGAGACACAGTGCTTCTCAGGCCTTCCAGCCTTGAGAGAGTACATGGCAGTCAGTTGACCAAAGTAACACACATAGTTAAATATGAAAAGCAGCGACTTAACGCTTATCTTATGTGTAACTGTTTAAGACAGTCAAAACTTTAATGTATCTAGGAATGGCCATTTACACCTGTAATCCCAGCACTTGAGGAGTGGAGGCAGGAGAATCAAGATTTTAAGTTTATTCTCGGTTATACAGCATTCATAGTGTTTGAGGCCAGCCTGAACTACATAAGACCCCACCCCCCAAAAAAATAATAACAAGCTTAATACTTGGTGACTAATTTTTTTGAGGAGATTCTTAAACCAGTAAAAGCCTTTTGGTATTGTTTTCAAAATCCAAATTCAATATACTGGGCTCCTTTCTGTAGAGCCACTCAAAACCTGAGAGAGCAAATCAACACAACTACACAACTGCACTTGTGAGTCCAGTAAGAGCCCAGGACAATGTGCAGAAAGGGGAATACCAGTCTTTGGGCTACATCAAGTGAAAATCACAGATTTGTAATCATCCAAGAAAGAAGTTGCTAATTCGGTGATTAAAGGGATGTGCTTTCAAAGTAGACAGTGAACACTTCTTTTTTTAGATTTATTTGGTTCAAAGGCAGCCACACTTATGAAATCTCAATAATACGGCGTCTTAAGACAGACCTGGGCACCAATTGATATGCCAACGTGAATGGGGGAAATTTCATGTGATTCTACACTTAGACAAAGAGCCACAGGCAACAACCAACTACTGAGAGAAAGGAAATTAGTCTGCCCCAGCAATGAGACCCCTACTTGGTTATATACTATCAAATTGTCAGCCCTAAAATTATATCACACAAGCAGTACTAAGTGGACTCAGGTCTCAGTTATATTTATTCATATATACATGTACCAACAATAATCAAAGAAAAGAGACTGAATTTGATATAGGAGTGATTGAGGAAAGGGAGGAAGAGATTATATAACTGTATTTTAATTAAAGAAAAAAAGGGAAAAAATGAAATATCCAATCTCCTGAATTCCAAATAGTGAAAGGAATCAAAGCTAAAAGAAAATTTTAAAAATTAGACACAGAAGAGAAAGCCAATCTGGGCGGAAAGGACTCTCCCATGGACCAGCAAGCATATTGAACATACTTACTGAACATGGAGCTTAACCAGCATTTTCACATTTGCATCTGATCCTTTCCTTTTCACTTGGCTCATTTAGCGACTGTAATTGCTCTACATGGGTAGGTACCCAAACTTTATAGCAGGGCTGGGGATGCAGCTCAGTGGTAGGGCTCTCGCCTAGCTGATGTGTAGGTTCAATGCCCAGTACCTGAAAAAAGAATTAGAGGAACTAGAACTTTCAGTCAGGTGCAATGAAGCTGCTGACCTCCTTTGAAAATGTCTTTACCAGGCAAAGCCGATCTGGACTGGTGGGATGCGCCCTGGCTGCGCTTAAGTAAGGAATGTGACTGGGGATTGGGGGTGGGGGTGGGGTGCAGTTTACAGCTCTGAGTCTTACCTGACTGACCCTGCACTTAAGAGGAAGATTACAAACCAAATCCAAGAAGGCCAGGATCCATGCGACGGCATTGCACTGCTGCAGGTCTTTGGGGCTGTCACTCAGATTTGCCCATCCATTGGCAAGGAGAGGAATATAAACTGAATACAGCAGATCTGAGAGGAGGAAATCCTTGGCCTTTTTCCTTGTCTGCATGATGGGAGCACATCACAGATCAGGAGCCTGCTAAAGCTGCCTTGGACGTGCAGCTCAGCTATTGGCTACATAGCGCAAGGTTACTTTTGTTTGTTTGTTTGTTTGTTTGCATACTTAAACTCAGGACCGTTTGCCTGGCTCATGAGAGAACACCGGAAGTGGCAGCATCCATCAGTTTCTGTCTCTCAGCTATCTTGAAGAAGGAAGGGGCACAAAAGAAGATAGAAATGCAGACTGCAGGGACCTCTCTAGAGGTCTCCCCCAGAGAATGCCACCAGCACTGCAAGGAAGATAAATGTCACAAGATTACACCCCCAGAAGCCTATAGGCTTTAGTCGACAGTATTTCAGGGTAAGCAAACATCAATGAGAATAATAGAACTTAGTTACGTTATTTTCTACTTTAGGTTTAAGGGAACTTGAATTTATACTACATATTTAAGCACAATCCTTTTCCTGTAATTTAAAAACTGCCAAAAAGAACCACAAAATTAAAATAGTTCACCATTTTAAAAACATATATGAATGGATGGGGCGTAGCTTGTCAGTAAAGTGATCTGAGTTCCGTTCTCGGAACGCGTGCTTAAAAACCAAGGCATGATGACATCCTTGTAATCCCAGTGCTGGGGTGGGACAAAAGACAAGTGAATCCCTGAGGCATGCTGGCCAGTCAACCTGAGAGGCCAGTGAGAGACTCTGTCTCTAAACAAACAGAAGCCCAAGTGGATGATACCCGAGGAACAACGGATACGGCTGTTATCTAGATGCACACACACACAAGCACATGCGCACAATTACACACACAGGCACACTGTGTTTGCATACACATACACATACCTAAACATGTATACACGTACACACAAAAGAAATTATTAAAAACATCTGGGTTATGAGGCTGCTTTATTATCAGATACATATTCCATCTGGAATTCAAAGGTGAACTGCCTGCTGTAAGGCATGGCCTGGGAAGAATTCACAGAAATAAAAAAAGAAAAATATTCATTGTATTGTTTTATGATGATTATAGTCATCTCAAAGGAAAAAAAAACAGGAAAAAAAAACCAGAAAACAAAACAAAACAAAACAAAACCCAAAAATATACCAACATTCCTGCCTTAAAACACATTTTTCCAGGTGTTTGACTCCAGATTTCACACAATAGTCCAGTCACTCTCTGGTGCCTCCTCTGTCTGTACCACTCCTAGTGGTCTGTCCACATGGGTTTGTTGTTTGGCTCTGGTAACTCACTTGCCTTGTCGATGCTCCTATCTGGTCAGTTTTAAAACCAGAATCATATTCTCACAGAATCATCACGTGGAAGGGTCACATGCTGGCATCATAACAGCAACACTTTTAACTGTGGAGCTTTTCATTTCAAAGTTTTTTGAGCCATGTTAGTGTGCAAAGAGAAGAGGGAGATGGTCTAATCTACATTGAAAGCATCGGATAACTTCGAGCTGGGCGGAGGTGGTACATGCCTTTAATCCCAGCACTTGGGAGGCAGAGGCAGGCGGATCACTGTGAGTTCAAGGGAAGCCTGGTCTACAAATCGAGTCCAGGACAGAGAAATTCCGCCTCGAAAGACTTTTTTTTTAAATCAGATAACTCAACTACAGTCTCCGGAAGCTGGGCTTCTCACCTTAAACAGCACCCGGACAGCTATTACCCTTTAGTCCCAACAAGGGGCTCTGCTAATTGGAAAGGATGATGAGGATTAGTTTCCAATTCTTTTTTAAAGAATTGGCACTCTCTCAGAGCATGGTGATACAGGTTTGTAATCCTAGCACTGGAAAGGCTGAGGCAGGAGGATCTCTAATTTGAGGCCAGCCTGGGCTATACAGCTATATACTAACTCAAAAGGTTAAAAGAACACTGAGCAGTGTATTTGCCATGAAGGACACCAAAGAAATGATGCTAGAATCATCTAATCTCTTTATACCATAGAGACGGGTTAAGACGCTTTGATCTACACAGAAACAAATGTTTGGAAGGCAAGATGCATGAAATTTAGAGGCAATTGAGAGGCTTCAGTGCCATTGGAATGATCTTCACAGATCCCAACTAAGAGGCCGTAAGGCTTCTAGAACACCTTCTGTGCTAGGAACTTCATAACCCCACAGAGAACTCCATTCTTTACTTAGCCACTTTGAGTATTTAAAAAGCAAAGCTATTACCAAGCCAAAATGACAATTCTCTATCAGTCCTTCTCATTGATCAGAGTTCTGATATCCAGGGTACCTGTCAAGGCCCTGGGCTTTGGGAGAAAGTTCTGACAATCCAACTGCTATGGACCACAGAAACAGCCGTCAACTCATGACCACTGGGAACAAGGAGTCTAGCTGGATTCCAGTCCAACCAGTAGCAAACTCTTGTTGAAACCTGCAAAGATGACTCTTCAAAGCAAATTGGAGTCTCCCACCACTTACAAACAATAGTTTGTTCAGCGATAAGAACAAAGTTGAGTGAGAGCAAGATGGTTTTTTAAAAGCAGAAAAATAAGCTGATTACATATAATCATATATGTTGAACTACGTCCAGCCCAGATATAATCTTAATATAATGAGTATTGTTACAAGAGATAAAGATGACAATAATAACAATAATTTTATTTATAAACCATTTTCTAGCCAATGTGCTTGGGGCATTACACGATCCTATGCCATGATTAAAATGCTATTATAAAAACATCAGAGGAAGAAAACATGAGTTTTCCTCGGATATAAAATGAAGTACTGATGAAGGAACTGGGAAATCATATTTGAAGTACAAAAACAACAAAACAAAACAAAACCAGTCTAGGTGATAGGAAACATCACAGAAGACATATCCTGAATGGTTTGTTTTCAATTTTGTTTATTATAAATGTTACTTAAATCTCCCCGCCATGTTTTCTAATGCTTTTGTGTCTTAACCTAACCTAACATTTGTGTCCTAACTTTGGTTACATTTATTGTTGCAGAGACTCATTCAAATTGTGGGCAGTACCAGCCCATGTGCTGTGGTCCAAGGCAGAATAAAAAAGAGAAAGCAAATTTAGCACCAGCATTCACCCCTCTGCTTCCTGGATGGATGCAAGGTGACCAACTACTTCAAGTTCCTGCTGTCACAACCCCACCATCATGGACAGGGATAGCCTCAAACGGTGAGACACGATAACCTTCATTTCCTTCCACTGCTCTTGTCAGCAATAAGAAAAGCAATGAGATTCAGAATCAAAGGGCCAAGCCAACACAACTGGTTAAATGCAGTGAAAATACAAGGAGTAATATGGTGTCTGGGGAGTGTGTTGAACCAAAGCTCTAACCATTGCACTGGACAACCTCTTGTGTGACAAAAATCATTTCTCTTCTTTGTTTCAGTCCATTTATTTAGACAGTCTCTTGCTTGTAGATAAAAACATATGGCTCAATTCAAAAAGATGTCTTTCATAAAGCTAATGTAACTGAAATGAATTGCACATTTTTTGGAGCCATGTTTTTATGAAGCATTTTAATTCTACTGAAACACTTGAGAATCTTGCAAACAAATTGTCAGCTGGTAACATTTGAGTATCTAATATAGACCAAACATATTAACTCAGACTTGACTGAGAACATGTGTCCGAATTTGTATAATTAGAAGTATAAACTATCATCATTAAATTTACAGATTAATAAGAAGCAGAGAAAACACCTGCTTTGGTTAAGATTACTAAAGCTTTAGGCCCAGAATTTCTTTTCTTTTCAGAACTTTTGGCAAACATCTCACTATTTAAGCCAAATTGACCTCAAGCCTCCTGAGGGTCAGAATGACACATGTGAGCCACCAGCACAGCTTGAGATTCAAGAGTCAAAGGTTCCAAGTCCTCAGAGTCTCATTCTTTTCTTGCCCCATTGAGATTCGTTTGCTATGTCCTGATCCCTGGCAATGCTCCTAAGCGGGATGTGCTCAGTGGTCTTAGATTACTTTGGGATCCTGTTGATATTCTGTAGAGTTGTATAGGAACCTTAGTTGAAACAGTCCACTAACGCAAATAGCTTTCCTTAGCATTATCAAAGAAAAAAAAATATCCAAGGCTCATCAATACCTTGTCACAAAAGGAAGAGGAGCTCATGGGGCCTTACCCGACTCTCAGAATTTATATGAAGAAAATGGTAGGTGAAAGAAAGACACTTCTTATCGTTGGGTCATCACTGGTAATATGCACATGCTCCTGTAAATGACTTCAACAAAACCCTTTGGGTCATACATGTACACAAAGAGAGGGGGAGGGAAGGGGGAAGGGAGGAAGGGAGAGAAAAAGAGAAGGGGGAGAGGGAGGGAGGGGGAGACAGAGACAGGGATAGAGAGGGAAGGAGGAAGAGGGGGGGAGGGAGGGAGAGATGTAAGTGAAAAGTTTCCTCTCACACATTCTCATGCACCACAGAAACAGAATAGAGGTTATATGAGAAGAGAAATGGGAATGGAAAGGACACAAGACCTGGAAATGGAAGTGAATATGATCAAAATACACATATTAAAATGTCATAATGAAACCTATTATTATGTATAATTATATAGGCCATAAAACATTTTAAAACAGAAAATAAATTAATAATAAGCATACATATTTTTAAAGAAAGAAAAATTTATCATGATGATGTTGATGAATTATGTGGTCTTGTAAGAATTTGGATTCCATTTTTAATAATGAAGATGGAAAATATGTGGTACATTGTTGACATATTTTCATTAACTAATACAATTAAAATGACAACTATAAAAGGTCGACCTTGTTCATTCATCTTTTTTTCTTCCTTTATTGATAAATGACATCTAGGAAATAACTTGTTCTTTGTTGTGTGGCAGAACTCTGTTGAGAAGGGGCTCTTAGATTATCGTGATAAGCAAATTGCTGACTGGATCAACAGACAGAAGCTTTAAAATTCCCCACTTGACAAGTTTCTTAGTCCTATGCCTTTGGGATAGCACAAAGTTGACTTAAATGCATTTACTCTCTGAAGGAAACTGTAGTGATTAGAATGAGTATTGTCCCCCACAAGCTCACTTATACAAACACTTGGTCCCAGTTGGTGGAACCTCTAGGAGGTGGAGCCTTGCTAGAGGAAATGCGTCACTGGGGGTGGGCTTTGGGAGCTCATAGCCTAGTCCTGCTTCCATCTCCATCTTTGCTTTCTGCCTGTTGTTGGAGAAATGCTCTCTAGGCTTATTTTTTAGTTCCTCAATCACCATGCCTCCCACGCCATGGTGGACTCTCCCTCTGGGATCATAATCTCAGGTAAACTTCCTTCTATAAGTTTCTTTTAGTCATGGTGTTTTATCACAGTGACAAAAAGCAACTAGTGCAGAACCTCAGAGTGTCCAGGTTCTCTATAGATGCTGAAGGTGGTAAGCTCATGAAACCACTGCCATTCTGCTGCATGCAGACTATAAATAAGAGAGTAAGTAAATGATAAAAGTGCCTGATAAGAATGATACAAAACAGGACAGTGAGAAGGACCAACACTGGGAAGGTGGTCAGGAAACAGCCTTCACGGCAGAGGAGCTGCAGGGTAGCCTGAGTGAAGACAGTGCCTATGAACACAGGAAGGAGGTGGGGTCAGTGTAGAGAGGTTGCAAGCATCCTGAGGACTCACAATTCACAAGTTCTAACATGAATGATACCATCCTTTGTCATTGTTTCAGCATCCAACATCCAGCTAGAGTGTAGCCCATTAGATACCTAAAATACACACCTCAGATCTCTGTCTCTCTCTCACCCTCCCTCCTTCTCTCTCTCTCTCTCTCTCTCTCTCTCTCTCTCTCTCTCTCCTATAGACCAAACTGAGGTCCTTACATACTGAACTATGCCCTCAACCCTCTGTCCTTTGAGACACTCTCTCAGAATGAAGTTCAGTCTGGCTCCAAATGTGTGACATTCCTGTCTCAGCCTCCAGAGAACTGGGACGGCACGGGTACACCACCCACTCTGTATCTAAGATACTTGAAGTTTCACATTTTAGAAGCTCAATGCCTCCTGTCACCCACTCCAAAATGTGGCCCTTGTAGCACTTCCCAATCCAGATGACGGTAGCTTCACATGTGCTGAGGCCAAACGCCTGGTATCATGCTTCCAGCCCGTCTCTTTCACCTTTCTTACACAGTCTGGCAGGAAAACATAGCTCTGTTTTCCTAATCACCATTTTGTCATCCCTCCACTGCTCCCCAGAACAAACAACTGTTGTCTCCAACCAAAGCAGAGCCAGACAAGGTTGAACACAGATGAAAACTTTAAGGAAACAACCACTCTTGGTCACTTGTATGGCTCTTCTTACATTTTGTACCCAAAGTATGTGTTAGTGTATACCTTATTTGACTATAATCCTGTCTATATTATTTTAGTAACCTCTAAACTTTTCTACATGCACTTTTGCCCACCTATAATCTATTTCCAGCATTCAACCACAAGGATTCTGTATAACCGACAACTAGGTTAACCCAGCAATGGCTCTTCATCTAACAAAGCAATGCCTAAATCCTCAGCTAGAAGAATATTCGAACTGTGGTTATATCTTAGCAATAGAGTCATTGACCAACCTGCCTAAGGCCCTGGGCTCAATTCCCAAGACAATATTAGTAATGATAAGAAATAAAAAAACACTTTTTTTAAATGTTGATTTTGAGATGCCTATTGGACATCTATATGGAAAGATTAGAAAGCAGTTGAAGAACCTTAATTGCTGGGCAGCAGTAAAAAGATGCATCGGTGGCAGCACACAGATGGTGCTTGTAGTTGCGTCTCTATGTGAGGTCACCCAACTGTGCTTCTAGAGAAAAGAGGTGTGGGGAGGCCAGGACAGAAGATTATGTGCAGTGGTGGAGACAAGTCATCATTGTCATCATTGTGTTCCACCTGATGAAGAAATCAACATTTCTCTAGCTGCCCTCTGGGTATTTGCAGCCCTTCTCCCCCCCACACACACTTTCTTCCCCAGCCAAAGCATTCACTTATTCTCCTGTTGGCTCTCCAGACCTAAAACCAGAAGGCCTTTAAACTCAGTCAATTTTTCAGTTAGTTTGTTTCTATGGCATGGACATCAGAACTTAATCTAAAATGGTTAACTGTTAAATTATTTTGTTAATCTCCCTTCCTATTTATAATGGATTTATACAAGGGAGACACGAGGAAATCACCACTAGTGAACAGTTCCCCAAAATACTCTATTTAATATGCCCCTGTCTCTCTGTTGTATTTATACAAAGCAACGAATTTCACTATAACATTTCCATACACAGAGATCATGTTAACTCCCTCTTTTATCCTCTCCCCGTTTCCCCTCTCCTTTTCCCTCCATATTTCTGATACCCTCTTCGCCTCTATTTCTTCTCCCCCTCCCCCCCCCCTGCCAATTTGTTTGTTTAGTTTGTTTGGTTGGCTGGTTGATTGACTGGTTGGCTGGGTGGTTGGTTGGTGGGTTGCTTGGCTGTTGTTTGGTTTTGAGGCAGCATCTCACTAAGTAGCCCGTGTTGGGCTAACCTCCTACCCACAGCAATCTTTCTGCTATCATCTGCTGGGATTATAAACGTATGCCAGTCTACTTGACTAGGTAGTTTGTTTCAAACCAAGTGAGAGCAGTGCTGATGAAGATAAGCAACAACAAGAGGAAACTTGAATTGGTCACTGAGGGCACGTAGACCTGGAGAGGGTATGTTCTAATGACTTGAATGACCTATAATGTTAAAGTCATCTAAATCAAGATAAAATGTGGAATTATGACTTGAAACAGACTGACCAGCAAAGAAACTACATTGATGCCCATTAAATGTATCACCCAGGCAAACTACTGCCAAAGTGAAGGCCAGAACTCTGCTCCAAAGCTCTAAACTTCTGTGTCTGAAGACCCTGGCTTCTACACTGCTAAAATGCCCATGGTAGATGTGCCAAGCCTGCTACCTAGTCATACGGCTCTAGTAATTAATAGAAAGTCATCTGTCCCTAAAGGGTCACTCACTGTTTGTTTTTCCATGCCCTTATCACCAAGGTGGATGGTCTTAGTTATGTTTCTTCTTAGCAGGTATGAGGTAAGCAGAGGTCAACTTGGTGTCACACAGAGATGTGGAAAAGCAGATAGCCTTACAGTCCAAACCAGCTAGCTCAGAAGGAAAACAAAAGAACTCTTTCAGTACACTTCAAAACCATTTGAAACCAAAGTGATGAAGGAGACCACTCTCCAGACAGAAGCAGGCCCAGTCCTTCCTGTCTGACAGCTCTTATACACTACGCTGTCAGAAGGCAACACTTCTTTCAAGCGGCTACTCCACTTCCTTCATCTCAAATCCGACCATAGGTACCAGCTTTGTTGCCCTTCTTCGGCAGGCAATTAAATTTGAGAGGCTGTGCATGCTAAATATAGAAAACCTCGTGGTGCTGATCCTTTAATTTACAACACTGATCCTATTAATAACTCATCCTCATGGCAAGTGGCGGGAAGGACCGGAGATGGTTCTCTGTGGCAGGAATGCAGGAAGAGGCTTGGGACAGCTCACAGTGTTTGTACCCCAGGCTACAGGATGCAAAGCCACAGTGATCTTAACTTTCATCTTATCGTCGATTTCAGATTTTCATACTTAGGAACATCGGTACTTCCGCAGTGACCTTTCTTCCCTTATATTTTTTTTTCATTTGTTACCCATTTCTGTGTATGTGTGCAGCATCACAGAGCATGTGTGGAGGTCAGAGGACAACTTTTAGGCATTGTAGTTGGTTCTCTCTTCAAGCACCTTACCTGCTAAGCCATCTCACTGGCCCAATTCTCAATTCTGTGTGTGCAGGGTATGGGTCACTGGTGCCACCAAACTTGCTTATCATGTGTAAGGCACTGGACTTGATCCCCAGAACTGAAAAATAATCCAATAGATTCATAATCTCAATATATCAATGTCTTCATGCATTTCTGAATAGAGCTGGCGATGAACATAAACCCCACAGAAATGCCAACCCTAATCCCATTTTTATTTTTCATGCTATTTTACCAAACTCAATCTTCTTAGCTCTTTTCTTTATTTTTGCTTCTCCTATATTTTTTCCCACAAACCGTGGGCCCATTGTTTTCTCTGCTAAAGTATCAGGGTGGCTCTTATTTATTCATTATTTCTAAATTTTGAAACAAGATCTCATGTACCCTAGACCTGCATCACCACCTAGAACTCCTGATCCTCTCGTCTCCATCTCTCTGGTCCTAGAAGTACAGGAATGCAGCACCAGACCCAGTTTAGGTGGTGCTGGGGATCGAACCCAGGGCCCTGTGTGTGCTAGATAATCTCATTACTAACTGGGCTACAGCTCCAGCCCCCTGCACCCTGTCTTGATATGCTGTACCCTTTAAGCCCCAACATTCAATTTTCTTTGGCTTACCCATCCATCATCCCTGTTACATGAACTAGTACGTGTCCTCATCAGAATGTCAATCAAATTGTCCTCTTCCAAAGCTCTACAGTCCTATTAACTTGACTCTTCCTAGCTCTTATGTAATTGGTCAAGCTGTTGAAGCAGTACTCAGTGTCTCCTAACAACCCACTACCTGCACATGTTACTTTTATTTCATTATCTGCTAAACCACCCTCAGAGTCAATGACACCTATTTCAAGTTTGTGACACTAGCACTCCTCTTCAGGTGCCAATTTCCTATATAAACAGAGCCAAAGATTTAGCTTCTCTGAAAGAATAAGACAGCAACTTAAGCAACAGAGGCTTGTGTGTCTCCCATACCACAGTCCAGGGTGAGCAGGCCGACTTGTTCTCCGGCACAAGTCATTCACAGCCCAGCTCCTTCCTACAGCATTTCTCTGCAACAATGGGGCGGGGGGTGCATTTGACCACTCTGCAGTCAATCCTGGTCAACAGCTCCCTGCCACTCAGGTTCACAGGAACTGGACATGAAGAACACATATGCCACTTGTCAAAGCCTCAGATTATGCAGGATACTATATCTTCCTGGCCAGAACTTTAGCACTTGGCTGAAACTCACCTTCAGTAGTATCTGGGACACATAATCCCATATTAGGCTATCATGACTTTGGACACAATTCTATGGCTCACAAACTGTCGTGAAATATTAGCCATGTAAGACTTGCTGAAAAATACAGGACTTGGGTCTACATTAAAGGGTGCGTAAGGTTAAGAGCAAAAAGCGAAAAGAACCATAATTAAATTTTTGAATTTTGAAGTGTTTTTTGATGTATGCAATCAGCTACACTGCAATGCTTTGTCCTATTAAAATCTCAATATTTAAGTGAGTGTTTAAATATTTTAAATATGGCTGGGGTAGGATAAACCTAAAGAAGTGTACCATTACTCATTTGTACAAATACAGCTCAAGTGAGTGCCTGTTATAGGGATGATTTCTGCCCTCTAACATCCTCCGTCTGCCATTTGCATGGTATTCTTTCAAAACACATGTGCATATCTTGTACATGCAAATCTCATTTGTAAGCCTTCTCCATAATGCAGGATTCATACATGTGGTTTTATAAATTAAATGATGATTTCAAAACAGATTTGGAATGAAACTTCTGGTAATTAATTGAACATTTTTATTAATCATTTGAAATATCATATAATGTATTTGCAACAAATTCACATAACCCTTCTCCTATTATTGCCATCCTCTCTACCCTCCCATCCCTTCCCACCCAAGTTTGAGATTCTTCTTCTTCTTCTTCTTCTTCTTCTTCTTCTTCTTCTTCTTCTTCTTCTTCTTCTTCTTCTTCTTCTTCTTCTTCCTCTTCTTCTTCCTCCTCCTCTTCTTCCTCCTCTTCTTCTTCCCCTTCCACTTCTTCCTCCTCTTCCTCCTCCTTCTTCTTCTTTTTCCACATTGAGTCTAGTTTATATTTCCAGTGCATCCTGGGAATGGGGTCTACCCTGGAGTGTGGATAACATATAAGGGATCATACCCTTATCCTCCAGAACTAGATTTGTGGCACTTGAAGCACTAAAGAAACTATTTGGAGGACAAGGAGACAGCTCAGTAAGTAAAATACTTGACATGCAAGTGTGAGTGCCGGAGTCCAGGTCCTCAGCACCCACATTCAAAGCTGTGAATGTCAGCACTGAGTAGGCAAAGGCAGGAGGAGCCCTGGGGCTTGAAGGCCAGCCAGTGAGCTCCAGGCTCAGATAGTGAGAGATCCTGTCCCAAAGCCTAAGGTGCAGAACACTTGAGGGAGACACTGATGTTTACCCCAGCCTCCACATGCATGCTTAAATAAATAAATAAATAGAAGATCAATTTCTTCCGTATAATCACAACCAAACTCACTGGACCACATGGTTGAGAGTAAATGAAAACCAAGCTATAACCTCCCAGAGAAACTAAAAGAGATAGAAAGCCTACTGAGTCTCTTCTGTATTGTTCTGCTTTGTGTTTTACACACAGTACCTTAAGAGCTCAGGGCATAAGTAGAAGACTTTTGAGTTCCCCTAGTAGGTCAGTGCTTATGGTCAAAACACTCAACTCATGATGGCAAATGAGGTTTGAAAAATGCATCAAATTCTGAAAAAGAGATGCAGGAAGAAATAAGCACTCGAGGGCTGACAAGCTGGTTCGCTGGGCAAAGATGCTTGCTGCCAAGCCTGCTGATTTGAATTCAACCCCAGAATCCCCTTTGATGGAAAGAAAGAACGATTTCCTGCAGGTTGTCCCCTGTCTCCATCACACAATCAATTACTCAGTGAGTAAATAAATAAATGATTTTTAAACACGATTGGAAACTAGAGCCCCTGATGCACCCCCCTCCAGACTGACCTCAGCCTGCGGATACCCACCCGCCCACTCATTCCTTCAAGCCCTCATTAATTATTCACTCAATAGCTACTGTATGTATTCACTGTACTCAAGCTTTTTTGGGGGGTATGGAAAAAATAATGTCTTTGGCAGGAGGGGGAATGTTGAGGCAGCACCTCATGAGGAACAGGCTGGTTTTGAACTCGTGAAGCTGAAGATGACCTTGAATTCCTAAATCATCTCATGTCTACTTTCTGAGTTCTAGGACTACAGACATGTCCCACTGTGCCTAGTTTTGTGCAGTGTTAAGGATCAAACCCAGGGGTTTTAATTAATGCTTGGCAGCACTCTGTCCACTGAGCTATACCCACAGGCCCTGAGCATCACCCTATGCTTTTGGAGAGGGTGTCACTGTTGTTATTGTTGTTTTTTTTTTTTTTAAGGTTTAGACTTACCTTTCACCCTTCACCTCCATTATCTTGTTCACTCTGGCTCAACTCTGGGCCTTACCTGCCTTGGATATCTCAAAGAAAACAAGATACGTCTAGATTTTAGTCCACACACACCAAAAAAAAAAAGTACAATATTTAACTCAGCTATTACTATTCAGCAAAGACAAGAGTTCTTTCTTGCATAAGAAGGCAAATCTTGAAGATGTTTGAAACTCTTAAGGCCCAGAGGGCTCTTCAGGTAGAATTTACACCCACCATAACAGCCCCAAATACCTGCTTCTGACTTAAGGCTTCTCTTTGTAAGCTGTCTTGAAGGGACCCATAGCCTTCCTTTATATGAGCCTCCGCCCAGCATTTATTTGCAGAACTGTAGGACAAACAAAACTTCACAAGGGGAGAAAAAAAGAGGTAGAGAATCAACCCCCTTATATTGACAAAAGAATGCATCCTCTACCTTGTCTCCCGCAGTCGGATGCAAACACATGCCTTGCTCTCACAGAGGACTTGGGTTTAGCTAGGAGATCGAAGCTGATAGCAGCTGGCTCAGTCTGCCTTTGGGGCAGCTTAGACAAAGAACCTAGTGGGTTGTTAAATTTTTGACATTTTTACTACTAAACACTGCTATTGACTAAACAAGGGGGAATTACTATAGCAACTTCTGGCATAAGTTTAAAAATCACCCAACCTGCTAGCTGCAATTGTAAGGCTAAGGGCAGGGCTTTGAGCCCAAAATGAGTGCATGCCACTCTGAAAATACAAAATCACCTTAGAGAACATAGGAAACAGTTCACCAATAATAACAGGCCCTCTGCCTGTGTGACTGACTTGAAAAAGATCTGATCTGGTGTCATCTGCTGAGCCAGGTGGTAGTGGGTCTTTGTTCTATAAGAGAGAATAGAAATGCCTAGACCAAGCACTGGTTTTACAGATAAACAAACAAGAGCTCAGAGGGATGACCAGCAGGTGCCACTCAGTCTCTGAGTGACAGGACTGAACTTCCGGACCCCTTCCCATGTGCCTTTATTTAAGGTGAGCATGTGATTCTATTATAGTCAAGGGTGCAGAATAATGAAACACCATGTATTAAATCAGAACTGTCCCAGAAATGAAGTGACCATACTCTCTGTCTTGGTGACTCAGAGATAAACCTGAAGGAGAAGTCACTTTAATAAAAGCTGGCTTACACTGTTTATTCGCTGTTCCTCTGTTTATTTGTGACAGGTTTCCCTGTGTGGCTGGGGCTGCCTTCGAACTCACAACCCTCTTGCCCCCATAGCACATCTCAACTCTTAGTCTGGCCCCTTTAGACACATCCCTCTAGACTCTAATCTTGGTTCAGATCCGATTAGCCCTCCTGTTTGCTTCTACATTCTTACAACAGAAGTTACTCTTTTTAAATATGAGATTGACAAAGCACGTCCAGTGTGAACGCTGCCTTACTCCTGGGTCCACGTCAGTGGAACTTCTGTTACAAACTAATAAACAGCAAGAAGGTTCCATTGTATTTTTTTTTGTTTAAGTGTGTGTGTGTGTGTGTGTGTGTGTGTGTGTGTGTGTGTGTGTGTGTGTGAACATGCCCCTGTGTGATGTGCATACATGAGTGCAGGCATACACATGCCATGTAATACTTGCAGGGGTCAGAGAACAACTTTCGAGTTGGTTCTCTGGAATGATCCTGGGAATGAATTCATTGGGCGTGTGAGGCAAGTGCTCACAGCAGGAGGCACCAGGCTCCCAGCGCCATGTTTTGTATCTCTGCACTACATGGGTCACATTGGGAAGGCGCGATTCAAAGGGAAAGACTGAGTAGTCATTCTCATGACTCAGCATCTCACTTGGTCCTAGATAATAACGCTGATGCAGAACTCCAGATGCCTTCTTCCCCTCACTGGTCCTCAAACACCTCCAAATCCTCAAAGAAAGACACTTTCTGTCTGCAGTTCATAGTCTCTGGTTTATTTGTTTGTATTTTAAGCATATGAGTGTTTGGCTGCATGTACTTACATGCACTGTGGGCATGACTGGTGTCACAGAGGCTGGAAGGGGGCACTGGATCCCCTGAAACTGGAATTATAGACAGTTGTAAGCCACTATGTGGGTGCTAGGAATCAAATCCAGGTCCTCCCAAGGGCAGCCAGTGCTCTTAGTCACTGAGCCATGTCTCCAGCACCTACGACTCACAGTTTACCTCCATAATGAGGATCTTATAGTCACATCAGAACCTAGACATAAGGAGAGAATCAGATATGCACGTTGGGCGCAGCTATTTTAAAATACACGGACTAGTGTTGCAGGAAGGAAAGCAATCAGAGGCTGGGGCATCAGGCTACCATGTCACCACACAGTCTTCAGTACACGCCGCCCATGTCTCTCAGGTGGGCATGGGCTTTCTGGTTTTACTTGGTTCTGTCTCTCAAAGTACAGCATTTATCTCTTGCACACCTATGTAATCAATTCCACAAGGACTGATAGGGCCTCTTGTCATCACTGGACAGAGAAGACAGTTGAATAACATACAATTCAATATTCCCTTGGGTTGATGTCAAGGAACACAACCAGCAAAGAAAAGCAGGGATTCCTTAGTGACATAATTTTTCTCCTAGCAAAAATAAAAACAAAAATCTTTAATCATACAATTGTGGTAAATACTATGCTAAAGAAAAAATTAATGGGCTCCCACTATTTATATAGCTACTGGTGGTGGTAGTGTTGGTACCCACAAAAATGATGCTATACAGCTCAGCAGCTTTCAGGTAAGAGTGAAGGTTATAATGGGTTCTCTGTCCCAGGTAGTCTATTAAGTATTAGTGGGTTTTAAAATTAAATCTGGAAGAGATTAACTCTTGGACCTCATGCACACTGGCCAACCACTGTACCACTGAGCGATACCCACAGCCGTCATTTTAGTGTTTAGTTTGACACAGCTTCTCACTAAGTTGCCCAAGCTGCCCTTGAACTCATTTGTTCATCCTAGGCACACGTTCAAGTTCACCTTTGAACTTGCCTTCCTTCTGATCCACACTCCTAAGTCTTAACAGCTGGGATGACAGGTCCATAACTGTACTGCCGAGCTGGACCTCACTTAAGCCATCAATGACCACATTCCCACTTCATGAGGAGACAGTAAACTTGGGGAAGTTAAGTAGCAGCTTCGGCTTACAGGCTCCGAGCTTCAGCTCGTCTGACCCCCAAATGTACATGGCTGACCGTTCTAATAATCTGCCCACCAGACTTTGTTGATCAACTCAGGAAACGTGGGCCTCACCTCTGCCCATTCATGCCCAATTGGAATTTCTCAAGCTCTTTGAACTAAAGAGAGGAGACCAAAGGAAGGAGCGAAGAAGGAAGAGGCAAAGAGGCCTTCCTTAGCTAACACAGGAGGTGAGGTAAACCACCGTCGTTACTGTGGGGATATGAGTGGGTGAGTGTACCGTGTGGCGGTTAGAGAAGAGCTGGTGGGAATCAATTCCCTCCTTCCACCAAGGGCTTCTGGGGGTACAAGTCAGGACTTCAGGCTTGATGGCAGGCCCCATCTCATAGCAACCCCTACCTTACTTTTTAACGACAGAGTCTTGTGGCTCTCCTATTTGTCTAGGCTGCCAGCAAGCTCCAGGGATCCCCTGTCTCTTCTTCCCAGCCCTGGAGTGACAGGGGCAAGTCACTGACCTGGCTTTTCACCAGGGTGATGGAGACAGAACAAAGGTCTTCACACGGTTGCAAGAAGGCACTCTACCCACTGAGCCATCTTGCCAGGCCCTTCTTATTATTAAGCAAGCAAACTGTGCACAGGGCCATCTTTTCTCTTTTGGCAGGACAGGAAAAAAAATCCATCTCTCACTCTAAAAGGTATGTACTGAATTCACTTTTTTGTAGTAAAATGCAAAAAATAAATAAATAAATAAAAATGAAAAATGAAAAAGTAAGAGGTTTGTCTTATTTGGCACAAATATTTCACATTACCAGGACAACTAGAGTAACATCCCAGCCGCAAAGCTAGTGTGAACCACAGGGTAATGAATGTGGCTTGAAAGGTAGACTCCAAAGTGAAACTAAAAGTTTCGAAAAATAAACTAGAAAGAGTCAAGGCTTACACCACCAATTTAAAAAAAAATTGAAATAGTTTTTAACTTTAAATGAAGTAAAAGTTTTATGAGTACCCAGAGCCCCTATGGGGCCAGTAGCTCAACTACAAATTCACAAATGAAATTGCCGACAAAATAGAAAAGAATACTTCCTAGTACAATTTAATTGAGTTTCCTGGAGGGCCGAGCTGAAAGCAACCAACTTTCCCATACTGTGGGAAGAAAGAAATACCCTATGCCCAATGGAAGAAGTTATTCTCTGCAGTTTAATGCCACTGGGGGTTTCTACAAAGTTATATGTTTCTTCAGGATGCCGGAAGCATTTAGAAATTAAAGGTGAGGGCGTCCTTTCCCCCTGCAGACTTCCCACACCATCACATCTCTATTTAAATTAATTCCACTGCAAACCAAAAGTTTAGGAACCCTGGCCTGGAAAGTCAGCCGAGTGACTATGTCCATTAAAGGACAGGTGAGAAAGAGGACAGAGGAGAACACTTCAGGCTAGCCCTGGAGATTCCCAGGAGGTAGTGGCTCATCCTTCATTCCCACCCTTTATGGCCCTTTGACAAGCACAGCTGTCCTTTTGGAAGCAACCACCAGGCTCCGGAAACTCTAACCTGGACAAGGGTCACCTGTGATTTGAAGAGAAATATCAAAAGGGGGGGGGGAGGGGAGGGATTTATCTGTATGTTGATTTCATAGTAAAAAAAAAATGTGCATTTTATTTCCCAGCAATACCCTGGAGTCAGCATAGTAGACAAACCCGAGAAAGTCTGATGGTGCCATCCATTAACACTCAGGAAAACCAAGAAAGGCTAAATCCACAGTGACAGCCATTCAGGGAAGACTGTCCCCTGGCTACCCGGTGAATACCAGCTTGTGGGGGGCTGGGTTAAACAAGCGGCTGTGGGTTTACTAGAAGAAGGGCACCTCCATAGAAGCTCTGCCTGTTCCTCTGAATCTGTAGCTCTTATGGGAGCAATTGGCTGGGACCCAACTTGTCTTTTTTCAAATCAACGAAATCAGGCGGGTTTTGAAAGAAGCCTAAGCTTCCAGCTCTCTAGTGCTTTAAGATCGGGCATCCAAAAACTCACCCAAGCTCTGATATCAGGAGAAGGCAGGGAAGACCCTGATATGGATCTGTGTCACCCAACATATTCTGGGACAGACCTCAAAGGACTAGAGTCAGGGCCTGGGGAACTGGGTCAGTGGGAAAGTGCTTGCCGTGCAAGGATGAGGACTTGAATTTGATACCTAAAACCCAAGAAAAATGCAAGGCATGGAAGCCCATGCTGCAGTCCCAGAGCTGCAGTCAGGAGCAGAAACAGGCGGAACCTTAGGCCTTGTGGGCCCAAAAGTCTAGATGAATCAGTAAGCTCATGGTCATGGTCCCCATAAGAGATCCTAAAATCGGAGAGGGACAGAGAGGGGACGGAGAGGGAAAGGGAGAGGGGAGGAGGAGAGAGGGGGAATGCTCTCAAGAAACATTATCTAAAGGTTAACCTGTAGCTTCCACACACCGATGTAGTCATGTATGTGAACACACACACACACACACACACACACACACACGGACATGCACACACATTTTTAAAGGCTGAAGTTGATTCAGAAATTCATCATGTTCAGCAGGTATAGTCTATCCTCTTCAGGCCCTGTATTCTCATAGTTGGTGTTCATGGAAAGCCCATCTCATGTGGACTATGTTGTGATCAGTATACCACTTAGTATACCACTTAGTATAACACTAAGACTCCACAACTTGAGATCTCATGGGACTTACATTTTAGTCAACAAGTAGAGAAAATAGGTACACAGGCCCACACACCAGTGCATATATGTGTGAATACACCATAAACACTAATGCATGCGTGCGCGAGTGCGCACACAAACACACACACACACACACACACACACACACACACACACACACAGAGTTAGTTTGTTTCATTTCTAAGTCCACACAGTAATGACAAATTACCTTTGGCATCACCTGTCTCCCTGGGATGTTGGAAGAATTAATGAGACAGTGTCTGCGAAATGTTCCCAGCTGGTGAGAGGGTGTCACGGGTGCTGCTGAATAAGAAATACTATCATCAGCGAAGCTCCTTCTAACCCAGTGAGTTTCAGCAGAACCCCAAAACACTTCTGCTCTCCCTTCAAATGTTCTTCTCCCCAACTGAAACATTGGCGTGAGTGACTCGTCAAATATGGCTGAAGGCAGCCAAAAGACTGTAATAGGAAAGCCTGGTGTGAACCCTTCTGTTTGTACACAGAGGTTAGCGCACAGCCTACTTCCGGCACCCCTGCAGCTCAGGCCTCTGTCAGGTCAGTTGGCTGTAATGTATCCAGTCCTCATACAAAAACCATTCATGTTCCGCTCTGAGTCAGAGTGTATCAGGATCCGATCGTGCTGCCAGAAAGCCATGATTTGAAGGTGTCTTATGTGTGGGGTGCTTCCCTCAAGCAGGCCTTTCATCTCTTTTATCTGTGTTCTATCAGAAGTCACATAGTCTGTTGCAACTAATTGATTGGTGTATAGCTGGATGAATATTGTCCCATTAGAAACCCAAGCTGGTTTTGTGTGTGTGTTGGGGGGTGGGGAGCCCACTTCGGACAGCTGAATTGTAATGGATCTTCAATTATTAGCTCCTGGAAATCAGTGTTTTACTTTGGTGCTGAGTTTTACTTTATATCTATTTCCATTTACTATTTGGATTTTTCATTTACGTCTGTCTATTTGAATGTCTGACGGTTTATTATTTTTAAGTTTTTATTTTATTCCTTTAGTGTATCTGTGTGCTTTTGTATGCATGTGTTTACGATTTATGTGAAGCTGTGTGTGAAGGTGTACATATGTGCGCTGGTGCATACCAGAGAGTACATGTGAAGGCCAGAAGACAACTTGAAAGAATCAGTTCTTTCATTCTACCATGTAAGTCTCAAGGTTAAACTCAAGCTTGGCAGCAAAGGGCCTTTATTTTCTGAGCTTTCTCATTGTCCCAGCTGTGAATATTTTAAATATCTACCTACTTGAGGAGGAAGGAAGGAAGGAAGGAAGGAAGGGAGGAAGGGAGGAAGGGAGAGATGGAGGAGGAAGGAAGGAAGGAAGGAAGGGAGAGATGGAGGAGGAAGGAAGGAAGGAAGGAAGGGAGAGATGGAGGAGGAAGGAAGGAAGGAAGGAAGGAAGGAAGGAAGGGGGGAGGAAGGAAGGAAGGGGGGAGGAAAGAAGGAAGAAAGAAAGGGAGAGATGGAGGAGGAAGGAAGGGGGGAGGGAAGAAGGAAGGAAGGGGGAGGAAAGAAGGAAGGAAGAAAGGGAGAGATGGAGGAGGAAGGAAGGAAGGAAGGAAGGGAGGGAGAGATGGAGGAGGGAGGAAGGAAGGAAGGATGAGAGAGGAGGGGAAGAGAGGAATGAGATGAGGAGAGGAGAATCGAAGAAAAGAAAACATGCTTAACAAGTTAACAAAACACTTCAGGGGAATGGCCACAACACCGGTTCAAGGGAGAGACGTTGCCCTTACAGAACTGGTAAAGTGTCCGTTCTATTCCCAATAATGGTGGTGAGCATCATTAAACCATGCTTGTGTTCACTACCTGCTATCTTTCAACAACTGGAAAGAGATCAATCAGACCTGAACCAGTAGAGCAGCCATGTTAAGAGTCTTGACCTCCAGCAGTGCTCCTGATCTGCTCTCTAGGAGGTTTCTGGTTTTGTTATCTCTCCTCTCTCCTTTCAACATAAACTCCTCCAAGCTTAGATATGAATTTATCAGGCCTTTCTCAGCCCTAGGCAATATGTTCTCATTATTCCTTTTAATCTTCCTCTCCTTTAAGAACTAACTTGGCTGGTCTCTCTAAAACGTCTTCCCTAATCCCTCCGCTGAGCCTGCTTCCTTTTCCTCCCCACCTAGAGAAACTTCCCCCAACCTTGGCTCTTAGCATAGACTCCCTTTCCTACTCTGGATGACATTTATTCCTTAACTACATCTCAGGTGCCAGCACCTGCGGGTTGGTACTGAAAGTACAAAGAGTTTGCATAACACAAAGCTGGCCTTTGAATGGGAAAGGGTCTGTTGGGGTAGACTGCATGGCTCCTCAGAGTCTGAAAGGTCCTCCAGGGGAAAGGTGTTTGTGATGCCTTTTGTTACTTTCTCAGCAGCCTCCTTACTCAGGTAGCCTAACATCCGCTCAGTCAATAATGGCTGGCCCAGATACGCAACTGAAAAAACTTCAGTGGGTTTAGTACAAATATTGGTACAAGAAAATGCCTTGTTTCCACTCAAAGATGATTGGAACTCACTAACTGGGGCCTCTGAACAGGACAGCATCTCTAACTACTAAGGCATTTTCTAACTACTTTCTGCCGTCCTTCTAACTTGGGGGCTGCAGGAGATTAGAGGAGGTGCAGGGCATGGGGGGGGGGAGAGGGGCTGACGATACATCTACATAACAAAATATATTTATAGTAAGAGATTCAAAGGAAACCAAAACAAGTTTGCAGGGACCAGGGAGCCTTTTCATTTCCTCATCCTTTTACCTCCATCAAGCAGCTAAGTCATCCCAAAGGCTTTCACCTTAGCCCTGCTTTCCCACCTGGAGGAGACTTTAACCAGGACACCATTTACCTCTAAGCAAAGGCCTAGAGGAGCTGAGTGGGGAATTTGTCATCACCCACGAGACTAGGAGCAAAGGGCAAGCATTCTCCCAAGGTATCTGCATGGCTCAGCAGCTCTGCCTTTATCCGGGACAGCAACAAAGGAGCTCCAGTCACAGCTGGGAACTGTACCTCTAGGCCAGGTGGTGAAACCCCTCAAGCTTAGCCCTTTACTCCCCACCCCTGGCCCCTAAATTGTCCTTTGCTGTCTCCTAAGCTTTAGTCTAAAACTTTTGTGAAGACTAAATGACTGTGATCCACATGGTCGAACAGTCTGTACAAAGCACTTAGTAGCATACTGAACATTTAGCTCTTCATTAGTGTGTAGGAAATAGAATAAAGGAGAGAACATGAAAAGGTATCTTAAGCTCTCCTGCCTCCCCCTACACATATGTATACATACAAGACAGTTCTGAACCCTAGTCCTAAGATGAACATAGAGGATGTGGGTTATATGTGGATAAAGATGACTGAGAGTCAGGCATGGTGTTACATACCTTTAATCCCAGCATGTGGGAGACAGAGGCAGGCAGTGCTCTGTGAGTTCGAGGCCGGCCTGGTCTACAGAGCAAGTCCAGGACAGCCAAGGCTATGCAGAGAAACCCTGTTTCAAAAAGGACCGGTGACTGATAGGTATTCTCTGCCGATGAAATGAGCCAAGCCATTTCAAACTGTGTAACATATGTGTGCATGGGCTGCTCACCATTTACCCCTTTGACAGGCATTTATGAAGCACTTGGTATGCATCTTATGCTGCTTTCATGACATTGAGGTTTCAGAGAGGGCCTTGATAGGCTCATGTTTGATGAGTCTGCTATTTAAGACGGGTCATAATAAACTCTTAAGTAGAAGTACGCATGAGGTATACAAGACCATAGAAGAGGAACAGAGAACCTACCTAAGGGTGGGAGGGTCAGAAAGCCTTCCCAGAAGAGATGATGCTGCAGGACTTGATGACTTATAAATAACAAGTGGGATTTGTCCCTGCTGTGGCAGGAGTGAGACCTAAATGCAGAATGGGAGCCTTCTAAAAGCACAGAGATGACAGAAAAAGGAGGAAGAGGAGAAGATGGAAGGAAGGAAAAAGGAGGAGGTAAAGGAAAGCAGGGAGGAAGGGAGGAAGGGAGGAAAGAAAGAAAAGAAGAAAGGAAAAGAAAAGAAAGAGAAGGAGCAGGAGCCAGATGAAGATTGGAGCACAGAGGACCCCACCACAGGAATGGGAACCAAGAGTTAAAGATAAAGCCAGAGATACAGGCAAGGCCATGCCAAATCATGAATGACCTGCTTAGGAGTTAGGATTCTTTGCCAAAAGAGCCAAAGCCATATATTGGGGAAAAAGATAGCATCTTTAATGAATGCTGATGTCTACATGTAGAGAAATGCAAATAGATCCATATTTATCCCCGTTCACAAAACTCATGTCCAAGTGGGTCAAAATTCTTAACATAAAACCAGACATACTAAATCTAATAGAAGAAAAAGCCGCTAATAGCTTTGAACTCATTGTCACAGGAGACAACTTCCTGAACAGAACACTAACAGCTCAGGCTCTAAGATTAACATTTAATAAACGGAACCTCTTGAAACTGAAAAGCTTATGTAAGGCAAAGGATATTGTCGACAGAACAAAATGGCAGTCTAAAGATTGGGAAAAAATCTTCACTGATCCTACATCAGACAATGGGCTAATATCCAAAATGTGTAAAGAACTCAATAAATTAAACACTAACAAACAAAGTAACCCAATTAAAAATGTGGTACAGAGCTAAAACAGAGAATCTCAACAGAGGAATATTGAATGGCTGAGAAGCACTTAAAGAAATGCTCAACATCATTAGTCATAAGGGAAAAGCCAATCAAAACAACTCTGAGATTCTATCTTATACCTGTCAGAATGGCTGTCATCAAAAATTCAAGTGACAGCACATGCTGGCAAGGATGTGGGAAAAGAGGAACACTCCTTCATTGTTGGTAGGAGTGCAAACTTGTACAACCACTTGGGAAATCAATCTAGTGCTTTCTCAGAAAAAATGGAAATAGCTCTACCTCAAGACTCAGCTATACCACCCAAAAGATCTCCAATTAAACAACAAAGACATTCGCTCAACTATGTTCATAGCAGCTTTATTTGTAATAGCTAGAAATTGGAAACAACCCAGATGTCCCTTAACCAAAGAATGGATAAAGAAAATGTGGTACATTTATACAATGTAATACTGCTCAGCTATTAAAAACAAGTAAATCACTAAATTTGCAGGCAAATGGGTGAAACTAGAAAAAATAATCATGAATGAGTTAACCCAGACCCAGAAAGACACATATGGTATGTACTCATAAGCGGATATTAGCCATATAGTACAGGATAACCATACTACAATTCACAGACCCAAAGAAGATAAGTAACAAGGAGGGTTCAAGGGAGGATGTATGTATTTCACTAAGGGGAAATAGAATAGACAGAGGAAGTGCTTGAAGAAAAGGGGCAGTATAGGAGAGGGAGTGCTGAGGGAAATGAGGGAGGGGCGATCTGATGTTGGGAGAGCTGGGGGGAGGGGACGGGCAGGATGACAGAGGCTTACAGAAAGAAGAGAAACCATGGCCTGGACATCTCTGAGACAGTTTGGAGACCTTCGACAGGGTAGGCTCCTGGGAGGATGTGGGGTGACTCTAGCTGGGACCCCTACTAACAGCAGACATAGAGACTGAAGAGGCCACCTCTAATTAAACAGAACTCCTAGTAGGTAGAGGGAGGGGAACACCAACCCACTCACAAAAACTTTGACCCAAAATTTACCTGCCTACAAGATGTGCAGGGATAAAAATAGAACAGAGATTGAGGGAATGTGCAACATATACCTGGCCTAACATGAGACCCACCCCATGGGAAAGAGCCAACCCCTGACACTATTAATGATGTTCTGCTCTGCTCACAGACAGGAGTCTAACATAATTGTTCTGAGAGGCTCTACCCAGAAGTAGATCCAAACAGACTCTGAGACTCACAGTCAAAATTGGATAAAGTGTTGGGAGTCTTGAAGAAGAGTAGGTGGAAAGATAGAAGCATCTGGAGAGGACAGGAACACCACAAAAAGACCAAGAGACAACTAACCAGAGCCTAAAGGGGCTTATGGAGACTGAAGCACCAGCCTTGCATAGACTTGACCTAGGCCCCATACACACCTGTAGCCAATTGGCACCACAAGCTTCATGTAGGTTCCCTAGTGTGTATGTGGGGGTGGGGGACTGTCTCTGACATGGACTCTGTTACCTGCTTTTTTATCACTTCCCCCTGGCAGGGCTGCCTCACCAGGTCACAGTGGAAGAGGACCTGCTCACCCCTGATGTGACTTGACAACCTGGGGTGGGTTGGTTGTAGGGGGACTCCTCTTTTTGGAGGAATAGGGGAGAGAGAGGGAAGAAGAGGGAGGTAGGACCAGGAGGAGAGCAGGGAGGGGTCTACAATTAGGATGTAAAGTGAATGAATAAATAAATAAATATTTTTTTAAAAAGAAAAAGGATTTTCATCTCTGTTATAACATCCACCTTTTAAAAAACAATTTGAAAGAATAAAGGTATGAGGGGAGAAGAAAGAGATACGCATGCTGAGATGGTTACATTTCAAGTGGAGTTAGGTCTTGGTAACAGAATACATGTAGTAAGTAACGAAGAAGTCAAGATTAACCACTCAGTTTCTTCTTGGGCATGTTTAGGAGCAGGGGTGTAATCATGATGCCAATTGCCAAAGAAGGAAAAGAAGGGAGGGGAGAAACAAACAGACACTGACTTCAGTTTAGCCTTTTATTCATTTTGGTGATGGACACTTGAATCCAGGGCCTCATGCCTGCCACCCATATGGTCTACACTGAGCTACACCCAGGGTGGGCTTTAGAATTTGGGGTCAAAGAGTAAATGAGGTGAAGCCATCTGGTTGGCAGCTCTGTCTATTGACTTGGAACCAGTGAAGAGTTTAAATTAGTCATACAGTGGAATGTGTCTACTCTTCATGTAAGCTCATGCAGTATGCATGTACAATTTTTTTTAAAATAAAAGGAAACCAAGGCTAGAAGATGGAAAATATCAATATGTTGGGAGAAGAGGAGCTCACAGAGGAGATCAAGAAAATACACCCAATGATAAAAGGTCGCAAGAGAATGAAAATTGGAAAGCTCCAGATGCAGAAGGAACATTAAGATGAAGAAAGAAGCATCCATTGAAGTCCGTGACAGTTGACCTCAAGAAAGTCAGCAGGGTGTGGGTAGATGGCATTCTCTCATTCCACTGTGACCTTTGACTTTGATGATATAAAATGGAGGTCAGGGGCCACTCAGTCTTTGCTGTAACTTCCCTTGACTCAGCAGAAGCTAAGATACAATTACACAAGCCACTCAGCTCTGATACATGGGATCTGCAGATTGAGGTATCAGAGTGAGTGTTGCTAAGGCCTGCTGAGAAAAAAATTTTTCTACTGAACACCACAATCCTACATATATTATTTTTAATGATAATAATCACATTATTGGAAAGGATTCACACACACACACACCACAGCAGTTACTCAAACACTTACCCAGTTCTGAACTCTATACATCTTGATGAACTTCTATACAATTAGAATGACTGTTCTGAAGCCATGGAGCGTCAATTAAGATTTTACACTTTTACTATCAATTGCATTTTTATGCAAAAAAGCTATGCAGAGATGAAATTAGAAAAACAAGTAGCTTTATGTTCTATTATAATTTATGTGTCCCTTTACCTGAATTCTATCCTTCCTCATCACCTAATGCTATTATCCATCCGTGGTCTCCTCTCTAGGTCTCTTATCTGCTGACAGCACGCGTAGTATGGATGCCACAGACCATCATGCTTTGGTGTGTACAAGGAACTGGTTCCAAAAATTCACAACTATCAATCTCTGAGTACATTCATGCCCCACATAAAATATTACAGTATTTACCTTTATCTACACACATCTCCCTATAGACCTCAGATCATCTCTAAACTCCTCATAATATGGAATTCAATATCAGTAATTGTTATACCGCACTTTCCATTATTTTCAATTATATATACACACTAATTTTTACTGATTCTTTTTCATTAAAGACTCTTAAATCCATGGATATGGACCCCAAGAATGCATAAAAGTGATTCATCCTTCATATATAATTGCCTTACCAGAAAGAACTCAACTAAGAAGAACATTTATTTTAGCTACGAAATCTCCAGCTTCCAGTGCAAACTTGACTTTTAATTATCTTTAGCCCTATTGTGTACTATTAGAACATGAGAAATAGAGTGAGCCCAGGAGCTCAGGAAATGTCATGGGAGAGGGAGGCAAAATGTCAGAGGCAGAGGGTATAAAATACGATGTCATGCACATGACATGACACACTCAGGAACTCACAGCAGATATGGTTGTTGGTATAAGACCTGAATATAACTGAGCCTGTCAATCATCCCTCATGGGCGGGGGACGAGCTCGTGAGCCTACCCACCTAGCTGAAAAACTATTGGTAATTAATGGCTGCTAGGAGAAGGAGAGTCCTTTTTCTTCAGGTGGAGCCATGGGTAAGTGGACTATGATCCAGTGAATAGCCCCACATTATTGATCACGCAAGTAACCCAAGTTCAGCATGCAGTGGGCTACAAAAAACATACACACATGGGACTGGGCGGCAGGGTGTGATGGGAAAAAGAGTTCCAGAGTGAGTGGGAAGGAAGGAAGAGAAAGGAATAGGTATGAATATGATAAAAATATAAATATGTACGAAGTTGCCAACAAAAATAAAGATTATTTTTAAAAGGAAAAAAAACTGTGGATCAGTGTGAAGAAATCAGGGCTTAAAGCAGAAATTTGCACAAATGATAAGCTTCTTTGTTAATATTTTTAATGTGTATGTGTTTATTGTGTATATCTATGCATGTGGACATGTGTATGTATGGGGGCATATACATAACAGTCAGAGGACAACTTGCAGGTGTCAGTTCTCTTCTGTCATGTAAGTCCTGGGAAATGAATTCAGGTTGTCAGGCTTGGGAGCAGGCAATTTTAGTACTGAGGCTCCTCACCAGCCTGCAGTGGGCTGACTTCTTTATACTATTTCCAAACCTAGATGGTGAGTAAATAGACATAAACTTCTTGAGCATTCCTAACAAATACTAATTCATTGGATGGATTGCTTATTGTCAACACCATGATATATTAGTACAGCAACTAATGCATAGGTCAATTTTTTTAATTGATGAGGAAGTAATTTGCTATGTATCAAATATAAAGGTCACAAAGGAAATGTATTAATTTCTAGCCAGTATCTGAACATTGAGAATTAATTAAAAGAGTATCCACAACTCTCCCGCATTAAGAGACAGCACATTCATCACTTTCTTTAATGTTCACAATTCAAACAGTAATCAGGAAGACACTGATAATCTTGTCATTGTCACATCTTACTTTCTGATATTTGTGATCTTGTTTCTTTATATCTTTTTGCACAGTTTCAACAAATGTTGAAGGGATAATATCTGTACATAATTAAGACTTTTTTTTTCAAATCCATCTGCAATGTTGGTCATCTCACAGTGCTGAAAGGCAACTAAAGCAACTAAGAGCATGAGTGCTGTGTCTGTGATTTTTCTATATGGGCAGGTCCTAATCCTAGGGAAGAAACATTCCCAGCATATTCTAAAATAGTGTTGTCCAGCATATCATGAAAACTGAAAAGTAATTTAAAAAAATTTAATAGCCACATGGAAAAAGAAAACTAGCCAGAAATTTAAGCCAACGCATACAAGGTAAATTCTTACATAAAACCCATGTTACATAGTACTAGGATCTGAGACTACAGAAGCGGTTCAATGGTTATATCATTCAACTTCTCAAAATTTTCCTCACTTAAGAATTGAGAACAGTCCTACCTCCCTTATCTACTCTCAAGAGACAAGAACATTAACAATGGGTGCAGAATTGTTCATAATACAAGGATTATTTGTTTCTGCTATTGCGAAATCTGAGATGAGCCTGAACTCATGTACTGCACTGTCTGTTGGATACTGATTGTTGGGCACTGTCTGTTAGATACCGACTGATTGTTCAGCACTGATTGTTGGGCACTGACCATTTTGAAGTACTTTCACTGTTGGTCTCTTGGGTTTTTGGGTTTTTTTTTTTTTGAGGGTTTATGTTTTGCTTTAGTCTTTGGACTTTCACTTGCTTGGGTTTTGTTGTTGTATTTTGTTTTATTTTAAAAGACAGGATATCATTAAGTAGAACAGAATGGCATCAAACTGGCCATGTAACCCAGGCTGGCCCTTTACGTGCTCTTTCTGCCTGGCTGTCTATAGTTCTCAGATAACAGGCACATGCCACCATTCTTGGCTTCTGCTTTGTAAGGATTCTTAAGTGACTTTCATTTCTAACTTCCCTTCATCCTTGACCATGTTCAAATCCAGCAGAGCAATTCCCCTGCCATAAAGCACACTCTCCCCTGGTTACCCAATGAGCTCATCACCAAAGCAATGTGTTCCAGAATCCAATGCAGCCAATGCCATTATAGATAAGATGTTTATGTCCAAAGCAAACTAACAGTGACAATAGCAATGTTGATGTTCTTCAAAAAGTCAAATTAAATTTAGATGACCTACGTTGTCTTGCCCCTTTTAAATCGAAAGATAATGGCAGTATTGTGTTGACATTTTAAAAGCAATCCATTGTCTTCTCTTAAAATGAAAATAACTGTCCTAGAGTCATAAAGTCCACGTTCACCCATGTGTCTCTGTCAGCCTCTTCGGGTGTCATAACTGAAGGTGGGGTATTACTGCATTGTCACTGATTCTTTTGTAGAAATGCTTCCTGGGCACTTCGTTGTTATAAACTGGTATCACAATACTTTACAAGCAGCTTCTGACTCTGTTTCTGTCTCCCACATGGCTTCCGTCCTGCCTGGTACCCACCTCGCCCCCACATGCACCAGAACAGCTCCTGACTGCCCTCCAGGCTTCTTACTGTCAGGAGCCTACACACACACACACACACACACACACACACACACACACACACACCTACTTCCAGATGTCTTTAGCCTGGAATCAACTCTGTCTTTCACCCTCCAATCTAACCGCTTCCTCTGGCTAAGCTTTACTCACTCTCCTGCCATATCAAACACCACACCTTCCAACTTGTGAACTCTGAGCTTCTACCACAGGTTGAGTTCCTATGTCATAGACAGAGAGCGTATAACAGATGACAGAGATGGGATAAAATGGAGCTCAAGAAAACGAAGGGGTCAAAAGTGAACACGCCTCCCACCACTCAGCCTCAGCACGGTGCTGCCTGTCTATGCCAAAGGCCCAAGTCATCAGGAGAGAAAGTCTAACAATAGTTACCTGCTCTTTGGTAAGCTTGGAGAAATCCTCTGCACCCTTGGAGGATATGAATGAAGCACTTTGCTTTTCAAAATAAAAATAAAAATAAAAAATAGCCCCCCTCCTACTCATAGAGACCACAAAGCTTGCAAGGTGTTTCTTCTCTTTTCTGCCCACCTGTTTCTTTCTGTGGAAGAATCCGCCGTCATGAGTCAAGAAGGCAGAAGAGTCCCACACCCCACCAAGCCCTCTGCAACAGAGGTGTGCCTGGGTCCCTTGTGGATAGCCAGAACCCTCGGCCTCTGTCAGTGGGAGACAATCAGATCCCAGGGACCATCACAGAAATAACCCTCCTCCTTCTGGCTGTTCATAGCACTTAAAGCAGAGGATGGTAAATGGTCATTTTTAATAAAGGCTGTGAAGGGAGAAAAAAACAAAACAAAACAAAAAAAAGTACAGCAGTGTGAACTTACAACTCAGAGATCCCCAAACACAGCATCTTGAACCAATAACATGGATGTAGTCTGGTGCTTCTGAAAACTTTGCTTTCAAAGGTGCAAAGTGGGCATGGAAGATGTTGCTTCATTGCTCTCCAACAAGAAACCATGGGACAAAAGGTCAGCCTGTAAAACAAGGCAAAATGCGGCCCTGCACCAGCCCTCTGCTCCAGTCTCTGGGCCTGCTCATCCAGGAACAAACATGAAGTGGGAAATCACTTGGACTCAGAAGCAAGCCGTGTGACTCATTGGTTTATTAAAGCTGGAATAAACAGGAGGAAGCAAGTGTCTGTGCAAACAATAGGAAATATGAACGGTTTGTCTCTCGGAGGGCTTGAGTTTGTCCGTATTTTGGCTGCCATGGGACGCCCATTGATGGTAGGATATTGTTTTCACAGAATGTCTTTTCCCAGCACTTGGCATGCCATCACATGCCTCTGATGCTCTGCTTGGCCAGGGAAAGCCAATGCACTTATTGATTCTCCCTCCAGTGAGACAATAGGACAGCAACTGAGAATAAGATGGAGAGGGCCAGGGAAAATCTCCGTTTGACAGATTAGGGATAATATAACCAGGGTTCGAGCAGTAAGAAATACAGCACTGCAGGACCCCAATGGGGCCACTCATTCTAGTCACTGCCCAGCACTGTGTTCATAAATAGCAACAAAATTAAACGAGGATGAGGGGTTAATGGTTATTGCAGTGATTGGGGATGGGGGCAGGAAAACTGGGTCCTGTAAAAACAGACCGTTCGTTGAGTCTTTATACAGTATTTTACTAGTAAAAATTAGGAATGTCTGTAGAGGATACGGTTGTTTAATTAGAAGTTAGTTAGAGCTGGCCTTATTTGCCCACCTAAAAAGAACAGCCACACTGGGGTGATAAACCCTTTGAACTGTGTCTAAGTGCCCATGCTGTTTACTTTGAGGAAGGAAACTGTCAGTTGTGTTTGTTCACAGTGAGCCAACCACAATGTGCCTGATGGATTTGGGACCAGTAAAAGAGACGCATGTAAAGCGTAGGAAACAAGAAGTTTATCACAGGATTAGATTTAAAAAGACAAAAGTCATGGGGACTGCACTGGCCGCCATTGTCTGCTGTGAAACTGTAGGCCTGGAGCTGCTTTGTTGGAGACTTGCTCTCACATCTGCAGGGAGCACGGGGGCCCCTCAAATATGAGCTCTGTTACTCAACCATTTTTAGGAAGTCTGTACTTGCCTCCTTTCCCAGTCTTTTTCTCTTCAAGAGTAAGGGGGCCAACCTACTTTAAATAAATTTATCATTAATTCTCAATATGCACACCAATCTTTCTTCTGGAGATTTATTTGTCCTCCCAAATTTTACTCATTCTCAACTAAGAGCAACATGCAAGTTGTGTGCCTGTATCTGCAATTGTTAATAATCAGTACCATAACTGCTCTTTTTAATCAGGGAATTTTTATTTAAAATGTTGTGATCATAAGAAGTAATGAGAAGCAGCTTTGAAACCATGCCTTTGTCTGCACCTGAAGTCAAATATAAAATAAAGTCCATGTTCAAAGGGATAAAACAAGACCAAATGCACATGGAGATGAGAGCAGGTAAAATCCTTTCCAGAATTTTTCATGACCCAAACATATTTCATTTGAAAATGAACAAGTTCTTTTGAGTTAAATATGCTTGAGTGACGAGTAAGTACTGCAACAAATGAGCAGAAATCAAAGAAAATGCAGAAATTTTCAGTATTTGAAGCTTTTCCCCCAACTGGCCCATGAATCAAATCTTAGGCTTCCAAGGAGTTCAGTACCTCAAAGCCACTGACAGACTGATTTGTGATGGCATATTCTGCTCTCTGGTGACACACAGATGTCAAGGCTATCATTTGAATACTTCAGGCTGGTCTATCCCCACTCCATCTTGCTAATAAATACTGTAGATAACTACATATACATACACTCATACACACAAATACATAAACAAACATAACCATACATATATGTACACATGCTATAAACAAGGATACACACACTTAAAGACACAGATTCTTTTATTTTCTGTTAGGAAATATTGTCATTTTTGCTCAACTTAAAAAAAAACTTCCTGTGGAGTTAAAAATCTCACACTTTCCCGTGTTGATACTATTACTACTTTGGATCTGTAATTTCAAGGTAAAGAATCACAATTTATTTCTACTTTGTTGCATCTATTTCAAATGAGAGATTTTCATCAATAATAACTGTCTCAGGCCGGAGCAATCATAAAGTGCTTGCCTTGCAAACAACAGATACAAGTTCCATCCCCGGCACACATACTTAAAAAGTTTCATGGTGGCACAAGCTTGGAATTCCAGAGATAAGGGGGGGGGGGGGAAGAGGCGGGGAGGAGGGCACAGAAACGGGTGGATCCATGTGGCTGTGACTCATTGTCAGTAGCCTAGGCTCTTAGGTGGACTTCGGGGTGATAAAAAACCCTATCTCAAAATAAGATGGATGACACCTGAGGTTGCCTTCTAGCTCCACAGAAGTGTGTGCCTGTGTGTGTGTGTGTGTGTGTGTGTGTGTGTGTGTGTGTGTGTGTGTGCACATAATTATTTATCCAAAAGATAACATATATTAAAGATGTTGCTGAGAAAATAAAAAATTTTGTTGTCCCTCATTAAAAACTAACAATAAAGTTTTTGTATCATCCATCAATTCCACTTCTGGAGAAATATGTAAAAGTATGAAAAGCTGACCTATTCATTTGTTTGTTTGTTTATTTGCTTGCTTATTTAAGGAATGTCCTTGCTATGTAGCTCTGGCTGATCTCAAATTCCTGATTTCCTGCCTCTGCTTTCCATATGCTCAAATTACAGATGTGCACAACCATGCCCATCTTGAAAGCAGGATTTGGAAGAGATATTCACACTCCTCTGCTCATTGCAGCATTATTCACACCTGAGAAGAAATAAAACGGGATACTATTCAATTTTTTTAAATGAGGAAATCCCATGTCACAGCAACCAGCAGCAAGACATCCCTCTAAGGGGAAATAATCCAGGTTCAGAAAACAAATACTGTGTGATCCTATTGCGACAGAACAGTAGCTGTCATGTATCATAGTCAGGTTTCTGTTGCTGTAATAAAACACCATTACCAAAAGGAAATTGCAGGTTGGGAGGCTTTCTTTATATTGGATTGCAGTTCCACATCACAGTCTATCATCAAAGAAAGTCAGGGCAGGAACTCAGGCAGGAACCTGGAGACAGGAACTAAACCAGAAGGCATGGAGGGCTGCTGATGACTGGTTGGCTCCTCATGGCTTGCTCATCCTGCTTTCTTACACCATCCAGGACCACCTGAAAGGGGATAGCATCACCCACAGTGGGCTTGGCAGTCTCACTTCCATCACTAAGAAACACAACACAGTCTTGCCCACAGGCAAAGTTTATAAAGGTATTTTCTCAATTGAGAATAACTCAACCAAAATGACTCTGGCTTCTGTCACATTGACATAACAGCAGCCAGTACATCGGGGTTTGACAAGCAAGAATAGTATAGAATGATATAAAATGCCAATTATGAAATGCAAATGATTCCATGAGAGCCACTGTACAGCAAAATGCCTCTGGTTGGTGCAGTAGTGCACATTTCCATATGGATTCAAGTGAGTAGATCTCATGACAAATGTTCTTACCGAAATGATGAAAACCAAGTCAATTTAGAAAGGGCATAAGGCAACTTTGAAGCAGTAAATATCTTCAATATCTTTTTAAAAATTTATTTATGGAGCTTTGTGTGTGCATGTGTGTTGTGGATATCCATGAAGGCCAGAAGAGTGTTAGGTCCCCCAAAGTTGCCTGTTAGTATCAGGAATTGAACTTCAGCCCCTGGAAGAACAGCAAATGCTCTTAACACTCTGATCTTCAATGTCGTGATTGTGGGGCTACCATCATACGTATATGTACCATTAAAGAATTAAAGCTGGAGACAAAGAATGCTTCTTAAAACTGGTCCTAAACTAAATACTTTGATAAGATTACATTGCCTACTTGAACACCCGGCCCAAGTCAGGAAGTCCTACCTCATTATTCCTTTTCCAAAGACACTCGGGCTTTGTCGGGATGCTTTTCAGGGCTCTAACCACATTCCCTAAGTGTCCAGATTCACAGTGAGTTGCACAGAAAGAGGGTCTGCGGCTGTTGGTAATAATCCAGGAGAAATCAAGCAAACAGCAGGAGCTCTTTCTCCTCCTTTTCCATTAGCTCTTGAGCCTGAGCATAAAATGCTAATACTGGGAAGCAGGTGAAGTGGGTGGACCTGACCATTCACCTACCTGTTCAGTAGTAAATGTCCTCTTACTGGCCTAACCTCCAAAGCCATGCTGTGTTAAGCCTGTCCTTAGTGACTTGATGTCTTCCTACTGTCTCTTTTCCTTTCAGTCCCCGAATACACATACTCCTGAGTCGGCCAGACCTTCCTTGTCCCCACCCTTCAGAGTAATTGAGAGGCTAAAGTTCTATTCTTTGGTAATGCGAGAGAAAACAGAAGCATTTTATTTATCCATTGTCACTCTACATGGTGACTCCCTAGAGGGTCTTTGAATCCACAAATCTTAATGGGAGTTTGATGACTCTATTCAATAGTTCAAAGAGTTTCTTACTAATAGTTTTGCTGGCTTTTGAAGAAGATATACAATGTAACTGGAGCCATTAACCATATTGTTAAATAAATTATCCTAGTTTTAATGTTTCTTATTGTCATTTGCTGGTGGCCAAACACTGTTTGCTCTTATTTTTACACATTTGGTTTTATTCTCCTTGAGTGATCAAAATGAGGAAATGATTGACAACTTCTTGCTAATGGATTTTAAAAGCCTACATGGAAATTTAGTGACTTAGAGATCATTGAACAAAGAGTGGTCTGTTGACTCTGGAAGATTGTTTCTCTGTGTTTTACAGGTAACACTGACTCGCAAGGTCCAGAGCAGACAGTGGCTCTCCACATTTTACCTGTCATGGTTCATGCATTTAAAACAAAGGCCCCAAATGGTGATGCTGTTTTGGGAGGTTGTAGAAATATTGGACATAGCCTGGGGTCTAGACTGCAGAGAGAGGACTACACTGAGTCTAGAAAGTTACAGCCCAGCCCAGTTCCCACCCAAGATTTCTCCTGTCCATTCCACACTGCTGAGCCTCCTTCTACTTTGCTAGCCTCCTTCTACTTTGCTTAGGAAACCCCTTAGTTAAGTACTAGACTGCAATGGCACTGACATCACTACACTGCCACATCAAATCTCTGTCCCCTGTACTGAATCACCAAAGTGTCCTGCGTTGCTCAATATCAGCACACACACCCTTTTTTCTCCTTCACTGAAACAATAACAACATAAAACATCATTTGACCTCCCTTTTATGTCCATAGCATTCCAAATTTCTCTCTGATTTCCCATCACATGCCTTGACATCCTCAGCTTACTGTGTAGGACTCTTCTCCAGCCTTTCTCCTTTGGACTCCTTGAGGGGAGTCTTCACCAGATTGTTGTCCATGGATGCTACTTAATCAAGGTCACCAAGCACTCACACATCACAAAATCTAATCTTTAGCCCTCATCCTCTTTGGATTATCAGTTGCATTTGACACACTTATTCTTCAGTGTTTTCTGCACTGAATGGCCCCATTGTTTTTCATCAGGTTTTTGTTGTTGTTGTTTTGTTTTGTTTTGTTTTGTTTTTCTCTCTCTTTCTCTTTTTAAATTTTCTCCCCATTAAAAAATAATTCTCTGAATAGTATACAATAGGGCTCAGGTGGGGGGAGGGGTTCCTCACTTAGTTTAGTGTGTTTAAATATACTTATTAGGGTGATTAGAACCCTATAATTCTAGTCCAGGTGCTTCCAGGTACGTCCACTGAAATTATGCTCAGACATCCCTCTTCCTCCACATCCCCGTTCCTCTCGGTCTGAGATTCCTCACATGCACCCACCTGGCATAGGCACACTATTCCTCTCTTTCTCTCATGTCCTACCACCTCTCCTCACCTCACTGCCCCTACCCCTGCTCTAAGTTGCCCTTGCGTCTTTCGTGGTTCGGTACCATCCTCATTGGAACAAAGTTCTGCTGTGTAACCTCCAGGTTCAAAGCTATCTCCTCACTCCCGGTCCCCATCAGAGTGCAATCCTTAGTCCTTGCTGTTGCCACTGAGGTTCTAACTGAAGAAGTTCTCAGCTATTTCTCTGATTTCTTCTCCTGATAGTAGTTAACCAAAAAAAAGAAAAAAGAAAAAAAAAAGGAACAATGAAGAAAGACCTTCTGCCAAGCACCTGAGGAGCTGTGTCTTGAAAGATAGAAGAACCTTCACAAGTTGTGCTCAGAACCCAGAATTCTAAGTTGATTTTGAGTTGCTGTGTATAAATAGCTTCTGCCTGCTGCTAGAACAAAGGAGGAGGAGGAGGAGGAGGAGGAGGAGGAGGAGGAGGAAGAGGGGGAGGTGGTGGTGGTTCTTCCTAGGTTCCTGCTCCTCTCAAAAGGTCAAAAGTTGAGGGATTTGTGTTTGGACACACAAGAAGACAAAGGAAGTCAATACAATGATAGACACATTTGCAAAGCCTTTCCAGCTTACACAAACCACATCCTGGCCATGCCCTAGTGGGAGGGAAGGCATGCTAGTGGGCTCCCTGTAAGGCTGGAAGCAGTTTCTACAAATGTATCACTCCCATGGACGTCTCTGTTTTTCTCTAGACTCTCTCACAATTGCAAGAACAATGTTTGCTCTCCTCATTTGGGATGCTGTCACCCCATACCTTACTCACGAGTCCATGGCTGTATCCCACATGTTCAAACATAGTGTTTGGGAGGTTGTAGATCTGGGGCTTAGAGGAAGAGAAGCACTTAGGGGGTGAGCCTCAAGGGCCCCAGTCAATCCATTTCCAGCTGAGCTGTTGTTCTGTGATGGATTCTTACCATGAGAGGCACTGCAAGCTCCCACTACCCTAGAAAATCCCCACTGCATGCCTTCTCTGCTGTTCCCACTGTACCATAGGCTAAAATGAGCCTCTCCTGCCTTTCTTTCCTCTATCAGAAAAGTAGCCAGTGCACTCTCACAGGGACGGCACAGTTCTAAGTGTGTGCTCCCCTGTATCCCTCCTATCACTTTGGCTCACAGATTCCCCTCCCTGGTCTTAAACTTCTGATAAAGGTAAATTTTTGAATTTGGTCTCATAGGCAAGTATTTTTTTTTTTTAGTCATGTGGCCATGGAAACAGAAGAACTATGATATAGAAAAAATGAAATTCTATACTAGATTGTTGGGATTTTAGTCCAAATTCAGTTGTGTTGGTGTTATGGGGCCTTGGCAGAAGAAGGGCCTTATGAAGATGGGCATTACACACAGGGAACACATAAGGGCCGTAGCATATAGGAAACCTCATGTAGGTCTTTACTATTCCTGTTTAGAATATTAGTGAAATCAGATGTCCAGGGTATTAACTAACTCTCTATCTAGCTGTCTAGACACCTAATGACTTCATTACTCTTCCAAGGATGATCCACCTAAGCATGTCTGTGAGTCTGTCCCTGCACATCACTAGACTTCAACCCAACTTTAATACACCATCAAAGATACCGAGGAAGCCATTTTGGACTGCCCTTTAAAAAATGGAAAGTAGAACTCCCACATGACCCAGCTCAGTTACGTCCAGCCAAGTGACCCAACACCGGGAACCTTGCACATCAGTGTACGTTGTTGTACTATTTACAACAGCCAGGAAATGGACCCAGCTAGATGTCCATACACAGCCGAATGGATAAAAGAAATGTGGCAAATAGACACAAGATGACTTTACACAGTCACAGAGAAAAATAAAATTGTGACATGTGTAGGAAAATGCTGGAGATCAGTGAGATTAGTCAGACTCGAAACAACAAATACTGTGTATTTTCTCTCATCACAGAACCTAGATTTACAATTATATATGAGTATATATCCATATATTTGTACTTGTCCGTGTGTTCATGTATTTTTATGAGTCATAAAACCAAAGGGGAACATGAGATGGGGGAAGAGATCATAAGGGAGGTGAGAATAGAAAGAGTGATGGTATACGCGTGAAAGGCAATGGGGAAGGCAGTGGGAGCAGAGAACAAATGAAAAACTAAATACAGCCAGACATGTGTGTAGAGAACCGTGATGAAACTTTGCATATACCCCCCAAAATCATAATAAATAAATACGTTGTGCAAGAATAAAACTGCTCTCCTTCTGACTCCCAGTAGTACGATCCCACCCAGGAAGGTTCAGAATTGTATAACAATATGTTGAATCCACTCACATTCAAATGTCCTAAGTCATGACAGGTTTTATTGTTGAGGGTTTTATTTGTTCATTGCCTTGCTTGCTTGTACTCTGAGACAAAGTCTCCCTGGGTTCCTCAGGCTAACCTGGAATTCGCTGCGCAGCTCAGGATGGTCTTCAACTCCCATTACACCTGCCCTCACCACCCAAGCACTGGGCTCACAGACAAATGGCCCAACACCTAATTTAGAAAAATTTAAAAATAGTTACTGTTTCCCAAACCACAAAAGTTTTATTTTCCTTCCTTCCTTCCTTCCTTCCTTCCTTCCTTCCCTCCTTCCTTCTTTTTTTAATACCTTCCTAAGTGGAATTCCCAATTCAGAGACATTAGGAGACTCCTAACTCCACTGCTTCTGTGTCTGTTTGCTGCTGATGCTCTGGGTAGCCCGGAGAACATCTACTGAGCTTTCTACCGGATGTCATTCTAGTAGGTAAAACCTCAGTTGGAAACAGTCACCCCTGAGGACCAGTAGCTGCTCAGACTTTTCTGGGGTTCACATCCCCTCACGTCCTCCATGTCTGCTCACTGCTCTTTGCCTGCTTCCTTTACTGCCCCACCCTTCTTTCCATGTAGCTCCCCACTTTCCTGGCTCCCTCTCCCCTCGTCAGGAAGGACAGCCTCACCATGGACAGAGCCCCCTCCCTACAAAGTTCTTACCTGCTTGGCCCAGTGACACCAATTGCCACACTCGGCACCTGCAGGGCAAACCAAACCCTATCAGGAAAGCCTGGGAATCACACTAACAGAAGTCAAGGAGAGGCAGACAGGCCGGGTACTTAACCCACTCCTCTTCAGTTTGACCCCTGGCTGGGAACTGAACTCAAGCCTCAAGCATGTTAGGCAAGTGCTCTGCAACTGAGCTACATCTCTAGCCAGTAGCTGTGAGTCTCAGAGTCTCACGGTCTTCCCGTCCATTTTGAAAAGTAAAGTTTGAATTTCCTTCATGATGGAAGGTTGGACAAGGCTCCCAGAGAAAAAGGTTTGCTCTGTGCTCTCCTTGGGGTCACAGTGTTATCTACTGACACATTCCACAGCCTCATAAAAGCTGTCAGGGTCAGCAGAAACTGACTGCCCAAGAGAAACAACTATTAAGCATCATGAGAGCTAGATTTTACAGCTCCTAATAACATCTCCCTTTGAGTTTGCCAAGAGCTCTGCTTTATGTCTGCCTTGCTTACAAGCTTGCTGTGTGACTCCAGGGAAGCCGTTGAACCTTTCTGATTCTTCTTTTCTACTTTGTTAGACACTAAACAATTCAACCATAGAAACTATTAGAAGATACAGCCTCCTGCCTCCTAGTAACAGTTTAAAAATTTTAAAATATCTATCTTTATACATATCACATTATATTTCATTCCATATTATATATTTTATATGTCCTATGTTGTTATTATTTTATATTATATACTTTATTATATATTATATTATATATAAAGAATTTGATATTTTTAATATATATATGCGTGTGTGTGTGTGTGTGTTTGTGTGTGTGTGTGTGTGTGTGTGTGTATGCTAGATAAATGACTCAGTAGTCAAGAGCACTGGCTGTTTTTCCAGAGAACCTGTGTTCAGTTCCCATTACCCACATGTCAGCTCACAAGTGAGGTCTGTAACCCCAGTTTCAAGGAATCTGACACCTTTTTCTGGCTTCTGTGAGTACCAGGTATACAAGTGGTGCACAGTCATACATGCAGGCAAAGTACCTGTACACATAAATAAAATAATTTTTAAATTATAAATAATTGTGACAGATAGGTCTACTATTGGATTTCTAGAAATAAATCAGATATATAACCTATAAAGTTCCCTTTAAAAAACCCTGAAAATCCAATGAGAATATCTCACCTTTTCTTGAGACATGAGCTAACATAAAGTAGAAATTTGAAAGGAAAACATTATCTGTCTTTTAAGTACCTTGCAATTATGATTGTGTGGTCAAAGTTAATGTTATGTGAGTATAATGTTGATAATTCTTAACTCTTTTCCAGGGGCCTCCTTTGGATTAATTTGTTCAGCTCTTCTCTAATAAAATAATGTTACCAGCTAAAATATCCTATCCTGGGCTTCTATCATTGTTAAGTTCACATATTAAAGCTGGTTGCAGGTTCCTTACACTGCACTCCTTGCTGAGCTCCCTTACAAATGTGTGTAGGGACTGTTCATCTGTTCATGCACAGGTGATGGCTAGAGGTCAATTTCAGATGCTTTCTCCATTGAATTCCATTTTAATTTTTGAGAAAAATGCTATCACTGAGCCTGGACCTCACTGTGTCAGCTAGCCTGGCTAAACACCAGGCATCCTCGTCTTCCTGCTCTGCTGTGGTCATGCCTGGATTTTCCATGAGTGCTAGGATCTGAACTCATGTTCTCATCACTACATAGCAAGCACTTTACCCCTTGAGCCATTACCCCAACCTTTCCTGTTGTTCTTTATTAGCAAGATATGTACCCTCCACTTTCAGCTAGGGAGATAGCTCGGTGGGTAAGATTACTTGCTGTGAAAGCAAGAGGACCAGAGTATCCATGCAAAAGCCAAGCATAGCTTTGCATTCCTGGAACCCCAGACGTGAGGGGTAGACACAGTAGCACCTGCTCACTGGCTAGCCAGTCTAGCAAAAACAAACAAACAAAAACAAAACAAAACAAAACAAAACAAAACAAAACTGAGCATAAAGTTCAGTGAGAAAATATGTCAGAAAGGGGGTGGGCTGAGAGCCATAGTGGAAAGCGCCGAATGTTTGTTCCTTGCCTTCCCATGTGTGTTCATGGATATCAAACCTCGGCCCCTACACACACCCAAGTGCACATATCATAATATCAAAAATGGGAAAAAATGAATCCTATTCCTTCTTATGAAGGGTTCAGCCACCTTCCTTGCATGGTTTGTGAGAGTGAAAGAGCTCTGCGTGGTGACGTCTTCTGAGAGTACCACTACAAAACCAAATGTCCTCTGTCTGACCTTGGCATTCTTTCCTCCATCTCCTAGTCTTAATTCCTATTACTCTTGTTTAAGAAAAGTTAAAAAGATCCAAACCAACTCTCTGAGCCCAAAACTTTAAAAACACAACCAGGGCAGATTTTTCTAAATAAAGACATCACAACCCTGAATTCTGAGTGACTGGCTACAGGCCTCTATTTGCAAAAAGCAAAGAACAACATTTTATGCTGGAGTTGCAGTAATATAAATAACCATGCCTGGAGAAACCTTTCTGCCAATGTCTCACAGCCAAGAGGACAGGGCTGGGTCCTCAAAGAGACCTAAAAGAGAATCAGGGGAAAGTCGGAGGCTTCCTGTCTTTGTAATGAGTTTACTAATTAAATCTTAATTGTAAACCAAGCTGAGCAAAATTCAAATGAACCTCTGGTGCCAGAAGCCAGGTTATTATGATGGAATTGTTTATAAGGACAGGAAAGTGACTTTCTAAACATCACATTCCAGTGCAGGAGCCAAGACACTGAGGAAGTCCCCCATGAGGAGAAGCTCAGAAGGCAGCTTAAGTGACTGGGAACTTGGGATAATTCAACAACACCCAGATGTTGGGAGTCCCCTGAATTCAGGCAGGGCTGGGGGTGCAACATTCTTATGATGATTGCAAATGCCCTGGACTGTGGACAATGCAATGAGGCTTGGCCCCTTAGCACAGGTGGTCCAGCATTTCAGCAGTGACGTGATACAGTGACAATGGAAATGGAAATTCCTTTTCCTTCACAAACCCTGACTGTTCTACTGTGCAACTTGACTCTAGTCCAAAAGCCTCAGACAAATGGAGCCACGTAATGGAAAACTCAAGAAATTGGTCATGCTTTCTCTTGGTGCTACTGGGGGTGGGGCATGGGCCAAAAGACAAAGCAAAGCAAAATTCACATGGTTACACACACAGTTTAAGATGGTCTATTATAACATTAGGAGAGGAAATCCCAAATGTACTTGTTCCACTTTGGTGGTGGTGGTTGCTGTTATTGCTGGTGGGCGGTGGGCGGTGGGTGGTGAGGGATGCATGTATGCATTTTCCACTTGTTCCACTTTGATGGTGGTGGTTGTTGGCAGTGGTGGTGGTCACGGTGATGGTGATGGCAGTGGGTGAGTGGGTGGGTGCGTACATGCGTGCATGCATTTTCTTTTATTTATTTCTTTAAGTGAATCTTGTTGGGTGTAACAGCATATGCCTGTAATCCCAGCATTCAGGCAGCTAAAGTAGGAGAATACAAGTTTGAGCCCAGCCTGAACTGCCTAGCAAGTTGCTGTCTCAACAAATAAATAAATAAAATGAATGAGTTTCCTTGGAGCCTGTTTTTGTGGCATTGTGTGTCTGCATGTGAATGTGTGTGTGTGTGTGCAGGTGCCTGTGGATGTATGCATACCTGTAGAGGCCAGAGGACAATCTGGCTGTCATTCTGAACTGCTATCTTCCTGTGGTTTTTTGTTTTGTTTTGTTTTGTTTTGTTTGTTTGTTTGGGCAGAATCTCTCAGTGGTTCTGAGAAAATCTTAGTATCAACAAGAGCCACATCAGGGGCTGGAGAGATGGCTCAGCCAGTAAGAGCACTTGCTCCTCTTGTAGACGTTCTGAGTTTGGGTTCAGCATCTATGTCAGACACCTCATAACTAGAGTCCCAGGGAATTTCACACACACACATACACACACACACACACACACACAGTACAAAACTAAACTAAACCATAAAGCTCCACATCACACATGACAATACACACCTCCATTATTCACAGGCTAGAACAGGGCTTAAAAAGTCTTATTACAAGTTATTATTAATATTGATATCAAGGTTTATTGATTGTCAACCTTACTGTTGTTTATGAGAACACACCTCTGGAAGTCTTAGAGGATATTTCCATAAAATTTTAACTAACTAAGGAACGCAGCACCATCCTATTGGCCAGGGTCCTGAAGTGCATAAACGGAGGTGACCAGCCGAACAACAGAACAAACTGAGGCAGCCCAACCAAATCAGTTAGCTACAAGGACAGCGCGACCCCATCTCAAAGGACATATGGATGGTATTCGAGGAACTACAGCTACAGCTATTCTGCTTCCTCACTGTGGATGCAGTGTGACAGCTGTCTGCCACTCCTGACAGTGTATCTTCCCTGCCATGAAGAACTGTACCCACAAATGCTGGCTTCTGTCACATATTATATCATGGTGACAAGAAAAGTAAATAATACAATATCATTTGACTTTTAATTCAGGGAACAGAAAGCAAGAATATCGCCTCTCTGGGGAACCATAAAAAAGCAGGCACCCTCCATCTCTCAGTTTTTGATCCACTTTCTGAATTATCCCTATGGAGAATTTAAAACTGCCTACTATTTATTTACTCAGTAAATTTAAATTGTTTTTATGGGTCTTTCCTCAAATCCCCAGTTGTTCTTTTGTTTTCCTGTTAAATGAACACAGAGCCTGCAGGTAGATAGTAAAACCCCATTTCATCTTTGGAATCTTCTGAGGCTATTTTGAGATATGGTGAGTGTAGATGTCTGAAATGCCCCCCTTCATTTTAGCATTGTCTGTCCTCAAGGTAAATGCCATGCTAATCACAGGATAAAAATGGAGCCACTTCCGAAAGGCTTGCTGTTTGGACCAAGGTCATTGGTGGCTCCAATGGAGTTGCTGAACTTATTTTGTTGATTCCTACACAAAGAAAAACTACAAGGCATCACAATATGTATCAAAACTTGACAGATATATGGTGTTGCTTTTGCTTGGAAGTTGTTGAGTGTGGGAGAGTACAGGCACATACGTAGGAGTGTGGCAGTCAAAAGGTGGCATTCACTGTAGCTCCTCAAGTACCATTCATTTCAAAGTTGAAGACAGGGTCTCTTTGTCCTTGACTCTACTTGATCAAGCTGGCTGGCCGGCCTGTGTCTGCATCCCCATGGCTAGAATTACAAGAGCATCCCTCTATACCTGCTTTCTAAATGTGGGTTCTAAGGGCCCCGCTCAGGGTCTCACGCTAGGGAGACATGCACTCTACAACTGAGCCATCCTCCCAAATGTTCTCTTGTTTGTCCCTTTAATCTATCAGTCAGTGAAATCCATTTGCTGCTCTCTCTCCACACAACGTAAGCCAGGCCAACTGCAAGGAGATGGCTAGGAACCAATCAGCCATTGTAACCCCGAGTACATAGGTTCTCAGACTGCTTCTGCCAGATGAGCTTGTGGCCTGTGGGTGGGTCGTACACAAAGAGGGATTAGATCAACACTGAGTTCACCAGCAGAATGCTACCTAGAAAAGGAACACTAGGGACCCCCACCAAAAGTCTAGTCTGTAGGCATAGCTTCCTCAGGTCAAGAGAGCTTCTGGAGATTTCATGTGTTCTGATAGACTTCAGAAGACCTGTTTGTTGTTGTGGTTGTTGAGTATTTTGCGTTTTTGTTTGTTTGTATATTTGTTTTATTGTTTTTGACACACAAAGTCTTCTTATATAGCCTAGCTGACACGGAAAAGGTTATTATAGCTGCAGCTGGCCTTGAACTCTCAACAATCCTGCCTAAGCCTCCTAAGAGCTGGGATCACAGGCCTAAGCCAACACACCTGACTTGGAAGTCAATTTTTATTGGCAGTTTATTTACCATGAGAAGAATCCAGTTTTCACAAGCATGCATTTACTTGTCCTGAAACACCTGTAGCTGTAAACCTTAGAATGCCTTACTTTAATTGTTAAATATAGAAATTGGTGAGTTTTAAGAAAGCATATCTCTTATCTTAGTGTCTCAGATCAATAGGTCAAAAGAAATATCACCAGGCATGGAGACACGTATTGTCCCAACATTCAGGCTACAAAACCAGGAGGATTCTGAGTTTGAGGCCAGACTAAATTGCATGGATAAGATGTGTATTGAAAAAAATTAATTTAATTTAATTAAAAATATCAATATGTATTTTCTCATGGCCTTCAAAATTTGTTATATGATTGTGTAAGACAGACCCAAATCAAAGAAGCCCTGTTCACCTTTGGTTCCAATGAGGTGGCTAGGTCCCAGTGGTTACAGGTAACTGGGAACGGCATAACAAAATCTGACATCAACTTTTTTATTGTACTTCTTTCATTAAAAATGAATTCCCCCCCCCCAATTAGGCATCCTTTTACCTTAGAAATGGATTTCTGGGATGTCAAATGATAACCTAAGCTGGGCTCAAAAGTGCTATTAGCCTGTGAGAAGCCAGGCGTAAAGCAATTCCAGCTTACCAGGCAAAGGTCAGATAAGTCCCCTTGACAAGCTTCACAGCTCCCTGTAACACTCCATTGCTGAAAGCCACAGGCCACAGGATGTTGTGAGTGACTGCCATGCCTCTAACTAAGCCTCGGTGTTCAGTGCCACAATGCCTAATTTCATCTCAGAAGAAACAGTGTGTGTGTGTGTGTGTGTGTGTGTGTGAGAGAGAGAGAGAGAGAGAGAGAGAGAGAGAGAGGGAGGGAGAGAGAGAGAGAGGGAGGGAGATCTGAGTATGAAATACCCATGCAACTGTGGTTTGTGGTATGTATGTATGTATGTATGTATGTATGTATGTACATGTGCATGCATGCTATGTACATATACATGAGCCTACTTTGGGTGCCATCCCCCAGACACTGGACACTGGCCTGCAGCTCACCTGTTAGCTTGAGTCAGCAGGCCCTACAGATGAACTTGTCTCTGCCTCCCCAGCAAGAGGATTACAAGTGCATGCCACAATACTAGTTGGATGGTTTTATGTGGGTTCTGGGAGTTAAGTTCTGGTCTCCGGGTTTACAAGGAAAGCATTTCACTAGCTAAACTACCTCCCCAGCTCCAAATACTTAGTTTGAGAAATTCCAGAGCATCTCTACATGATTCTGTCTCCCCTGTTTTTGTCTCATTTCTCCTTTCTTTCCACTTCTCTCTGTCCTGTCTCTGTCTCTGTTTCTCTATCTCTCTGTGTCTCTGTGTGTCTCTTTCTGTGTCTATCTCTATCTGTTTCTCTGTCTCACCCTCTCTTTTGTCTCTCTCTGTCCATGTCTCTCTGACTGTTTCTTTTTTGTCTATCTCTCTCTGTATCTCTGTGTCTCTTGTGTCTGTTTCTGTCTTTCTGTCTCTTTGTCTCTGTCTGGATGGCTCTCCAGCTCTCTTTTGTCTCTTTCTGCCTCTGTTTCTGACTGTCTCTCTGTCTCTGTCTCTTTATGTCTCTATATGTCTGTCTCTGTCTCTCTTCTCTCCTCTCTTTTTTCTCCTCCGTCTCTCTCTCTCTCTCTCTCTCTCTCTCTCTCTCTCTCTCTCTCTCTCTCTCTCTCTCTCTGTGTGTGTGTGTGTGTGTGTGTGTGTGTGTGTGTGTTTCTCTCTCTCTGGCCCCACCCCTCAACCTCCTCCTCTCTTCTCACCTTTTTACAAGGAAAATTATTGCTTTGGAAAACAAGATGGGTTTAGGTTGCTCCACAAGCCCCTGCCTCAGGGATGTTGGAGATCATATTTGGTGGCTTGCTAGTTCCAATGCCTTCCAAACCCATGTGGCCTCTGCAAGAGAGGAGGCAGCTGCAAGGGAGGAACCTGCCTGTCCTGCCTGATGACAGGGAGGTGATGGCAAAGGGCGGGTGGATCTGGAGGCACCTCTCAGGTGATGCAGAAAGAGCTTCTGGCAATTTCCATCTTCCAGGTGCAGCTCTGAAACCCTGAACTGGCTGCTGTTCAGCTGAGTCTTTGCCACCTTGAGAGCAAGAGATCAGGCCAGGACAGGCTTTAGAGACCTTGTATAAAGCCATTGAAAGAGACAGAACTGACTCTCAGCAAGGAAACAGCCTGAGCAGATACTTTGTCCATTTGTGAACTGTTGTACGCCAACTGACACTTACCCCGCACCCACTGACAGACGGGTCCCAGTACTGTGGAGCATCATGAAACAAGAGGTAGTCAGGAAATATTGTCTGAGTATGTGGATAAAAACAATTATTATAAATTGGAAGTGGGAATAGAAGATAGCACACATGATGAAAAATAATATAGAGGCTCTGTAAATACTTAAACATTGGAATACCAGGCATAGCATATGACCCAGTATTTTTTTTATCAATTCTGTCACAGCCAAAGGAAATAACCCAATGTCTTTTTTAAAATAAATTATTACTTATTGTGAGTCTCCCCTCTCTTCCCTCTGTGAGTGTGTGTGTATGTGTGTGTGTGTGTGTGTGTGTGTGTGTGAGAGAGAGAGAGAGAGAGAGAGAGAGAGAGAGAGAGAGAGAGAGAGAGAAGAGACAGAGACACAGAGAGACAGAGACAGACAGAGACACAGGGGGAGAGAGAGAGAGAGAGAGAGAGAGAGAGAGAGAGAGAGAGAGAGAGAGAGAGAGAGAACAGGCGTAGAAGTCAGAGTACAATTTTAGGGAGTTACTTCTCACCTTTGGCCTTTCCATTTGTTCTGGGGACTGAACTCAGGTCCCCAGACTTGTATGTTGTGTGGTTCTAACATGCTGAGCTCCAAAACCAGACTCTTAAAGAGATGTCTTCTATTCTGTGTTCATTGCAACATTAACCATTGTGCCACAAGGTCCTACTCGGATCTGAGTTTGTTAGGAGTGTGGTAACAAAATCCCACAGGCTGGGTTGTTTAAGCAACAAAACAGTATTGCTCAAGACTTATAATTCTGGTGACTAAAAATTCAATTCCAAGATACCAGCAGGATTTGTTCCTGGCAGGGCCCCTCTCTGCAGGTTGCAAATGAATAAACACAATAAAATAAGGTATATTTACATGGTCAAATATTATTTACTGATGAAAAATTAAAGTTACCGACTTCCTTTTTCTACAAGAACTTGACTCATGTAGGGTTACACTGCTCCCTAAGGGTCTCATTTTAACTTAATTTCTCTCCTAAAGACTTCACCTCCAAATATAGTCCCACTCTGAACCAAGGGTTACGGCTTTGACATACTAGTTTGGAAGAATTCAGTTCAACCTAACACATGCCCTTCTTTCTTACTCTGCGAAAGCTCATGGTTTTCAATTCTCTAAGTCATCACTTAGGATTTTAACATATGAACTGAGATCTCACAGCATCAAATAGAAGTACCAAAGCAGGCTTCAAGCTAGATTTGACTGGCTGGCTGACCACAGCATGCTCCATGGTTGACAATGTTATATAAGGCTGCTGGATTTGACAGAGAGGAGGAGGAGTAAAGACCAAAGGAGAGCAAGATCTGTGAAAGATCACCCAGGGAGTGGGCATCTGTCAGCAGTCCACAGGACCAAAGGGATGAGCCTGCCCAGCAGTGTGGGGCCACTCTGGTGTGTGTGTTGGGGAACCCAGATGACTGCTCCTGGGATATTGGAGGGAAAGCAATGATAGGAGGGCCAATGCTTGCAGTGCTTCCCAGAATGCCCTTGGGCAAGGCTTCCTGCAGAAGCAGACTTTGAATGATGTCCTAGAGACACAATGAACTCCTCACTGATGACACCTCTTCTTCACTTATATGTTTGCACAAGTCACTCCGACATCTGTCTCTTCTCCATTGCTATGGTGAAATACCTTAAGGTGAGCACTTCGTTGGGGTGGGGGAAAGGTTGGTTTATCTTAGTTTTGGAGGCTGAAAACTCAAGATGTAGCTTATCCTCTTGTAGGGCTTTGAGGCAGATGGCATCATGGTGGCAGAACCATGGATGACAAGACCAAAAGCAAGAGAAAGACTCAGCAGCCAGAACGTCTCTCTTGTATGAGCTGAATCTTACGTAGATAAATGTGGGGTCTCATAAAGAATGCATTAACCTTTCCCAAAGGATCCACCCCCTTGACTTAATCACCTCCCACTAGCACCTACCTCCGGAAGGCTCTATTGCCTTTTAGAACCACCACATACCCAAGCAGCAATAGCAGCTATCTGAAGCATGCTTCCTCCTGTGTGCCTGGAGCTCCTTCTGCTGCCTGAGCTCCGGGGCTTCACTTCTGTCCATCTCTCCATCACTCCGTACATAGGCCTGATGTTCTAGTTCATCTCCATATTGCTTTCCTTTAGAATGTTTTAGCACCATGTGTGCAAATATTCCAGGATGCCCAATCTTGAAATATTCTTCCTAAATCCTCAGCGTGCTGACTCCTAAGAGCAGTCTCTGCCTATTTCTAACTAAAAGCTCCTGATTCCTTCCCAACATCCCACTATGGGCTCATGTAAAGTCACATGGGATCACTTTGGCTTCCTTTGCTACTAGATCCAGTGGTTACTCAGGGTCACTCTGCTTAGCGTGCAATACTGTGGGCAGCTCCCCTCTGATCTCCCTCCTTCCTCCTGACAGATAGACTCAACCACACACATTGCTGCTAGAATAAACCACTCTGCTGTAGGTTGAACTATGTGTTGTTAAAAGATATGTTGAATTCTTGTCCACTGGTACCTATGAATATGGCCTTATTTGGAACAGAGTCTTTTGTAGATGTGGGGCCATTGAAGTCCTTGACTCTAACCCAGTATGATTATATGTTCTTGCCACAGAAAAAAAAGGATATCAGACACAGACTTACAGGCAGATTGTCATGTAAAGACAGAGATGAAGTAGAAAGGCAGTCATATGAACAGGCAGAGGCAGGAGTGATGTTCATTCAAGGATCTCCTGTGCCATCAGAAAAAAAAAAAAACTAAAAGAGGTCAAAGTCAGTTCTCTCTCCCCACCTACAGCCTACCCAAACCAATATGATCAATACCTTAGTTGAGACTTCTAGATTCCAGAAGGACAAGACAAGAAATGTTTCTTGTTTAAGCTACCTGTGGATAATTTGTTGTGGTAATTCTAGACATCAATATATATTTTTTAATTACAATAAAAAAAATCAAAGATGCTGGCTCCCTAAACTTTATTTCTCATTGTGCCCCAGACATGCTCTTTCATTCCAGTTCCATGTGGTACCCACGCCCTACACATCTGTCAATCTTCAATTCCCCCTCGTAGTTTTACTCACATGGAGTTTCATCAATCAAGATACAGTTGGAAACCTCCTCCAATACTGCACTCACGCGTGTGGTATATGTTTATCAAGTGGATGGTGCTGTTCCTCTTTGCGATCCTATTGAGTCTAATATGTGAGTCCTCACTTCATTCATCTCTCAAATCTCTGTCTCTTTAAAGCTACTGTAAGAGTCATTTATTCTCGGGGTGATATTAGGTATTTAGCAAACGTGTAACATATAAAATGTGCAGACTGGTGTCTTAGAACATGACAATTAGGAGCAGGTAAGGGCACATGCAGTCAGACCTGAGAACCTGAGTCAAGGCAGAGAAATCCATGTGGTGGAAAGAAAGAATCAACTTCTGTAGCTGTCTTCTGACACCACACACACACACACACACACACACACACACACACACACTGTGACACACACAATGAATTAATTAAAAATATAGAATGTGAAGATTTACCACCCACTGAGACCTACGTACTGTATCAGGGATGTCAGATTTCTAATTTTACCTAATCTTCCCAGTCACCTTGGCAAGATAGATCACCACTATTCTGTCACTATTTTACACAAGAAGAAGAGTGAACTTTGGAGAGTTCCATGTCCCAGCCAAAGAGGAAGTAGGAAGGAGAATTAAACATGCAGACCGACTGAGAACAACACCCTGTGTTGGAGAGATTCGCTGCTTTCCTTAGTGGCTTTTGATGTACTGGAGAAAAGTGGAAGGAAGGTTTTCCTCCTGGCCTTGCCAAGCATCCTTTATAGGCTACAAGTCATGACTGCTGAGGAAGTGACATCACTAAGACGTGATGTGTGGCTCTCTGCACTATTGTTGAAACTGTTCTTGTGTTAGCGAGGGAATTGAGTAGATTTATCAATTCAACTAAAGCTTTAGTCATCAAGGAAGATTTTCAGAAATCTAAGAGACATGAGGGGGGAGGATGCCACAGAGGTAACCCCAGTAGACACCTATCCCCCAGAAGGTCGCCAGCACCTAACAGCTACCTCTACAATGCCGAAGCATGTGATCCTATGACTTGCTTTGGAAAGAAGTGCCATGTTCCTCTCCACCCAGACAAGGGTTGTCTTTAGAATATGCCCATAACTAAGACACAGCGTTCTGCCTTTGAAACCTGTGGTTTATCAGGCTGGAAAAGCCATCATCAAAGGCGGGGAGGGGGGGTGGGATTCTGGGGCCTTGTCACTGAAAAGCCAGTTCACAAGCACTTGCTAAAATATCAAATCCCAGACAGGCATGGTGGCACAAGCCTTTAATCCCAGCACTTGGGAGGCAGAGAGGTAGGTGGATCCTTGAGTTCGAGGGCAGCCTGGTTTACAGAATGAGTTCCAGGACAGCCAGGGCTGCACAGAGAAACGCTGTCTTGAAAAACAACAGCAAAATACCAAATCCCTACTGGACATTTGATTTACTTTCTGACAGACATTGAGATACACATCAAGCTTATACACATCATGATGCTCGTGGGCACACACACACACACACACACACACACACAAATACACACACACACACACATTCTTTTTTGTTTAACCTCACCAAGAGACCTTCTCTCCTAAGCTTTGGCGACACTTCCTGTTTTCCCAGAAGCCCTGTAAAGCTGGTGCTCATAAGTAGAGCTCTTTGTACCCTTCAAGGAGCAGTTCAAACGCCACTTCCTCTGGGAAGCCTTTTCTCATTCCCCATCCTTGGCCTCCTCAATTAAGTACCCGTCCTCTCACTTCAAGCACCAGAGAGGGAAAAAAAATCCTACCTTTTCGTTGCTTCAAAAACCACATGAGAACGGGTTTCTGAGCCCTGTGGGTGGGAAGAGAGGTGTTGGTTCCCAGACTTGTGTCAGGCGTGGAAGCTGCAGAAACAGCCCCCTTGACCCCCCCCACACACACACACAAGTGTGGAAAGTACCTACTGCAGTGTGAGCCAGGCTCTCTCACTGGATTCCTGCAGCTGGGCAGCTTCTAAGCTCGTTTTCCCCATCCCCCATATCTTCTTTTCTTTTCTTTTTCTTGCCTCCCCAACCTGTGTGTATGTGTGCGTGCATGTGCGTGTGCGTGTGTGTGTGTGTGTGTGTGTGTATGTGTGCGTGCATGTGCGTGTGCGTGTGTGTGTGTGTGTATGTGTGCGTGCATGTGTGTGTGTGTGTGTGTGTGTGAGAGAGGGAGAGAGAGAGAGAGACAGACAGACAGACAGACAGACAGACAGACAGACAGACAGACAGAGACAGAGTCAGCAAGGAAGAGAGAGAGGTCTCATGTAGCCCAGGCTAGCCTCCAACCTGTGGTGTAGCCGGGGCTGAGCTTCAACTTCTGCTCCTTCTACTTCTATCTTTCAAGTGCAGGTTTTACAGATATGTGTCACCCAGTTTAAGTGGCACTGGGGACAGAAGCAGGGCTTTATACATGATAGGCAAACCTGGTACAGAGTCGTCTCTTCAGTCTTGCAGCCCCACTTTCTCATCAAGGGTCCTAAGACTGGTGCCGTTTCATAGCCACAAAAAAACCTGCAAGAAGAGAAAAAAAAATCAAAATGGAACAAGCCTGGGAAATTGGGCCTGGTAAGAATTGTGGTTAGGACTAAACCACACATTAATTCACCTGTTTCTAGGGCAATGAAGACTCGGTTGTATAAAACTATAGACAGCTGCCATTATAAATCATGCTGGCAACCACACTACCTTTTTTAACCACTTTGTTTTAGGTCTGCGCTTCTGATATTTCATTTGAACATCAAAAAAAAAAAAAAAAGGTCGAGGGAGTGTTCTCAGATTAAAACAGTTTCACTTGTAATGTCTACTCTAAAGTACTGGGCTCAAAGGCTTTCAATTAGATGAGCCCAGACAAGCAATAAATACTGGAAGCAAAGTTGAAAAAAAAACTCCCAACCTGTGATTTATAGACACCATAACTTATCCACTATTAAAATTATAGTGGCAGTGAATACGTAATATCAAATCAAATAAACCACTATTTTGAAGTTGTTAGTAGTTAATTAAGTAGATGTCTATGGCTAATAGATTGATTAGCTTTTAAAAGTTTACGCAAGGGGACTAAAGAGGTGTCTCGGCAGCTAAGAGCACTTGTTGCTTTTTCAGAGGACCCAGGTGCAGTTCCCGGCACCCACACGTCTGCTCACCACCATGCGTAACACCTCCATGCCACCAAGGGAATCAAATGCCTCTTCTGGTGCATACATGCACACAAACACGAAAACATATAAATAGTTTTAATTTATTTTTCTTTCCAGATTAGAAGTATATGAACAAAAAATCAAAAGGAAGAAGGAAAATACGCTGTTCACTATTCTGTTTTGCTTATGAAGTTACTTCTTGTTTGTGTCTTAATAGTTTATATAAATTTGTTTTACTATCTGGGGAGTGAAGGAGACTGGGAGAGTGGGAAGGGCTGGGAAAGGGGTAGAATATGCTCAAAGTTCCCTCTATAACTGTATAAAAGAGGCTCTATGTAGCTATAACAATAATAATAATTTCTGAAAATTTGTCCCAATAAACACAACCTTCAGTGACTTTCTTCTACACTTTAAGGCATCCTCAGTAGAAGAATGATTTGAGTTGTGGTTTTGTGTTAACTAGAGATAGCCCCACTTTCTCAATTTATCACCAACCCCTTAGAGATCATGAGAGAACAGTTTAGGTTGTCAGCTCTCCAAGCGCTTAGTGTAGTTTAAAAGGAAGCACAGAGAAAAGGAGAGAAAACTACAGTGACAAACTGTGTCTCAGGATGCAACTTCGGTTTCCTTTCTTCTCCCCCCCCCCCCTTTCATGGTTCCAGAGAACAGGATGATTATCATCAGCTGCTTTCTGGCTCATGACTGAGGAGCAGAAGTTAGAAGTCAGGGATACGGGGCTCCATAAATAAACACTTTATAAAGACATTGCCTGTAGCCTGGCACCATGGCACAGGCCTGTAATCCCAGCACTCAGGGAAGTAGAGGCAGGTGGATCTCTGTGAGTTCGAGGCCAGCCTGGTCTACAAAGTGAGTCTAGGACAGCCAGGGCTACACAGAAAAACCCTGTCTGGAAAACAAACAAACAAAAACCTCTGCCTGTGAGGCTGGAGCAACAAATTCTATGTCAGCACCGGTGTGTGTGTGTGTGTGTGTGTGTGTGTGTGTGTGTGTGTGTGTGTGTGTTCTGTGTGCTGTGCCAGCCAAGGGAAAGAGGCAAGAGTCAGCTGAGCTACGAAGCAATCTCCTAGGAACTACTTACTATCTTGCACAATTTAAGGGGCGCTGGCCATACGCTGGCACAAGTGTCTCTTCTCTCTACTTCTATCTCTTTATCTTCTTTCTTTATATATATTTTACAGTTTTAAAAAATTAGTTTTGAAGCAAGGTCTCACTCTGTAACATTGGCCTGGAGTTCACTAGGCTGACCTCCAGCTTAGGGATCTGCCTCCTATGTAGTGCTGGGATTACAAACATGTGCCACCACACCCAGCTCCTTTCTTCCTTTCTTCTTTTCCCCTGTCCTTCCTTTCTTGCATGCTTCCTTTCTTTCTAGCCTTTCCCCCATTTCTTTTAGACAGCACCTCATGTAGACCAGGCTGGACTAGAACTCCCTATATCAAGGATGACCTTGAATCCCTGATTCTCCTGCTGCGCCACCTCTTGAGTACCAGTGGTGCTGCGAGCCTTCTCCATCATGCTGCAACTTGGAGAGTGTTGGGGAGGGCTCCATACGTGCTGGAGCAGGCACTCTACACTTGAGAGACATCCCCAGCCTGCAGGCTCCTTTCTGCTGCCATGCTTCTCTGGGTCACTCACTGTTCACCCCTGTGCATTCCAGCCTCTACCCAAACGGCTCTGCTGAAATTGCTCCCCTTACTGTCACAGATGACCACCCGACAACCAGACCTAAGGGACCATTCTTGGTCCTTATCCTCATTTGGGTGACAGAAGACACTGTGGCCACACCCATCTCTTAGAATTCGCTTTCTAGTCTGAGCACGATTTCCTTCACAGGCCTCAGGCCACTTATCCAGTATGAACATCACTGAGCCTCTGCTATGTGTGCAGGAAACAATGCAGCATGTTAGAATCCTGGTATCAAAAAGGCAGAGTCCCCACTGTCTTCTACAGTGATCCACTACAGGACTGGTGATCTTATTTACTGAGCAAGCACCAGCTGGCAGCCTGTGCCTTTACCTCTCCTCAGCATTGCATGCCTTTTGCTTCCCTCAGGACATCCTTCACATCCATTTTCTTCTCTGCTGACTCCTCTTAGACTATGTCATCAACATCCATGGCCTACACAGGAGGACTCTTAAATATACACCCTAACACAACCTCCATTATCTCTGTCTGAAGGCCACATGGCTCTATAAATGCATCATACTCAAAACTGAACATGCCCTCTTTCTCCAGGACCTGTTGCTCCCAGCATTCCCTTATCACCGACGGGCCAGCCATCTTTCCATCCTAGACTGTCGAGTCCTTTCTCATCTTCAACATTCATATCTGATTGCTCACTCACCAAGCCATCTTATCCTAAACCAGTCTCTATCTATAAATTTTTTCTTTTCCTTTTCATTACAGCCTTGGACGGACTCTCACACACATCCACCCCCAGGCTTAATACCCATATCTAGATCATTTTGATGGTTTCTTAAACATTCTACACGCCCTGGCTTCAGGTGCCTTCTAGAACCCTTGCAGTTGCCTGGCAAGGAATGATTAATACAAACACAGTGCTTCAACACTAAACCCTTAACACTACGCTGCATTGACTTTAGGGGATGCTTCCATGCCATGGCATACAGGTTGCATTTGTTGGTGCACTTGTCTCTTTAACATGACTATTAAAACCACAAGAAAACCAGTCTTGTTTCATTCATATCTGTGTTTCAGCTTACACACACCGGATTTTTAACACGGGTCATTAAACAAATAATCCTGTGTGCCCACCAAACTTCCCAGATGACTAAAATGTTCAGATTTGAGGCATTCTTCACAAACATCCTGAGGTGGTGGTGGTGGTTGTTGTTGTTGTTGTTGTTGTTGTTTGTTATTGTTGTTGTTGTTATTGTTGTGAGTAGGCTAGGTATTGAGAACCCTGCATTGGAAGAGTTGCTTTCCTTAAGTATAGTCTCCCTCTGCTGATTGGATCCCACTGCACCTAGTAAGACAACAAGACCTCAGGACAAGAGACAGTGGAGTAGTAATGAAGGCAAACAGGTTAGGGCCCAGTTCACCTAGAAGATGGCCCATTATTCTGAAAGGAGGAGCTTAAACTGACAACTGTGATCAGGCAGGGACACATGGGAGGCTAAGTACTAAATACTGCCATCTTAATCAGTGATACAAAAGGGCTATAAAAGAGAAAAAGGGCAAAACTTGCCCATGGACCAGTGATAAAGGCACCTGACCCCAAGCCTGACACTGAGTTTGCACCCCAGGTCCTACAGGGTAGAATCAGAGAACCCACCCCCCCAAGGTTTTCTCTGGCCTCCACATGTGTGTTATGACATGTGCACTTGAGCACACAGACACAAATAAAAAAACAAAAGAGAGATGTTTAAAAAAAAAAAACTTGCCCAAGAAAATTAGAACTGACATCTATTTATCTAGTGAATTAACTTCACACCAACATGAGTGTGTGTGTGTGTGTGTGTGTGTGTGTGTGTGTGTGTGTGTGTGGTCCCCCCCCTCCCCATCTTCTGTTTGGTTTTTTCAACACAGGGCTTCTCTGTGTAACCTTGGCTGTTTTGGACTCACTTTGTAGACCAAGCTGGCCTCAAACTCACAGAGATAGCATGCCTCTGCCTCCACGAGGGCTAAGATTATGAAGGTGAGCAACTGTGCCTGGCAAATAGATGTATCTTAATTACATACTCTCCTCAGGAAAATTTAGAAAGCAGCCACTCAAACAATCTCTTGTATTTTGTCAGTGATGAGGATCTGTGGTTGAGAAAAGCTCATTTAAAGTAGATACTATTAAGTCTAAGAAGTCTAACAAAGTGTAAAAACCAGTGTGATGCTCCCCAGCCACAGCATAAAGTTCACAAGGATATTTAGACTTTGGTTCTGGTTAATTTTCATGTGTCATGTCTTTCATTTGAAAATTCTTTATAATAAAATTTTAATTAAAAAAATCAATAGCTGAGGACATGGCTTAGCAGGTAAAAGGCTTATCATGTGAGTATGAATATTGAGACTGCCAGTACCCAACACTGATCTTTGGCCTACACATACACACACACACACACACACACACACACACACACACACACACACACAAATTAAATATACAAAACTCTTCAGCACTTTCACCATGGAAGAAAATAAAACATGTACTATATACACTCACATACTCATAAAGGATCAGGGTACCAGAGTTTAGACAACAATACTTCCCCGGTGTAGTGCATTGTATCTCTAATAACCAGTGAAAGAAAGAAAGAAAGAAAGAAAGAAAGAAAGAAAGAAAGAAAGAAAGAAAGAAAGAAAGAGAGGAAGAAATCCAAGACTGAGTGATATGCATTTTATCATCACTTTCATCAACTTTTGAGTAAGTCTAATGAGCAGCCAAGCCAGGGAAACCATGACACAGGCCTCCTCTGCACAGAGACCCAGATAGGAATCTGCCTGCATGCTCAGAAAGTACAAAGGGACAGAGGAGCCTCCGGCTAGAATCCGACTGTCCCATGAAAGACTTCCTGCTCCAGGCCTCAAGTCGGAGACTTCCAGACTCCAAGAGCTACTGCCTTGCATCATATTCTTTGGCTAGAGGGTTCTGCAAGAGGAAGAAATTCCTCCTTGGCTCCTGCCTGAAATCACCTATGCCCTGAAGCACACCTGATTACCCCCTCGTTATTATCTCAGTTTACCCAGCTGTGCTCCTAATCAGCCACTCGTAGGCCTTTTTTTTTTTTCTTTCTTCCTGTGATGCTCTCAAAATACCACATGCCCTGGTTAACCACACTGAAAAGCCTTATGCCAAAAGACAGGCTTACTTCAGTTATAGAATATTTTTTCCCTTGGGCCTTTGGTGACAGTTGGGTGTTCTGAGCTTAACTCAAACTCATGAAAAACCTATGTACTTCCTGTGAGAGAAAGTAGTCATAACTACTATAGAAAGGGTATGCTAAGCTGTATAAATGGATAGTTTAAAAAAGAAAGAAAGAATTGCAGTCCTCTTCATGCAAAAAAGTTGGCCTGACCCATATTAGGAAGTTTACCTGATGCACTGGACATTTTTAGTGTATGGTGTGAGGTGTGTGTGTGTGTGTGTGTGTGTGTGTGTGTGTGTGTGTGTGTGAAGTTAGGAAGAAAGAACTATTGATACGAATCAATATTGTAAACACTTGAAAGATCATCTATAACAACTTCTAAGCAGGCTTACTATCAATGATTGAACTTAAGTTAACTTCAACAACAGCCCCCATCCACACTATCCTATAAAAATGACAGTGAAATTATCCATCAGGAATTTGGCTAATAGGTTCCTGCTTCTATCTTCCTGCAGGTAAAAAAGCCACTCTGCCATGCCCTAATCTCTAGAGAGTAATGCCGCTCTGTTCTCTTTAAAAAGTCCTTCTACAAATATAAGCTCATTTGTGGCTCACTAAGTGCGAAACAATTACACCCACAAACAGACCAGCAGAAAGCAAAAATAGCCTAGTACCTACTTTTCAGTTTGTGGTCTCCTCTGGGTTGAAGCACAAAGAGAGAGAGTGAACAAAATGAATGACAACATTACACCTGAAGAAGATGGGGAAGCCAGATAACCTGCGCCGGTGCCTTTCTTTCACAGCCATTACAACACCAGTGCCTGGAAATATAACTCAACACACTTGTGCTGCAGTCCTTTGCATGATAACCGTTAGCTTCAGGGCCCTGGAGGAAACCAACTTTTGCCCAGGACAAACAGGGATGGGTGGTGTGTGTGTGTGTGTGTGTGTGTGTGTGTGTGTGTGTGTGTGTGTGTGTGTGTAGTGCTGGGTCACTGCAAGCTCACGGTGGGGGGGGGGGGTAAGGGTGAGAACAGCTTTGCTTTGAACATTCTCAGATCTCCAGAGAGCGACTATTACCACACGTTGTGAGGAAGGCCGCTGTTAAATTTATTGCTACTTAAAACTTTGTAGATTGGAGATGCCAAAGAGGAAAAGAGGAGCTTATCTGTTGAGCTATTGTGGATTCTGGAATACTTTGCCAGTCTTACTTGCTATGTATCTAGAAAGTGGCAAATTCAAAGACTGTCTTTGATTTCACTAATGGAATTAAAAACGCACATGGCTGGAGCAGTAATCAATGCCTCACTTGTGATGGATTATGGTTTGGCTACATAGTATGACCTTTAATTATCCTCGAAAAAAATGCAATTTTCCAATGTCTTTGCTGTTTGCTGTTACTTCCTATACAAATATAAGCTGTCATGTGCTATTTTTATTTAGCTTACAGAAGTTTAGGGCTCATGAAAGGTGCTAGATTAATAGCCCTAGAGTGAAACTGTTTATCCCTTTAGTCATTTATTATTAAACCTTTTTAGAACACTTTGTTCTTTTTTTTTAACTCAGTGTAGTCGATTTATTTTGTGTTTTTAATAACATCCCTTTATACCGCATAAGCGTATTTTTAATAAGAACATTGGAACCAGACAGGTAAGGGATAACACTGGGGTCTCGGAGAACTTTAAGGGCTGAGTTGTTCTCCCAACTCTGAATGTGACCCATCCTAAAGACACAAGCAGCTGCTGAGCACAGTGGCTGGTGACTGCTTACTTAGGGTGTATAAGGAATACCAGCCTCAGTCCCACAGATGATACCAATCTGCTTGTATCAAATAATCAGCAACAGAGCTACTGTTTGGCCCAAGATGAAACCAGAAGGACCCAAGAGTAACTCAGCGGTGTCTCCTTGAGACTCAGAAAGAAAACAGCAAGTAATAACTTTTTTTAAAGGTGGAGTGTAACTTCGCTACTTATTTTAGAAAAGATAACGGGACTTTAAAGTACAGTCAGGCTTGGGGTATAGCTCAACAGGGGAAGATGGGTTGAGCAAAGTACTGCCTCTAGCACTTAAACAGATGGGGTGGGCTGGAGGGAGAGGACAGAAATCAAACCCCTTTCTCCAAATATACTTATTCCGGTTGTTTGTTTGCTGAGATAGAGTCTCAAGGAACCAAAAATGGCCTGAAGTCCCTATGAAGCCAAGGATGACCTTGAATTACTGGCCTTCTTCCTTCATTTCCAGGATGCTGGGCATAGAGATGTGTGCGCCCCACCATCACCCCTGGTTTGCATTGTGCCTGAACTCAAAGCCTGGTCTTGCACTTGCCAGACAAGCACTCTACCAACTTAGAGAGTTTTATTCTAACAGAAGAGAAAAGAGCATATTTTATCCCAGAAATTTCTCTGACCCCAGAATTGCCCTCATACATCCTTTACTACAAATATGTGGCCATTTTTCTTATATAGGCAACAGCTTCAGTATCAGTAGGGCACATAGCAAGGGTCGTATTTCTCTTGGGAAGTTTTCGCTCTTATTTTGACTTGCATTTCTTCACTGCTGTGGGAATGCTTACCCCTTTCATATTTATCATTTATCCAGTAGGCCACACTGTTCTCTGAGTCAGTTTGTGTATAGAATGTTATTTGTTAGTATTTAAAATATTTGACTATAGTGCTCGTTCTAAATAGTTCTACAGGTTATTGTCTATCTTTTACTTTTGCTTATTTGGGGAGAAATTGTGGAGATTAGAATCTTATTGAAACCTGCCACAGATGCTTCTTTTAAAGCAAATTTCCCCCTTTGCATGGAAAGTTCCTCTCTACTGAGGCATTTCGTAATGAGTGGCTCACCTTTAGTTTGAGCCGCCCTCCTCACTGCTGACATAAGTAGAGTTAGGGATGTGGAACCCTGAAGACTGAACCCAGGACCTCGTGTATAGTCACTCACTGAGCCGCACTTTCAGTCCTCACGTGGCAAGAAAGGGACTCCATAGAAACTGCTAGAGACAAAGTATCCTTCTGTCTGTCCATCTAAGGCTCTACACTCAACATTCAGGTGAAGTACAGATAAGCACTTTTATCACTTACCTTAAGTAATAAGTGAACACACACACACACACACACACACACACACACACACACACACACACACACCACATACTCATTCACTCACATGGCTCAGCAACAATACACAAAGAGCTGGGGAAGACATGAAGAAGCAAAGCATCACTAATTTAACAGTCATGCTTCTTCCGCATGCACCTTGGAGAGCCTCCATAGGCTACCACCTAGGAAATAAATAAATAAATAAATAAATAAATAAATAAAGGTCTCCATTGATGGAGACACCTTCCCAAACAGTGTCTTACATTTAAACTTACGTATATCCAAATAAAAATAATCCCCAACAAATAGGTCCTTGGTGTGTGATTTCTTAATGAATATGCACTTGTGTGTGCATGTGTTTGTGCAGGTGCACAGTGTGTGCACCTATGTGAGGAGGGTAGAGGGCAGTCTCAGCTATCACCTTCCGGAATACTGTTAATCTCTTTGGAGACAGTGTCACTGGTTGACCTGGAGCTCACCAAGCCACTGAGCCTGAGAAGATCCGTCTGTCTCCACCACCCCAACACTGGAACGACAAACATCAGCAGCCATGCCCAGCATTTTAATGTGATTTTAATGTGCGTGATGGGGTTGAGTCTCCTGCTTTGTGGGCTGAGCCCTCCTCCCCACTGCTCACATATGTTTGTGTGGTAGTGGACACACAGTAGAGGAGTTCAAACACCCTATGTGGTTCTATACTGGGCTGGGGGAAATGCTTGCATGCCATTTTACCTGTATTCCTTTCCCTTTTACCCCGAGAGAAACCAGGGGCTTTAACCTCATCTTGGGTTTTGACCTCCAGAGTCATTTTTTGACTCCAACTCATAGCACCACATTCTCTGTGTAAGATGGTTAACCTCTTCAAGGGTGCTCACAAAGATGGACGTAAGTCACCCTTCAGATACACACCTTCCCTAAACCAGGAATTCACAGTCCCTCCAAGGAGAAGCAGAAGCAAGTCCCACCAACACGCCTGTGGGTGTCCTCCAAGAAAAGCAAGGAGTGATGGGAAGTTACACAAGATTCAATACAAAAACAGGCTTTTCCCCTTGAGAAACTCATGTACAAAACAGCACGCACGTAGGTCTCAATCTGAAGGCTTCCCTGGGTGTCAAGTGCAATTCCTTACTAAGTCTGCACACAGAAAACAGTGCGCCCTTCACAGGTGGGCCAATGCCAGCCAGTGAGGAGCCTCACTCCCCTCTGCAATTTTAACATTCTGCTTTGCTAGACGGGAACCTTCCCTTTAGGTCTAAGAGGAACACACTTGGCAGAAATCATGAAGGACCCTAAAGATGGACCCTGGTGAGCTCTTGGGAATCTGATGGAGTAAGGACAAGCTGGAAATACTTCAGAAATAATCCATTAAAACAACAGATTCAAAGTGGGACCATGGCTCAGTCAGTGAAGGGCTTGCTGCCTAAGCACGAGACCCCGAGATCCATCTCCAGCATCCATCAAAAAAACCAGGTGCAGCAGCACACAACTGTAGTCCCAGAACCAGGAGGCAATGGGAGACTCTGGAGCTCGCTGCCCACCCAGTCTACCAACACTAGCGAGCCCAGGTTCAGGGAAGAGACCTTTCTCCACATGTGAGGAATAACAAAGGAAGATAGCCAATGACTTCTGACCTCCCCAGACAAGTGCACTCGCACACAAACACACAGCCCATGAACACATCCAACTCAAGGTAGATTCACAGTCGACGAGTGAAATTTTAACTGAAGGGTTGAATGGAGAAGTGGAAGTTAGCAAGGAAGAAAGGAAGGATAAAGACTGAAGAAATGGAAGAAGGTGTCATAGGTATATATGGTCCTGAGGATGGAAAGGAGAGAGCAAAAGAAGGAGTTGATGAGACAGAGACACAGAGAGGAGCATCTCGCTGTGGCTTCTAAATTATAAAGTAGAAACTGGCTCTGGATTTTAAAATCTTATCTTCTTTCTTAAAAGGACTAACAAGTCGGGGGAGAAAACATATTTTACTTCAAGAGTCCTTCAATTTCATCAACAAATCTACAAATTACAAGATCCAGATCCAATATATGACTTGCATTTGTTAGATATTTAACAGAGAGAGAGAGAGAGAAAGAGAGAGAGAGAGAGAGAGAGAGAGAGAGAGAGAGAGAAAAGAAAGAAAGAAAGAAAGAAAGAAAGAAAGAAAGAAAGAAAGAAAATCAATCAGTTTCTATAAACCTCTCAAAAGAGGCATAACAGGAACAAATATGGCTGCTACCCCCTAAGGCACCACACATGACTCTTCTACAGCCATCTACTTAAATTAAATATTAGATACTTCAGGAATGGCGTGCTCAGGGGGAGAGGCTCACCTGAGGCAGGCTCTGCTAATGCCATTTCTCAGTAAGCCCATCAGGAAAGACCTTCAAAGAGACATCGAATCATAACCCTTGCCAGAAGTTTTCTTCTCATCCATCTATTTTTAGAAGTGCAGCTGGGAAATTGGATGGCTAAGTGGATTGCTGGACTCTGAGGCAGGTGAAAAGTGAAAGCACTTGAGCAGCTCTTGGATGGAGACCCCACAGCCCACAAAGGAAAGTTCTAGAAGCATGTCTACTGTGGAGAGGATGGCATGCCATCCTCATGGACTGATGGCTTTCCCTCTCCACATGGTTTATAAAACTATGATAAGCAGTCTCAATCCAACCAGATAAAATAGAGGCAACAGTCCACCTGCCCTGTCTCTATGTTGAGCTCTGAGTGCAGATGGCAGGCCAATGAGTATACCGGAGAAGTGCTTGACCACTGAGCCCCATGCTCAGCCCCGCTGTCATGAAATTATTCTAGGAGCCTTCAAAATGGATTAAAATGGCTAAAAATTTTAGCAGGGGCAAATACCCTCAGCAGGTAAAGGTGCTTGCTAACAACCCTGATGAATGACCAAAGTTTGACCCTGGTGGAAGGAAAGAATCAACTACCAAAAGATGTCCTTTGACATCCACATGTGTGGTGCAGCAAGCATATATTGAAGTACACTCACACACATGAGGGGGGGGGTTTAGTGTCCCAAACTGCAATTTTCTTGTGTAGAGAGTATACAAGATTTACGGGTATCATGTCATTTTAGGTAGCCCTTGCTAGCCCTCCCCTCTTCTTCACCATGTCACCTCACCCTCATCCACCTTTACTTCCCTCACCATCACCATTTTGCTTATGCATTATACAAAGCAGTAAATTATTCATTTCTACCATATTCATTAAAAATCGAGTCAACGAGCATCATTATTACTCCACAAGTGGGGTCCAGGTGTGTCTGGCTAAAGCATTATCACACTTAAAAGGTGCTCATTATGAGAACACTTCACTCCCAGCTCTCTCTGTTCTTTGCCACCCAGTTTTGATTCACTGATTCATTCATTGAGCTCAGGGGGATCTTGGTGATTTTCTGAAATAAAGAATGACCCTGACATCAATAGAACTTTGTCAAGAAAAGGCTGTTTCTTTTCCCGTTGGTACTATGGTCTCCACTGTCCAGAGTTTTAAACCTGTAACAAGACATGTTTGGGAAAAATAGAAAGATCAGATTACACGTGCATGGACACTCATTTGTTTGGCAGGCTCATGGTGCCCCATAGATGCCAGTCAGTCAGTCTGCTAGATAGTCCTAAGTTTCAGTGAACTCTCTAAATGGGGAAGTGGGATCAGTTAGCTTTCAGAATTGCAGCCAAGAGTCTCCCCTAGAAAGGGACACTGATATCTGTGTCACACTTACTGATTTGGAGTTAAGAGTTGGCTGCTTATTCTGGTTTATTTTTTTAAATAGGGCATTGTTTATTTAAGTGTTCATTGAACATTTTTTAAAGCTTACTATGCACTAGCTAATAAGCCAACCACCAGGCATACAAAAATGAATAAGAAAGACATCAGGCTGAGTGTAGTGGCATTGGTCTCAGAAGTACAATGTCATCTTGAATGAGTTTGAGGCTAGCCTGAACTGCATGAGACATCTCCCTTGAGAGAGAGAGAGAGAGAGAGAGAGAGAGAGAGAGAGAGAGACAGAGACAGAGACAGAGACAGAGACAGAGACAGAGACACAGAGAGACAGAGACAGAGACAGAGACAGACAGAGAGAAACACTAAGGGTATCAAATTGTTTACCACCACAGTACAGTGGGTACCTAGCATACAGCATGTTCGTAATGAGGCGCCATTGCGCTCTCCATGCGCTATATAATTCTCACACAATGATTAGTACCTATTATTTTATTTCTCCTGTTTTGTGGATAAGAAAATTAAAGCTCAGAGGCATTAAATAACTTACCTAAGCCACTCTGCTCATCAAGAACAGTACTGGGTTTTTTAATCAAAATTCTTTTGTCTCTAAATTTATCCTTTTCCTTTCCTGGTGACTTTCAACCAAGCACTATCATCTAAAAACCATCCTCTTGACAGATTTGCTCTGCTAAGCACATTTATTAACGTATTTGCCATCGCGTTATAAATTAAACAAAAGAACCCAAGGTAAACAGTAATCACATAAGAAAATCACAAATCCCTGTAGAAAATATTAAAATGCTGAGGAAATGAAATTAAAGCAATGTACTATAGTAAGATCATTATCAAAACATGGACCATGGCTGGATTTTCAGATCTGATATACAGTTTTATGCCACATGTGGAATCTCAATTTATAAAATAAAACCCCAATCTTGGTGATGGAGAAGAGTTTGGGAACTGTTTCAAGTTCAAACATAAGCTATGTGTTAATCTTATCAGGTATGATTCTAATTTGTCTAGGGCAGTGAACTAAAGCTTTGTTTTATTTCCTCCGCTTACTCTAGACCCATGCTCTGCCCTGGTGGTGTGTTTAGCCATGCTCTGCCCTGGTGGTGTACTTAGCCATGCTCTGCCCTGGTGGTGTACTTAGCCATGCTCTGCCCTGGTGGTGTACTTAGCCATGCTCTGCCCTGGTGGTGTACTTAGCCATGTTCTGCCCTGGTGGTGTGTTTAATCATGCTCTGCCCTGGTGGTGTGTTTAACCATGCTCTGCCCTGGTGGTGTACTTAGCCATGCTCTGCCCTGGTGGTATACTTAGCCATGCTCTGCCCTGGTGGTGTGTTTGGCCATGCTCTGCCCTGGTGGTGTATTTGGCCATGCTCTGCCCTGGTGGTGTGTTTAGCCATGCTCTGCCCTGGTGGTGTGTTTATCCAGATACACCTTGATGGGAGCCTCATTCAGAGAGAGATGAGCAATGTCTCCCAAAAACACCTGAAGACAAAGTTTTCTAAGTTCATGAGTTTCAAGGACCTGTTATAGTCCCCCTCCCCCACCAAAAAAAAAAACAAAACAGAAAATAATAACAACAACAACAAAACCCACACCAGATGGAATAAAACGGGAATACCTGTACTTCTGGCCTGAAAGAAATCCATTCAGATAAATTGGTACTATACAATTATTTAGAAATTTCCAAACAAGGACAGAGGAGTCTGTGAGTGTCAGATCCTAAGAGCTGCCCCTGCCTGCCTCAGACATTATCCAGGATCGATTGTAACCTTTAAGTTCCCCTCATAAGGTAGAAGTCTTGTTGGCATAAGTGATCCCTTTACTTTATTGTCAATTTAGCTAAGAACAGAGTTCATGAAAGGAATTCTTTTATTTAGGTGTTTACAAACACAGAGTGCTTTCCTGTGAATTAATGGTAGCCTGGCCTTTAGAAATGGCACAAAGATAAACTTTGTAACTTAAGTGCTTAACATCATGTGTAAGGAAAATGTCTCCTAACGGTCACTGTTCAATCATTGTTTTTACCTGAAGAGTACTTAAGAAATGCATCTTTAAATTATTAAAGAATAACTCAAGAAATGTCGAGCACAATGGCTTATCCCAATAGCTGAGCAGCTACTAATTGGCTCTTCCTAGAATGTTACCGAAGTTTTCAACTAGAGAGTGCATGCAGGTGGGTGCCTCATTTTGTAGATCATGCAATGACAGGGTCAAAGGTCAGAGAAGACTCAGGCCAAATGCTGGGTTAGAGAACTTATCCACACGTTGGGCACTCAGCATTGTGTCACTTCCAATTGAACCGTACTTCCCTGCAGACTTTAAAGGATTCTTTCCTTATATAATAATAGTAAATCTGAGGCAAGAAGAGTGGATTAGAAACCCTCCCTCATATTATTGTAGCGAACCAATTACATTGTTAATTGGCCTACATTATATTGTGAAGAATCGTTTAATTTTTTTTTTTAATTCTACCTGGCTAATTATAAATGTGTGGTTCCAGAACACTTTAAGTGCCTTCTCCCTCACACAAACTCATTATGGTGAAAAGAGTCTTGATGATTTCAAGGCCGTGGCTTGGCTTCCTCGCCCTCCCTGAGGTCTCTCAGATGAGTCACCATTTTCTCAAGGGTAACAGAATCTTACAGCTGCCACTGCCGAAGCAGCAGCTGCTGGAATGACGGAAACTACAGCCAGCCACACATGGCGGCCCTGCTCGGATTCTCCTCCCCTGCCTCACACATCATTAAGCAAATTGTCAGCTCGGTTTTAATTGCACTGCTTTTATGACTGCTGGTGATGTAAGAGGCACAGTGGGCACACCTTGTTTTTTTCCAAGCCGGCCTGTGTTTGTAGTGCTGGCGGTTGGGGCCAAAACATTTTTCATCTTGCAGAAATGGAGCTAATTTATGTGGGAACCCAGACCCTCTCCGTGTTGTTTGTGCTGCGTCAATTTGCAGAGTCTAATGAGCTCTTTTTAGATGATGGAAAAGCCCTGTATGGCTGCAATACTGAATATCCTTCAAAACCTACCATGAGGGAACAAAGATGCTCAGCCAGAAGGACCCAGGCTCACCTTGCCCCGGTTTGTTGCCCAACCTAAGAGAATGAGGCTGGGGAATTGCATGTGCCTACGAGGCCCTCCAGGCTTGTTGTCGGTAGCCTTGACCACCTTTGCAGATGAGAGGCCCCTCCGACTAGTTTGGTAGACAGGGCTCAGGGTCTGAGGAAGTCCACTGATTGTCTGTCATCTGGTTAATACGGAGTTGAGGTGGCCAGCGAAGGATGCACAGCTGCAAAGGGCAAATGCTACAGTGCGCAACCAACAAAGCCACCTCAAGTTCTTTATGAACTTGCGATGCAGCAAGGACACACAGCTGACTCTGGTCAATGTCACCTTCATGGCCTGCAAGGGAAGAATCAGCTGCTTCCAGTGAGGACCAAGATCAGCAACTCCCAGCCCAACAAAAGCTCATGAAATCAGAGGCTCTGTAGAGGCCTCTCTGTGTGGAATGCTTGTCTGCTGTGCTGGAGGACCTAGCTTGATCTCTAGAACGATAACTGGACGTGGACAGCGCTTGAAAGTAGAGACAGGTGGATCATAAGTTCAAAGTCTGCATGTGCTCCTGTCTAAACAGAGAAGGGGGAGCTCTAATTAAGTGAGCTCCAGTTCTAAGTAAGACTGAAGCAATGGGAGATGCTAGTTACTGGGCAACAGAAACTCAAGGTACTGAATGCTGTGCTTCGTCACACACCTGTGCTAACCAAAGGATTTCCTCCATAGTTTTCCATGGAGGTAAATATAATACTAGTATACTGGGCTCCAAGTTTAAACTAGTATTTACAGTTCAATGATACTCCATAGTTTTAAAGCTTTCTTTTGTTGCTGACTCCTCTTTCTCCTGAAAGACTTCAAAACCTTGCTCAAAGCAAAAGCCAGGTGAATTGCTAAATGACAAGGACACACGACCCTGGAGTTTAAGGCTAAAACTTCTCTGAGGAGACAAGATGTGTGAGTTAATTTAAAAAATAAATAAATAAATAAATAAATAAATAAATAAATAAATACCTTCTTATGTAAGAGAGCAGAGGTGACCCGTGGAAATGGTTAGCTACTCTCTTGACCTAGGAAACCCTAAAAATCAGACAAAACAGAAAAGCTCAAATCTTCCTATTGACTTTAAGAGTACCCAGGAAACTTCCCTGGCCATCAAGCGCATGCACATCTGAAAAGCCACCATCTGAAAGATGGCACTTTAAAGAAACAGTATGTAGCTTTCTGATAGTATAATGGAATAGTTGGTGTGCCCAGCCTAACTAGTATATCTGGACACAGGGTTCATAGTCCCAAAATAATGCAGAATTGCAGAAAGTAATCTTAATTTAGGGACATTGGTATAGATGCTCTTGCTATTGCACATCTCCTGGTGAACAAGGCATGCAAGATACACAGTTGCATTCACAGAGCATAGCACCCGATTAACCCATACACAAATGCCCCCTGCCATATGGAGATGATCCTCGCGGAAGCAGAAATTGTTCCTAAGCCAGAAAAGGAGATTCCGCAAGGAGACAGAAAGATCCCATACCATACCAAATGGTCATCTCTCAGAATATATACTCAAGTACATACAAGTAACATTGTATATGGATTGTTCAGGTTGCAGTTATATATTTAGGGGTGTGCGTGTGTGTGTGTGTGTGTGTGTGTGTGTAATAACAAAGGAAAAGAGGCCATGAAAGAGAGCAGGAAGGAGAGTTACATGGGAGAGTCTGGCAGTATAAATGGGAAGAGAAAATGAGGTAATTATATTATAAACTCAAAACCAATATCTAAAAAGAGATAGTCCAGAGAAAACTGAGGAAGCCAAAACATGGCATAGTAGTAATTTCAGTATGAATGCCAATAAATGTGCTTTTAAAGCTTTGATTCAGCCTGGCAGATGGCTCTGTTGAAACAGTCTTTGCCGTGTAAGCGTGAAGACCAAGCTCCATCACAGCACCCACCTAAGAAGACTGGTCCTGGTGAGGCAGAAACAGGAGGGTGCTTGGGGCTTGTGGGCCAGCCAGGATCTTGAAAGGAGTGAGCTTCAGATTCAGTGAGAGAGTCTGTCATGTAAATTGAACAAGACACCTGATATTGACCTGTGGATCTAAGTGTCCCCATATCCATATGCACAAAGAAACACACACACACACACACACACAGAGAGAGAGAGAGAGAGAGAGAGAGAGAGAGAGAGAGAGAGAGAGAGAGAGTTAATTTACCTTCCACTACAACATGTTAGCATCTCAAAAATGCAAAGTTTTCCATTTCAAGGCTGGATTTCTCCAGTAGGGCTCACACAGTGCCACACAGATCCCTAAGAGTTCTGTAGCAAATATAGAACTCTGTATTTGCGTACCTCTGTACCTGAAGTTGTGCCTCTTTCTGCCACTAACAGTCCAAAACTACGCAGCTGATGATATCACCTCTCTAAGTCAAGGGTAGACATGCCCCAGTAAGTTAAGGTCTTTCTCATTTCAGAAAACACAAACACAGAAAAAGACTCAAAACAAAACAAAACAAAAATCCATTTAGAAGAAGGCAAAACTGGAAAAACCACCACTGATGCAACATGCATACCTTCTAAACTAACAAAACACACAGTGCTGAAAGTATTTTAATTATTTTTTTTAAGTACATAACCCACTGGCTTGCCCCAGCATACCAAAAGAAGTTTAAACATTAACACTTTTCCTAGGGACACACACACACACACACACACACACACACACACACACACACACACACACATCTCATTTTCAAATAGAATTTATCTGTCATCTCCAGCAATTTCCCTCCAACCCACCCCGACCTGATGTTAAAACTTCTAGAAACCTTTGCACCTCTGAATGTTTTCAGAAAAACAAAAAACAAAATAGTAGCAGTGTGTTTCCTCTCCCATGAATTTTTAGGCTGCTGCTTCTTCTATCTTCCTGAAAACTTTCTTCACCTCAACTGGGTGGGCACAACTTTTTCCTCTGTATTTTAATGGTTGCGTTTTTTTGAACTCCATCGACCAAGCCTGGAGAATAGGACTGGTACTGAGAAGGGAACAACCGAGTCTCTGACAGAGATCTCACGCTGTGGATATACCTTGAGAGTTTGCCAGCCTGGGCCTGCCAAACTCGAGGGGTAAACTTCAGATAAGGATCTGAGCTCTTGGGTGTTTAACTGAACCGAACCTCCCAACCTTTTTGAGGTTTGCCAATGACTAGTAATTATATTGTCATTTAACAAAAGTATCTGCATTAAACCAGAGATGTTAAGTTAATGGTTAAGTTCACATCCATTAAAAAAAAAAGTGACCATTGACAGAGCACATGGGGTCTCCGTGATGCGTGGAAGGGGATGGAAACTAATGTAGGTTAGAGACTATAAATCAATGGCTAAATACTACCTGTCAGCTTGGGAAGTTGTGCTAATGTAGGATGTTTTACTTCTTTCCAGTGCAGAGAGGTCAAAGGGAGGAGGCACAGATGTGTAACTCAATGGAAACACTGCGGAAAACCCCAAAGCCCAAGACCGTCACTGCACAAATCTTGAAGAAAGTGATTCTATGTAAGGCGGGATTTTTATCATCTCTGTCTCAGGTAAAGGCCAAATGTGTGGGTTTCCAGGGGAGGCAGCAGCAAGCCTGAGGACTCACCCTGAGACTCTGCCCGGGACCCTTTCTTCGAAGTGCTTTTCATTTTGACTAAAGCAAGTACAGGGTAAAGTGACTTGTCAATTCTCAAGTGACTTGTCAATTCTCTCACGTAGGAAGTGAGTGTGTGATTATGTGGCAGAGTGAGGGGATGGTCCCACAACTCCTTCCTATGAGGCATGGCATTAAGTGCAGCCCTAGTAAATAGACTTTTTATACATCTTGTATGTAGATTGCTTCCTCCTACAATATGTGGCCAACTGGTTGTATGTTAACTGTCAAAATAATAATTTTATAATAATATGGGTAGAACACATTTTTAGTATTTTTCTATGTGTAGTGTCTGTGTTTATATGTGCATGTTATATGTGTGTGTGCACACATATGTCTGTGTTTGTGTGTATATGTGTGTGTCTGTGTGTATGTGCATGTTACATGTATGTGTGTGCCTGTGCTTATGTGTGCAGGTGTGCATGGGGTTACAGTAAAGGCCGTCAGGACGCTAGAGATCCAGACTCAAGTCCTCATGCAGGCAGAGAAAGCACTGTACCCACTGAGCTCTACCCCACTGCCCAAGTGTGGAATAAATGTAAAGTTAGCATAATTAATATTTCTGTGGAAACACTGTGCAAAGCACACCCTCAGTCCTTGTTTGAAAAGATATTGCAGAAAACTTAGTTTTTCACCAGACGTCAGAGATATCCACCAAGAAGAAAACAGAAATATGTGGAATGACCCCTAATCCAAAAGGAAACGAAGGTTCTCAATGTCCCCTACACCAGAGCCCGAGCCTGAACTCTTAAATATCAATACACTCAAACCAGGATCAGAATCCAAAACCAAAGTGAAAAGAAATAGTAAAGGTCAAATGGCACTCAGGAGGAACAGAGCTGTCCTGTTCTCAGTCTGAGGACTGGCCATGACCTCAGCATCAGATCTGCTTTAGGGGATAAACACAGGAGCGATTGACCAGAACTTTCACTCGGTTTAACTAGCATTCATCGATGTCACTCAAGTCTGTTCAGCCCATCTTCTCTAGTGCCCAAGACTAAAAGACACAGGGCCAACAGTGTTTGGAAGTTGGGCTTTGCAAGCTGCCAAGTTTGTGTGCCAAACACCGCTGTGATGCTAGCGATGCTGAAAACCCGCTGTATCTCCCCAAACTCCTCGAAGTCAGCCACGAACAGGAGCTTCTGCCCCCCACAAAGACCTTCCCTTCTAGCCACACCCTAAACACTTGACTCTACTTAGGCTGCACGCACTTCAAAAAGTCCCAATCCATGTCCTTGTACACAGGGCTTGGGGTTCCCTTGCTCACCTCCCCTCACAGCCCTACACTTTGATATACCCATCTCTGGGCCCTGCAAGCGTTGCTCAGATAGCACACAATAGATGGTACCATTCCTGATCCATACTGCCATCTAAACACAGACGACATATTTGAAGACCACAACCTACTGGCTTGCCCCAGCAGGATGATGGGTGCTACAATGCTAACCCCCTATCTAATAAAAGATCTTCCGTTGTCTCCTCTGGCGGACTGAATGCTCTGTTGTGTATGTGCCCAGTTCCATTTCCTCTTTACACCCTTCTCTATTACTTAACATTAAACGGCCGCCACTGCACCCTCAAAAGGTCACTGAACTTTACTGCCCATTTATTTATTTATTTTATTTGGGAATGCCAAGACAATTCAAGGAAGGCACTTCAGGTTACTAAATGCAATGACCTTCACCTCTTTTGCACTGAGAGTGACACTTGCCTAATGATCTGCTTGGTTGGGTTTGCACAGTACTTGCTTTAGAATCAGGGGGAGGGTTCTGAGGGAGGAGACTGGCTTCCAGAACACCCATGTCCTCAAAAACACATCCCCAGAGGCTCCAGCTTTGGCATTAGTAGCCTGACACCCCAGTACACTTGACAATAAAATCTTTTGTGGTGCCAGTCAGCAGGGTGGAGGAAATTTGAAAATCTGTCTAGAAATTCAGGAAGCAATGGAATCAATGTAACCAAAGCTCAAAATGCTCCCAAGGGTATTTCATGTTTTGTTTTGTTTTGTTTTGTTTTTAATGAGAACAAACTGACTCATTCCAGCAATGCCGTGTAAATCTGACTTTTGTGGCAAAGAATAAACAAATCAGCTCAGATACTTCACTTCATAAAACTAGTTAGGGAAAAATATCAAATTAGAGTTAAACTTAGTAAATATGTCAAAAGTCGACATTCTTATGAAGAAAAATGATAAAATAACAGACAAACAAATTTCCTCCGATTTCCCCCAAAGGCTAGCTAACATTATTTGTTTCATGTTAAAGTGATTCTTTTCTTTTGGGTTTATTGTCACTGCTTCCTGATCCGGTCCTATTTGTAAAGGATCAGGGGTTCAAGGTTATCCTCAAGGCCAGTCAAAGTTTCAAGACTCTGTGTCATAAAAGCCAAAGAAACAAAGGAAAACAAGAATGAAAATGAAAAAAAAAAAGCCGCAGTGCACACTTCCCACGTAAGCTAGAGACTTCCACAGCACTGGTTCTCAGCCTGCCTGATGCCGTGAGCCTTTGATACAGCCCCTCATGTCATTGTGACCCCAGCCAGAACATGATTACACTGCTATTTTATAACTGTAATTTTCCCACTGTTACGAGTCAGCATGTACATATCTGATCTGTGACCCCCAAAGGAGCCATGGCCCACAGGTCGAGAACCTCTGCTTCACAGTGTCGTCAGCCTGTTTCCTTAAAGTGGCATGCAGAATGCAGAGGGACACCGGAATCAAGGACTTTCTACGGAATGGATCACCCTCAACTAAGTATCTCCTGTTTTTCAAAGAAGAAAAAGAAGTTATTCAAAAGCATAACTCAAAAAAAGAAATATGAGAAAAGAGTTTATTGGCCTGGAGTCTAATGACATAGCTAGTTGGTCTGGAAAGGATGGCTTTCTCAGGATGCTGGTACTAGGTGCTTCCTAGAGCTGGACCAAAAATAAAAGCCTATGACCAAGAGAGACTGTATTTCTCAGTAATGCAAAATGGAGCTATTTTCCTTAACTTGTAAGAAATATAGAAATGCTAGGAAATATCCCAGAAAGAATAATAAAGAGAGCACATAACCTTGTAGATTTCGTGTCTTCAATGGCATTGCCAAACTGAGCCTATCTTTAGTCTGAAGAGATAATTAAGGATTACATGGGACATCGGCATTCTCCCATTCTGCCAATGGACCGCGTCATGACTAATTATGGAGAGCTGGCCTGGGCATTGCGTACATGATTTTATCCCAGCCTTGGGGAGCTGAAAGCATGAGAGTCATGAGTTCAAAGCTAGTGAGAATGCAGCCATAGACACTATACAGTAAGAAGCTATCTCAAGAAAATTAATTTAAACATGTGTTTTTATGGACATGCAAATAGACAGCTATATGAATTCCCTCACTGGGGCAAGGGGGGCAGTTAGGGGAATGAGCACAGAAATTTACCAGGGGAAAAACCAAGCGCAGCAGAGGAACAGGACATGGAAGACTTAAGAGGGTCTACAAGCTCTTCCTAGAGAAACTGAGACCCTCTTCCCTGAGTTCTTCAACACAGTATGTCCTAGATTTATGATATTAAGGAGCTGCTCTTCTTTCCTTGAAACTCATATTTTAACTTCTGGGTTCTGGAGAGAACCTGAAAGCATGAATACTGTCTTCTGTTTGTTTGTTTGTTTGTTTGTTTCATTACAACATTCCCATTGCTTCTGGCAGTGCTGGGGTTGAAAGCAGGCTCACAAGCATGCTAGGCCAAGGTGCTTCCACTGAGGCCCAGCCCTTGTTTTGTTTTAACAAACAAAAAGAAAGTCAGAAATCTGGGCTCCTATCCTGATTGTGATTCTAGCCATTTGTATAATTCAAGAACATGCTAAATATTTATAATATCAGTATTCATGCCTCTAAAATGTCTGTCCTTAAAAGGGCTACTGTAAAACAATGGTGCTACATAAACTGTATGAGATAGCTGTGCTATTGTTAGAATAACAGCTTGACCAGACAAAGGCATTAAGTAGATATAAATTTCAGCTATTCTAGTGCACGGAAAGCAAATTTGTATGCTCACATTACATTTAGGTCTCTCTACAAACACAGAGCACATAATCAACATTATAAAAATATATCACTACCTACATTCATTACATTCAACAGTTTCTTCATAAAACATAAAGTCAACCTCATGAACCACAACACGGTACAATCTAGTAGCATATAATAGGAATCAGTGCAATAACTAAATAAAAAACAAATAATGGCCACTCATAGACAGAGAGTCACAATGTATCAAGTCAAGGAATCTACTAAACAATACACTTAGCTCAGAGCTTAAAGATGGATTTAAAATACATACAAATCTTTCCTGGGTATTTATAACAGACATGTTTTATGAAGCCTTTCTGCCTTATTGTTTATTCATTCATGGGTTTTAGGTTTTTAATCAGAATTTCATCTTGAACTGGGAACCCAGTCACTTTACCTTCACCCTGCCTAATGTGTGAAAAATGTCTTGTGTTTGTGTATAAAAACCAAACAACGGCTGTTCTCCACCAGGGTGGAGGATTTGACAATGCCACTCACAGCTAAATCAGTCAATCAAAGTCAGTAAAGGAGCAGGGGAAGTACTGAGCAGAGGAGAGAATTCCAGGGGACAGAGAAATCCTGACTGGAATGGGAGACACTGTCTCACGATAATTAACTCAACCTGGAAAAATAAGACATCACTTGCCTAATAAAGATCCTGGAAAGCTATGCAAACTGAAGGTTCAGTTACCTGATACCTGGGCAGATGAAATTCCATTTAAAAATTTAAGATAATTTTAATTATGGCCTGGAGTTTGGAATGTAGGTGTTCTACGATGGCTAATCTACTAGTGCCGTCACAGACAGTTTCCTTGTCTCCTGTCTGTCTAGCAGAGGCAGGAAGTACCCTCATAGAAAGCCAGGCCTCTAGGTCAGGGTGGAATCTCTGTAACCTTCCTGTGTTCTTGTCCCATTTTCCAGGATGTCAGTATATTCTTCCCTGTGCCTCAGGCACCTTACCCAGCCTACTCACTCCCCTCACAAGGAAGAAAGACCCACTCAGAGTTTAGATTTGACCCTAGATCTAGTTTCCCTTAAGAGTTTATGCTGACTCATCCTATGGTGAAGTGTCCACCATCCACACAGCACTGTAAAATGGAGGCACTCACACGCCAGTGACTGACAGGACTGTGTTCAAGCTTCTCCCAAGGAACTGCAGAGCTAGAGAGGGGAAAAAAAAAAAAAACAGGCTCACACAAATTCACAACTTCCTTCTTGGGGGACAGCCTATATCCTGGGCCTGATGGTACAGAGATATCCCAAATACTTGTATTTCAGGCTCAGAACTCCTGAGGAGTTTTGCTGAGGCCTTTATTCTCCCTTTGTCTCTTCCTGTCTCGTTTCTATCCACCGTGGTATTCATCCCAAGGGCATTCCATGAGAAGTTTCCAACATGCTGATCTACATCTCGGGGTCTCAGGGAATCACTTGACATGTAGCCAGTACTTTTCTTATGTCCTAAAGTTTGTCATCAGAACTTAGCATATATCACTACTATACCAGCATTTTAATTGCTCATTAATTCATCTATCTCCCTATGAAAGCCATAAGTTCCTTAAGAACAGGAGCCAGATGGCTAGAATTTGGCTACTACAATATTAAAGACATTTTATACATTCAATAAATATTTGTTAAAATAAATCGAGGATGTGTAACATTTATACTTAGATATATTAGTCAAAGTAATCCTATTTGCTCTAACAATTAGACCCCTAATGTACAGTTGATGACCACAATAGATCAGGTATTGACAACATTCACAGTGAGGGACAAGAAAATAGATATAGATATTTTAATAACTGTAGTTCATATAATCTGTTGCAACAACTCAATACAGCTCTTATAGAGCTAGACATATGCAATATATAAGCAAACAGGCATTGCTGTGTCCCAACAAAACTTTATGTAGAAAAATAGATGGAATGGTAGATTTCCCTACTTTCCCCATAGTTGTTGGTCAGCTGTTTTTCATGGCTAGGAAGCAGTACTGAGGCATGCATGGCTCAATGGTCAAGAACACATACTGCTCTTGCAGAAGACCTGATTTCAGTTCCCAGTGAGGATGTGTAACTCCAGCTCCAGGCATTCCAGCACCTTCTTTGTGGTTAGAGAGCATCTTTTCTCTTTGCAGGCACTCAGAAGTTCTGATTACTTCTATTTTTACTCTACCCTCTACCAGAATCTCAAAACTTTCTATGCCTCCATTTTACCAGGTAAAATAGGCAGTAGCATTGACCTAGAAATAAAATATGCATCTTCTAATTTACAACTCACTAGCATCAGCCAATTACATGTGAAAACACCAGTATGACAGACCTGGGAGTTGTGAAGGCATTTCTAGCAAGGCAGTGGGCTCTTGGTGATCCTTCCAGATCACTCGAGGAACATGAATATGAAGTGAACACCTACTTGCCTTTGGTGTACTAGGGAAACGACTCCATTTTAATACGAACATCTCTAAGCACATGTTTCCGTTCTCTTTCTTCTTCTTTGACCTAAGTGTATGTAGAGTTTTTAAGAAATCTACTATCCATTCTTTTTTTTTCCCCCCATGGAAGATTAATGGACAAGTCAAAGACATATTAACTATTTCTCAAAATGTAAAGTCTGTCTAGATAAATCCAACAACCAAACAAATGTGAAGTCATCACCATGACTGGAGACACTATTGCTAACTTACATTTTAGGGGTTCAGAAAGACTCAGCTAAGCCATACATGAAGTGCTGATTAAAAAGAATCAATTAAAAGAAGTATGGAGGGGGAAAGGCGTCTCAAACAAAGGACTCCACGCTTGTAGTCTGAGAACACTGAAAAGATATTGTGGGAAAGATAGCTTTAGTTCTTCTATGGAAAATAAGTGACAGAGTGCTGGGTGACCAATCAGGGGGTCAACACAGTCATCTATGATGGGGAAGACAGAAGGCTGTAGACATGGAAAGAAAGGGACAGATTCAAGAGATACATAGATGATTAAATCAAAAGGATGTGACAGTGCAGGTCATATGAGAAGAGTCGAAGAGAGATACGAGACTAAGTGATCTAGGAACAGAAGTAGGCTTGAATGCAGAGTATTCAAGTAGATCTTATGCTCAACTGTAGACATGTTGAACCAGAAGTATTTTTGAAATATTCAGGTAGAGGTGACCAAAAAATAACGACAACAATCATAGGTTTTAGCCACATAGAACTGTCTGGGAAGTTTGAAAAAAGCTGAGCCAAGGGAGTAATGGGATTTTCCTGGGTGAATAAGAGAAAAAAAAATACTAAAAATAAGATGAATAACCTTTTAAAGAAAACAATGTGGAGAGGAAAGAAACTCAAGGGAAAGATTTCAAGACACCGAAAGAAGCAACGATACTGAAAATAGAAAGGTCCTTTTAGATATGGAGATGTTGGGTTTATAACGAGATAAAAGAGGGGCCATCGATAACGTCACTCCCTAGAAGGATAGGAAGGGATAGGTCATGAAATAATGACAGAGGTATTGAAAGGACAGCTCCATGGAACAAAGAGAAGGAAGAAGTCATGGATTCCGACCGGAAACAAGCAAACAACAGAAAAGCTACCGCTTTTCCATGTGTGGATCCATGAGAGTTGAAGGAGTTTCCCACTGATGGCTTTTGTTTTACTTATGACATAGAGAGAAGGTGTTCAGCAGAGACAGACGAAGCAAGAAGGATCAGAGTAGTAAGATGAAAGGAGTCAGACATTTAAAAGGGTGGAGAGCATTTTAAATAGTCATTGTGGCAACTGAGGAAGCTAGCTAACCCAGAAACACAACGAGGTGGCAGAGCGAGCTCTGATATGCCATTTGAGACTTGTGACATGAATTTACAGCAATACAAAAGTGCGTTATTATTTCACTTCTAAGACCAGAACATCTGAGTGCTAGATTCTTAGACCATGATTCTTTTTAACAAATCCATATTTTCTATTAAAAAGAGAAAGATGGGTATAATATAAGTTTAGCAGTTACATAAGTTAATAATTTCACACTTACAACTCCTTCTGTGGCACTATATCCATTTTATAAAGAGAGAACAGAAGATCCTGTTTGTGACCTGTGGTTTAAAATCAATAGCAGAACCCACACTTGTTAGGCTGTGCCACGTGTCTTCTCTCAGAGAAGAACCAAATGTGAAGCCAATCCCACCTCCCAGTCCCAAAGAAATATCAAACCATCTGCTTCCAGAGCTTCTCAAGGCTTCCGAGCTAATGATATAATAGCCGCCATGCTTGGCTTAAGGCCGAAGGATTAACCAAGTCATCACTCTTTTGGTATCACCTACACTTCTAACCAGAAGACTCCATGAAATGAGTATTCTACCCAGCCACCACGTTCCAAATACTGGCCCAACTCCACTGTATGAAGATGAGCGTCACTTTGATAGAGTAGCAAACAGTAGGTAGGATAGTTTCATAAACCAGAACCTAAGAATGGAACCAATGTGTCATCATCATCACACTACCTTCCTCTCCCTCCAAATAAGGCAGAATAATAGGCTTTGTATTAGTTCCTTGGATATCAGGTGAAATTATAATAAATCCAGAAACAGGGGTAATCTGTTTAGATCCACTATGATCTTCATGGGCTGATGAGCATTACAGTGGAGACTACGGCTCAAGGTCTCTACTTCGTGTTTATGAGAAGCTTTTAATTACAGAGAAGAGTTTTGAGTGTTCACTAACACTGAGCAGTCCCCTCTCTAACACATTTTCATACTGTAGCATCTAGATTTCATCATGATCAACAGTTATTCTGTAGAATTATGGATAACACTTTTTTACTTGCTGGTGCTAAAATGCTATCTGTGACACTTAGCGTTAGAATGCAGTTCTTTCAAGCAGTCCATCACTCTCGCCCACGCACTAAGACTTTTCTCCTCTGAGCTTACCTTTGAGTTCCAGTTGTTGAAATAAAGTCTTGTGATGCTCGTATTTGATTACTAGGTGAAAACTGAACGCCAAATCTGACACCTGGCCCACAACATCCTAAGGGCTTTTTAGATTTCCCAAGAAGCTAGACATGGTCATTCGTGCCTAACACTCATAGTTCAGAGATGAAAAACAAAAAAACAAGAGAGCTAGAGTCACTTGTCCAAAACCACACAGGCAGCTAGGCAGTAGGCATGGACTAGCAGCCCTCTTGTGTTGATGAGAACACTTACATTCTAAACAGGGAGTGGCAGATGAACATGAAAGGATTGAATACTAATTCAGGACTCTGAAAATGACTCTAAGGAAATTAAAGAGAAAATAGAAATGGAAAGCACCAATAAAAGTCAAACATCTCTTCCTGATACAACAACCTGAAAGAAACAAGGTGTCGGCGTGCTGCCGCCGCCACCACTGCTGCTGCTGCTGCAGCTGAGAGCAAGTGTCCCACACTCCTACAAGCTCATGGCTCCGGGTTCATTGGAAGGGGTCAGGGAAAGAAAAGCAAAACACTTTCTCTTGTACTTTTACAAATAGAGCTTTTGCCTGTTTTTACCCATAAAAAGGGGATGAGGGAGAGTCTCCCTCTGAAGATGACTTTTGAAGGCATTGGACACAGCATATAGACCATGTAGGTTTGAACCATTCACGTTCAAAATTGACCTGCTAGTCATGATTTTGGTATAACAATAGCAAGTGTCTTTCAAAAGCGCATAGATGGTCTTTGGAAAGGTACTCAAACTATCACTCATTTACAACATGTGATTTCCGGCGTCATCAGTGAGAAGGCGTGCCCTAGCCCTTCTTACTGCATGCAGTTCCACCCTTGTTTGTCACATTTAAACACCACTTCATGAAACGAACTAAAGACTCCTCACTTCAACAGCCCAAACTATGCAGTTGTTTATCTCCTTGAAGTCGAACCCTGAAGACCCTCCCATAAACAGCTCCGATCCCACCGAGGAGGAATACGCTCTCAGAGAGGACCACTCACAACCCAGACGTTCAATTATTCAAAAACCACACCCACAACTGGGATTGCTAGAGGGTCTTCTAGTTCTCTTTTCATTCTAGTTCTTCTAGATCTTCTACCTCTCCGTTCATTCATCCTTCGTTCATTCACTCAGTCATTCAGTTTGTGGGGAACCTCATCCTTATTCCGACAAGGAATCAAACCCATGGAAGCACGTAGAGAGAGCTGCCGGTGTCGCAGAGATGTAGCAAGAGGGAGTTGTAAACTTAAAAAAAAAAACAGTTAGTACAGTAGATCTCATACAATGTGGAGTTTTCCCAAAATGTTTTAAATAAAATTATTAGTGGTGGTGGTGGTGATGGTGGTGGTGGTGGTGGTGGGTGTGTATTTTGAGAAAGGGCCTCACTCTAGAGCCTGGGATGGTCAGGAATTCATTTTGTAGCTCACACTAGCCTTGAACGCATAGTGATTCTCCTGCCTCAGTCTTGCAAAGCTGAGATCCTGGCACGTGCCACCACACTTAGCCTTTTCTTCTTTTCTTTTCTTTCTTTTTCCTTTTAAGATAAAATAATGGATTGTTGTAAAAGTGATAAATACTATTATCCAGAGCACTGACACCCACTTAAAGGAACCCTTGGCCTTTGTGCTTTCAGAACTGCACTCAGACTAATCGAGGGATCCAGAACACAAGCTGAGGTCTTATCGCTCTAGGAAAGCTGTTTGTTTAATGTCAAAGGCCGGAGAGCTAACTGTCTTGAAGTGGAATAAATGGTTCTCAAACAGGTATACTTCTCTGACAAGAGGTCATAGGTGGAGAAATGTCCACAGGGGCATTTACAACCAGAAGTCAGTGCTGGGGACCACTGTGCAGAATAAAAGAATGGAGACTAGGCCAGTGCCTATCTTGAGCCAGCCTGGGGACCTGTTCTTCCCAGTACTCGTGTGAAGCATGGGACAGTTTTTAGTTTCCCAAACCAGACAGAGACCTAGTTTCTGAATAAAAGGTTTATCTCTCTGAATAAAAGGCATTTCTCATTCACGCCCAAAGACAGAGTTCAGTGGCTGAAGACTGTTCGAATTTCTCATCCACGTCTTCCTACTTAATCCAAGAGTGACTAGGCTGTAGTATCGATATGTTGTCATTTCTTGACATGGACCTCACGTAGTCCATGCTAACCGCCCCATGTAGCCAAAGCTGGTCTTAAACTCTTGATCTTCCTTCTTCTACCATCCGAAATATAGCTTTTATTTAAAAATAAAGTATGGACATATGTTTTTCCCTGGAGACCTAATAAAGCCATTCTTAGGTTGGAGAACAAAAGAAACACAAACATGTTTATTTTTTTCCCCTGAAAGTGCCCTAGTTGGGGAAATAACTGGAAGGAAATGAGGAGGGAAAGGTCATAACAGATCTGCGTAGAAATCACCAGGGATGTTTCCAGGAAGTTGGTAGCGGCTTAAGAATCTCAACATGAGACTCAATCCTATTGCACTCCATTGGGTTTCTCTATAAGCTCACCCAGCGCACAAAAGCACTCTCTTAACTATGCAGAAGAGAGAGTAGGCCACTGTGTTTCCCAGTTAAACCTTTGAGCACCACCATCTCAGTCAATAACAACCCACTTGCACCCAGAAAAGACTGATTCCCTGCTCATGTTAACTGGGCCCTGTCAGCAGCAGATGGGCTTCCAGGCATGGACGCTCAGCCTGGATCCAGGTTGGTGGGGCAACTTTGGAAGTATTCCCTAACTTGTCTGAGCTTCCTAACTCATCTTTAAAGCAGAGGTAAAGACATCTACTCCAAAGGCCAAAGGTGAAGCTCAAGTGTATTAAAGGACTCTGTAAAACTCCAATAATAAAATTGAGATCTAGAATACACTGTCTGCTGGGACACATGGGCTACAAGAAGTAGGTATCTTATAAGAACTAACCATCACAAGATGTCTGGGTTAACCAAGCCTGGCTCTCTTTCAAGGCAAACTGTCTGATCTTAGAGGCTGGGAACATAGAGCACTGAGCCAACTGACAAAGGGTTTACTCTGCTTTGCAAGCATATGGCCCTGAGCTTGATGCCCAAACTCCATATTTCTTTGTAAAACGGCCAAATATGGAGACATATATTCTTGTAATTCCAGTGTAGGATAGAGAGAGAGAGGGCATTTCCTAGTGCTCACATGAGCCAGGCAGCCTGACTACTTGCTGAGCTCCAAGCTAATAAGAGTGTACCTCAAAAATCAAGATGGTTGGTTCCTGCAGACCAACTGCTGAGGCTGTTCTCTGACCTCCACATGCAGGTATGTATCCACACATACATATATGGACTACACATATGCATGCTCCTGTGCGTGTGCTCCCATGTGTGTGCAGGAACACACACACGCACACACACACACAGAGAGAGAGAGAGAGAGAGAGAGAGAGAGAGAGAGAGAGAGAGAGAGAGAGTGAGTGAGTTAGTTAGTTAGTTAGTTAGTTAGTTAGTGAGTGAGATACAATAGGAAGAATTTATAGCCAGGACAAACCTGTAATCCCATCATGAAAGAAGTTCATGAGTTTGAAGCCAATCTGAGGGACAAAAGAAAAGTTTTAGGAAGCCTGTTTTAAACCTTAGTTAGAAGAATGAATAAATATACACTTCGTCCTTACCATAAATATAAAGAATATATACAAAGAGTATGATCTGTGAAATTTGATTCTAGATTTTACAACTTTCTTTCTGTGTCCCACATTTTTCTGTAAAATGTGAATAATACCATAGCAGGTTCCAGAAAGAGTCTCTTAGTTACTTTTGTTAGAATAAAAAAAGAAAGAAAGAAAGAAAGAAAGAAAGAAAGAAAGAAAGAAAGAAAGAAAGAGCCACTTCACAGGAAAGGGGCTTATTTTGGCTCACAGTTCGAGGATAGAATGCTACATGGAGGCGAAGTCACAGCAGCAGCTCAAGTTGCATCCACAGTCAAAAAGTAAAACACAATGAAAGCTTATACTCAACTCACTTCTTCTCTTTTATAAAACAAGGATCCTAGCCCAGAGAACAGGGCCGCCCACAGTGGGCAGGTCTTCCTTCTTCAGTTAATCAAATCGAGATAATCCCCACAGATGTGCCAGAGGCTCATTTTCCTGGTGATTCTAGATCTTATCAATTGAGATTGACTGTCAACATCGTGTGTTAATACAAGAAAGACGATCAGAACAGTAAACTGGAGGAAAGCAGGTTATTTGATTTTTCCAGAGCTGAAAAGAAGAATGGCTGGCACATAGTAAGCGCTCAATAAGTATGGCAAACAGGAAAGCAGAGAGGAAGAAAATCGCCTTGCAGCACAAGGGAATGAGGGAACCTGGCGCTCTCTCTCTCTCTCTCTCTCCCTCTCTCTCTCTCTCTCTCTCTCCCCCTCTCCCTCTCTCTCTCCCTCTCTCTCTCTCTGGCACATGAGCCCCTGGCTCTTCACAACATTATATATATATATATACATACACACACATATGACTAGAGACCAAAATATATAATTAGACTACATATATATAATTTAGACTAGAGAATATTTAATGCCTTTTCAAACCTAAAATATCCAACTCATTTCAACTACCTCCAGAAATATTCCAAAAAGTCAAATTCACACACCTGCAAATGATGCTGCCATCCGCTATGTCAAAGCTCTAGATTCTTTCATCTTCCCCCTTCCTTCTTCTATGTGAGTATTCCAGAGTGAAGAGCAAGGTTTTGAGCTATCATAGAGTGCCTGCTGCAGGTGAGTCTTGCAGGACATGATCAAAGTGACAGCAGGAGCACAGGGTAGACTGTCACCATCTTCTGACCTCAAAATGGATTTCTGAGAGTAACAGAAGTTTGGCTGCTCATTTTCTTGACTCTTCTTGACACACCATATTTATGTTTTTTTTTTTTTAAAGAACCCAAGATGTTGACAGTAAAGCGTATCCTATGCTACCCTGTGCATACCATAAACCAACAAAATTTATTAAGAGCCCCTTTCTGGAACATATCTAAACTCTTAGGGCAGACAAAAATGGAGAAGCAGTTTGCTAAAATAAAAGATGCCAACTTGGGTTGGGTCAGGAGGAGGTCAAAGGTACAGAACCTAGCTTGAAAGCATATACACCAAAAGGCGCGCTCTGCACAGTACTTATTTGGGGGTAGACTACGGGCTTTAAGATAAAACTAAACATTTTTAGAAACTGCTATTTAAAGACACCTCCATATAGCCAGTCAAGACAGAGCAGGCCTCTTGGCATCCTGCACTGGAGGAATGAGGCAGGAGTTCAAGGTCATCATCAGCTACACCATCAGCCTCAGCTCCCTAAGTTCCCTTCTCAGAAGAGAAGGGTGACGATGATGGTGGTGGTGGTGATGATGAGGAGGAGGAGGAAGAGGAGGAAAGGAAGGGAAGAACAGGAGAAGGAAACAGGGATAGAAGAGGATGAGAAGACACAGATGGATACAGGAGAGAAACGAAGTCTCCCCTCCAACATGTGAATGTCGCTCACACTACTAAACTGTCGATTTTATTTAAAAGGTGGGGGTGGAGAGTTGGGAGATGAATTTATTTTAACACAGTAAAAAAATAAAATAACACAATTTATAACAAAACTAATATTGAGCTGGACTGAAAAATCTTTACGTAGCTGAGGAAAACCTTGAACTTCTGACTCTCCTGTCTCTGCCTCGCAAAAGCTTGGGTAACAGATGTGCAGCACTGCAAATGGCTTGGCTTTACCTTTCACAAGGAGATGGGGAAACCCAGGTACCAGCAATGTGGTATGCAGTCTTGTTCTGTGTCCTCAGAGCCGGTCCTCCATCAGTGTCACACCCACAAACATCACCTCTCAGTGACATCGGCTGGGTACTTTCTTGGAGCCCTTAACCTGGAGACTAATTCTAATCCTCGTGTAAAATAAAACAGAGATGATGAATCAAGAACACCTCGTCCCTCTGTGGTGTTCTCAGAGGTAAGTGGCACCTGACAGAATTCCATCTAGGCCGTGTTTAGAGAAAACTTCCTTAAATGCCTAAAGCACCATTCAAGCCGTTTGCATCAGGGGGAAAAAAACAACACTTCCACTAGAGAGCAGGGTGCATGGGTTGCAAAGTAAAAGCAAACATTGACCAGCCACAAGGGGTGAGGGCATTGGAACACGCAGGCACCTCTGCCCGCAGCCAGCGGTGGTGGTGGTGGTGGTGGGGTTCCTTTTTGCACTCTGTTACTGTGGCTCTTGGCATCCTCAGGCGGTGAGGCCAGATGCAAAGCCCAGGGGTGCAGCTGCTTCCAGCCAACTCCAAGGCCGCTGCTGAAGGCACCGGCTCAGGACTGCAGAGCTCAGCACGTTTCTGCAACTGTTTTGATGATGCTTTTGAGTGTTCCCATCACTACCGAGATGCTGCCGCTCTCCTCATGACCACAATCTATTAGCTCCAGTGGCTTTTCAGCGACTCGGCCCAGCCGCAGCTTCCTGCTTACCAAGAGCACTGCCTGGGGCTCTGCCAGCCCCGGCCTCCTCCGGGGGCCATGCCCCGCCCTGCACCACCCTTCACCTTCGCCACCAGGGTCCTGGTTCTGAAGAGGTTTTCCTTTTTACAAAGAGCATAAGCTCTTGTCAAAAGATACTAAGAACTTCTGACAGCAAAAGGCTTTTTGTTGTAGGCGGCCTTAGGAAACACTGCCTCAGACAGTGTTTCTAGCAAGTCCAGTTGCTTGGGCCCATGACAGCTGACAAGCCAGTGGAGGTGAGAACCTGAGGACAGAGCTGGCTTCGCAGCCGCCAACAATTAGATCTTGGTTAGAAGGCTTGTCTCGTTTTGTTTCTGAGTCTCCAATTTCTTTCTCTGTCTCTATCTGTCTCTGTCTGTCTCTGTCTGCACCACAACCCCCTTCCCCAATGTTGGGGCACGTGGGGGGGTGTCTTGTTTATAAACTGAAGGAGACAAAAGATCTGAAAGACAAATAATTTGCAATATGACTTTGGTACACACTGGGATGATTTTAAAAGAGAAAGCTCCCAAGTGTAAATCACACACTTTCTCCCCCAAAAGAAATTCTGGCTTTTACAGTTTTGCCTTTTATTTTCTGTGGGGCAGAAGGCAATCAATCACTCTGCCACTGCACTGTATCTCCAGCCCTCTTTTCGCTTTTTATTTTGAGAGGAGACACTCAATAGAACTTGCTAAGTGGCCCAAGCTGGCCTTGAACACACCCAGACAGGCTTCCAGCCCGTGAACCCTCTCCGGGCTCAGTGGCTGGGATTGCAGACCCCTGGCAGCAGCACAGGCTTGGATTTTTCTTTAAAAAAAAAAAAAGGCCGATGTCTTTCACATGGTCCGGGAAGGGTCTAACAAGTGGGTTTCCTGCAGAGGAAGAGGAGAACAGAACGTTGCCCTGTCTCTCACCTGCTGGAGGGGGAGAGAGGGCTCTGACAAGTCATCACTTTTGAATGTGTGTCAGTTAGAACTACAAAGACACCTAAAAGGAGGCCTTATCCGTTGTCTGTAAGCCGCTGTAAGCTTCGGTTGGGAACAGCAGGTAGAAGCTGCATTTAGGTTTTTTGTTGTTGGGTTTTTTCTTTCTCTCTCTCTCTCTCTCTCTCTCTCTCTTTTTTTTTTTCACCACGGGAGCTATAAATAGCCCAGCCTGTGGCACGTCCTGGATGCTCTACCTACTCTCGCCCGCTACCCCGATCGAGATCCAGGCAGCAGCAGTGACTCCCACGTAAACATTTTCAGGTAGCCGCCCCCTCCCTCCAAAGACATTTTCCACAACATATATGTGTCAAGAAGAAATGTTTCTCTGAGTGGTGTGTGTGTGTGTGTATGTTGTTATTTTGGTTTTACCTTTGAGTTCTAGATGCATGCCACCCACACTCTCAGCCTGGGATGCAGGGCCTCCTTGATGATCTAAAGGGGTGGTAGGCATCAAAAGAAGAAAGGAAGGCAGAAAACAAACCTCCGATGCTTCTACCCTCCCCCCTCAATTGTGCAAAAATACACTTACTTTAAGTTTTGTAGCCACTTGTTCATAGTCTATAAACTAATTTTTCTTCCATGAGTATCTGGGAAGCTGTGTTTTCTTCAGACTTTCATTACTACATCCAACTGTTCGGTAAAGAAAATGGTCTTCACTTTTTTTTCTCTGTGTGTATGTGTATGTGTGTGTGCGTGTGCATGTGTGTATGTATATGTGTCTGTGCGTGTGTGTACATTGTATGGGTGCGTGTGTGTATATGTGTGTGTATGTGTGAGTGTGTATGTGTCTGTGCGTGTGTGTACATTGTATGGGTGCATGTGTGTATATGTGTGTGTATGTGTGAGTGTGCATGTGCTTGTGTGTGTGTGTGTGTGTATGTGTCTGTGCGTGTGTGTACATGAGTGCATGTGTGTGTATATGTGTGTATGGGTGCGTGTGTGTATGTGTGAGTGTGCGTATGCTTGTGTGTGTGTATGTGTATGTTGCTATACATCAGCTGTTGTCTTCAGTTGTTCTCCATCTTAATTATTTTTCTCACTTAGCCTAGTGGCCAGTGCCCTCCAGGGATCAATTTCTTTCCATCTTGACCCCAGTGCTGGGGCCACCTACACACCTGCCTGGTGCATGAGAAATTTTCAGATGGGTCTGAGGGGTCTGAAGTCAGGCCTTTGTGTTCTAATGGCAAACACTTTACAAACAGAGCCATCTCCCAAGTCCCTGTCTTCTTCACTTTGAGTGAACTCTGGACTTTAAGAGTCAGAGAAGTGTTCATTTGTAGCTAAATTACTAGTCCAACTATGCTGCAAGTTGTGCTCCTAGGCAACCCAGTCTCCCTGGCTAGAGGAAGACACAGCCCTTCTAATCTAGTTCTCAGAGGGTTGGACAACTTAGCAGCTACAAATCAAAGATGGTCTTCAATTCTTTGATTGAAACAAGGTCTTACTGTACAACCCAGGTTGGCTGTAAACTCAGAATCCTCCTGCTTCGGCTGCGAGAGTATTGGAAGGACAGGCATGTGTCACCTCACCCGACTTTCAGTTCTTTAACACATTATAAAGTAGACAGATTTCTGGTCCCAACACCTCCCCAACTTACCCCAATATGAACACACTAAACAAGCAAGCAGAGGAGATGGGCTTTGAGCGTATAAACTCACAGTTTTCCTTATGCGATTTTTCTAATTCAACTAAGCCTATCCACACATTTTTTAAAAGTTGTTGTTCTGCCCATTTCTATATTGTGGTGCATCCCGTGTCCACTCCCCCACCAACTCCAGCATGTCTCCAATCCAGCCAACATTCATGGGCTGAGGACAAAGCTAAAAGTGGGCCTATTTGATCGTCTAATAATGAGACACTGGAATCTGCAGCTCAGCTGGCAATTGAGTCGGTAGGGTTGGGTTTGACTGTTTTCTTATAGATTTTGTTGGTCTACTATCAGGCAGTGCACTTCAACAAAGCCAGAACTGTTCACAGTTCCATATCCCGAGAGCCTATTCCTGCCTGTCCGACCCGTCGTTAGACCTGTCACTAACAATGTTCCACTACTGAAAACAGCAGTGTCTTTTCCTTTGCAAGGACACCAGTTCAGTGCATCTTAAATATAGTAAAATGAAAGTTGGACCTGGTGGTATATGCCTATGACCTCAACAACCTGGGAGAGTTAGGCAGAGAAGTTGTCCTGAGTTCAAGGCCAGCCTGGGCTGCGTGGTGAGTTCCAGGTTAATCTTGACTACAGAACGAGACCCTAACTCAAAGCAAAACAAAGTAGATAGGTAAAATGAGCATCATATTCATAATAAGAAATCCCACTGAAGCTTGCTTACTTGGTGAAAGTTTAAATATAATTATTATACTGCCAGACTCCTGCATGGAACCTATAGAAAGAAGTGAAGCTAAAAATAGCCGACCTGACATCTAAATAATTTGAGAGTAATCAAATTTGAAAACCTTACCTGACAGCTGCCCTAGAAACTTAAAGACGTTGAAAAATTAGCAACTAGCCTGCAATCGTTTCCTTTCCCCACCTTGCTCCGTTTGTCCATTCTTCTTCTTCTTTTTTTTTTTTTTCTTTTTTGACATTTTCTTAGCACACCCTATATGCTGCAGCCTTGACAATTAATTAACTAACCTTCACACACTTTCTCTGAAGTAGATGGATGAAAAGCATTGGAGCTTTATCTGTACTCCTCAGGGAACTAAAAACAGAAGGGTTATGACTTCCCCCCAAAAGTCGCACAGCAAGCTTTCCGGGGGAGCTGGAATTGCCACCAAGGAATTCTGTCTCCTGCCAACCCCGTGACTCTCATCCACACTAGAATTTCCCTGACTCACCACTAAGTCCCGTCCACTCAACGACGCCAAGTTTGCTTCTCTGACTTCCTGGAGGCATTAGCCTTGCACAGAGTTGGCCAGAAAAAAAAAAAAAAAAAAGAATTGAATTCAATGCAAAAGGCATAGAAAAAAAAGGACAAGTCAGATGGTCAATGAGCCTCTTTCACTCAAACAGCCAACTTGTCAACCATTCAACGAAACCTGGCATTGCAGGACAATGAACAGAGAAATACAGAGTGGGAAAATGTCGGGTTCCTGGTACAGTCAGTGGAAAACAAAGACTTACATAAACAAAGCCAAGGTGTCTACCAGCCATTCAAGACAGCCAGTTTCCAAGTTCAAGTGCTGGCAGTGTTCTTGGCTCCAGCGTACAGCACAGTAGAGCTCTCTGCTAAGCCCACCCTGTCACAATGTCTGCTTCGTGGGATGATGTATGGCTTCCTCCCCTTTTGTATCTTGCATTTCTATTTTCAGTCGTTTCCTGTAACATTCCTGAATTCTGCTTACTTTTGCATTCCTCACATAGGGTTGAAGTACAGACCCACTCCAGACGCCTCTTTCGCTACAATATAGTTGCCATAGGAAGTAATTGCTCTCAGGAAACAATAGAGGAACAAATTATTGCTTAATACAATCTGGAAAGATACCCCTGCTCGGTGAGAGAATGCATTGTTCAATTATGTGTGGTTTGTGACTGTGCTTAGCCACCACAGGCAACGTCACTTGTAGACATTATAGTAATCTCCTGACATATGAATGTCCCTCCAAATGGAGAGTCAAGTGAAAGAGCTCTCTCTGCCATCTCAACCCAGAACCCGTTCTCACCCTCAGGGTGCCAAACCATTTCCCTGACTATCATCTGGAACCGGGCTTCACATCACCTTTAAAAACATGTACGACAGTTTGTTACTTTTTCAGAAATCATTTTACTTCCCACACGCACCCATGAAGTCACTCTTTGGTTATATGCCACTCTTTGGTGCTGGGAGGTGAGGCATGTTTTTTTATTTTCAGTGTACAAGAAAATAGTCTTGGAGCCAATAAGATGGCTCCATAGGTAAAGGGGCCTGACAGGCAAACCTGTTGACCTGGGTTTGATGCTGGGTGGAAGGAAAGAACCAACTCCCAAGAGTTATTATTGGACCTACACACACACACACACACACACACACACACACACACACACACACACCGAGGAAAGGGGGGTAATGAAGTGGGCTTACCCTATTACACATGTGTTATCCCAGCAGTCAATAGCTGAGGCAAGAACAACACAAATTCACAACCAGATTGGGCTCCATAGTGACAGCCACCCTACCAAAAAATGCTATGAAGATAGTTCCATGAGTAATAATGCTTGTTTTTCAAGCATAAGTAGCCCGGTTTAAAGATCCAGGATGCTGAGAATTCAGCCAGGGACTCGGGGAGACCTGGAGGCACTCAGAGGAAGGATAGCAGGCTACCAAGAAGAGATTTAATACCCTATGAGCATATACAGGGGGAGGAGGTCCCCCTCAGTCACAGCCATAGAGGAGGGGAGTAAGGGGAAAATGGGAGGAAGATACAAGGGATAGGATAACAACTGAGATGTAATATGAATAAATTAATAAAACATATTAAAATAAATAAATAAATAAATATTCAGGACGCACTTCCAAAGCCAGGCATGGCTGGAAGGGTTGTAAAGCCAGCATTGAGGAATCAAGATAAACACGTATGTAGAACTTGCTGGCCCACCAGCCTAGCTGAAACAGCTTCCAGGTCAGTGAGATGCCTTGTTCCACGTCAGTAAGGGGGAAAGGAAAATACCTGGCATCCTGCTCTGGTTTTCATGGGTGGGTATACCCCTACACTCATGGTCATGTAACATACACACACACACACACACACACACACACACACACACTCACACACACACGTATAGCATGACTGCCTTAGGCACAGTTGCTGATTGGTAGGGAGCCTCGCTTGTAAACAAGTTTGTGATGAACTGGCCCTGGATGGCACAGAGAGGGCTGCACATTGCTCCTAAAAGAAATCATTGTAATTATAAACTCTATAACTTTTATAGGATGACTGTTTTATGAGGTATAGCATGAGGGATGTCCTTTGCTGATACTGCCCTTAATCACTTCCTATTTACTTATTATGTAACCTCTGATGAAGCCAGTGATTACATTTCATATTATGTCTCTGGCTTCCATTGTAATTTTATTTAACTCTGTGACAGCCTCTTATGTGCCACTACAGCCAAAGCATCTATCCAAATAATGAGAATGGTGCTGAGTGTTTGTTTGTTTGTTTTTTGGTGGTGGGGGGGAGGGCAGGTGGGTCCCATTGCAAATTCATTTTGGTTTGTTTGTTTGTTTGTCTGCTTTTTGGGTTTTATTAAATTATACCAAGGAGCAAGGCTTCTTTTAGAAGTGCTACCCAGTTGCTGTTTTTCTCTCAATCGTAATACTCCACGTTCCCTGCTAAAGATGGGAAATTAGGAAATATCTAAGTGGTATAGACTTCACAGAGTTTCCCTCACCTACTCACCTCTCATTTGTTTGGGTTCTTCTCTAGCCCTTTGAGATTCTCACTTGTCAAGAGTGGCTCCAGTAGAAAAAGAGCTTTCAACCACCAAACAGAGATGCATGTCCTTTGTATGTTGCCTCTGAAAAAGGATTGAGTAAGAGTGAATTATGGAGAACACAGGAGAAGCCAGAGAAGGTGAGAATGATAAATTAGGAAAATTTCCAACAGGGTTTCGATAGCAATTAAGTTGAAATTTTAAGAAAAAAGAGGGACCAGTGGGATGGCTCAGTGGGTAAAGGTGCCTATTGCCAGGGCTGAAGACTTGGCCTACTGGGACTCACAGAGTAGAAAGAGAAAACATAATCCCTTAAGTTGACCTCTGACCTTTACCTGCACACACTCTTTATAGCAGGTGCATGTGCTTTCCAAGGCATAAGTGTGAATCATACACACACACACAATATATATATACATATATATACTATATATAAATATGTGTGTGTGTGTGTATATATATGTGTGTATATGTTTAAAACAAGAAGTAGACTTCTGTGTGCTCTTGGCTGTGGGCTATGACATGGATGGAGATGGACCACTTGCTCCAGGAACCACTACTTTTATTCCTTGGTGGCCTGTTTTATAGCTGATCACATTTGGAAATGACCCAGGTGCCCCTTGAGGCCACAGTCCCCACTTTTCAGCAATTAGAATCAGTTCTCACCACATGTTGTTTCTGTGTTCCTGAAACAGCCATCAATAATTAACTGCCCATCTTTGCCTGGCCTGTCTCTCTTTCTTCATGCCTCTGTAATCTATTACATGCCCTCATATTTGTTTTTACCACACAGACACTGGAGTTTTAACTAAACTTGTTATTTTAGTTTAGCCATTTGTGATCAGGGAGGTCCAATAGATTGTGAATGCAGGTCATAGAGTTGGGTACGGCAAAGAGTGTTCATGGGGAAGAGACTACAACAAACAAACAGGTAAAAATATAAATTTCAAAACAGGAGAAGCTATTCCATCAGTCTTTTGTTTGGCTGTTTTGTGTATGTATGTTTATATGCACATATTTGTGTATGCGCACATGTGTATTGGATGTGCATCCTAGTTAGGTTTTTTTGTTTGTTTGTTTGTTTGTTTGTTTTTGTTTTTGCCAATTTGACACAAACTGGGATCATCTGAGAAGAGGGAACCTCAAATAAGAGAATTAATCAAATCATACTGGTCTATAAGAGTGTAAGAGTGTGGAACATGTTTCAAAATTCATAGGCCAGATGATGGTGGGCACTTCTACCTCTGGGCAGGTGGTCTTGGTTGTATAAGAGAGCAGCTGACCAAGCCCAAGCACATAGCGTTTCTCCAAGGTCATACTTCGGTTCCTGCCTCTGAGTCCCTGCCTCTGAGTCCCTGCCTCTGAGTCCCTGCCTCTGAGTCCCTGCCTCTGAGTTCCTGCCTCTGAGTTCCTGCCTCTGAGTTCCTGCCTCTGAGTCCCTGCCTCTGAGCCTCTGCCTCTGAGCCTCTGCCTCTGAGTCCCTGCCTCTGAGCCTCTGCCTCTGAGTCCCTGCCTCTGAGTTCCTACCTCTGAGCCCCTGCCTCTGAGCCTCTGCCTCTGAGTTCCTGCCTCTGAGCCCCTGCCTCTGAGTCCCTGCCTCTGAGTTCCTGCCTCTGAGTCCCTGTCTCTGAGTTCCTGCCTCTGAGTCCCTGTCTCTGAGTTCCTGCCTCTGAGCCCCTGCCTCTGAGTTCCTGCCTTGAGTTCACAGCCTGACCTCCCCTTCATGAGAGAAGGAACTACACTGATAAGCTGAAAGATACATTTTCCTCCCATGTTGCTTTCCATCGTGGTGTCTATTATAGCAGCAGAAACCTAACTAGGACAGGGCTATGTACATGGAGAAGCCAAAAGTTGGTAACAGGTGTCTTCCTTAATTCTTCTCCTAGAGTAGACCCTGAGTCTCACAGTTTGACCTACATACCAGCCAATGAGCTTCAAGAGTCCTCCCGTCTTCACCCTCAGCCCTGGGGTCGTAGACAGGAGCCACTCACTGCCCTGACTTTGTATGTCAGTGTTGTGGAACCTGAACCTGGGCCCTTGTACTTGCATAACAAGCACTGTACTGTCTGAACCATTCCCCCATCCCTGTTTGTTTGTTTGCTTGCTTATCTGTGTGTTAGAGACAGGGTCTTTTATAAGACAGAGCCTCATGTAGTCTAAAGTGGCCTCAAAACCGCTTTGTAGCATCTTCCAACCTCCACCCCCCAGCCACTGGGATGGCAGCTGTGCATGCAGCACTTGGCTTCCTAGTACAACTCCTACTTAGAATTAAAAACAGAAAGGACCACTCTGTTAGTGATGGGTTGCAATGCTCATAGGAAAAGGTCAGCATTGTTGGGGGTAGGGGACAGCTCTTATATTTCTTTCTTGATTACATTAAAAAGTGTTATAATTTTAGGAAAGTGTTAGACCTGGTAACCATTATATGCCCTCTGAGAAACCCTCTTCTACATACACTACTGGAAATCTTTTCTAATCTAGGTTTAATGGTTTTTGAAATATCAAGCATAATATTGGCCTTGATCATGTATGAATTTCTTTAACCCATTTTCTTTATTTTACCTTGCTATGGAGGTGCTTCTAAAATCGGTGATGCAAGATCAAGATGATTCATCAACTGCAAAGAAGCCTTAGGGCTGTTTCCCAGGGCAAGGACCCCCACCCCACGTTCTCAGAGCAGCCTGGCCTTACCGCTTTCTACTTGGGAGTTGTGGGAGGTGGAGAAGCACTGGGCTCTTGGTTTCTTTTGCTTTAGATTGAGTTACCAGTTTTATAATTGCTTTTTAATTGAATAAATAAAATTTAAGCTGAAAATATGATAGTTGAGTGAAAAGGGATAGAAGATGAGGCATTTGGGGGACTGTGTACAAAGGAGTTCATTTGACTGGTGTACCCCAGACTCTTACTCAACTTATAGTAAATGGGGACATTTAGTAGAAAAAGTACAATGTCCCTCCTCAAAAGGGCCTGTCTAACACTATTTCTGGTCAGCAAGGCACAAATGTATATTCACCCCCAGATAGGGAAGCAATGACAGGCCAAAGTAAGAATACCACCCAAGTCAAACTTGATGAACCAGTAAGTTTTACTGGTATTATATATAGAAGTAGGGGTAAGGGGTTACTTACAGGAGCAGAAATTGCTCAAAGACAGCTCAAAGCCCACCTCAGAATGGGTGATAACTCATGAAAGATGAAAACTTAGATTGCACTGAAAAGCACCTTAATAGGTTGGAGGTTGTCTCTTTCAGGTATCTCAGTCTGGTCTACTTTTAGACAGCTTGGCTCCTCTCTGCCTCTCCAAGAAAGCCGTGCTAATCTCTGTGTTATTCTGAGAACTTGGTTGGTCTGAGCCTCTTCCAGATAGTTTTTTTTTTCTTCTAGGAAGTATGTCATAGTCTTATATCTATATACCCTTGGGGAGGGAAGGACTCTGAAATCTGATCAGTTTCAGGGACTTCCTGGAGCCTTTGAATTGTTTACTTCCTGAGCTTAAGAACTTTCCCTGCAGTATTGGCCATTTCAAGTTCCTTAGAACATTCTGTATTTTTAAAAAGTTTCCCTCCAAAATGAAATAGTTTATCACTGAAGAAATTGTTACCCAAAGGGGCTGAATGGTATTTTCATGAAAGAGTGTCAAGTTAGTGTTCTTAATTGCCCATTGTCCCCCAGTCAACTTCAAGATAGGAAAAAAGTATATATATCAACTTCTTGGGCTGATAAAAATGACTCCATGGGCAAGGCTGCTTGCTGCCAAGCCTGATGAGCTGAGTGGTAGAATAAAACCAACTGATACAACTTCCTCCCCTACCCCACAGATAGATAGATGATAGATGATAGATAGATAGATGGATAGATAGTGAGATAGAGGGATATTGATAAATGATAACAGATTCTTTCAGGAAGATAGAATGATGAAAGAAGGTAGGCAGATCAAATAAAATTCTTTCAGTAGATGAAACATCAGAGCCAATTGATTTTTCTGGATCTCCCATAAAATTAATGATGTTACTTTTAGTGCCTCTAAATCGCATCCTGATTGCTTCTCTGTCAGCTGTTATCACTACATCAGTATTTTATGTACACACAGGACTCAGTATCTTGATGTAAATGATCCCCCCACAGTGCCTTTATGCTTAGAAAATTCAGCAGCTAAGATTTCATAATTCTACATAAACAACATCAGTTGTTCAGATGACACTTTACAAAACAATATGCACACTGTTGCTCTTGTGTCTGATAGAGGGGTGAATGAAATCTCATACATTAACAGACTAAAGCCTGTATTGGTTGTTTGGAAGTGGAGGAGAAATCGTTCAAGTTCAGGTATGGTCATTCACATCTATAGTCCCGTTGTTCTGAAAGTTGGTGCAGGGTAGCTATATATATGAGACCTTGTCTTAAAAGAAAAACCCAGAAACAAACAGAACAGATGCCTCAGTAAATAAAGCACTTGTTGTCTTGTTGTGCTGGCTTAACAGTATGAGTTCTGATGCCCCAAGTCCAAGTGACTGTGGAGCAAGCATGGCAGCCAAACCATCAAGGAAGAAGCATTCAAGATCAACTTCTGGCTTCTACATGCATGTGTGTACACAAATATGTACACATGAACATGTGTATTTACCCACAATAATAAGTATATACACCACACACACAATATCTATCAAACATATAGACCCAAAATACACACATACACACACAAATCATGTTACTTTTAAAAATATGTAAATGATAATAACAAATTCCTCTTTTCAAATGGTTGGCTCAATGGGCATTCAGAAAAACATTAGTATTCTCACTAATGCTGGAGAGCCACCTGTCCCCAGAAACAGTGACGCCTCAGAGAGGTCGCGCAGAAGCCTAATTGCAAGGGCAAAGTGGGAAGGTGGAGAGCTGAACCTATGAAGATTCAAATGGATGATGCTCTTCCTTGAGCACTCTGGCACTGCGGCAGATGGCTGACAATAAGACCCACTGTGACTAAATAGTTTGAGAAGTTCACAACTGCGGAAGGATCTTCAGCCCTGTCTTGTTTCGTCTCACTTCAAGTCCAGGGTGAAGCCTTCAAAGGCAGCATTTCACTTTATTAGTATCAAGTAGCCTCTATCCGCTTGCACACTCTTAGGTCACAAGGCTTCTTCTCTCCTTTATCGCACAGCTATGGTTTTGTTTACTCTTATTGACCAGGGGCCAACATGTAAATTTATCCCTAATGGATCCTGTGCCAGGAGCATGCATGGAACTTTCACAAGCTCAAAAAATACATTTTCCCCCCTATTTTACTCCTCAAACAGAGAAACAGTAGATTGCCACCGTTTTTCCACCTGTAGTTTCTTTTGTACCCAGCGTATTAGGCAACTTTCCCATGGAGATGTCTTCCTGCCTGAGTGGGAATCCTGGGCTACATCATAGCTAGACAGACTCGATGACAGCACGGATGGTTTATGACTCCAAAGTTTGAGCGGGGTCCACAAAACTGGCCTGTCACAAACTTATCCCAAGGAACTGCTGGCCACCCCTAGCTGATGTGCCACCAAACTGAGGATCTGTCTGTTTTCCTTTCTCTCAGGCACTTTGAGTTATTAGGCAACACAGCCTGTTTCCTTCCTTCCGCCCAGGAGGTACATTGTGGAAGAACAATGTACACCCAGCTCTCTATTCAAGTTTAAAACTTGCCATTGTGTGTCACTCTGTGCATTTGTCTGCCTGGCACCATCAAAGTGAAAGATCTCATGTGTTTCTGTTTCTGCATGGAGTGGAGAGAGGGAGAGGGGGGAGGGGATAAAAGGGAGAGAGAGAGAGACAGGGAGGGAGAAGGGGGGGGGAGGATCTGGTTACCTGGTCAGAGGAAAACTCAGTGGGTTGGGACCACAGCCACTTGGAAGGCTATTGAACGGGCGCTCTGGCTTTGTGTATTTCAGCAGTTCTTCTTTATGTCGCCAAGCAAATCTCTCTCCATTCACACGCTTAATTGTTCACTCAGAAAAATATTTTGACTCCTTCCTAACACTCTGCTTGGCCTGCTGGCTATGTGCTCTCAGCATTTTTCAAGCACAGCCTGTACAACTAATGTATGTCATCCCTCCCTGCAGAAAGTCCATCAAGGAAAAAAAAATACATATACATATATTTATTGTAAGTTTTTAGACACACAGAAAGGCGTTCAATAAATGGATTTAATGCTTACGCAAAATTTAAGAATCCATTAGGAAGTTCAGTTTTACTATGTCAGTGAGATACGTTTCAGACTGTAATCATACCCTTTCCAAATCCACTTAAAGTAAACCATTTATTTTTTCTACTTTTCCCACAAGTGCCTTAATGTAAAATTTGGATACCTTTCAGAAGAGACCTGTGAGGTAATGCACTGGAGAGACATAACAATATTTATAAAGTTTGGAAAAAATCTTTCACTAAATGAATAGGGAAAATAATCTTCAACCTTTGGCGGGAGGGACAATAATATTGATATTAAATTTGGTTGTTTCCTATGATTTTTATAACAGATGTGGGGAATGAGGTCTCATTCTTCTTCTTCAGCATTTTGAGAGTTCAAGACAAATTATTATAGGGCTAAGAAATAGTCACATTGTTCCTATCTGTTCAGTATTGTCTTTTACCTTCACAATGTGCAGTACATTTAATTAAACGCATAAATGTGACTTACTTGTGTTGTTCTGCTTATAAGTTCGACACTCATAGGAATGAAAAATATAGAACCTGATTGGATGTTTGCACTCACGTTCCCTGCCTACTTGTTTTAAAGTTCAAAACCACAGCCCACGTTCCCTTGTATCACAAATGAGCATCCATCTGAAATGAGAGCAAAGGCAGCAGGTTTGGCATCTCTGATTCATTCAGTTCCTGGGCTGGTGTCACTGGAGTTAGAAGCTGCAATATGAACACCTGTCCATGGGCGGCTAGACTAGAGATACCCAGCTCATTTCTCACAGACCATTGTCCGGCCCTCCGATGGTAATTACTTTTCATCCCCATCAGCCGGGCCTGGACTCCAGCCAGCAGGTTGTGGGTGGAAGGGTCTAGATCACATTTCCATTCATCTGAGCCATCAAGTCTCCTTCTTGCTTGTTTTCAATTACATTGACATGGTGGCTTTGGCACATAGTGAGTAAATAGCAGCGGATTCAAAAGGAAACATCTGAAAGCCAATATCTGAAATATACTCTCGAGGCTTCGGCCAAGACAATGGAACTGGCACAGAGATTCTGGTGTTATGACCCAAAGTCATAAAATACAATTAATTAAGTTAATTACAGTGAATTTGTGGAATATTTCGTGAAAGCCAAATGTGGCACATGCGAGTCTAGAAGGCAGTGGAAGTATTGCTGGATTTCCTATGAAGTTGATCACTAGCAAATTAGCTACATTGTTAATTACAGCAAGAGAGAAAGGGACTGAAAATGGCACTGGTTCATTTTTTATGCTTACTTAAAAACAACAATTTAGAATGATTTATTTGATTTTATAATGTATGAGTGCTTTGCCCGCATGTGTATATGTGTACCGTATGCATCCCTGGTGTCCACGTGAGATCAGAAAAAGACATCTGATCCCCTAGAACTGAAGATATGAACTTCATAGCTTGGGTTGTTGTGAGCCACCATATGGGTGAACCTGCATCCTCTGTAAGAGCAACAGATGTTCTTAACCACTGAGCCATCTCTCCATTGGTCTTTCTTTTTAAAAACACCAACCTGGAAGGAAAAATAGCACTGCCTCAGATGACCTTGATATAAAGCATGACAGAATTAATTTTGAAATTTCACTAACTCCGTTCTTTCTTCTACTCTTGGTCTTTTAACATACATTCTCTAGCTCTCTTGTTGCTCTTTCTCTTACTCTCTGTCTTGTCCTGTCTCTCTGGGGTGCTGCTCCCCCCCCCCTTTCCACAATAAACTTTCTTTAAAAAATATTCATTCTCAGGGCTGAAGAGATGGCTCAGTGGTTAAGAGCATTGTCTGTTCTTCCAGAGGTTCTGAGTTCAATTCCCAGCAACCACACGGTGGCTCACAACCATCTATGAGATCTGATGCCCTCTTCTGGCATGCAAGTAGACATGTAGATAGAGCACTCATATACATAAAAAATAAATTATATATATACATATACATATATACATATATATATATACATTCTCTTAATATCCCCTTTTTCCTATACTACTCTCCTGAGATTTTCCACACTGAGGTTATCATTGATGGCTTTGCACACTCTTGTCATAGAGTAGAAATGGATAAGCACAAAATAACTACTCATTAGCGATGTCATCTGTATACTAAGTTAAACATGGCAGTCAAAGTGAATCCCCTCATTCCTAACATTCTCTTTTCCAGTCTCAAAAGCACAGCCTACCAGGCCTCCTTGGTTCACCTTTACTCAACCTCCATCTTCAACTCTTCTAATGCCCAGTAAATGGAAAATACTAAAATTTAAAACACCAAGTGTACAATAATGTTATTTTTTTTAACTCTGGCTTTTTCTTACTGCGTGCAGTACAAAAGCATTTCTTCCTAGATGCAAAGAATTGTTTTGTGTCTTTGTAAAGCCTTTTAAAGAAGTTAATTAAATATTCCAGCCAACATTTATTAAAAGTTAATGTACCAGTTTTCTGGGCACTAAGCATACAAAGACATTTTACAGCTTCAATTGTGTTCTAAAGACATTTAAAGCCCAAGAAACAAAGACGGATAGTCTTTGATATCTAGGGGGGGGGAGGGGAAGAGGAAGAGGAAGAGGGAAAGGGAGAGAGAAAATAAAATGTCCTTGAATATTGTGGGTCTGTAACAAGATTCTAAACAGAATGGAATATAGACATGAAAGGAGAACAGGCCTTTCTTGGAGGTATGTTGAAAGCAGAGTTCAAGGCAGGAGCACAGGATGGATCCTGAGCTCTGACCGGGAACCATAGAGAGGAGGGAATGGATGGAGGAAAACACAGGCCCAGGAAACTGCCCCGTGGGGTGCTGGTGGTAGTCTGTGGTTGCAAGAGCCTGTGAAACAAAAAGCACTAGTAGGGCTGTAAAGGGTCTGCTCCATCCAGGAACCTTCTCCAGGCTTCAGTGGAGTATCACCATGGAACTCGAAGTTGGAGACTCCTGTGTGGGTGCCAATAGAAGCTGTGTTTGAGCTATAAAACAGTGGTCTAGGAAACAGGTAATGAAGGGCTGAATTGAAGGTTTTGTGATGGGGGATTTTGGAGTTGGTCATTGATTGGGTGCAAATTAAACAAAAGTCATGTGTATAAAAACAAATTGTGAACCTTTTTGTGTCTGTGTCTGTGAGGTAAATGTGTTTGTTTGCATGGGTGTGCACATGTGCATGATGTGGGTGGAGGCTAGAGATCACCATCAGGTGGTTTCCTCAATTCTTTCTCAACCACGTGTGTGTGTGTGTGTGTGTGTGTGTGTGTGTGTGTGTGCATATGTGTGTGCGTGTGTGTGCATGCGCACGTGTATGTGTGTGTAGAGACCAGAAGTCAATTATGGGTGTCTTTCTCAATCACATCGTCATCTTATTTTATTTATTTATTTATTTAAGCAGAGATTCTCACTGAATCTGAGGCTCACCAATTGCCTGGACTGGCTGGCCAGCAAGCCCAGGACCTTCCTGTTTCTCTATATTAGCACTTGGATCAGGCTCACACCACCTTGCCAAACTGTTTACAGGAGTGCTAGGGACCCAGCCTCAGGTCCTCATGTATGTGTTCCTTATAGGAACATTTTTACTGTGTCACTAACATAAAGTGAGACAGAAATACTGTTAATAATGGGTTGGTGTTGTTTTATGGAAAACTCACAGAACGTGGGAGTCAATAATCATGGATGTGATTCTGGCTTCTGCAAATTATAGCTTAGATGACCCCTTATTCTTCAGTGTTCTTATCTATGGAATAGGGAAGTAAGGAAATATATTTTACAAAATCATCTGAGAGCCCATGGGCACTCATTCATTTTGTGTAACTCAGGGTAAATATCTTTACTTTTTCTATTTTTTATTTTATTAATTCATATTACATCTCAATTGTTATCCCATCCCTTGTATCCTCCCATTCCTCCCTCCCTCCCATTTTCCCCTTTCTCCCTCCCCCCACCATGACTGTGACTGAGGAGGACATCCTCTCCCTGTATACGCTCATAGGGTATCAAGTCTCTTCTTGGTAGCCTGCTATCCTTCCTCTGAGTGCCATCAGGCCTCCCCATCCAGGGGACGTGGTCAAATATGGGGCACCAGAGTTCGTGTGAAAGTCAGTCCCCACTCTCCACTCAACTGTGAAGAATGTCCTGTCCATTGGCTAGAGAGAATCATGTGAGAATGGGGAAACAGAAAGATCCAGAGGGTACTAGCAACTTACAAGAAGAACATTAAGGCAGGTGGATCTGGTTCCAGGGGTCCTGCTCAAACTATGGCATCAGCCAAGAACAATACGTGCAGTAAACGTCAAGCCTCTACCCAGTAAATATCTTTAAAAGGAGGGTGGGAACATATTTTTCACAACTACAAGCTGATGCTGTTCCCTAGAATGCTAGGAAGAAATATAAGCAACTGCCAGGCCACATAGCCAAACAGCAGAAGGAAGGTGGCTATTTAGGGCTCACATACCTACAAAGTCTGTAAGGTGAAGTACCACAAACAGTCTCTACGCTCTCTGGTTATAACCACAAACCAGAGAAAGGTGCTCACATGGGTACAGATTAGAGACAGCAGCTGGGAACGACACAGGGCCCTGAAGGCTCGCCCGCACTCAATGGTGTCAGTGTCCAACATGAGCAATGTGCCCAGTAGAGCCACTCATATAGAGCATAGCAAGGGTTAATCTGGCCAACTGTAGACATTTGAATTCCATTTCTAAAAATAAAGGTCCTGATTTTATTCCACATGAATGTTGGGCAGTCTTTGAGAGCAGATACAGGGAATGATCTAGAAAACATGTCCCTTGAAAACTCCTACTCTCATCTTTAAAAACATACCTTTTATGTTGTATGTCAATCAAATAAATAAAAAACAATCAACCAATTAAAGTGAAAACGTAAGCATTCATGGGTGTACTTATAAAGAACCTTTTAAATAGCCTGTATTAACTACAGTTTATTTTCTACCATGTAACTAATTAGTCAGCAAACATTTATTGAGTTCAGTGCAGAATGCAGTCATTGAGGAGAAAACCGTGGTTATGTTATAATTAAAACTCACATTGGGCCTTCTGTGTAAAGCATAAGACAGACATTCATGAAGCAACAGTTATTTAACTCAGAGGTGATATAATATTAAATAGCAAATAATGGTGCAAAGAAGTTTTAGGAGTTAAAGAAGAGGAACGGGGCTAATGGCTACAGGAAAGTAAGCCAAGGCTGCTCTGGGCGTTCCTTCCCGGTCCATGGGCAGATTAAGAGATTGGGGGCTGTTGCTCAGTTGGTACTGTGTTTGTCTAGCAAATGCCAGTCCCGGAGTTCAGTCCTCGGCACCACATACACTAGACATGGTGGCCTCAGCCTGGAGTCCCAGCACTGGTGAGCTGTAAGCAGGAGAGTGAGAAGTTCAAGGTACTCTTCAGCTACATGAGGTCCTATAGCTTTAAGAAAGAAAGCAATCATAAATCTTCACGACTTCTGCCTTAGCTTTAGGGTTCCTATTGCTATGAAGGGACGCCATGAACATGGCAACCGTTAATAGGAAAAACATTTACTTGGGGCTTGCTTATGGTTTCAGACGTTTAGTCCACTATTTCCATGGCAGAAAGCATGGTGCCATGTGGGCAGACAGGGTCCTAGAGAAAGAGCTGAGAGTCCTGCATCTGGAAGAGAGAGTGACACTGGGTCTGGGTTGAGCACCTGAAACCCATGCCCAATGATACACTTCCTCCAACAAGGCCAAACCTATCCAAGGCCACACTACCTAACAACGCCACTTCCTATTGGCCTATGGGCCCCATTTTCATTTAACCCAACTCCACACCCCCGCAGCACCTAGTTTAACCCCCACTCCTTTTCAACAACTAGTAACAAGAAACTTTTCAGGTAAAGAAACAGAACATTAAGCAAGCATCACGAAAAGAGCTTGTTTCGTTGACAGCAGTGGGGGGGTTTGAGTACTGGACGCCATGCTACCGTGTTGTAAGAACTGTGTTCTTTAACCAAGATAACAGTGTTCAGGGGAATAGCCTCTTCAAGCTGCTGTCCAGGCTGAAGCAGGAGGCTTAGAGTGTAGATCTAGCAGCAGCCAGGGCAGCTTAGCACCATAATCCTGAGCTAGCTACACGAATAGACAGAGCTTATTTGAGATACATTGAAAATGCCAGGAGAGAAAGCTCACACCTATAATCACAGAACTCAGGAGGCCGAGGGAAAATCAGGAGGTCAAGGCCATTCTAAGCTAGATAGCGAGTCTGAAGCCAAACTGGCTACAAGAGACCCTGTCTTAAAAAGCAATAACAGTAAAAAAAGTTTTCCTCCAGTAAACGAAGAGTACCGGCTAGCTATAATAAACCAGACATGTGCTAAGTACAGAAGGCACAAAGATATAAAAACATGTCTTTCATATTATGGATTAATGATGAAGATAAAAAAAACAAACATTTTTTATTATACAATAGTGTGGGGAGTCATTGACATAAGATGCTATGATTGAGGCACTTCCTTAGCACTGGGCAAAGGAGTGTAGATGAAGTGATCTCATGGAGGAATTTTAAAGAGAAAAGAGGATTCATCAGGCAGGAAAAGTATCCTACCAACAGAGAATAACAAAGTAAATCAGTTGAGAGAGCAGATAAATTCAAAACAAAACAAAAGAATGATTTCAAGAGTCAGGTGTGGTGATAAAGGCCTGTAGATAAAGACAGCAAATCGGCAAGTTCAAAGCTAGGCTGGCCACATAGCAGGATGCCGTCTAAACAAGGAGGACAAGAGTGGGGAGCAGAAGGCAGAGGCAGCAGCATATTTTAAAAGAATATATATTCTTATATATATTTTATATATTATATATAGTTTTTTGTTTTTTTATTACATATAGTTTTAAACTTAATCCAATATGCTGTGGAAGATAATTCATTCTCCTTCGTTCCTTCCACACACATAGAGAATCTTTATTACCACTGAGCATGTCTTGAAATGTAAAGCAAGTCTTGATGAATTTCAACACACAGAAACTGTATTTACAGAGTATATTTTATTGCTATAGTATAGGCAAGCTAGAAACCAGTGAGCTCAAACCAGGAAATTCTTACACTAAAAAGGGTCGTTATTAGAAACCAAGACACATACTTGAAAATAACACAGTTGAGAAAGAAATCTGGCCTGGGGGTAGCTCAGTGGTAAACTTCTTGATCTGCATACCTAGAGACTAGAGTTTAATCCCGCAGAGTCCATGTGAAAAGACTGTGCGTGGCAGCATGCACCTGGAATCTCAGTGTGGAAAGACAATGACAGGAAGACCCCTACAGCTCACTGGCCAGACAGTCCTGCTGAACTGATCAACTCGAGGTTCAGTGAGAGACCCTGTCTCAATAATAAGATATAGAACAGTTGGGGAAGCTGCCTACCATCAACCAATGGCCTCTATACATATGAACAACCATATTCATTTATATACATGAACTTACATGCACACAGAGAGAGGGAAGGAGGAAGAGGAAAAGGAATAAATAGAGAGAAATGAGAGAGATTCTCATGATACCAAAAGCAGGCAAGAGCAATGTAAACAAAAAAAAATGCAGTAGCAAAAATTCTCAACAGAGCACTAGCAAGATAAATTCAACAGCACATTAGAGTGCTCACACATCGTGATCAGCTGGTGGTGATCTCCTGGATACAAGTATGACTCGACACAAATGAGTAGCTTTGACTCAACACATTATCAGGATGAAGCATAAAAACTACATGTGCTCATTGGGTATAGAAAGTACACTTTACAAAATCCAACATCTCTTCATGATCCATCAAATTATGAGATGGAAGAACCTAATCTCACCATAATAAAAGCCTCACATGAGCCGCCTACCACCAACATCACATTCAAATGGTAAAAAGCTGAAAGACTTTCCACTAAGATCAGGATCAAGACAAGGATACATACTCTCAAGACAAGGATAATATAGTACTGGAAGAGCTAGCTAGAAAAAAAAATAAGCAGTAAGGAGGAAGAGAAGACATCTGAGAGGACTAAAGAGATGGCTCAGTGAGTAAAGCACTTGCAGTGCAAGCATGAGGGCCTGAGTTCAAGTCCCTAAAACCCAAACAAAAGCTGGATGTGTTGCAAGAATACCTGTAATCCCAATGCGTCTGTAGAAGATGGGAGGCAGCGACAGGAGAATCTTCAATCCAGCTAGGCTAATGTATGCAACAGACAATCAACAGAAGAGAGCTTGTCTCTAGCAAGGCACAAGGCAAGGACTAACACCCAGGGTGTTCTCTGACCTCCATACATTTGCTGTGGCATGAATGTGCCCCATACACATGCAAACACACACACACATACACACACACACACACACACACACACACACACACACACACACACACACAAATACAAATAAAAAGGAAAGAAGTTAAATTGATTCAATTGCAGATGGCATGATTTTATTTACAGAAAATTTTGAAAGACTCCACTAAAATCCAGGTAAAACTAGTAAAGTCAGTGAAGTTTTAGGATACAAAGTCCATGCAGTTTCATTTCTATATTAAGTCCTCTAAAAAGTCAATGAAATAATATTATCTAAAATTTCAAAAACAATACAGTACCTAACAACATATTTAAGGAGAGAGGTAAGATAAATATGTTCAGTAAAACCATAAAACAGTAGGAGAGAGAGAGAGAGAGAGAGAGAGAGAGAGAGAGAGAGAGAGAGAAAGAGAGAGAGAGAGAGAGAGATTAATTAGAGGAGATACAAACCACGGATACTCAATATTCATGGACTGACATTGATATTTCCACATCTAAGTCAATCTACAGAGTCAGTACGATAAGTGTCAAAGTTCCCATGGTGCAAATTTCTAGTCTCTGCACTTGGACATGGTTGCAAGGGAATGAGAAATCAAGGTCATCCTCACATAGCAGTTCTAACCTTTCAGGAAGGAAGAAAAAAGAAAGAAAGAGAGAGAGAGAGAGAGAGAGAGAGAGAGAGAGAGAGAGAGAGAGAGAGATCAAGGAGATAAATAAAAAGAATCTAATTACATTTTTCATACACAATTTTAAAACTCCTAAAATTCATATGGAATTTGAGTAATTTATCTTAAGAAGAACAAAACTAGAAGCATCCTACTCCCCAGTTTCAATATTTACTGCAAAGTTATAATAATCAAATAATGAACGCCAAGAAAATACACTAGGAGGCCAACAGAATATGTAGAGACCCTAGAAATAAACTTATGTCTATATGTTCAATCTACATTTGACAAGGGCATCAGGAACATACAATAGGTAAAGTCTGTTGCTTTGATGAATGCTCTTGGGAAAAATGGATGCCTATATCCAAGAAAAAACTCACTGCTCTTGTAAACAAGTCACAAAAATCAACTCAGCATGCAAAAGAAAGGGTTCCTCTCAGAGGGAAAAGAGACCCATAGGAGGGCAATGAATAAATATGCTTTTTTAAATGAATGATATACATTCGTGAAAATGAAACACATTATACTTACAACTAACATATGTGAATTTAAAAAGGAAAAATGGCAAATAAAGTACCCCAAATGAAAATGAATTAAAGATTTACATGTGAAACCTGAAGCCATAAGACTTCTAGAAGAAAGCAGGGTCAAACTTCTACCCAGTCACAGTGATTTATTTTTTAATGTATAATTCCAAAAGCAGGGGTACCAGAAGCAAAGATAAACAAGTGGCAGTGTATCCAATTAAAATAATGTGCACAGCAATACAAGCAGTTAGAATGCAAAAGACCACCTGTGAAATGAGAGAAAATATGAAGTGTGTGTCTGAGGAGGAGTTTATGTCTAAAATATATAAAGAGCATGCACCACTCAATAACAAGACAATGACCATAATAAGAAGTCTGACTGTATCATTAGCAAAGAATTCATAAAAATAGTCAACAGATGCTTGAAAGATGCTCAGCATTGCTAACCTTTAGGAAAATACAAATCAGCACCACAGTGTCCCTTGTCTGACCTCACAGCTACTAGGATGATACTACAAAGAAGATGAAAGATAACAAATGTAGATGAAGATATGGTAAAAAGGAAAGCCTTGCACACTTTTGGCAAGAATGTAAAGCATCCAGCTATTTTGGAAGATAGTGTAGAAGTTTCTCAAAAAAATTAAAACTAAAACTATCTTATGACCCAGTGACTCAATATCTGCTTACATATTCAAAGGAAGTCAAAGGCTTGAAAAGATAAATGCAGTTATGACTTCATTGCAATATTTATATCAGGAAAGATATGAAAAAACTTACAGGTGCATCTTCTGACCACTCACAAAACCATGGATAAACCAGAACATCATACTAACTGAAATTAGCCAGGCACAGAAAGTTAACTATATACATACTGTATGGCATACTGTCTGGGTATTGCAACCTTATGTGACATTCCTGTGTCACATAATAATACACTCTTAAAGAAGCCTAGATGGTGTAGATCAGTCCTTTGCCTTAGAATCTTGATACAATCAAAAGACAAGATCACCGGGCGGTGGTAGCACACATCTTTAGTCCCAGCACTCAGGAGGCAGGGGCAGACAGATCTTTGTGAGTTCAAGGCCAGCCTGATCTACATAATGAGCTCCCAGACAGACTGGGGACAGCAGGGAGCAACAAGATGCACTGTTCACTGTTGTACCATGAGCTTATTTCAAAAATAAGAGTGCATGCTCACATGATAATAAAGTGCATAGTAAGTATACAAACCCATAACATAGTCATCTATTGTCTTCACCAAATATTTTACACAACTGTATGCCCTAAACAAACCAACTGGAAGAATGCCTGGTCCATCTACACAGGGTCCCCACCTGCATGTAACACACAGGGCACCATCAACATGGCTATGGTATCACGAGGCAGTAGGAATTTATCAGCCCCATTTAGTAGTTATGGGTCATCATCTTGTAAGTGGTCCATGGTTGCCTAAAACACCATTGTGTATCACATTACTGTCCTCAAATACAGCATGATCTCAGATAAATGATACCTGAAGAAGTCAAACTTGTAGACTCCCAGAGTGAATGACTATGTTGTGGTCACTCAGGATTGAAAACATTGTACAGGGAAAAAAGAAAGATGCTAGGCAAAGGGCACAAAGCTTTCAGTTATAAAAAGAGTAGACTCTGGGAATCTAGTGTACAGTATGGTGACTTTGTTAATAACTTTTTATTACATACTTGAAACCTGATAAGGTGTACACACACATACACACACACACACACACACACACACACACACACACACACATACACAAAACCAACAGCCATGTGAGATGATAGATGTGTTCAATGACTTGATTACAGTGAACATTTCACAGTGCATAGGTATATCAAATCATCATACTAAACATGTCAAATGCATAAATTAAAACTTAACAGGCGAAGATAAACATTTAAAATGTTTTTTAAAAGCTGGGAAGAAATGGATCAACAACCTCAGCATAAAACCAGATACCTAACCCTGATAGAAAAGAAAGTGAGGAATAGCTTTAAACGCATTGGAACAGGAGACAACTTCCTGAACAGAACACCAATCAAGCAGGCACTAAGATCAACAATTACATGGGATCTCATGAAACACACCAACCAAAGGACAAAATGGCAGCTTAGAGAATGGGAAAAGATCTTCACTAACCCCACAACCAGCAGAGAGCTAATATATAAAGAACTCAAGAAACTATACATCAACAAACCAAATAACCAAATTTAAAAATGGGGTATAGAGCTAAACAGGGAATTCTTGACAGAGGAATCTCTAATGACAGAGAAGCACTTAAAGAAATGTACAATGTCCTTAGACATTAGGGAAATGCAATCAAAATGACTCTCAGATTCCACCTTACACCTGTCAGAATAGCTAAGACAAAAAACTCAACTGGCAGCTTGTGCTGGCAAGGATGTGCAGAAAGGGGAACACTTTCCATTGCTGGTGGGGTGCAAATTTTACAGGCACTTTGGAAATAAATTTGGAAGTTTCTCAGAAAACTGGGAATAGATATACTTCAAGACCCAGCCATACCACTCCTGAGCATATACCCAAAAGATGCTCCACCATACAGCAAGGATACCTGGTCAACTATGTTCATAGCAGCCTTATTAATATTAGCCAGAAACTGGAAACAACCTAGGTTTCCTCAACCAAAGAATGAATAAAGAAAATGTGGTACATTTACACAATGGAGTACTGCTCAGCTATTAAAAAACAAGGAAATCACACAATTTGCAGGCAAATGAATGGAACTAGAAAATATCATCCTGATTGTGGTAACCCAGACCCAGAAACATAAACATGGTATGTATTCTCTTTTAAGTGGATATTAGTCAAAAAAATAAAGGATAACGATGCTACAAAATCCAAAGATTTTACTCTGAAATAGCAAGGAGACCTCAAGGGGGGTGCTTGAACCTCCCCGAGAAGGGGAAATAGAATAGATCTTGTGAGGGGGGTCAATTGGGTGAGGGATGACTGGGTGGAGGAATGGGTGGGAATAGAAACAGGAGGGACCTGTTGGGAGGGTTGGGAAGAATGGAGGGAGAGAGAACTGGGAGAGACAGAATGGGGAGAAGGTGTCATCTCTGGGATGAACTAAAAACTTAGGGTAGTATAAACTCCCAGGACTCTATGAGGGTGACCCTCACTATCAGTGGTTCATAAGGAGGCTTAAATGTCCACTCCTAAAACCAGACAAGACTTTCAATGGAAGGAGTGGGACACCAACCCAGCCACAAAACCTTTGCCTTATAATTCCACCTACCAGATAGGCTGTGGTAAAAGATGAAGCAGAAATTGAGGGAAGGCCAACCAATGACTTGTCCGGCTTGAGACCCATACCATGAGAGGTTGACAATCCCTGACATGTTAACAATATACTGCTATACTTGCAGGCAGGAGCCTAGCACAACCATCATCAGAGAAGCTTCACCCAGTAAGTGATGGAAACAGATGCAGAGACCCACAGCCAAACATTATGCAGAGCTTAGAGAATCCTGTGAAAGAGGAAGAACTGTAGGAGTCAGAAAGGTCAAGGACACAACAAGAAAACCTACGAAATGAACTAACCTGAGCCCGTAGGGACTAATAGAGACTGAACAACCCACCAGGTAGCATTCATGGTATATGCATCTTGGCCCTTCGCAAATATGTTCCAGTTATGTGGCTTCGTCTTCGTATGAGACTCCCAACGGCTGGCACAGGGGCTGTCTCTGACTCATTAGCCTTCCTTTGGGATCCTTCCTTCCTACTGGGCTGACTCTTCTAGCCTCAACAGGAGATGTACCTAATCTTACTGCAGTTTGATATGCCTGGGCTGGTTGCTGTCCATGGAAGCCTTCCCTTTTCTGAAGAGAAGAGGAGGAGTGGATGGGGATGGAGGACCTGGCAGGAGAGAAGGGAAGGGAAAACACTTTCAGTGACCAGAAGAAAAATTGTGGTTTCTGTTTGTTTGTTTTCATTTGTTTGTTCGTTTGTTTCTAAGACAAGGGTTCACGATATATCCCTGGCTAATCTAGAATTCACTATGTCGACCTGGCTGTCCTTGAACTCACAGAGATCTGCTTGCCTATGCCTCCTGAGTGCTAGAACTAAAGATGTGCACCACCATACCTGGCAAAATAATTATATTTCAGCCTGTGATTCTTTTTAAAAACTCAAGTACCTATTTTTTTGGCTTATGTGTAGATCATATAAAATTATACACAATATTTGTAAATTTTAAAGTACTATATATTTAAGTACATTTATTTATTGTGTGTTGGAGGAGCACATGTACATGTGATTAGAAGCAGGCCACAATACACATGTGGAGTTCAGAGGGTCCATATGGGTCTTGGACATCAAACTTAGGCTGTGAGACCTGGCAGCAAGCACCCCCCACTGAGCCATCTCACCAGCCCTAAAAGCAGCATATATCAAGATGAAGTCAAAGCTTATGCTAATCAAAAAAATTATGAATTAAACAAATGAGTTAGAATAGGAAAAAGACTGGGTTGTAGCTCAGTGGACATTGGGTCACCTGGGTCTAGAGTTACAGATGGTTGTGAGGCACCGTGTAGGTGCTGGGAATTAAACCCAGGTGCCCTGGAAGAGCATCCAGTCATCTTAACATTCTGTAGGCTGAATAAAGCAGGAGGACTTCCACAAGTTCAAGCCCAGTCAGGCCATGTGGCACTACAGAAGCTGCTGAGCCAGGTAGCTAGGTGTTCATAGCAGAAAACTAACAGAGGAGAACTGTCGCTAAAAGAAGGAAAGAGGAGTGGGGTGAGCAAAACCATCAAGCCCAGACTGCACACTGGAAAGACAGGAAACACTAGTCTACTTAAAACTTTGCAAGAAAATATGAGCAGGCCCTTCCTGAGATCACAGTTTGAGCACGACACTGATGACAAACTAAACATGGGTATTTCTTTACGACAACAGCAAGCAACGGGTGAATTAGCACGTGCCTTTAATCCCAACACTTGAGAGGCAGAAGCGGCCTGGTCTACAGATCCTGTTCCAGGATAGCCAGGGCTGTTAACACAGAGAAACCCTGTCTCAAAAAACAAACAAACAAACAAACCTACTTTATAAAAAAGATCTGTTAAAAGATCTGTTTGTTTTTCTTTTATCTTTGTGTGTGTTTTCCCTAGATGCATGTTTGTGTGCTACACATTTTCCTGGTGGTTGCAGAGATAGAAGCAGGTATCAGATTGCCTACAAATAGAGTTAAGGATAGCAGTGGGCTGTCCTGTGGGTGACGGGGACTGAACCCAAGTCCTCTGCAGAAGCAGCAAGTGCTCTTAACCACTGAGCCATCTCTATGGACACTATTTATAATTGTGAACAAAAGAAAAAGCAAAATATCTAGGGATGAATCTCACACACATACAAATGCACATACACACATTTGTACATATAATATGTAAGACAATGATGGGGGAAGGTTTAAATAAATGGATATGGTCACTGTGTTCCAGAATTGGGGGGCTGGTATGGTAGCAACATCATTTCTTCTTGTCAGTGAATTCACAGATTCTCAGTGGTAGCAACTTGAAAACCATCTGCACAGGAAACTTCATGACACAGGAGACAGACGCTTAAGTAGAGATGTTCACAAGACAGCCATCCCTAGCTTTGTCTTTTCACAAGGCCGCCATTGTAGCTTTGTTTTTTCTCTTTCCCTTCCCTCCATCCTCTCCCTTTTCCTTTGAGGCATCCCTAGAATTTCACACAGATTAAAAAAAAAAAAAAGAGAGAGAGTTGACTTGATATGAATAAAACACCTCAGCTTTAGTCTAACTTTAAATCTGAGGGGCTCAAAAGATAAACAAGTGCCATGAAGCTGAGCCTTCGTTCTGTAATTTCTGAGTGTCACTCGGGAGAAAGGGACTCCTACACAGGAAATGCTGCTGTAGAGGGGCAGCGGGGCTGAGGGTTCTATGAAGGCCGCTGCCCTCCCAAAGACAGCCTCCCTTCTCTCCATGGCCCTGAGACTTCTCTTTCTGTGGATAGCAAGGACAAGTGGGCCTGGTTCAAATGCTATCGCTGAATAGGCAAAGAAGGGATATGATGCTGTCACACCATCCCCAAGACAAAAGGAATGGTAAGAGGCAACCAGAGATTTGTGCAAGCTGAGTGAGACACAGCCCACTAGAGCTCTTCCCCTTGGCCTGTTCCTGCCACTCACAGCAAAAGGAAGACTTGATCGCGTTCATTTTCTTTTGTATCTTTTGTATGAATGAGCACATATATGGGGGTGTGCAGGTTTCCATAGGCATATATGTGTCCTGGTACCCATCTGTATGTGGAAATCAGAGGTCAAACTTGACTGCTATTCCTCAGGAACTGTCTACTCGTTTTATAAAGCAGAGACTCTCTCTGGGACCCAGAGCACACCAGTAGGCTGAGTTGGCTGGCAAACCCTGGGAATCCTTCCATCTCTGCCTTCTGGAGTACAAGCCAGAACACCTGGCCTCCTACACAGGTGCTGAGAATCGAATTGGGGTCCTTCCAGTGATGTAGCAAGCACGTTACAGAGCCATCTCCTCAACTCCAATAGTAGACTTTTACAGGAGCAGCATGAGCTGTCCCAGAACTCACCAGAAAGACCATTTTCCCTTTGGCCATTCAGATCACAAGTGTTGGTCATCTCCGCACAACAAAGCAATTCTATGAAATTTGTGTCTATTCATTTCGGGCTCTTAGTTGAATAATAACACTGTCAGCCTCAGGCCACAAAACAATGGAGTCATAAGAATTGCCCCAACCCTACCCTTGTCTCACAACCCACACACTGTCACTTGTGAGCTAACCCAAATGAGCTTGTGAGAATGTGTGAGAAGGAAAAAAAAAAAAAAAAAGGAGGGGTGCTTTTAAAAAGCGTCTGTGTATAGAAGGAAATCTGGGTCAAGTTATCAAACCAGTTTGGAGCTGGGAAGGACCGTCCCCTCTGCTGCCTGTTGGTTCCTTTCTAGGAAGGGCTAATGGGGTCTGCAGCAAAGGGAAAGTCTAGGAATTGAAAATGACCACCCCAGGCGGGAGATACCTACTGTAAGTCTACGTCAGTTCAGTATGGGAATTGTTTTTCAATTTTATGCAGCGTGGAATGAAATATGATGGATCACGTCTACCCTCATCCATTCCTCCCTCTAACTCATCCTGAGCACTCCCAGTGTTCTAAAGCAGCGTGCTTCTTTCCTGATGCCAAACCACTTAGGTTCAGTCAAAGCTGCCCACGCGTGCATGGAAAGCCCACCAGCGGCCGTGTCCGCAGTAATTATTCTTATTGCCCGGCAGCAGGCACTGCCACTACCTGCGGGGCCTGGAGATCATCTGCCCCTTCCAGGCGGGGATTTTGGCGGGTCTTATGCAAGTCACCACAGCAGCCGTGAAACCACGATCGCAATAGCCACATCTTGGCCAAAAACCAGCATTGTACAGCCCTCCGCCCATCTCACACCCTTTCCTCCTCCTCTTCCTCAAGCTTCCGTGAGCCTTGATGATAGAGGGATTAACCAAAAAATGTCCCATTTAGGCGTGAGTGCTGAGTCTCTCATTTTCCGGACTTGGACCAATTATGCAGCTCTCTATTGGGGGTGGTGGGGTTCTGGCCAAGGGTGAAAACAGCCCCAGTCTATCTGTGCTGGGAGTGGGGCAGACCATGGGGAGTTGGAGGCATGGAGTGTCGTTTTGAATCTTCAGGTCTCTAATAGGTCACGGAAGCAAGCAGCTCCTAAGCCTTCTCAGTACCAGGCTTCCCCCAGCTCCAGGCAGCAGCATTTTAAGGGTGTGTGGCTGACAGCATGCACTGTGCATGGAGCTCTTTGAAGAAGTCACGTGGCTAGTTTGAAAGACTCCATAACAGTCACTCAGACATTTCCCTGCTGACATTAAAAAGATTTCCAAGTTAAGTAAACTGTCTGCTCCATAATTACGGCTAAGAAAAAGAGACTTTTTTCCTTCACTTACAATTATACACAAGAATTTGTCATTTCTGACTCCTGATTGTACTCATAATACTAATGAAAAATGGCATTTCCCTTAAAAGAATTTTAGATGGCCACATCTACTGTAGCCAATGCAAAAATATTTGACAATTTTTACTTTAATTTAGTATATACAGACACCAAAAAGTTGATGATTAACAATTTTATCATCTTTGGAGATTAAATTGCATAGCTATTTTTAAAGTTACATTTCATGGTGTGTGAATGTGTGTGTGTGTGTGTGTGTGTGTGTGTGTGTGTGTGTGTGTGTATACCACAGTTTTACAGGAAAGTGCTCTACCAATTGAGCTATATCTAAAGCCCAGTTATGCGACTAATTACAAACCCTCCATTACAGTTGGGCAATGTAGACTAATTTTTAACATCAATAAAGGGAAGAATGAAGTCTGCAATACTGGAAACAATGACACAAACCAAAACACCAAAAAAATTAAAATTAAAATGTGTATGAAGATAGAGTGGTTAGCAACCAAACTTGATGCGTTTCTTCAATCTCTGTTGCTTTATAGTTGACAGGGCATGCCAAAAGAAATACAAAAGTATGTCATCATGCAAAGATGCAGTTACTTGTGAATCAAACTTATTGGTGAGGCCGTGCAATCAATTATTTCTTTCCTATCAAAATGCTGGACAAATTTCAGGCAGGTAGTTGTCAAATATGTCTTTCAAGAGATAAGAAAATGGTCTACTTTCTCATTAAAGAAATATAGCTGGATTTCCGTGCTATGTGCCCAGAGGTCAGTGAGCCTCTGATGCTATGGAAGCCCTGAACCCATGAGGTCACTAAGCAGAGGTCCTACCCCAAGAAAAACACAACAGAATCCACACCAAAGCAAGATGGAGGCAGGTACAATGGCATTGTGGGTAAAGGTGCTCTACCGATAACTTCACTACCCCCACCCCCACCCCCACCCCCACCCCCACCATTATCTGAGTTTGATTCCCAGAACTCACCTGTTTGAAGGGGAGTTAGAAAGTTGTTCTCCTCCCCCCAACTCTCTCTCTCACACACACACACACACATACACACACACACACATATTTTAAGTTAAGCAAAGGAAGCCTTGGTTTTAAAGTGCTCTGAAAGTCTCCTAACCTGTGTGAAACTCCATTTTTCTTCCGTCTCAGAAGATTAAGTGTTCTGTCAGTTCCTATCAGAGAGCAGGATCTCTGCTTCCAAGAAGCCAGGTTATTTCAAGCCCGCTGCCTTTGGCTTGTCATTTGTCTAACCCTAAGCAAACTTTCCCCAGAGGAATCTCTGAGAAGGACCCTTGTGCTCCTGCTATTCCCAATAGACTATTTCATAATTTTATTTAAGTCCTTGCTGTGGGGACTACCTGAACTTAGCCCAGCAAAACTAAAAGGATCCTGATGTCCTGTGAACAGAAATAAACCCAAGGGAGAAGCAATGCAGCTTTCTCTTCATTGACTTACTGGCTAAATAGACAAATCTTTCCCTTTGCTCATTTAACATAAAGTATTCTCATTTACAAAAAACAATCTATTCTATGCAAAGTAGAACAAAATTTCAAGGAATACGCAAACGTGTTTTAGGATGGCTGTTGTTCTCTCTCTCTCTCTCTCTCTCTCTCTCTCTCTCTCTCTCTCTCTCTCTCTCATGCATAGCTAGGCACATGCTCTACCACTGAGTTACATTGGCAGCCTTTGTGTTTCCTTTTTCTTTATAAAACAGTATCTTCCATTTCAATCCTTTTAGAATCCCTTGAAAATGGACAAGGGCCCTAACTTAAAGCGTTTGAACTTCAAACTGAGAAACTAATGTAAAATGCCTTCCCCCCAAAGCAACGTCTCTAATTCAGGCAGAGTCTGAATTGGTGTGAAAATACCCAAGTTCCACTTTGTGTGCCACAGAACCTCTACTACAGTGACTGATTGTAGTGACTAAACCCCATTGCGACAAGGAGAATATCAATTCACTCACAGTAGTGGCCTCAGTTCCTAACTATTCAGGGCTTGATATATGAACTCAACTAAGAACAGAATCTACAGGCCCAGCACAGAGGTGAAGTGTGGTCTCCCAGTAACCACAGGAGACAGGGCAAGGAAATCAACACTTTAAACAGAAATAGTTGCTTTATTCCGTTGACATCCAAAACCCATTGTCTTACTTGCTTGTCTTTACAGACATCAGACCAGCTCCTCCACTGGAAAAGGAGTGATGTCTGATGTCTGAATTGTCTTAAATGGTAAAAATAGTATGATGGCTGAAGATTTACAGAAAGGTTCAGTCTCTAGCACCACACAGACCTGGCATACTTGTCCGTGTCTGTAACCCCACAGTCTGAGAAGAGAGGCAAGAGGAGCAAAAGTTCAGACTTAGTTTAAGACAAGTCTGATATACTTTTTTCTCAAAAATCAACAACAACAACAACAAAAATTCCTATTCTGTGATCATTCTATTTGGTTAAAATCCTTGATGAGATGTAATTGGCACTAACGGTCTATTTGTAATCTCTGAATTTTTATGAAGAGTCATATCACTCTAGCTAAGCTTGGCCCTACAAGCATTTAAGACTCTATGTTGCCATTTTAACAGATGAGCCTGATTTTTTTTTTTTTTTTTTTTTGGCCTGGGATAGTCACAAATGATGATGTTATACTATTTAGCAAACAAATCATGAGAAAACCCGTGTAAATCTCAAGGGCAGGGTGAAGCACCTTGCTGTTCCCAAGACACTTAACTAGGATTTGCTCTGTGGTTCAGCACAAGGAATCTAAGGGAGCGGGTGGCTTGCTGGAGCTGCTCTGCATGGATGACATCACCACTTGGCTTTCCAAACACACCTTCTTGGCTCCCGCTCTTTTGGCTCCCTTCCATGTAAACAAGGCCTGATTAATGCTGCAGAAGGCCTGTGAATCACGTATTCCACTCCCACAGGGGAAGTCGGAATGTCACTTTTTCCTCATTTTGCGCACCGAGCGCTGGGTTATTTAACGCAGCATCCCTAGCAACAGCATAGCAACCGCTTCGGTGCCTAGCTGCCAGCCTCATGACACTTCATGTGTAAGCAGCTGATGGCTCACCTACTGGACGGCCCCGTGATAGCACCTGAAGCTGCATTCAGAAGCCTGACCATTACGGCCAGATCCCCAGCACCTGACAAGCCTGCCCTTTGATGTGAAGACAAGGAGAATAAAGCAGCATCTTTACCATACCTCCCAGAGAACAAATGGAATCCCACCCATTCAGGGCCAGCTGCTGCGCACTCATCAGAGCCTTGGTTTGGGGGGCGTTACACTCACCCCCTGCTACTGTTCCTTTGGCCAGCTGGCAACTGCACAGAACACATATCTGATCAGTAAATCAAGGGAATCCAGGAAAACTAAAAGCACACACCCAGCACAAAGAAGGAAGCTATAGTCGTCAACCTTTATGGCCGGCCCACAAAAATAGTTGAACTGCTGCTAACAGTCAACAAGTGACTTGGAAGAATTTGGCTTGGAGGAGATAGGGCCCTTGGCTATCAAAGAACCCGGGGGCCACATAGGGCTTAACTACAATAGGAAAACGGCTACACTCCACCAGTCCAAAATGGCCCATCTTGGGGTGTGGGTCATGTTGTGGCCTCAGTTATTGGGGAAAGAACATTCTAGACTCATGAGTTGACTTTCTGTGTAGACCCTGAAAGCAGATGGTAAAAACATACTAGTAAAAACAAAGCAAAACAAACAAATAAAAAACATAGTGGTCAAAACAGAGGTTGTTGAGCTTTGAGCTCCTTCTTTTCCTCCTGGAAGAAACCGGGACACTGCAGAGTCAAGCCTCTCTTTCCTGTTCCTTCCACACAACGTCCACAGAAAACAACGCAGGTGTGTCCCACTGGCTTAGTGAAAATTTTCCCAAAAAAGCATATATTGGTTTCCATTTTGATTAGATGGGGTAGGAAGACGCTGAGGTCAATTAAGCTTAAAACTACTCAAGTCCCTCTGAAGGTGGAGGCGAATGCCCATGGTCACCTCCAGGGTTAACATCTTTCTAATGAGGTCTGCAGCAAGCTAGACCGTCAGTGTGCACCAGTCAGAGGTCAAGCAGGGAACAGTCAGCAAAAGGTTTGATTTCTTACAATTTAAAAAGAGAGAGAGAGACTCATTTCAGAGTCTGTGTGGCACATAAACACAGAACACACACACACACACACACACATACACACACACACACATACACACATACACACATACACACACACATACACACACACACACATACACACACATACACACACACACACACACACACACACACACGCACGCACGCACGCACACTACGCAGGGTCTTATACACAGGACATTCAGCGGAAGTATTCGACTGTTCTAGTCAGAACACAAGTCAGAGTCCCCAGCTTCTTGATAACTGACCAAGCCGACCAGAGCAACAAAGCCACCAGTCTAGTGAGATGTAGTCCATATGCAAAGCAAGAGAGACAATCCCAGTCACCACCACGCTCAGTAAGAAGTGAAATGGCTTCTTGGAGTTTGAGGGGCCTCCATAGCCCCCTGTTGGGCTATTGGGGCTTCCTGGATCTTGTCTGCAGAGCTCGCTGCCCACGGTTCTGCCTTACAGGTAGGTATAGAGTGTGAGGTTCCCCAGGCTTTCACAATACCACAGGGCTATTATTTATTGTTACCTGCATTGCACAAGCTCTGCTTTCATCGGCTCCATGTCACACAATTACAGGGATTTCTCGGGTGCAACGCCAATGTTCTCCCCTGGCTAGTGTCACAGTTAGAGGTTTCCCCCACCCCTGCCAAAGTGTAGTATGTATATATAATTTGATGCATGCTGAGAATTGTTGTGCCTCCTCGGGGGCCACATAAGGAAGTCCCAGGGGCTGACATATCTGTCAGCCATGTTTAAATAATGAAGAGAAGTAAACTATGACACTAGAAATAACTGTGTTGGGATTTGGTTAGGACACACAAGCATTATTATCACCCCACCCCATCTCACCCCCCGGACTGGTTGTTATTTAATTAAATATAATGGCTATCTGTGACACTGTTGCTGTGCCGATGCTATTACCATAGATGACATGACAAAGAAATAAGCTCCGAGGTGCTGGATTTGACGGTGCACAACTAAAATCCCAACATCTGAAGATTTTAGGATGGAAGATAGTGGCTTTGAGGCTAACCTGAGCAACATAGCTAGACACTCTGCAGACAGCATAACTCTACACAAACGCAAGCACCGGGCCATAATGTCAGCTTCCTTTAACTGGTATTCTCTTTGAGAAATAAAATGACAGCAAACCTAGAGAGATGGCTCAGCGGTTAAGAGCGTGCACCACTGGTGCAGGAGAAAGACATGTGGTTCGCAGTGTGCACATCACATGACACCAGTTCTGGAGGACCCAGTGTCCTCTTTTGATTGCTGTGGGCACCTACACTCACACACACACACACATACACACATACACACACACACAAACACGCATGCACGCGCACATGCACACACATTTAACAATAAAACCTTTTTTTAAAAGATTACTTCCTGTTTGTCAGTTAAATCATTTTTGTCTTCTGCTCATTCAAAATGCCATTACATTATTTTCTGTTGTTGCTTATTCAGTGACATGGTTGGGTTTGTTAGTATATAAAACCTTTAAATAAGTTGATTGGAAATCTCAGAAAAATAAAAGTCCTCCTAAGACTCAGGAGTTGGAGGATAAATTTTCCCATTTGTAAAATAGTTTATGAACTCTCCAGTATTTTGTAACTCTACATCAATAACTGATTCAAAAGTCACATTGAATATTGTACAAGTTAGATTTCATCAGGCTATGGATGTATTACTAAATGAATAGCAGTCATTTGGGTTTTTAAAGTGTGTGTGTGTGTGGCGTGCGTGTGTGTGTGTGTGTGTGTGTGTGTGTGTGTGTGTGTGTGTGTATACTCTATGTTGTGTGCACATGCAGCCACACATTTGATATGGCGCACATGTAGAGGACAGAGGACAATTTTTGATAGCCATATTCACCGTCCACCTTGTACTGAGGTCTCCACCTCCGACCTCCCTCGAGGAATGCTGGGAGCACAGATGGGCACTACTGCATCCAGCATTTATGTGGGTTCCGAGAATCCAAACTCACGTTGTCAGGCTTGTGCCGTAAGCATTTTTACCCACTGAGCCATCTCCTCCGACCCACTGGTAGTTTTAACAAGACTCAAATTGATTTTTCTCTCACATATAAATGTGTTGGGACGTAAGCTGACCAAAACTAATACATTGCTTTCAATCTCCTATCTAACTCCCCTGCCATGTCTTTAAAATGTTGTCAAATGCTCTGAAATGACTGCCAATCACCAGCCTTTAACTCTACATTCCAGCCAAAAGAATGAGAAGAAAAAAGAGTAGCTAAGACTTCCTGCCAAGGGTCATTAGCTAGAGCTTAGACACACAGCCACACTAAGCTGGAAGGGAGGGTAAAGCACACGCCTGTGTCCTGGATGGCCACAAACATGGCCACATTGAGCATTCTGATTTGGGGAATTCAAAAAAGAAAGTTTAAAATCATCAACTCCATCCTCTGCTATTGACACCAAGTAGATGAGGAATTAAAACCTAAGTCTTAGCCAGCCGCAGTGGCGCATGTCTTTAATCCCAGCACTCTGGGAGGCGGAGGCTGGTGAATTTCTGGGTTTGAGGCCAGCCTGGTGTACAAATTGAGTCCAGGACAGCCAAGGCTATAAAGAGAAACGGAAAAAAAATCTAGGTTTTTTTGTTTTCTTTAAATAGTAAAGGTATATATATTCTAAAGATAAGATTAAGGACTAAATGATGTTTAAAAATATAAAAATATGAATAATGTGCACCTATGTAAATAAAGATATATAATCTAATCAGCATATAATACAGCATTATTGTGGTTTATTCCTATTTATATAATTATTATATAATGTTCTAAATTCACAAAAAAAATCTTTATTTTGTTTTTTGCTGTTATCGATAGTGTTGTTGTTTTGAGACGGGGGTCTCATGTAACCTAGGCTGACCTCAAAGTCCCTGTGTAGTCAGTGATAAGCCTGAACTTCTGATCCCCCTGCCTCCACCTCCCATGTGCTGAGATTACAAGCAGAAGCCTGGTTTTCAGGCAGTGCTAGGACTGGAGCCCAGCAACTCAAGCATCTTGGTCAGGCACTCTGTCACCTGAGCAACTTCCCCAGGCCCTTTCTTCAGAGTAGTCAGAAGGCAAAGCAGATCTAAAATCGAAGGAGAGACAGACTTATCTGATGCAGTGGGCTTGGTGATGAAAGGAGTACAAACCCGAGTCTGGCCTGAGTCCTATCCTTGGCCCTGCTAACTTACTTACTCCGTAGCTTTGAACAAGTGCTCCAGTCCCTCCGGCCTTGAATCATCTGTCTATAAAATGAAAATACGTATCTGAGTAGGAGAGCACGTGAGTGCTAGTTTACAAGGCTGGATAAAATGGACCCAGCAGAGGACGGAACCCAGGGCACAGAACTTGGGAAGTGAGAGACCAAGAGCAGAATCAGCCAAACAAAGCTGACTAGAAAGCAAAAATCCATGGGCTAGGAGCAGGGGTGACGCCCTGTTGTCAGACACCTTGTTGAAATTTCTTTTGTTGCAGTTTCTTGATTGAGACAAGGTCCCCTGTACCTCTGGTTGGCCTCCAAATAGCTACGTTACCAAGGCTAGCCTTGGTCTGTCTTACAGTCCTCCTAGCTCAGCCTCCCAAGTGAGATTGTAAGTGTGACCCACCACACCTGGATAGCTTCTTCATTGTTTGTTTGTCGTTTGCTTTGGTTTGGTTTTTCGTCACACCAAAAGCCAAGTTCAGCGAGTTGAATGTGACTTCACTAACACGTAGGAAGGCCTGCATTTGTTCTCTAATGTGCGTAGACTAGGTGTAGTGCCTCACCTCTGCCCTCTCACAGCTCAGGAGATTCAGGAAGACTGAAGGAGATCTGAAGCCAGGCCCTTGTGATTGCACAGCAGGCAATTTATGAGTTAAGCCATCTCCCAAGGCCCTTGTGTGCTTATTTTAGTGCTTCCAAGATTTTCTATGTGATCAGTATTCTTTGAGTCTCAAAACCTTGTATCTATCCTAATGAATCTTAGACACACACACACACACAGACACACACACACACACAGAGACACACACACACACACACTAAATAGAAGTACAAATAGCTCTTCATTAATAGAAAGCAATATCAAGTTTTAAAGTTATATTTACTTATTTTTATGGGTGTTTTTGCCTACATGTATATCTTTGTGTTGCATATGTGCCTGGAGCCAACAGAGGCCGGAAGAGAATGGACCCCCGAGACTGGAGTTACAGACAGTGGTGACCTGCCATGTGGGTGCTCGATATCTAACCCAGGTCCTCTGCGAGCCTAGCCAACGCTCTCAGCAGCAGAAGTCTCCCCAGCCCCAGCAGTATCTATCTGAAGGCAGAATCTGTCGCTAGTACGATTCATCTTTCCAGTGCTTCTGCGGATTCTCGAGTCAAGTGTTGGTGAAGCACCAGCTCTGTGCCGGACACAGAGCACAGTTGCAAGGTAAAGGCACTGGGTAGAGGCACTTGTCACCAAGCCTGAGGGCCAGGAAGCATATGGCAGAAGGAGAGGACTGATGCTCAGAAGCTGTCCTCTGACCTCCAAGAACACAGGAAAGCAAATTCTAGCTCAAGAGCACATGTTATTAAGCACACATACACAGAGAGAGAGAGAGAGAGAGAGAGAGAGAGACAGAGACAGAGACAGAGACAGAGACAGAGACGGAGACAGAGACAGAGGGAGGGAGGGAGGGAGGGAGGGAGAGAGAGAGAGATTGAGAGAGAGATTGAGAGACCAAATAAATAATAAATGAATAAATAAATAAATGCAGTGATCAAGAAGAAACGAGTCAAACACACTTGCTGTTCTCAGTGAATTCCTCTAAACTTGGTCTATGTGAATCAATAACAAGCCAAACACAGACCCTCGCCCTTTTATCTAAAGGAGAGCAGCTGGAAGCACAGAGGAAGTGGAGGCAGTGGGTGGGATGGCACAGAAGACTGCAGGCATGTGAGCCCCACTTTCACGTTCTGCTGAGTCCTCTAACTTCCTAAGCCTCAGTTTCCCCATGTGTAGAATGGCATAGTGACATTTTCTTCTCTACAAATTTGCTTCACTGTCAGAAACAGGACAAGGACTCAGTATTTGAACTGTTGTCATAGCTCCCATGGTAGAAGGCTTGCCTAGCATACAGGAAGCCCTAGGCTCAGTCCCCAGCACTGGATAAAACTGGACATGGAGGTACACACCTGTAACGCCAGCAGCTGGGAGGGAGGAGCAGGAAGACTCAAAGTTCAAGGTCACCCTTGTTTATATACAGAGTTCAAGGCTGTATGAAACTTTATTTTCAAATACATATATATGCATACGTATATGCCATTTTTACTTGGACAGAAACTTAGTATTTTTCAAATTACATTTCTCTCTTTAGAGTGGTGTGTGTGTGTGTGTGTGTGTGTGTGTGTGTGTGTGTGTGTAAGCATGCCACAGTGTACATGTGGGGGTCAAAGGACAGTTTGCAGGAATTGGTTCTCTTCTTCTATTTAATGTGTCCCGTTGTTCAGACAGGTCATCAGGGATTGAGAGCAACTGTCTTTACTCACTCAGCCATCCTAGTGGTCCAAAAACCTAACATTAGTTGTTATGTTTATTATTGTCATTGTCCTAATTAGCATCCGTTATCAATTTTACACAGACTAAAATCGCCTAGAATAAAAGAGTCATAGTTGAGTATTTGTTGGTCTGTGGGCATGTTGTTAAGACTTGTTCTTAATTATTAACTGATGTTAGAGAGCTCAGCCCACTGTGGGCAGCACCATCCCTATGAGAGAGTCATGGGCTGAATAGGAAAACTACCTAAGCCTGAGCCCATGAGGAAACCAGGAAGCAGTGTTTCTCCTCGGGTCCTAGATTCGGATTCCTGCTCCCACTTCCATTGCTAGTAGACTCTAACATGTAAGCCGAAATAAACTTTTTTTCCCTTGTTTGATTTGGCCAGAGGGTTTTATAGCAGCAACAGAAAGAAAATGAGAACAGCCATTGATAATAACTTTATAAATATCATTATAATTATAGAAAGATCCAGAAGGAAACATATGAAGCTCCAGGGTGCCCAAAGGAAATGTGTACACTCGCTAGGGGCGGAAGAGCATCTCTTTAGCAGCCTGTTTGACATGTGATTTGAGAAGTAATTGCCCTCCTAACTGACAGCAGTTTAGCTGCAGCGAGAAAGCCTCCTCCTTCATCAGAAAAGTGAATCTCATCTTTAAAATCTTTCCGAGGCGGAACTCTCAAAGTTTTGCAATTTGGACGCAGAAGGAAAAGATCAATATAGTTTCCTGTTCTGTTTCCGTTTACACTGAACCCCTAGACCACCAAAACTCAGGCTTCTACCTATAACTTCAAGAGAACTATAACCCCCCACTTTCAACAGGGATGCAGTCATTGTGTTTCTGTATCCTTCACACCAAGCTCATTGCTGCTTAATCACACGTCTTAAGTGCAAGCATCACCAGGAGCAATGCCAAAGAAAGTGGCTTCACTCTGAACCTTGTGCAACAGGCGAGGAGGCTCTGCCCTGTAGCAAGGGCTAGGAACAGCCTATTCAACAATTTGAGTTCTCATAGGTCGGTGGGCTCCTTTCGAAGAGGACGTCACTTACTGCTCCCACAGCTGCTCTTTGTTGTCTTAGAAGTGTGTGGCACTAGTGTGCCACCAATAGCCACACCTCAAACACTGGGTCTAAGAAGCAGCTGGATATCGGGTAGTGCAGTGGGCAAGCTTACGGGAAGACCACCATAGGCAGCGTGTGGAGGATTGCCTCAGGAATCTGCACTATGTAGTTATGTATCTGAGCATGTAAGAAGCTTCGATGGATGTGTTGTCGACCAGATCTCTGCGTCACCTCTACCTTGCATCCTTACCCACCCACGTACTAGAGCTTTCACATACTACTGCCTTGCCGTATTTCTACCTGTCAACATTTGAAGAACACTGGTTTTGTCAAGGAAGCTTGACATGATAGCATGTTGACTCACCAGCCTACAGTACAACTGCTGGAGACATCTGTAGTGGCCAGAGACTCAGAAGGACAAAGAGGAAGAACGGTAGCTTGCTAGCCTGTGCTAAAAACACACAAGGACTCCTCTGTGCCTAGGAAGTCCACAAACCACCGCTAGCCGCCATTCAAGACATCCTCGTTTTTGACACCACCGCTAAGGACATCATGACCTTTTATTCGCCTGTCTTTTCTTTATTGGGTGACTCTAACATTCCCTGCCTTCAAGGTGCTTATGGCTTGCTAAAGGAGAAAACTATTAATAAAATTCTTACACAAATATATGTTAAATCACAAACGTGTATAATACGAGCACAATGGTGACAAAACATGCAGAGAGGAGTGTTGCTATGGAAACCTAGACAGAAGAGTTCAGCTAAGGAGCGGAGAAGGTGATTCCCTGGGGATGTGGTAGCCACATGAGGAATAAGTAAGAATTAAATGGGGGAGAAGGTAGGATGTTTCAAGCTTAGAGAAGAGAAGACCACTGCAGAGATCCAACATGGGAAAACAAAGTACAGAGGAAAGAGGGACAGTGACAGGAGATGAACCTGGAGAGGCAAACACAGGCTCCACAGGGTGGAAGAGATGTTAAATGCTTTTCTTTACTGAATAGCAATTGAAATTCATGGGAATTTTAATCAAAAAGAGTCATAAGACTGTTCTGTAACTATGTTCATAGCAACCTTGTTCATAATAGCCAGAATCTGGAAATAACCTAGATGTCACTCAGCTGAAGAATGGATAAAGAGACTGTGGTACATTTACACTATGGAATACTACTCAGCTATTAAAAACAGGGAAATCTTGAAAATTGGATGGAACTAGAAATGGTCGTCCTGAGTGAAGTCATCGGGACCCAGAAAGACACAAATGTATATACTCACTCATAAGAAGATACTATCCCAACACAGACACCCTCTGAGAGACTCCAAGGGGAGGTTGGGACAGATGCTGGGACTCACTGCTGGACTCTGGGTAGAGTGCTGAGAGTGGTACGGAAGAATGGGGGAATGGAAGGACCCAGAGGGTTCAAGAGCCCCACAAGGAGACCATCAAGGCTAGCTGATCTGGACACAGATGGGGCCTGCACAAACTGTTGTACCAAACAAGGACAATGCCTGCAATAAGCCTAGACCCCTTGTTCAGACAGAGCCAACGAACAGCTCATACTCCACAGTTGTGGGGAGAGTGGGCACTGCCTCTGACATGAACTCTGATGCCCCTGATTAGATCACTTCCCCTTGGTGGGGAGGCTCAGTGGCACACAGAGGAATGGGAGGCAGGCTAACCAGATGAGACCTGAAATGCTGTGTCCATATGGTGGGGGAGGAGGTGCCTTCTGTCCGAGGAGTAAGGGAAGGGAATAGGGCAGAAGAGGGAGGGAGGATGGGAACGGAAAGATACAAGTGAGAGGATAATACTCAGGATATAATCTTAATAAATGATAATGAATTAAAATTAAAAAAGAAAGTCAGAGAGAGAGAGAGAGAGAGATGGAGAGGGAGGGAGGGAGGGAGGAAGAGGGAGAGAGAGAGAGAGAGAGATGGAGAGGGAGGGAGGGAGGGAGGAAGAAGGAGAGAGAGAGATTGATTGTTCTGGCTCCAGTGTAGGAAAGAACTAGAAAGAGAAGACTGAAGGAGTAATGGAGACAGTCATTCATTTAAAGGCATGCCTGCTGCAAGTCACATCAACTGCTGTGGTTCCTTTACTGTTACCTGTAGTATTTACCTTCATGTGTGTAATCAACATGAAATTGTTTCTTCACTTTTCTTCTCTAGCTACCTGTTTTGTCTTCCTGTTCTGAATGAAGTCTCTTTCTCCTATGACTGACCACTCCATTTCCTGACCCCCATCTTTCCAATGAAGTCACATTATAATTTTGATTAAATTGGAATTTTCTTTTTATTCTTTACTTAAGCAAAAATTTTTGAAGGACCAGACAGATGATGTATAGTCTTTTCATTTCCCTTGTTACTTAATTTTGTTTTGTTTTTCCAGAGCTAAGAGTCGCTTTGCGTTCTATAAAATCAGCATCGCTTTGATTCCAGATAGTCTCAGAGAATCCCCAAATTTCTCTCATACTCTTCCCATTAGTCCAACAACTTATAGGTTTTTGGGTTTTTTTGTTGTTGTTGTTTTTTGTTTTTTTTTTTTTACAGACATCCCTCTCAGGTATTTAGTCTTCCAGTTCCGGCTTGATGTCCCTCCCTCAACCACTCCGTGCCTGATATGGGCGATTCCCCCACTGCCGATATGCAGAATGGCTGTGCCACTTCTCTGGGGAACCCATTTGCTTGCTCTCTGGGCACTCTCTCTAGGTTTTCTTTCATTGTCAGGATACCTCTTCTAATAACGGCATGGGAGAGAGAAACTTTGAGAACTTGTCTGTTTGAAAAAGACCTTTGCTCCGTTTATACATTCCAGTTTATAGTATGGAAAGTCTCCTTCTGGCCATCATCTCATTTCCCCCCACCAGAGCTTCAGCATCCAATTTTACCTCCTCAGGGAAATGAGGTAACTAGCACAAAACCCAACATACCTCATAGGACCTGCTGCAATACCCCTGGAAGCTGCACAGAGAAACCCAAGTGGCCGCGGGGGAGACGGGTGCTGATGGAGTGGCTGGCCTTAAATGCTTTGAGAAGATGTCTCCTCGTGCCGACCCAGCGCATTTCCTTAGGGGCCGTTGACGACGCTGTTGTGTGCCTAAGAGTATTGGAGATATAACAGTATTGAGAAAAAAAATTTGTTTCAGAAAAAAAGGCTATTTCAACTAGACATGTTTGCATGACTGTGACTCTAATACTGGGGAGCCGAGGTGTGAGAATTACTGTGAGTTCGAGGCCAGCCTGGGCTACACAGTTAGTTTCAGGTAAGCCTAGGCTATAGAGTGAGACCTTACCCCTGCCAAAAAAAAAAAAAAAAAAAAAAAAAAAAAAAAAAGGTAACTTCAGGAACAGCGTATAGAAGAGTCAGGAACGAAAACGGCATCCCTGACAACCCTCGCTACCCCAGCTTCTCTCCTCACTCCCTTTGCATTTCCCCTGTTGTATTCACTGCTTTAGAATGCCTTTGAGGCAGGTGTCCCAAGCCAAGGTACCAAAGAGACAAAATGTCAGGGTGCTGAAGGGGCGAGCAGATGGCAGGAGCCACCCTCGACACCATGGTGAATACTTGGCAGGGAACGGCACAACAACAAAACTGGAGCCAGTGTCTTGCTCACTCGAACAACAGCCACAGCGACAACATCCCCATTGTACACTTCAGTATGCCTTGGTTACAGGAATTTCAATAATTGCTCCCTTTGAAAAGTGGGAAATATCTTCCCTAACTTAGGCTAATTGCCCATCGCCACACAGTGATCCAGCATTGTTAGGAATCTAACTTCTTCAGCAGAGGAGGCAGCTGACAGCAACGTCAATTTTCCCTTCCTTGAAATAACAATCACAGAGGCCTTCGAGGACCTCAGCAGTCATCCCACTCCCTTGTTCAAACCCACCTTTTGCACACAGAAAACCAGCAACCAAAAAGAAATTCAAGACTGGCCTAGGACCACACACCTCGTGAAGATGTGGGGGACCAGAGCTCAGCTTGGAGTTGCTAGCCTCATTAATTGTTTGGGTGGCTCCCTCATATACAAAAGGAAGAAAGAAGGCTCTGAGCAGAGCAAATAAAATAACATTTGGGTAAAATTCTTGAATGCAACTTAGCCCTTCCATCAAAGGCCCAAGGCTATCGTTGAACAATCAGGGGAGCCATGTGTATTCTAGGCAGCGTCAGCGACGCCTCATGATTTACTGTGTCTTATAGCTTTAAATGAATGCACCCATAAGTTAGGACCTACAGAGCCAATCTACTGATGATGGCTGTCCTGTGCGGCTGGCATATCCCCAAACCTCCTTCACAACTGCTCCCAGGAGGAAAACAAAAATTTTTTAAAAAATCATTCCATTTTAATTTTCTCTTTATTTTTGTGTACATATGTATGTGTATGTTCATAGGTGCGCAGTTGCATATATGTATAGGTACATGTGCTTATTGTTTGCATGTACATGTGAAGGGCAGAAGATAACCCCAGGTGCCGCTCCTCAGATGTCATTGCCTGCCCCCCAACCCGTGTATTTGTTTGTATAAGAGACAAGGTCTTTGATTGGCATGGAAATCACCAAGTAACAGACTGGCCTGCCCACGGAGACCCAGATACCTGGTACCTGGCCATCTCTGCCTCCTCGCATTGAGATTATAAGTGTGCCACTACATCTAGAGTTGGAACTTGTGACCTGTTCCATGCAGGGCAAAACCTTTATCAGCTGAGCTAGCTCGCCCTCTCCGGTTTTTCTTTCTATAGCTTTTAGAATTTCCCAGGTCATTACTTTCGGACCTCTGCTGACCCTGCCCCTCTACATTACTGTTGGACTAGGTTAGCCCACTGCTACAGACTCTATTTTGCTTTACACAAACATAAGTGCCAAGTACTTGGATAATGGGATGTCGGGAGCATATTGCAAGAACCTGCAAAGGCAGCTTCAGAGACAATCTAACTTGAAGCTCAAAACACAGGAGGCTACATGAGGGACTGGGCTGCGACAGGATCTCCAGAGTCTGATACCAATTCTCAAGGCACCCTCAGCAACAGGTTCAAGACCCCTTAAGGCCGGCTTCCAGAGTCACAGGTTCCCCTAATGCCAAGTGTGTGATAACTGGTGTGTGGGCCTTGCTCTATCCACAAAGCAGAAGTGTTTGAGTGTTTGCCTTGCAGTTGCCTTGCTGCACTTTGCTGCCTAGTCACACGCTGATTGTGTGTTTTGAGATGACTTTTCTCAAGCATAATTTATGTTACCTTGGCCATGAAAAGAAACTATAAATCAAGAGATGAAAATGATGCCTTCCAGGGTAACTCTCCCTAACCTGGCTTATTTCTTTTTCCTTTTTTCTTTCTTTCTTTCTTTCTTTCTTTCTTTCTTTCTTTCTTTCTTTCTAAGTAACAAAAACACCAAAAGGACTCGGGAGTCTCTGATAATGAACATAATATATTATTGTCATAAAAAGTTCACTCTCCTTTCAATTCCAATTTTCCTCACTATAAATCAGTGATCCACTTAATCAAATATTCTTCCACTTTAATTGTTTTATCTTGCTTTTATGTTAAATCTCACTGAGTTATGGCTGGCACCAGTCTTCACATTATAGAGAAAATGTCAGTGGTGGGCCCATAATTAGTCTAAAACTCAAACATTGGTTCTGAACATTAACCAGATCGGAGGAGGCCCTCAGTATCTCACTGGACCAGGGAAGCAAGGCCAGGTCAGAGAGTAAGCCAGGATTACTGCGCTGGCCAGCCATCTGTAGTCGTAATGCCGAGTGTGGGCCTCGGCTTTCAAACAAACTGGATTTTTTTTTCTTTTTCATAAATGCCTTTCATTATTATCTTATAGGCATTAAAACTCTATTTGGTTGTCTCTTAAATTCCCCAGTCTGAAACTGTCCATTTAAGAACTACAGATGCTTGCCTGAACTAGTCCAGTGGTTCTCATGAGAAAACACCAACACAAGGCACAGGCTAAGGCTCACAGTCAAACTTTGGGAATTGGGAGAAATTGCCCCTCCTGAGCATTATAAAGGACAAGAAACCATCCCTCGTGGGTAATCCAGGTCTGTACACAGGAAAGAAAGAAAAGTGAAGTCCGTGTTGTTAACTGAGAAACACCTTTTGGACAAGGACTGGGGGGAGCAGTGATAGAAGCCCCATAAATTCAACATTTCAGAGCTAGAGCCCAGGCCAGTGCTATGTGGACACATTGTACTTAAATAGATCCATTGACCTTCAAGCAGATAACCACTGTCATTTTGAGTGGTGCTGGAGATTGGAAACAGGGCCTTGTACATACATCCAAAGCAAACACTCTACGACTGGCCTGTGTCTACAGCTCCCAGTAGCATTTTTTAAAGTTAAAATTCTAAAAAATTGTCTAAGTACACTGAGAGTGTAAGGGCAGATCCAAAACTAGCTTGTTTGTTTTTTGTTTGGTTTGTTTTGGGGTTTTTTGTTTTGTTTTGTTTTTTGTTTTTTTAATGAAGGAAGATTTTTTTTTTCCAAAGCAAACCAGTGCCTCTGGAGGTTTACAGATTTGCTTTGAATTTCACAGACAAGCAGGAAAAAGGCATCTTGGATATCCGAGGACAAAGCCATGTGCTTTTTACAAGACTTTCTTGAAAAATATCTATATGGTGATATCTATTAAAACCTTTTGATCCTTTCCCAAAGCACCCATGCAATTACATGAGACAGAGAACAAAGATGTACTTCTTATTAGTGAAAAGCTAAACTATTTTCCTTAAAATCCAAAAAGTAAAAATAACTTAAATTTATTCAAGAAATGTGAACTTTATTTCATGCACAGATATAAATATTAATCAGCATTAAACGTATTGCTTAAAGTTTAAAACATCCTATTGTTGTGGCTGTGGGTGTAGATTAGTGGTAGACAGCCTACCTGGCATATTTAAAGTTCTGAGTTCAATCTTCTGTATTGAATAAAAATGTAAAAATATAAAATTATATTTATTTTTAAATGATCTTCTACACCAAACTATCAGAAATATTCTGAAAAACTTAAATCATAATAAATGTATTAACAGACCTCATCGTTATATACTTGTTTGCAAAGTGTATAATGTATTGAGTTGTGCTATTTTGGTGATTGTTTTAATTTTTATATTTATTACTTACATCAGACAAGTTTGTTGAAATGTGTTTTAAGACTACAGATACAAAATCGCTGTAGAAGTAATCTAGAATGGAAAAGAAAAAAGACATGAAAAACATCCCATTAAAGGAAAAGCCTTTATATGAGACATTGTTCACATTTCTGCAAATGGAATTTTCTGATTAACTGCCATATATTATGTTATTTGAATAACTTTAGGAAACATTAATTCCAGAGCTCTGTCCCCAGCAATATTTTTTCCTGGCTGAAATTGGGCTTTAAAACAAAAACGTCAGCAAGCCAAACCAACCATTCAAGTTACAGGCTCCGAAACTTCGAGTGCAGGCAGTTAAAAGTGATTTAAGAAAGGCAGAGGGGGAAAAAAAATCATTCTTTCACAAATGCGTATGTTAAACTTGTAAATTGATATATCAAAACCACAAGCGGAATATAGTAATTTGTCTCTTTGCCTGCTGTGGCGTCTCCGCAGCTGCCTGCCAGATAATATACCGATTGTAACTTCGCTAATTTACAGAGCCTTTAAGGCTAATCTCCAGGGCCAGCCTAAAGGGCTTCTTCATCCATTGAAATGCCAAAATAATTGAAATTGTCTTCAGCAGACAGGCAATAATGAATATTTTCTCTGTTGATTGCATGCCAGGGTTACACACAGGGTTGCAAACAGACATGATTCCAACGCTAAGCCTCCCTGGGGAGGGACAGCCACTAACCTTTGGCACTAGTCACAATATCCAGGGCTTCCCCTGTTCCTGGAGTTCCCAAAGCCAAAGACGCCTACAAGCTTCCGTACCCCCCAAAGGCAGCACATTTGCCAAGGGAACAATGGTCCTAGTGGCTTCCCTGGGTCTCCAGAGGCAGAGCCAGGGCTGGGAAAGGTAATGACTGTGGATTTTCCGATGGGGACAGCAGGAGAGCTGGGCAGGAGACTACCGTGGGAGTCGGAGGCAGGAGCAGATGCTCGCCTGTCAGCTGAGAGTAGCCTTTCCCATCACTTTGAATGGCCTTTGTGGATGCTGGGGTAGTTTCTTGCTTGAGAATCGGGTGCTGCTTCACTGGAGCCTGAATGACGTGCTGAGTGAAATTAAAGCGTTAGTTAGGTAGCCCAGGCAAATCACCAACAGCTTTGAAAAGGCTAAAGACTAGTTTAACCTTCAGCTGAGGAAAGGTTAAAAGGTAAAAATGCCCCAGACGGCTCAGCAGATCTTTAAGATATGCGTAGTATTGCTAGACTCCTGTTGTGCTTTTGAGAAGTAAATTTGGATACAAGAAAGGACGGGCCTTCTAAAAGCGGTGGGATTGAAACCACACAGCGAGGGGAAAGGGATGCAGAATTCTACTGTTTGTGTGAGATGGAAACAGTAGCAGCTGAGCTACTTACTAAACCACGGCACCAAATGCATGGATCCCTTACTTAGTCATCTGCCGATGCTTAATCAGATGTCCCCAATGCTACCAGCTCAAAACAGCCATGATTATTATAAATGTTTATTAACTTTCCAATAATGTTGGAGCTGGTCAGTTCTGGCTCCGACTCCCTCACAAAGCTGCCTCAGGCTGTTGTAGATACCCGGAAGTTCAGGGGCACCCGCTCTCCCAGGGGCCGCCATAGTACTTGTCCTGCCGGTGAGGGTGGTGGGTTAGCAGGGCCTCTGAAGGTACAGATATCTACACAAAGAAGCTTGAAAGGTATCCGTGATGCCTTTAGCCAGAGCACGCAGTCCAAGATGGAAGCCACCCAGCCATCAGTGCCTCACTTGGCTGTCACACACTGACTTTTCCTCTTTATCTCTTGAATGATGAGCGGGCCCTGTGTTAGGAGAGAGTTATGGAAGGGTGTACCCGAACAATGCTCCTCTCTGGGGTGGTCTGGAGCCTCAGCACTACGTAGAATAAAGACAGGAAGTTCTCTGGGAATTACCAGCCACCAGGCTAGCCCAGGGTCTAACTGACAGAATCTGTCTTGAAAGAGTCAGGTGGAAAGTGATGGAACAGACCATTGAACATCTTCCTCTGGCTTCCTCATATGTCCATACACCACACGTACCCATCCAATACACACACACACACACACACACACACACACACACACACACACACACTAGTGCTCTGACTCTACTGCTAGTCTATAGCCCTTTCAAGTGGCAGAATGAAGGAAAAGTTAAAGATGAAGTTGCAAAGGATTTGGGTCTGCATTTCTAAGAAAAGGCGTTGAGCTCTTTTAGAAAATCTATATTTTAGTAGTGCAGTGACAGCAGTAGTAAAATCTTCCCAGAGAGCTGTGAGACCCTGGAGGAAGGCTGTGATTAACTTTGCAAAGGATGACTGATTCCTCTCGGATGTGACTAGAATAATTTTTACTCTCGTGTTTGTCTACGGGAAAATGGAAGCTCATCTCCATGTCTTGGGAAGAACGAACAGCCAGAAGCAGATTTGAGGTGAGGAGTGTCTTGCTGTAGGCTGTGTCCTGTTCTTGGACTGTGATTTTGCTTAGGTATCTCAGGGGTTCCCAAGTCTGGGGGGAAAAAGCACGTGATTGAAGGTCTCTATCACTCTTTCGAGACAGTAGCCAAGGAACCATGTACTACTTTCAAAGTGTCACCCATTTGTGAATTATTTGTCACCAAAGGGCACCAAAGAAAGCCATTAACTGGGACTAAATGCTTAGAGAACTTTGTAGCAAGTTGATAAAAAGATGTCTCAGGTAACCCATACTAGCCACAAACTCATGATATACCAGAGGATAGCCTTGAACTCACAATCCTTCTGCCTTTATTTCCCAGACTACTGGGATTATAGAGACACATACAATACATATTTTCATGATGTAAAAGTAACTAAAATCTCTTTATTTAATCCTATCAATTGTTAGGTGATGAAAGAGTTAAACACCAAATCAGTTTCTCATTTGTGAGTCCTACAAATACTGGCCATCAAGGCAGACTGAACTATTCAGAGATGAACAAAGCAAAATGTTAACAGAAAAACTGTCCAGAGAATTCATCCTTAGAGCTTTATAACTATAGCTATTTGTTTGGATCAAAAAATGGCAAAATTAGGCCAGTGGGGATGTAGTCCAGTGGCAGAGCACATGCTTTGCATGTATGAGGCCTCAGGATTCAATCTCCAGGTGGTATTACCTTTAGCTGTGCGTGGTGGTGCACACCTTTAATCCCAGCACTCGGAGAGGCAGAGGCAGGCAGATCTCTATGAGTTCGAGGCCAGCCTGGTCTACAAAGCAAATCCAGGACAGCCAAGGCTACACAGAGAAACTCTTGTCTCAACAAAACAAAACAAAACAAAACAAAACAAAGGGGGAAAGGGGCAAAATTAGGTCATGCCACAAGCGCACAGCAAATAGCAGGCAACTCCAGTCACCCTTAACGATTCTCTGACCTTTATTCAATTGTTCCTCTTGGGCCAACACTAGATATGGAAATAGCATCAGCTAGGCCTATCTGTGAGATGTGGAGGTATTTTCAGACCATACGTGGAACTCATCCCCGCTAGCCAGTTTATACCAGAGTGGCACGCATCTTACATGTGGCATGAAGCAAATGGTTAAAAGCCTGGCACAGTGCTTTGAGTCAGCCTTAGCTGGATTTCTATTCCAAATGCAGCATTCAGTAGCTGGGTGCCATTGGGCCATTTCTGTGCTTTGGATTCCTCGGCTCCCACATGGAACAGAGTCTCATCACTCTACACAGTAGGGTTGGTACATGGGTGTGGTGTACCACGTAGACCAGAGCAGATGGTCCATAACCCTTAAGCCCTTGATAGCTATTCACCCCTGCCTTAGCTTCAGCCCCACGATAGCTCTCATCGGTAAAAGTTGGCTATTCCCTACCAGGGTGCTTCTACTCCATGCCAATAAGAGTACTTGGGAGCCAAGTGATGTGGTGGCCTATGCATGCAATTCTAGCCCTTGTGAAGCTGAGGCAGGAGCACAGAGCAGGATGAGATTCAGGCCAACCTGGGTTCAACAGCGAAACACACACACACACACACACACACACACACACACACACTCAGAAGCTGAGGGATAGTTCATTTGGTACAATGCTTGCCTTTCCAGCTTGAGGACCTGACTTGATCCCAAGAATATGCATTTTATAAAAATCTAGCCACTTGTAATTCCAGCACTAATGGGGTGTACAGGGCAAGGACATCCCTGGGACTCACTAGCCATCCACCTTAGCCTACTCACTGAGCTCTGGACCAGCAAGAGACCCTGTCTCAGAAATTAAAAAAAAAAAAAATTAAAAGTGGACAATGTGTGAAATGTGTGAGGTGAATAACAGCCAAGGTTGTCCTTTGGCTTCTACAAGCATGTACACACTCGTGTGTGCTCCCTATCCACACCCACACAAAAACACAGACATACATGCACACACACAAAGAAGCGAGCAACATTTGTATTGGGGATTATTAGGAAATAGTATTGACCTAATCCCTCCTTTTACAGTATTTATAGCTGAGAGGACATAGAAATATAAAGTATAGTAAAATTGATTTAGGTGAGAGAGTGAAGGAACTATTGGTACAACTAGAAAGTGAAAACAATTTTTGAAGCTTATCACGAAGAGTTACAACTTCATAGAGCAGAGCGAGAGTGAAGGTGAAGTATTGTGAGGATCCCGTCACACCATCCAGCGATCCGTTGAGCTAGAAAAGGCATGCAGGCACTGCTCCAGTGGCAACCGTACCCCCTGCTGCCCAGCCCATTGCTATGGCCTTTGAGGGCACTTTGCTGGGACAGCTTCAGAGAGGGCATGGTGGTATGGGGGTGTCAGACATTGCCTGCACTCCTACATCGCTACTGCAGAACACAATGCCCTGAAAGGCACGAGACCACAATAAACTAGGTGAAACCCGTGTAGTGCAGAGGATCCCTTAGCCAGCAAGGACAGGGCTAAGTTCATTACTGATCTAGAATTGCTAGCAAACATGGCTCAAACACACTCGGTCCTGTAATGGGTCATCCTGATAGAGACCACAAGACAGTCAGCTGACTCAATGGGAACTAGTCTGTGCAATGAAATCTTTCTACCTCCCTGTTGGCCGGAGTTAGCTTAGTTTTCCTGAAGTGTAGTTTGAACTCATAGAGTACTGGGGGTTGGAGATACCACTTTTCTGGTAGAGTGCACCCCGAGCATTGGTGAAGCCTTGGGCTAGAACCCCGTTACCACAGAAAACTGAGGGGTAGCATTTGGGAGGTGGTAGCTGGAAGATCATGGTCTTACTCAGCCTACTAAGCAAGTCTGAGGCAACCCCAGGGCTATAGGAGACCCTGACAAAAAGAAAAACAACATACAAGAGATTAAAACTATTGGCCAATCAGATCACACTCTGCATTTTTACTTACCATGATTTATTTTTCTTTATCTTATCATATTTTCCTTTCTTTTTATTGTTTTCAATAGGGTCTCATCATATTGCCCAGAACTCAGAATCCTTCTTATTCAATCTCCAAAGTGCACCACAACCAGACCTGGTTAAAAATTAAGTGATAGTGGAAACAAGGTTTCTATGTGTGTGCATATGTGTCAATGTGTGCACATATGAGTATGCAGTGCAAGTGTGTAGTGTGTGTGTGATCTATTAGAGGTCAACATTGAATGACTTCCACACTTGGTCTTCACCTTATCTTTTGAAATAGGGTCTCTTCCTGAATTTAGGTTTCACTACTTTACTTAAGCTAGCTGACCAGAGAGCGTTCAGGAGCCACCCACCTGTCTCCACACGCCCTGTGCTAGAGTGACAGACCTATGCAGTCACACCTCACTTTTATGTGTGTTCAGTGAATCTGATTTCAGGTCTCCATGCTTGCAAGGTACACACCAACTGAACCATCTCCCTGGCCCCACCGTAGATAATAGCTCACCCTAGTTAACCAGGAAAACCTCCAATTCCTGCCCTCAAGCAAAGCTCCTGCCTCAGCTTCCCAAGGAGCTGGGGGCTGCAGGAACGTGTGGCACACAATGGGTAGAGAGTTTCAATTTCATAAGCTAAATTACGGAGATGGACAGTGGCAACGGTTGCACATTTTGAAAACATTACTATCACTAAACATTAGATGTAGTCAAGATGGTAAATCTCATGTTAGGTGTGCCTTACTGCCAAAAAACGTATAGGCAGTAAAACATCTGACATGCCAACATAGGGCAAAAGTAAAGGCATCCAATTCCTTTTTAAAAACCAAACTACTCGGGAATCATTTTTTTTCAGGGACGAAAATACCATCCTCGGTGCTTTCCAAACTGCCCACACCCCTTGAGGGGCAGCTATCCATATTCTCTCGGTTAATTCTAGTTCTGGTTGTGAGCCTAGCCTTTAACAGCTGAGCCATCGCTCCAGCCCTCAGTTAATTCTAAATGGCACTAGACACCCGTAAAATCTCAAAACGCTGAAAAGCAAAGACCTATATGTAGTCGATGTGGTTAGGTTAACTCAGTCTATTCTGAGCCCTTGAAGTTGCTCTCCTTCTGTCTGCTTGCCAAACTGAAACACACACACACACACACACACACACACACACACACACACACACACACACACACACACACCACGTATTCAACCTCCTATGGACTTTCCGTTGGGCTGTAGATGTAGCTCAGTGGGTAGAGCTACCTAGCTCCCCTAGCATGAACAAAGCCCCAAATCCAGTCCACAGCACCATGTAAACTGGGCTTGGTGGGGCATATCCATAAATCCATAACTCAAGATGTGGAGGTAAGAGGATCAGAAAGTCAAGGCCATCTCTAGGCATCTACCCCAGCTCCCCAAGACAAGACTGGGTGCTCCTCCTATGTGCTCAGGGCACCCTTCAACTACTTCTCCCTCACCCGACAAAAAATATTGTGTCTCACTTGCAGTCATCTCTCAGAACCTGGGACCACAACACTTAGTTGGCACTTGGTGTTTGTTTATTTATTAAATTGGTAGATTAATGAATATATACACTAACGGTAATTTAATTCTTTCCAATAACAGCTTACCATAGGCAAGTCCTAGCAAGAGAAAAGATTATGGACACCCAGTCAGATGACAATGGTAGATTACAAGTTTGTAAAAGTTTTTTAAAAATTAAGAAATTAAAAATTCACTCCAATTTTAGTATAAAGGGTTCATATTAGCACATTGAAAATATTGATACTAACATTTTTTTCACTCAAGATTTGATTTGAAATTTTTTCACTTTAAATTCTACATCTCTGACAAGTAACTAAGAGCACTCACACAGATCTGCAAATGAGGAGAAGCCTAAAGCCTTAGGAGGGGAGGGCCACTGCTTTGCACTCCCTTCTAATTGTTGGGAGCAGGCATCCTTAGTGTTTCCAGATTAAAAGTTAATTTGCTTTCAACCTGCCTGATGCAGACCATGCCTCTTGCGTAGGCTTTGTTGCTTATGAGGCTGAAGTGTAATCTTCTGACTCTGGCCACCCCCTTTGCCAGCGACAATAACCCACTCTGTCTCCTCTTAATTAAAGCAAATAGCCCAACTCACAATGGTTGTTTAAGAGACTTCTCATCCCCTCCATCCAAGGAGCTAATTGATTCCCAGATGATAATGGTGTTTACATTAGAAAGCCAAACCTCTTGTATTTAGTCCTTAGCACATCTTAAACCTTCCAGTCTCATGAATATCAAATGGCCAAAATACCTCCGTTGTAGCTGGCGCCTCTCACCAGGTCCAAATCTCCATCCCGAAATATTTGACAAGCTCATCGGGAGATTACTGTCTTCCATGCCAGGACTTGCAGTTCCAGTTCAACCAACCAAGGAAGAGTCATTGGAATTTTCACGGAATCACCTGTGCTATTTACAGCTCTGTTATCTTATAATAACGGCCTCCCAGGCATCTCTGGGGCCATAGGTAGATGTGGATTTTTTTTTTTTAAGGATAATGTTTAAGTCCTATGGAAGGGAGCTGGGATCAAGTTAAAAAGAGGTAAGCCACAAGACGCAGGATGAACAATTGGAGACAATAAAAGGGAGTGTCTACGCCAGGTGTTTGCGATAACCTTCCCAGATGGTGCACGCAACCATGTATACATGGCCGCCTTTCCTGTCCTCGTTGGAGAAATCACAGGAGCAGAGCTTTGTAGTTTACATTCTGTATTTCCACGATGGCTAACAAGATTTCCCAGCATCTGGGGTTTTAATTAAGTCAGTAGATGTCTCAAATGTCCCTGCTTAGGAGTCCAAACAATAGCCAAAGCAAGCTGCGGCTATTGTTGGTCACTTCTCCCTGGCCTTCCCCAGAGCCATCCCCAAATATTGTAATTCACTTTTCATCACACTTAAGATGAGGCTCAGGCAGAGCTCCTTGACTCCAATGGCTGTTTGTCATGCAAGAGAGGAGCAGGAATTTCGTTTTCCTGAGACCGGGTTTTGTTTTTAGAGAAGCCGTTCTCTCTCTGTACTTGAACATACTAAATTACTAAATTGCTCCAGCAACCCAAGGAGGGGAAGGGGTCGATGCTTCAATATAATCGCTTCCTAAGTAATTAAAGCAATAACTAATTTCTCCCATAATTAAAAAAGTTTGCTCATTGGCACACACATCCATCCTAATATCATATGTAGCAAATATTTTCACTTTTTAAAGACACCACGTCTAGTACACCACACACTCTCCTTGCAGGAAAGACACATTTGATCAAGGGTATGTCTTTCCTTTCATTCTGAGTACAGTTTGCCTTTCTATTTATTTATTTACTCCTTTAAAGTGATACTGGAATTGAACCTTATGGTGCTACCTAGACAAGTGCTCTAACCACTGAGCGACACAACACCAAGCTCATCTCCTTCTATCTTTCAGCTCATCCTAAGGCAGACTTCCTTTCACTTATCACCCTGTGGCCAGAATATTATTGTGCTAGTGCCCAAAACAGGTCACCTTGATAAACTGTAGAAACACAGATAGTAGAGACAGATAGAGTGTAGACAGACAATAAATACTCAGATATATGTGTAGATACACGGGTAGGCAGGGAGGCTAGTACAATAATTAACACTTCTAGCATACCAAAGCTCAATCAGGATGATATTTCACCGATTAGGGAGAATTAAATCTTATCAAGGTTACCTCATTTATCCAAAGTCTCCCCACTCATCCGGAGCAGAAATACTGTAATCCACACTTCCAAAAGAGAATGTTTCTCTCCTCCCCACCATGTGTTTTCAAAAGACCTCAATAAAGCCTGTTGTGATGGTGCACTCCTGTTCTCTCAGCTCTAGAGAGGCTGAGGTGGGAGAACCACGGTGACTTGGAAGCCAGCATTGGCTACACAGTGAGTATGTTTTATACATATAAATAAAATATTGTTATAAATATATGTATAAATTTCAGTGACTGGACCACTCACTCACCCTTTAGAATCCATTTTGCATCACCATAACCCTTATTAACAAGAAAAAATTCTAAACTTCATTTTTTTTCTTTTTCTTTCTTTTATTTGCTATTAACTACTAACTCTTGTCCTTAGGGACAAGAGTATATGCTCTGTGATTCTATACATAAAGTCCAATCCATGAAGACTCCAAAGGTTTCAAGTTTTCTGGATCCCAGAATTCTGCACCTTCAAACATTATTTTAATAAATGACTCATCATCTGGAATGTGAGACTTTTGTTTGTTTGTTTGTTTGTTTGTTTGTTTAAGTAGACTCTTCATTTTAATTACATTCTTTAACAGGATTGCTCATGTGGGTGTTTAAATAACAGCCTGCATGCATCCCACTGTGTCCAGAACTGAAAACTACAGGGTTGTGTCATTGCTGTCATCTCTGTGGTCACCATAAGGTTGCCACACCAACAAACCTCATTTTGTTTGTTTGTTTGTTTTGGTTTTGGTTTGGTTTTTTTTTTTTTTTAAGGACACGTAACATGGCTTTTATCCTCTGGAGTCTATAGGAAAGAACAGAGGTGAAAGAGGCTTTGAGGAGCAACCCAAAAGAAAGTTGAGCCCCCTGCTCTCAGCCCTCTGGCCAGAGGGGTTGACACTGGTTCTTATTAGTCTGGAAAGGGAACCTTGGCTTGAGCCTTGAGTGGGCAACATCCTGCATGACAGGAAGAAGGAAGGAAAGGCAAATGAAAGGCTGAACTCTACACCTGGCCACCATAGCAAGATAAATTCACATGGAGTAAACATCAGTATTGATGCTTTCAGCATCCGGAAAAACTAAAAAGCAATTTTCATAAACTCTCAAATACAGCTTGAAATAACATAAAGCTTAAACCGTCTCTTACAAAGAAATGCCTCTTCTGAAAGAATTCCAGAAAGCCATGAAATGCAGCAGATAAGCCTGTGCCAAATTGTAAAGCCTACCACAATCTGCTTCTCGCCCTTTTTTCTTTCCACTGAGCTTTGTTACTCAGAAAGCTCACAACAACAACAACAACAACAACCCAAAAGTTTTGTCTAATGCTGAAAGCGCCTCTCCCCCTCAACAAGAAGGCCAGGTGGCTGCGCATTTGATTTATTCCACAGAAATAGTGTCAAAGCAGCATTTGCACAGCTAGAGAAACAATTTTTGATGGAAAGCTTCAGTAGGGATGCGTAAGCTAATTCTAGAAGATTCTCTCCCTTATCAACCATTGTTTTGAGGATTAATTATAGGTTTGCTTGAATCTCGCACTTCACCAGAATGTTTACCCACCAAGACAAAGCAGGCCGGTTGGTTTTTTTCAACTAAAGTAAACTCTCAACTTGGTGGAGTTCTTAATGTTTGGCTTGGCCCATTTGTTCTAAGTATTTTTCTTGCCCCAGTGTTGACCAATTATTTTCAATTAGACTGATAATTGCATTGTATAGTTGAAAGACCCAATTAATATCCTTAAAAGCAACATGGTTAAGTAGTATTTAGTGGAAATTTTATATTTAGCTGTCAAGAAATAATCACAGCTTACATTTTATGGAGCACCTTTCATCCCAAAGGATTCCAAAGAGTTATTATAAATGTCATCTACTCCATTACAAATTATAGGTCAGAATCTTGTCACTCCAGTGGCACGACCTCTTTGTGGAGGTGAGGAATGAGACTAACTTGGTAGCATGTTAAAAATAAATAAATAAATAAAGTCTCATCCGATTGGAACAATGAGGGCAGCTGATCGAACAGAAAGCAGACAGTCTGGGGATTCATGGGTTGGGGTAGTTCCTTAATGCTCTTCCATGCCAGTGTATAGCTACCAGTCAGGGCTAGAGGCACAGAAAGCTGCACAAGGGGCTTATGGGGAAGTGGTGAACCCCTTTTCAGGGATGCAGAGGAGAGACCCTATTAGACCGTAACAAGCCCATGATTACGTGACTTCAAGTAACTCACATAGTTCATCACAGCCAGTGTGCGCCAGGCAGCCTCTGTCCAGCCATCTGTCACCTGGGGAACTTGCTGAGGGTTCTTAGCTGTCTGGCTTCAGCATTTCTGGGGAAACCAACCACACATAGGGAAGACGAGAAGGGAAGAGGTTGCTGCACAGACAATTGTAAAGAATGCAATACTGCCAGTCTCCACACGGAGACCATCGCGAGAGTAGATGAACATGTGAGAACTTAAATGCGTGTCATATTAATATCCTTAGTGAGAACTTGAGAGAGAAGCCGTGAATGGGACCTGCCCCTGGTGTCTGGTGACTCAAAACAACGTAATCACATATTTAGGCCACAAATGCTAATTGAGTGCTAACGTGTGAGAGGTATGCAAACACTGCGCTGGCCCTGCTAGCAGCAGACAGCAAAAACTGCAAGTTGAGCCATCGCTTTGAGGCAAGGCGTATTCTGGGTCAGAGAAAAAGCAGAGACCCTAAGAAGAATTTGGGAATGCATGGTGACCAGAGACTCCCCAAAGCTTCTGTTTGATTCAAATCCTCTTAAAGTCAGCCCCAAGGGGCTAGGCATGTGGCTCAGTGGTACATGTGGCCCAGCATGTAAAGGGTTCTTGTTTTAATTACAGGAATAAAAGAAAGGGAGAAGGAGGATATTAGGGTGGCAGCAGGAATGCAGTTCAGTGGATAGACTGTTTTTCTAACATACAAAAAGCCTTAGAAGCCATGTGTAGCACCTCATGTGCTGGTATATGCCTATAATCCCAGAACAAACCAGTTCCTGATACATGGAGACCCTGTCCCAGAGACAGGGAAGGGAGGGAGGTGGGGAGTCAGAGTGAAAGGAAGAGCCAGAGCGAATTCTTAAAATTGACCAAAACCAGTGGGGGGGGGGGGGAAACAGGTAAGAGGAGACCATATGATTATGGAGCTAAAAGATGGTCCCACTGAGACCACAGTGCTATAGAAACAGCCAAAGGAATGTGAAACCCAGAGACAGCAAGTCGCCTAGAAAGGAGCAAACAGTACCTGAAGGGGAGTGGTTTCCAAGCATCAAAAAGAGTTGCCTCCTAGGACAGACTGGATAACAGGTTGGGCAAGAGCCCTAGGGACATTACAACGATTGATTTTTGGCCCAGGTGACTGTCTCTATCTTAGCCTGACAGGGAGGGTGGGGTAGAGTCTGATAAACAAAGGATGGCCTGGAATCCCAGGAGCAGATCAGAGGAGCTATCCAAGCCAGAGATGACATGGTACCTTCCCTTACTAAACGTCTGGTCAGTGCGCAAACTCACAGAGATCTGCCTGCTTCTGTCTGCTGAGGCCTGGGATTACAGACAGGCGCTGCCATACCTGGCCAGCAGAGTTCAAGCAGGACTCTGAAGCCGAGAACAGAGTCTATCCACACATTATAGTTGGTGATAACGTTCTGTTTAACAATGTATAATAGCATTACCTGTCTCTAAATCCTTTTTCTTTCTATTCTTCACCCAAATAAACTGCTCACAGTGGTAACATTAATGAGCTGGGGGTGGAGGGGGAGGCTCTTTCTTAACCACCCCATAATTGTGTCCCTAAATTCTCTTCCTCTTTAACTCACCTGGACAAGCAGACAAATCTAAGCACCTAGAAGCCCGTCCCTGGGTTAAGCACCATTTCCCACAATCCCTTGAGCCATATGATATCAAGGGTTACATTTTTGTCTTTTTCCAACTAAGGTGCAATATCAAGGGCATCAGAAGCCTAAATTAACTGTAGCCTTCCTTGCAAAGACGCTCAATCTAAAGAACAGAGATTCTTACTACAGCCCTGCAAAACGGCAAGGAAAAGTGTAGTCTGCTTTGGAGACGGAGAGAAAAAATAGATAGGCCTAGAACTGAAACAGCTTTGCCTCACTGCTGAGACCAAGGCTCTGAAATATTCATAGCAATGGAAGTATCTGCATGGGGAATTTCTCGTTTAATTCTCAAAACTATTATAGGCAGGACTGGGAATGGAGGTCGGTTGGCAGAGGTTTGCCTAGTGTGCAGGAGTTGCCTAGATTCAGTCTCTGGCGCCATATAAACTGGACTGATGGTGTAAATTTGTAATCCCAGAACTCAAGCCTAGAGGCCAAAGGAGCAGAAGGTCAAAAGCATCTTCAGCTAGAGACTTCAGTGTTAGAGAGGGATACGTGAGAGTCGGCCTCGCCAACAGCAACAGGAACTACCATAGGTAGTAAACAGGGCTGTTAATTCACCGGAAGCAAAACGTATCAGACTATCAAGCAGAAGAGCCAGGATCCCAACCCACACTGCTAAATTTTAGCATCTGACCTCTTTATTCACACCTCACCAAGCATTTCTGGAGGGAGAGAAAAAAAAAACACACAATTACAGGAAAAATTATGCACTGACACATTTAGAGTGGTGAGTTTCAGGGTAGAAATTGCTCATGTTTGTCTTCTATGGGGGAAAAGTACCCCCAGGAAATACACAGTGACTCTTGCAGACTGATAGGCCAGAAATTCGGGAGTGGAGAATGAGCAGCTGGGTGGGCGGGTGGGCTTTGAATCCCAGAAAAGAACGTGAAATAAATCAAAAGCAGAAGGCAGAGGCCCGAGATCTGAAGTGAGATGCAAAGCACAGAGCTATAGGCTGACATGGCGACGGGGGGGGGGGGGGGGGGGGGTGGTGTGAGGGTGGGCACGAGAGGTGCCACACTGACCTCAAGGACAACAGCATGCTGCTTTGGCTGGAGGCTGCCCAAGACAGCCTGCTCTGAGCTCAGTGCCTCTAGCCCCTGCATCCTGCATCAGGACCAACTGACCCTCATTCCTCATCCCTCCAGGGCCAGATAATACCAGACCTGCTAAAAATGGCCCATGCTACAATTTCACTCCCTGGGCTCACGCTTGGCTTATTATGAGTCTAAATCTACCTACCCTTTATTCTGAATGCTAAATGTCCTTATCTTTAGACACTTATCCCCAGCCATTTTTTAGTCGCTCCCTTGACCATTTTTAGTCACCCTTCCTAGTATTTTATTCTTTCTTTTTTTTTAACTCCTTGAAACTTCAATTTTCATCTCCAAATTCACATTTCCTTGGTAAACCAAACGTGAGGGTCTCATATCATTCCAGTTTCTAAACAGATCAGTCGGCCAACGACACTCATCGTGTAACCCCGAGGTTTATGCTAAAGGGAATAAAGAAAAGCCTAGGGCCCTCGAGGAATTTAGTAGCAGAAATAAAACACTAAAGCAACTGGGGAATTTTAGAAGAATGCATATCTGAATTTCCTGGCCTGTAGATAGCCCCAATTCAAGCTCTGATCGCCTCTGTTTAATCTTTCTAATTTAAACTTACCAACAAATTCAACATCCAAAGGTACCACATAAGCTACCATCCATCCCTAACCTCAAGCCCACAAGCCCTATGCACACCTACCAAGTCAATCACAGAAGAGTCCAACTCCCCCTGACTCCTCTCCTGCTGCTGAGTCTGAAATCTCAAATAATCCGAATTTCATCACACAACTGCGTTGGAAACCTTCTTACAGAGAAATTTGCAGACTAATTAGGGAATGTTGTTAAAGCAGTTTAAAATCCTTAAATTGTGTAACCCCTGTTTTTTTTTTAATCTCCTTAAATTGCTCTAATTTTACATTTATCCTAGTGCTTTCTATTTCCCAGAATCTGTCAAGGTAAAGTCTTCCACCTCCACTCAGCAGCAATGCTCATTTTCCTGGGAAACATTGCAATTGGCTTCTATTTAAGTCCACACTGGAGGATTGGTTTTTCTGTTTTGTTTGTTTTGTTTCTCCTAAAAACAGTTTACTCCCATCCTTTAGGAGTCTAAGAGACAGGGCTAATACCAGGTGCCACATCAGCTCCCTACAAAGTTTGTTTGTGTTGTTTCTCGGGACTGAATTGAAGAGTACAAAGAGCTATTGCCAAATCTCTGTGCAATGATTTGAGAAAAAGATTATTCAACCCTATCAAGAAATCTCCGCTCTCCTTTCTGGCCCTGGGCTTATCAGAACTCAGGAAAGCCAGAAAGGACAGGACAGAGGGACAAGAAAGGCAGCTATGTGGGATTGACCAGAGCTGATCAGAAGATTTCTAGGGAGGCTCTACAGGGTAATTATTACGAAACCCTCAGCGTGGGCCAGCAAAACCAGAATTCAAAGATTCTCCAAAGGAGCTGGGCAAAGACTAGCTGAGGGGAGTGGAGGAGCAGTGTCTGGCGCCACCATCAAAGAACAGGGCCACCTGAGGCAGGTCACTTGATCTCTCTGGCTTTCTCCTTCCTTGCAGACAGAAGCATTAAAGAGGGTGAGCAGTGATATTTTTTTCCAGCCAGTCCAAACTACAAACCAAATTTATATAGAACATGAGTCCTGAATAAGTCACACTCCATGCATCTCCGATCAACATAAGCTCTCAATAGGCTGTGCTACTGCCGTATCAAACAGTTTAAAATTGAATTCTCTCTTTTCTTTCCTTCTTCCTTCCCTCCCTCCCTCCTTCCTTCCTTTTTTTTTTTTTTTTTTTTTTTTTTTTTTTTTTTTTTCTCTTTTTCTGTTTGAGGGACAGAGTCTCATTAAAGCGCTTGCTGTGTACATCAGAATGGTGCTGAACCTTCCATGAACCTCCTGTCTCTGCCTCTTGAAAACCAGAATTTTAGGCATGTTTTACCATACTTGATCTTAATTTTTTCTTTCTTTCTCTTTCATTTTTTTAAAATCAAAATCTTCATACACTTGGGTTTCGGTTTGTTTTAATTACCTAGTTTGGGGAAGTTTTTTGGTTTTGGTCTTGTTATTTGAGACAGGGTCCCACACTACAGGCCAGACTAGCCTGAGACACACTTCCATGGCTCAGGCAGTCTTCTGCCTCTGTCTCCTGAGTGTTGACGTTAGAGGTCTGAGCTACCTACCACCATAGACCCAATGTTCTGGATATATTCAAACCAAGCCCGGCTTGCTTGAATTTTAAGTGAATCAAAATGTTTATAAACAGTATCAATCGCCGGGCAGTGGTGGTGGCGCACGCCTTTAATCCCGGCACTTGAGAGGCAGAGGCAGGTGTATAACTGTGAGTTCAAGGCCAGCCCGGTCTACAAAGTGCGTCCAGGACAGCCAAGGCTACACAGAGAAACCCTGTCTCGAAAAACCAATAAATAAATAAATACTATCAATCAATAAAACTATACAGCGAAATTCTGAGCCAGTCCAAACTCAAAACACAGTCAGAACATCAGGGCTAGGAACCGTGGGCTTGAAGGGTTCTTGAAAGTTCTCCAAGATCTCTTCAGTGGAACTAAGACTTCCCTCCTTTCCACCTGCTCGGCTCCACTTCTTCCTCCTTTCATGCCCCCTTCTTCTGTGTCTTTTTCTTTTCTTCTCTTTTGGGTATTTTTTTTTTCCTCCTCTCACTTCAGAGTCTTTGAACACGGTGGCTCATGAAGTCAATCGAAAATGTAAATCACCCACCACCACATGAGCTTACCCTACCCACAGAACTGTCTAAATACCAAATTATGGAACCTAGTGGTGGGTCTTGATATTTAATTTTAAATGAACTAAAATTTAAAAACATTTAAGGAAGTCTCTGCCTTCAAGTCAGGCATGGTGACACATGCCTGGTATCCTAGCACTGAGAAGGTAGGGGCAAGAGGGTCAGGAGTTCAAGGCCACCTTTCCCCACTGCCCAGACTACTAGAGGCTGTTGTAACAAAACGAAGTCATCCATTCTTCATCTGCACCAAGCATACCCCAAGTGCTTGCCTTAAACAGCTGCAAGTGCTCCTAGCAGACAGAGAGATGGACCATCGTCATTATCTTCTTTTTTTTTTTTTTAAGTGATGGGGTTGAAGCATATGAGCTCTCAAGCCCCTTTGAGAATCCATCGTGTCCAGGGGAAGAGTTGGTTTGGGTAGAATTCCTAATTGGTGCCCCTGCCCCCCCCCTTGGTAGGTAACTTTTGGTAAATAGAAGCACTGAAAAAATAAAGCACAGCACCCAAACATTAAGCAGCACTGGGGAATATGGGGAAGGTGCTAGATCCTTCTGTAGGGCTCTATGGTCGCCCACAGTGGACATTCCTCCCTCAATAACCCCCGTGTTCACATATTAGAATCCCCAATCTTACTTTTTTTCTTATGCATCAAATAGCAAAATACTAAGAAGTAAAGTTTGCTGCTATTTTCAAATGGCTTATTTAGTTACTTAGTTTTTAAAATAAGAAACAAGCCAAATACTGGAGCTGTAAGGAACCTGAATGTCATCCTAAATAGGAAAGAGGGTTCTGGAAGAAAGTGTCTCTCCTCCAAATCTTCCCTGTTCGTTAGGCATTCTACTCTGCTCTATACGCTGTTCTCTCACTTTAACCTTCAGACACTGAAAGCCTAAGATTCCTTTCTTCATTTCAACGCTTCCTTTTTTAATAGAAATATCCCTTTTTATCATTCTACACTTTAAGAATCAACTTCTTCAATGCTCTTTTAATTCAAAGTCTATGACAAAATAAGATTTCTTCTGAGAAGCCATACCTGGGCATAGGAGAGCAGAGATGGTTGGGTTCCGGGACTAATTGACACCTATGACAATGTAAATGATGACTTTGATGACAGTCATAATTTTCAGGTTCCTTTACCACCCACCTACTTAACAGCATAAAAACAAGAGAAGCAGGGACTAAAAGAAACTTCTTAGAATCTGGAAAAAATGGGAAAATGGTAAGCTGTAACATGGGAAAGCGAGTTGTCATCCCTGCTTCTCATCTGCCAGAAGCTAAAGGACTTCTCTTATGAAAGACAGGAAAGCAACAGGCAGAAACTACAAGTCCCAGCATGCATTAGTCCACAAAGATCAAAGAGGCATAATTGAAGATGATATTATCTTCATTTTAATTAAAGGAATTTTCTTATCTTCAAAGAACTTTTCAAATACAGTACCTCATGAGTCCCGGGTCATTATAACACCAATCTAAAGATGGATAAGAAGGGGTCAATTTGATTGTACTTGACCATGGAAGTTGTTCATTATGGGAAACTCTGCATCTCACAGTATTCTATTGGATTGGTATTGTCTTGAGAAATTAGTTGTAACACATAAAACCCAAGAGCATTTTCAAATGGCTAAGTCGTTGCTTTCTGAGATAAGCAGTCTAGCTGGAAACTCTGATCTTCAAATCTGATGCACCAAAGTGAAGTGTTTTCTTTTAGAATGATACCTCTGCTGCTATAAATAAGTATGGCAGGCTTTTCCATGAAAACATGATAAAGGAAGCCTATGGTCATGCTATGGTTCCGATGTGAAATGTCCCTTCAGACTTACAAGATTGAACACTTAGTTTCCCAGGCATTGATGCCATCTGGGAAGGTTGTGAAACATCTGGAAGTGATCCAGAGGTGGCAGAGGCCTCTGAAGGGTTAGCTGACTGCTGGTCCTTGTATCTGTGCTTCCTAGAAAGTGAGGTATTAACAATCTTTTTGCTAATTCATGTGCCCCCTATAAAATACTCCATGAGGTACCAAGAGACAATGGGCCACACCCCCTGAAACTGTGAGCCAGTGAATCCTCCTTACATTAAGCTCTCCTTGGAACTGCTACTCCCCAGAAATAGATTTTGGGGGTTAGTTGGAGTGAGCCATGCAAACTCACACTTCAGTCACCATGAGAACAAAAGCCTCCCTGACATGAACTGCTTCCTCAGACTGTGAGGAGAGCATGTCAGGATCAAGTTTCCCCTAGAGGAAAGGTCCTTCATCACAGTGAAAGGCTCATGACAAATGCCAACCCAGGAGAGGCTCTCAGAAACAAAGTGTCTAATCAACATCAGAGGCAGGAGGGAGGAGGGGGGGGGCGCCATAAGTCAATGGGTCAATGTCAATGTCTCATTGCTTTCCACCACATTATTCTTTCAGGCAAGGTCTCTCATTTAGCTTGGAGCTCGTCAAGTCCTCTAGTCTGGCTGGTCAACGAGTTCCAGAGACCTACCTGTATCTTTGCAGACCCCCACCTCAGCACTAGGATTATAGACAAACACTATTGCACATGGGTTTTTTTATTTCATTCTGAGGATTTGAACTTGGGTTCTCCTGCTTGTGTAGCAGACACTATTGCTGACATCTCTCTAGCCCCCGTACTAGTTTTTAACCAATAAATCCAACCATGTTAGGCATATATAGTCCTTATGTTCCGACATCCTTTCTTGTGTTTTCTTTGTATTCCTTTCTGATTCAGTTATCACTAAAATACACATTTTAATTGAATTATCCAAGATTCAAACTTCTGCTGCCTTGAACATTTCAGTAAACATTTCCGTAAACCCACTTACCTACAGCAATTCAGCAAACACTTGGAGGAAACTACGGGCAGTTCTGACAGTTTCTCAATAAGGAGAATTTTCTAAAGCCCACGAAAAAAAATTTTTGCTGCAAGCTATTTAGTAGAAGTTCAATATTTATCTTGTTTTTCCATTTATTTATTTATTTATTTATTTATTTATTTATTCTGTTGTTGTTCATTTGTTTGTTTTTCCTTCTAAGTCCTGAAGTATGTTCTTCCCTTCTGTGTGCTTCTAGAGTTGTTTTGGTACACAGTTCAGGAACAAGCCATATATTGCTTATCTAGCTAGTAGATCATCTCCTTCAGAAAAAGAAGCATCAAACTGAACCCTGGCTATTCCCTCCTTCCCGCACACACAGCACCCGCTTGCCCACCTAGGCTTCTTTTCTAATTCCCTGTAGGTGGCTTACATGTGTCGGCGCTGAACCGCAAGTCCTTGGCTTCTCTCGCAATTCCAATCTATCCTTCGCTCTTAAGAGATGTTATCTTCTCTTTGCTACAATGCTTTTCATTGCTTCCTTGCTGACAAGCTCACAAGTGAATCATTGATTCACATGCATCATCATCAGGACATTGACATTTACTCATGGGTCCCTATAAACCACCAGCCCATGCCTGTAACCACGGAGCTGGGGAAACTGAGGCAAGAGCACTGCACAGCCATAACCCTGCAATAAAAGCATGACAACGAGCAGGTGAGGGCTGAAGAGACATCCCAGTCAGGAAAAGTGTTTACTAGACAAGCATGAAGATCTCAATTTGACCATCGCTGAGCACTAGTAATAAACTAGATGTGTGTGTGTGTGCCCGCGCGCGCACGCATGCAATAAAGAACCTGATGTGTACCAGATGAAGAGGATCATGTCTACAATCCCAATACAGGGAACTGAGACATGAGGGTTGCCATGAGTTCAAGGCCAACCTAGACTATAGAGGGAAATCTCATCTCACAACAAAATAAAGCCACTAAACCAAAGAGAGCAGTGGGTCACGTTGAGATCTTAAGAGCATAGAGAAAGCATTAAGAGAACAAAAAAGACAGCCACTGACTTTCATACATCACCACTTCCAGTTTGAAGGGTAGGGCAGAGGTGGGGAGGGAGCTTCCGGATGGTTTAGAGAAAGAAGCAGCCAGGGTGTTCTGGGCATTCCAGGGTGCAAGCTAGGATACTCAAGCCTGGCGGGATGGATGTTTCTCAGAGCCCATACAAAAGCAAATGAGTAGTTAAACACCCTCACTCCCCAAACCCCAGTACTTAGTAACCCATTGTGGAATTGATTAAGAAGACGTGGTACTTCAGTGGAAGAATTGACTCACAAAGAAGCTGTTCTCCTTTACTCTTGACAAAGTAGGGAACAGTTTAAGGAAGCTGGGAGATTACCCAAAACTAACATCAAATTCCCTCTTTCCAGGAAGGAGAACCGAAAACTAGGATATGAGGCATGCTGAGGAAAGGGGCGTGGATCTGGTACTGTCAGTAGAAAAGCCTGCACTCCAGACAGGCAGAGGGACTGAGAGACGTCTCTGTACCATACACTTGTCACTTGAGAGTCAAGTACAAAACTTACATAAAGTTTAAAACTAATGTCATGTTAATTAGTGGGGCGGGGGGGTGGAGGGGTGGACTGTTGAGATGGCTCCGTGAACCAGGTGCTTAGCCCACAAGAATGAAGATTTGGGTTCAGTCCTCAGCACACACACAAATTCAATTTTGGTGGAATGTCACTCTAACCCTGGGCATGTAGAGTCACATGGGTCCCAAGGTCTCACTGTCCGCCCAAGTTACAGATTTAGTTTTAAAAATAAATAAATAAATAGATTGAGAGCAATTGAGGAAGACACAGGACATCCACCTCTGGCCTCCATATGCATACATTGAAACACATTTGGTACCTGCATGTGCACATGCTCACAAACACACACACACACACACACACACACACACACACACACACACACACAAGGGGAAGCCCAGGCAGGGTAGCCACTGGTACCTCTCATGGTCACTTGGAGGGAAGGTGTGTAGTTGTACACCCAGGGCTTTCGCACTGTCTTTGGCTTACTCTGTGGCATTTGCTCTGCTCTAACAATTGCTACTTGTGCTTCCTTGGGCCTTCTTCCCTGGAGACCAGGATGGTAATTATTTGTTTTGAGTTACAGCTTCTTTCCTTTCTCAGTTCCTGCTGACCTTGGACACTTTACACAGGGAAGAAGTCAAAGGAGACTGTGGGAAGTGGTTCACAGCAGGAGATAACATCAACAGCACTTTCAAAATAGGTTTGCACATGGCGGCTCTGTGCTGAGAATAACCTGGATTTAACCAGGCTAACACAGGTATTGGAACCTAGACCAAGTAGTGACAGATGGCACAGAACAAGCAAGCCTTGTGGCTTTCTAAAATTTAAGTTTTATTGAGCACTAATAAAGATTTTTCATTTTTTAAAAGCAAAAAGTTGAGTATCAACAATTACTATTTTTTTCTTATTATTCTCTATTCTGGATGCCTCAAAAAAATAAATATCTTTGTTTATTTTGCATGAGTTTACCCTTAAGTAGAAAGTTGTACACAACTTTGAAGCGCACAGTGCAAGTTACACAGGTGTAAAAACTAATAGGTATGTCATGTCTGAATAAATAAAGAAGCCAATGGGCTTCTCACAAAACCTCCTTGGACAATTCAACAGAAAAGAAAGACTGCATAGTGTATAGGCAGAATAGCATGATGTAAGCTTCCAAATCTATCCCAGGAGGGGATGACAGTAAAGAACCCAATGAAGCACATTTGAGCACTGTGGGGGCGGGGAGAGGGTGCTTACATCCATGCTTGAGTGCATGTGTGTGTTCCTGTGTGTATGCTCCTGTGTGAGCACACTTATTCTTGAAGAGCCAGTTGTCAACTGACTTTCTCCATCACTCTCCACCTTGTGTTTTGAGACAGGACCTCTCTCTGAAACTGCAGCTCAAGGATTTGGCCAAGCTGACTAGGCAGTTAGTGAGCTCCAGCAATCCATCTGTCTCTGTCTTCCAAACACAATATACCTCACCCAGATGTTCACATAGATGCTGAGGATTCAGACTCAGGTCGTGATGCTTGTTCAGAAAGCACTTCACCAGTTGAGCCATCTCCCCAGCCCCCATTTGACATCTTAAGTCACAATAGAGGCTACCATATAAACTCACTACACTCTGTGACTACACATACTATGAACTAAGGTGCCCTAAAGCAAATGATTCAATAATGGTAAAACATTTTCACTCTTTCTAGAACATGTCATGATAGACACATGTGTATAATAAAGTATATATGTAATAATCATAACAAATTGATAAATGTATTAAATTACACTATCACAACAACCTTTAACCAGATCGTACTTGATGTTAATATTAAAATTCACTATTATGTGAATGTTGAGTGAATTGATATTTGGCAAATCCACATCATATTCTTTTTTTTTTTTTCTATTAAAGGAAGAATTTTCCATTTTCAAATTCTCTGCATCCTCCAAGGAGCAACTTCACTTAAAGCTACTAACTACGAGGGGCAGGTCAGTGCTCGTTTGTAACCTCAGCACCTGGGAGGCCGATGCAGGAGGATCCTGAGTTTGAGGCAAGTCTAGACCATATAACTATGTATTTATAGCAAGACATTGTATCCAAAAAGTATTCCTAGTAAAGGCTGATTATTTCTCTCCAAACACTGAAAATTAAAACTTGGGTTCTCGTACTCCTTGAGCACAAGATTTCTAAAAAATTGAAAGCAAAAAGTCAAAGAAGTGGGGGGAGCCTGGTGGAAGCAGAGAGAGGGGAGATGTTGGTGTTTAGCTGGGTTTTTTTCCTTCCTTTCCCTTTTTATTCTTGTGCTCCAGGCTTGGGATGATGCCACCCGTGTTCAGGGTGGGTCTTCCCTTCTCAGTGTAATGACCTTGGGTACACCTTCACAGACATACATAGAGTTGTGTCTCCTAGGTGATCCTAAACCTGGTTGCATATTTACCCACACAATTATGAAGCAAATCATAAGATTAGAGCACCAGCTCATTTAAACAGCAAGGATGAGTGAAACGTCCATCATCCACCAAGGATGGTGCTGGACTCTGGGAACATAAGAAGAAATGAACCGATGCTTTGCTCACTTGAGATAGTTAGCATTCAGACTTACGTTCTAAGGACTTAGTGGCCAAGTTTCTCCAATATATACAGGACTCAGGAAGGGCCAGGCAGTGATCTCCTGCCGGGTTCCTGCCCCACAGCTTCAGAGCTGAGGTAATAGCATTTGCAGCTCACTAAATAGCTATGGGGACTCAAGAAGCCAAGGGAACCACACACATTACAGTAGTTTCTAGGAAGGCTATTCCAGGTGCTATTTTTGAAATTCAGGCAAGTACAAAATCTTAGGTTTTTATAAAATAAAAATAAAATAAAATAAAATTTTAAATGGCTATTGATTTAAACTAAAAAAATAAAGAAGCCAATGGACTTCTCATAAAAACCGTCTGGGACAATTCAACAGGAAGGAAAGACGGCCTGGTTGACCGAGTAGTACTACTTAAGCTTCCAAATCTATCCCAGGAAGAGATAACAGTAAAGAACCCCAGTGAAGTGCATGTGAGTGGGGCGGTGGGGGTGTGGGGGTGGGGGGAGGTGTTCAGAGCCAAGTCCTCTTCATGTTGTTGAGAAAAGAGCATTTTGTCCAAATCACGGATAGTTGGTTAGTTGAATTTTCATTTAGACTTAGTTTTATTTTTAGTTGAGTTTAGCTTTTCACTCATTAAGTTTAATGCTTTGACACAGTATGAAAAGCTTTTCCTAATTTATCAAAGCCTTCCAAGTACATTGTTGAATGCAAATTTCCATCACTTTTTGTCTTTAAAATCTCTCTGCTTCAATGTAGAATAGGGTTTTGTCTATTTGTATTCACACCTAAATATGTCAGGGACTTGGAAGGGATTTCAGTCGTTTCAGGGGACTCTTCTTTTCCCCTAACAAATAGAAAAGGTACCCCTGAGGGGAAGCTTCTGTAGCTGAGGCCACTGGAGGAGGGACAGCCACTTTTTGGGGGTTGTGGCCACTCCTGGGTTTCTCATGCTCCAGCGGATGGTCTCACACCTATGTGCTGTACACAGCACTAATTGGACACAGCGAGATATTAAAAAAAAAAAAAAAAGGCTCATGAAGTTGGCAGAAAGATGTAAAGTTGTATTAACTGTAAAGTGCAGTTCTTACAGGACTCATATCAGATATCCTGCATATCACATATTTTCAATTCATAACAGTAGCAAAATTACAATTATGAAATGGCAATGAAATAATTTTGTGGTTGGAGTCACCCCAACATGAGGAACTATATTAAAAGGTCACAGCACTAGGATGTGAGAGCACTGCATTAGGAGGATGGAGAGGCAGTGGAGAGTGGGGAGTAGCAGGGAAGTGGGGTAGATAAGAACAAAATGTATCTTACACACGTGTGAAATTCACAAAGAATTCATAAAAATATTTTACAAATAAAAAGGTAAATACAAGAAAAATGAGCTTTACTCTGAAGATGAGAGATATTTGTTTCTTTCAAAAAATATGAACCAGCATCTCAGATCCTACAGTAAAAACAGGATAGCAAAAATAGGTCCAATTTTTATAGTTCCTAATGGCCCCCAAGGTAGACTCTTAAAGAGAAGAGAGAAAAATTAGGACCTAATAATTGAAAGAAAATTTTTATTTTAATTAATTTGTTATAAAACAGTCTTTATTTGGTGTGATTTGAGGTGGGTTTTACAATCAATTACACTGAGTGAGACATTTAATAAGCACGCTGAACCCTGAAACACAACACCCAACTTCACACACTCTCTTTAATACCTGGTTGGTAAACCTAAACAAATAGATTTATAATGACTTGTAGACAATTCCCATGCAATAGCCATATTATTAAATCTAAAGCATCATTAAAGGTTAATTATATTTAAAATTATTGAGATTTAACAATGATGTAATATACAGAGAAGATATTTATCTTCTCCCGTGTGTGCTATAATTACTAAACCTCAGTGGATTTCTCCCTTTAATACCACCATTCTCCTGGCTAAATAGCCTGTCTGACTGAACCCTACGCCCACAACCCAGCGTGACGCTCCCTACTTCAGACCTTTAAAGTCTTCCTTATCCACCTTTCTTCTTCTCCATCTCTACCCGAGATCTTGTCAATATCTTCAGAGAGAAAATTGCTGCTGTGAAGGAAGAATTCCCACCCTTCCCTTGCTTCTTTCCCTAGACACAGCCTTCTCTTCGTGGCCCCACATTCTCCTCAGAATAGAAGCATTTAAGGCATTAAATATAATTTTATCATATCAAGTCCATTTGGCCAGTAATGACCTCTGTGATGGATCCTCTCCTGGTGCGCAGTATGATGTGTCTGTTCATAGCTTTCAGAAGTGTGGTTTTTGTTTTCATCCAATTCTACCCTAGATTAAAACTTGTCAAGTTCCAAACCATGTCTCCAGTGTTCTCTCTCCCTCTCTCTCTCTCTCTCTCTCTCTCTCTCTCTCTCTCTGTGTGTGTGTGTGTGTGTGTGTGTGTGTGTGTGTGTGTGTGTTGTGTTAAAGTTGACTATTACTAAACTGAACTTTAATAAACCCATCCAGGTTTACTCTATTCTAGAAACTAAATAACAGTACTTATAGTGAACATCCGTCCCCATCATAGCAAGAGAGAGGGGGGGGAGAGGGAGAGGGAGGGAGGGAGGGAGGGAGAAAGAGAGAGAGAGAGAGAGAGAGAGAGAGAGAGAGAGAGAGAGAGAGAACACTGGAGACATGGTTTGGAACTTGACAAGTTTTAATTTGCCATTCTGCTTTACTGTCACAGATGAAAGACACATCATTGAGAATCTAGGTGTCTACCATGTCAGCCTCTGTGGTTTCAACCTTCTCATGCAAGAACCCAAGCATGTTGTCACAGCTCGGATATTTATCATATGAACCCCAACTTTTAAGAGATTACTCTCAGAGCATCCCGCTGGGAATGAAAAGCTCTTCCTCCCCTGCTCCTAGTTTCTGGCCATTTTCTTTTCATCATGTTTGTATTCTATTCCCCTGAACTGGCACTTACTCTGTTTTCTTCCTATTCTATCAGCCAACTATAGCCTACTGGCTGCACTTGTTACCTGCTCAGCCAGATCCTGTCTGTCAACTATTTCAGAACTATTGGTAGTAGCTCCTAATGCCCCTTGACTCAACCAAGGCTTCTAAGCCAGTCCCCAGTCTCAGCTGCTCCCCTACTCTCTGACTCCTCAGTCCTCAAGATCTGTTGACAAAAATCACAAGATGAAACCTATCGAATGTTATGTTGATGAGACTTTCTTTCTATATCTGTTAAAAATATCCAAGCAAAATAACTTCATGGAAGAAAAATGCACTGTGCCTCATAGTTTGAGAAGTTTCAGTCTGTCAGGGCAGAACCTGTGCTGCAACAAAGCAGTTCACTTTATGGCAGCCAGGAAGCGAGGTGAGGGGAGTGTCTATACTACAAGACTTTCTCTTTTTTCTTTTTTACATACTATCCAGGCACCTATGGGATGAGGCTTCCCATGGCGGTCATGAGTCTTTCTCTCTTAATCCTCTCTGGAAATTCTGAGGCAGGAGACTAAGGACAGTCTCTTTAAGCATGAGATATATGCACACTTTCTCACTTCCATTGGAGGTTGACTGTCCCTCTGAGTCAACCTTGGCATCTCACCTCCAAATATTTCAGATTGACCCATCTCTTCTCCTTTAGTCCAATTTCATAAGATTTGGTGTTTTCCAAAGACAGTTCAGGCTTGCTGAAGGGCTATGTCATCTTGAACCTGAATCTTCCCATGCTTTTCCAAACACACACACACACACACACACACACACACACACACACACACACACACATCTTAATCCTCTTACTCAATTTCTCCTTTCTTTTTAAAAATTTTTCAAGTTTTTTAAATATATAATTTATTTTTATTTTATGTATATTGGTGTTGTGACTGCAGGTATGAGAATGAGTAAGAATGTCGGATCCCCTGGAACAGAGAGTTGTAACTGCCATGCGGGTGCCGGGAATTGGACCCAGGTCCTCTGGAAGAGCAGCCAGCACTCTTGCCCTCTGAGCCATCTCTCCAGCCCCTCTCCTTTCTTTGTAATCTACAAAACTGGCAAGCTTGTTAATAGACACGTGTCCTTCTATTCCCCCAAGACAACCTTTTACTCTGACAGCTCTTAAGTGCGTTGACATCTGTCTTCTTGGAATATTATGCATTTTCTACCACTGTTTTTTTTTCCAGTAATGGGCTTTGTGTGTGCTAGACCAGGCCTCTACCACTTTGCCAAATTCCAGGTCCTCTTTGATGTCTATTCTAACCACTCCCTATGGCTTCTGTCTATCAGACTGGATTCTCTACTTGTGAACATCCAAATTATTTAGTCTCACAGCTTTCCTTGTGCCACATCCTTCAAATGTCTTCATCCTCCTGGGAAGCACTGGGTGGCTTTGTGGAATTTTAAGGAAGCGGAAATGTCACATGGGCTTTGTAGTCAAAGCCAGGCTGAGTTTGAATTCCAGTTCTGCAGTTCAACAGATATATGTGATCACAGAGATGCCACTTCATGTCTCTGAAGTTTGACTCTTATCATTCAGCTGGGATGACTCATAACAGTGGCTTGGCAAAACTGACGTGAGAATTAATAGTAACACAGGCTGGTGTGATGGCTCAGAGAATAAAGGCACTTGCCACCAAGTCTGATGACTTGAAGACCCACATCTGTCATCTATATACCATCACCCACAGGCACAGTGTGGAAGGTGTACATACACTAAATAAATTCTAAAGCAAAAATTAATAAAAAGACTTAGTATATTCCTAGATTCCAAATATGGTGATACATGTCTATAATGTATACTCAGGAGGCTGAGGCAGGAGGCTCAAACAGACAGGGCTACATGGTAAAGTCCTGTCTCAACAAAAACAAAAGAGGAGAAGGGTCCTTCCATGAATTCATGAGAGCAATTATTGTGTGCAAAGAAGCCTTTCTTTCCATATTCACTGGTGGTACTGTTTCTTTCATTATCTCCTAAGCAAATAGTTCTAGGTCATCTCCTGGCTACCAGGTGCCACACTGGGCCCCTCATCCTCTTGACCCTGTGCTCTCTCAGAACACAGGTTCTGCATGACCAGACTGATTCCTTCTTTGTATCCTTCACCGACTTCCTTCATCATCTCACTTCCAAATATGTTCATATGCATTAACAAAGCATAGGAGTTCATATAGAGACCAATTTTATAACATAAAATTGAACATCAGCATATAAAGTACCAAGTTAACATACTCCAAAGTGCCAACTCTTAGTACTTGGTTTATGAGTGACTTTCTTTTGCTTTAGACCAAGAACCATAGAATAAAATGATGCATGCTTTAAAAGTATATGAGACATATTAGGCATGGTCATTGTCATCACTAGACATTGTGAAAAATTGTGACCAGATCTATTCATTTCTACTGGTAAATGCTCTAGTCAGTGCCCCTTTTCCCTGATGTCCCCTGCTTATTTTGTGATTATTCTGGAACTCTAAGGTGACCTGTTTTCCCAAGAAGAGGACACCCAGGCATTGGCCCAGGTACAGAGCTAGGCTTGCACCAATGACACAGGAGTATCTCGAAGGCTTGTAGCCACATGTAGAGGATGCTACTGATGACAGACACGGCCCTAATTTAAATGGTATCAGAGTAAACAGGGTACTACTTGTAGAATGAAACTTGTCAAGCCCTTACCTGAAGAGATAAGGTTGAAACTATAAACATAATGCATTGCTTCAAAATGGGAACTGCAAACATTTTCAGGAATCTGCTCTGTTTCCACTGCAGGCATGCAACTTTTTAATAGGTAACGGCAAAGTAAAATGGACCAGCCCACACTGAAAATCATTCCCCACCCACTCCTTGCAGAGACCCTATACATTCAAAAATATTCGTAGTCATTCAGAAATCCAAGGAAAAGGGAGGAAGATGTGAACGCCTGCCAAAAATATAGGGTCTCTTTAAAAAAAAAAAAAAAAAAGAATTCCCCACAGTATGCCAGTTTAGCCACAGCTCATCTGGGAATTGTTTGAGAAATAATGACAGTAATAATTATGATTACTTATACTTAATTCTCCCTCGTAGGGGCGTTGTGAAGATTAATGAGTTAATACTCATAATGTGTTTTTGGTTTCTCGATGAAAGCTGCTATGAAAGCCAGATTATTATTATGATTATTATTGTTTATGTTAGACCATTCTTGTGGTGGATTCCTTTCACTGCCTGCCCCCTACATTCTCATCAAGAATACAGCCACTTTGCAAAGAGCTAGACCCCTGGTCTCAGAAGTAAACTAATCAGCCAGTAGTGTTGAACAGAATAGGTGGGGAGAGACAGAGTGAGAGAAAGATGGAGAGAAAGAGAGACACACAGAAAGAGGCAACACAGAGAACCAGGGTTTTTATACCCATGATGCTTTGCTCCATATTCCTAGCTAGACAGAAAGGGCTGGAAGAGGTAGCTACAAGGTGTCTAATGAGAACTGAATTGGCAGTGTATACATTTTCCCAGAGAGACTGTTGGCAAAGCAAAGCTAGGTTAGATAGAGACAGTATTGAGGTAATTTTTAAAGCAAATATTAAAGATTAGCTTTTAATCATTTAAAAGCAAAGACCCAAAAAGTCATATATTAATGAATTCCTATGTTCTCTCTCTCTCTCTCTCTCTCTCTCTCTCTCTCTCTCTCTCTCTCTCTCTCTCTCTGCCTCTCCCCTCTTGGGCCTAAACCAAATAATGTTTTCTTAACAAGACAAGAACACAGAATCCCTTGAAGTGGACTTTTTTTTTCCCCTTCCCTTCTTCTTTTGACCTGGGAGCTGGAGTAGTTTCACCATGCTGTCCTGGTTAGTCTTGAACTTATGGACTCAAGCAAATTTCTTGCTTCAACTTTCCAAGTAGCTAGGACTACAGGTCACTACAATTTTCCCCAGCTTTTAAAGTTGGTGTTTAAAGACTTATTTGTGAATCATAATGTTGTTATTTTGGTTGGTTGGTTGGTTGGTTTTTGTTTTGTTTTGAACTAAAAAAGTAGTAAGCCACTCAAAAGGCCACTTTCACATGCTCCATATGTGATGATGAATGCGTGAAACATAGGCCTGGCTCCTTAAGATATTCAGTAATACATCAGTGAACCCAAACGTCCCCAAAGAAAACAGGCAGCAAAGGCACCCTTCCTCTGTGCAAACATTTAACTTCTCATTTGAAATTCGCCATACAGTTCTTTACCTCAACTCCAAAAAGTCATAAAACTGCAAAGACATCAAGACCTCTTCTTATCCTACATGGCAGAGACTGATGACAATATAGTGTTCACTCTACTGTCTTCCATAGGAATGGAACTTTAACTTGAGCCAATCACTTTACCACTTTACCAAGAAAAGGCCACACTTCCCAAGCTCCCCTGCAGTTAGGTGTGCCCAGGTGACTCAGTCCTGGCCAAAGAGGGTTTGGCAGAAATGCGTTGGCCTTAACTTAGCTGGCAAGCATTACTTTCATTCTTCCTCTTTCCTGTTGCTTCGCAATCCGGCACAAAAGCCGAGATTGTAGTAACTATTACAATCATTCAGGACCATGAGTCACCCCTGCAGAATAGAAGACAGGATAACGCCCCCTACAACCTCCACAAAGTTGTCCATATCCAAGTCTCTGTAAATAACTTAGAGGATGTAGCAAAGGGATACTAAGGCTGCCAATGGAGCAAACCACAAAATGAGGGTGCTCCCATAGGTTCTCTGAATGGTTCTCCATAGTTATAACTCCATAAAAATGAGAGTGGGAGATAAAGAGAATCCCAGAATGAGAGGCGAGCCAACCCTGATCAACATGAAGATGGAGCAAGGGCCCATAAGCCAAGCAACATTTAGAAGCTTCTAGAAGGGACAAGGCTTCCTGCAGAAGGAAGGTGGGTATAGTGACCCCTTCACTGTATAGCTCAGTGAAGTCCATGACAGAAACATCTTATGGGATGAAAGATAGACCTTGGTTCACAGTTTCCAGATCTCAATCCGTCATGGCACTGAAGAAACAGAATGCTAAGAGCTTGAGGTCAGGGTTCCATAGCCAGTAAATGGAAGAAGCCACAGTGGAGTCAGAAGTCGTTACACCTTCCAAGGCCTTCTCCCATCCCCCACCCCCCATAACCTAATCTGCACCCCAGCCCGGTAACAACTGCATGTTGTTTTCCAGCCCCTGAGTTAGTGGCGGTTTGTTCTAGCAGCAAGAGGAGGTCCATCAGAGCACTGGGGGGTGGCAGAGAAAAGTGCTGGAAGGAGGCTGGCTCCTGACAACCCTGAGGAACTCCACACTAGCCCGAGTGGCCTCATTCTGAGGATGTACTCCAAGAAAGAATGAATACAATGAATTGTGCTGTTACCATATCACATGTTTACCTTAAAACAATGTTCCTCCCATTACTCATTAAATCTACTTCCCTCTACAGATCTCCAGGTTGTCCAGATCTGCCTTCCATGGCCACCCTATGGTGCCATTGTCCCCTTTCTAGATGTACTAAGAAATCAAATGCTTTCCCATAACCTAAAAGACTGAGTGAACCTAGGTTGAGTGGTCCAGCTAAAAGCCTTTGACAAGTTTAAACTGAAAATAAATGACCATTACAATTTACCATGCCCCACCCCCATCTCCCCAAGGCAGCCAGACACCTTCTTTCAGGGAATAAGAAACCAGGTCCCTGGTGAGCAGCCCTACAACAGGGTGGGTTGAAGCAGGCAGAAGTCACTCCATGGAAAAATAGGATGAGGTAAGAATAAAATGTTTGTTTCAACTATTTACCCCCAGAAAGGGATAGCTGCCAGGAGAGCCTGCGATTGCTTGTGGATTCTGAGTTTTGAATGAGATGGTAAACTTAGAAGAAACAGGTAGTCACTTCATCCAGCTCCAGCCAAAATGGCATTGTGTTCTTCCGTGAAGCAGCCTTGCGGGGTTGTGTGGCTGGCAGCCATGGGCAAGCACTTTCTTCTACAAAGGAAAACTAGAGGGCTGAGGGCAGGAGAGCCTGCGAGAGGGAGCTCTCAACACCCAGGTGGAGGTGTCATTCAGTTCAGAGCTATTGAGAGCCAGGTGACCTGCCATGGCAGGCCAGGCAGGGTTCGGGGCTTTTGTTGGTTCTCATCAATATCAGCCTATAAATAAAAAGACTATTAGTTGGGTCCTTGCTAGGGACTTTAGTACCTGCACATTGGGGGTTGTTCTCAAGAAGAAAAACCTTTCCTGGAATTATGGTACATTTCCATTCAAACAAACAAAATATGAGCGCTTGCCTGCATGTATGTGTGTGCATCATGTGCACACCTGTTGCCCATGGGAGCCAGTAAGGATGTCAGGATGCCTATAACTGGGGTGTCATATGGTTGTGAGCTACCATGTGAATGCTGGCAACCAAACTCAGGTCTTCTGCAAAAGCAGCAAGTGCTCTTAACCACTGAGCCACCTCTCTAGCCCCAAACAAAGTTTTTAAAGAAGTCATAAAAAAAATTAATTTTAAAAAAATGAGTTTGTTTGTTTGTTTTGGTTTTTCAAGACAGGGTTTCTCTGTGTAGCCTTAGCTGTCCTGAACTCATTTACAGACCAGGCTGGCCTCGAATTCATAGGGAAGAATAAATTTATGCATTTCCCCAAAAAAAAAAAGGATAAAACCAGATATCATTGTGCTAAGTGAAACAAGCCAGATTCAGGCAAATGTCAACTAATTTCTCTCATATATGATATATGTACATATACACACATAAATACACACATAAATAAAAATGAATATGTGTATATATGTATGTATGTGTGTGTGTGTGTATTGGCAAAACAACCATACATGTAAAATGAAGGTAAATAAGCCAAAAATATTTAAGATTTTTTGAAGGTGAAGCTAAAGGAGAGGAGAAATAATAATCAGTGCTCATGTCTTCTCATAGAGATCCACAAGAAACTCTTTAAAGCTCTGGTTACAAGTTTGGAAAACATGGCTCCCTCCCAAACAGCAGCAAATGATCTAACTCCCCATCATTTACTGGCTAAGAACCCCAAATCCTTTACAGAGCCCGCAGGTACTCCACATTCCCTTCTCCCCACCCATGGAAAGCTACCACGCCCCCTGGCTTGGAAGGGGGTACAGACAGAAACTGGCAGTTTCTGATCCAGATGAACTTCTTGCCAAGTCTTTACTGGCCTCATTGGAACACCTGGAGAAAGAAGTGTGACTGAGAAGCTCCCTCTGGAAGGAAAAACCAGCAAGATGCTGGCTTGCCTGAGCTGATCTTCCCCACAAACCTTCTCTCTCTTCCTTTCACATCCAGACACCTACTCACTTTTGTCTTGTCAGAATCAGAGTGACTGATTAATCTCTGCCTGATTTCAGTGGGAGGAAAGAGCAAGCCTTGCCTCAAGTACCTTTTAGTAAAGTTTTTACCTAACTAAGTCTTACCTGGATTTAACTGGGGGAAGATAACTGAAAAATCTAAGTTCAGTGTGTGTGTGTGTATGTGTATGTGTGTGTGTGTGTGTGTGTGTGTTATTATACATACACATGTTATGTCTGTGTTTCAGTGTATACATATACACACACACACACAGAGGGGGACAGAGAGAGAGAGAGAGAGAGAGAGAGAGAGAGAGAGAGAGAGAGAGAGGAGAGAGAGAAGGAGAGAGAGAAGGAGAGAGAGAGAGAAGGAATGGAAAGCAGTCTCCATAGAGAACTGGCAGGTGCACTTCTGAGTGCCTGATATTCCCAGAGAAGCTACAGAAGCTACGGTTATGTAGGCTGCAGGGCAACACACCCTGAGAGTGGCAGTAATTACCTCACCGTTGTTGAGGTTTTCTTTGTGTAGGGTGTTGGGTGGAAGAGGGGAGAGGGGGGATCACTTGTGAAGGCAATGGGGGATGGGAATTCCAGGTGAGTTTAAAGCACCTGGCACACAAGGGGCTCTTCTCAGACTTTCCTGGTTGGGCCCCAGACTGGGAAGTCATCCCTTCCCTGGCTCTCGCATGGAATATCTGTGTGGTCCTGGATTGACTCAATTAGCCTCTCCCCTCCTGAATTTCATCATGTGTACATGGGGATAGGACCAACTTCAAAGAAGTCGGGGGCCTAATTAATGTTTTTAAGGTGCCTTGAAATTCTTGGATGGAAAAAAGATGAAACCACCACCTGTATGCATAAAGCCAGACCACGTGATAGCAGGTGGAAAGTTTTACTAGTAGATGGGTCTCCATCTCTGAGTGCTTAGTAAAAACCTCCTCTGAAGAAAAAAAAAATCAAGCTGGTGAGAGCAAACACACACACACACACACACACACACACACACATGAATGCACACATGTACATGCCATGAAGAAAGTAATAAAGCCAGCAATCAAAATTGATAATAAAAAATGTAATGTGCTTAAAGATCCTCTATGAAAACATGCAGCTGTTTGCTCAGCCCTGCTCTTCAGGAGAGGTACAGCTTCACAGCTTTCCTTGCCCCTCCCCCACCAACCTCTCTTAGCCTGCTATCTTTCCAAGGCCAAAGTGTCCTGGAGCTCTGAGGGAACATATATGCAGCAAAGCTTCTGAGGTGGGAAGGTAACTCTCTTTAGGGGATTCATCAAGTAACCAATAAAAACTCACACTTCCACTTTTGCACCATCTTTCCCACAGCTGGTCTATAAGGAGTCAATTGATTATCAGCAGCAATTTACTTTCACCTCTCTAAATGCTTGCCTAACACAGCTGAAGCTCTGAGTTAGATCTCCAGCACAGCATAAACCAGACATGGTAATGCATGTCTGTAATCCCCACACTTGGGAGGTAGACTTACAAAGGCCTTTTGGTATGATCATAAGGAGTATATCACATGATATTCTATTTAATGTCCTCAAGTCAAATGATGGTCTGGTATGGCCAAAGTCTGTAGCCATTTAGTCATTTGTTTAACCCATTTACAGTTCCTACACAAGAGGCAGACACTGCTCTTGTCCACAGCTGCAAGGCATACAGCAAACAAAACATAGTCATCACATTGTGGGCACTGAGGATCTGTACTTAGCTTTTCACATAGTAGGAGAGATGGCAAGGCCTACAAGGGAGAGAAGGGAGATGGGGAGATGATGGGAGATGGGAGATGATGGGAGATGGGAGATGGGGAGATGATGGGAGATGGGGAGATGGGGAGATGGGGAGATGGGGAGATGGGGAGATGATGGGAGATGGGGAGATGGGGAGATGATGGGAGATGGGGAGATGATGGGAGATGGGGAGATGATGGGAGATGATGGGAGATGGGAGATGATGGGAGATGATGGGAGATGGGAGATGGGAGATGATGGGAGATGGGGAGATGATGGGAGACGGGGAGATGATGGGAGATGGGGAGATGATGGGAGATGGGGAGATGGGGAGATGGGGAGATGATGGGAGACGGGGAGATGATGGGAGATGGGGAGATGATGGGAGATGGGGAGATGGGGAGATGGGGAGATGATGGGAGATGGGGAGATGATGGGAGATGGGGAGATGGGGAGATGATGGGAGATGGGGAGATGGGGAGATGGGGAGATGGGGAGATGATGGGAGATGGGGAGATGATGGGAGATGGGGAGATGGGGAGATGATGGGAGATGGGGAGATGGGGAGATGGGGAGATGGGGAGATGATGGGAGATGGGGAGATGATGGGAGATGGGGAGATGGGGAGATGGGGAGATGATGGGAGATGGGGAGATGATGGGAGATGATGGGAGATGGGAGATGATGGGAGATGATGGGAGATGGGAGATGGGAGATGATGGGAGATGGGGAGATGATGGGAGACGGGGAGATGGGGAGATGGGGAGATGATGGGAGATGGGGAGATGATGGGAGATGGGGAGATGGGGAGATGGGGAGATGATGGGAGATGGGGAGATGATGGGAGATGGGGAGATGGGGAGATGGGGAGATGGGGAGATGATGGGAGATGGGGAGATGGGGAGATGGGGAGATGGGGAGATGATGGGAGATGGGGAGATGATGGGAGATGGGGAGATGGGGAGATGGGGAGATGATGGGAGATGGGGAGATGATGGGAGATGGGGAGATGGGGAGATGGGGAGATGATGGGAGATGGGGAGATGGGGAGATGGGGAGATGGGGAGATGATGGGAGATGGGGAGATGGGGAGATGGGGAGATGATGGGAGATGGGGAGATGGGGAGATGATGGGAGATGGGGAGATGGGGAGATGGGGAGATGGGGAGATGATGGGAGATGGGGAGATGATGGGAGATGGGGAGATGGGGAGATGGGGAGATGATGGGAGATGGGGAGATGATGGGAGATGATGGGAGATGGGAGATGATGGGAGATGATGGGAGATGGGAGATGGGAGATGATGGGAGATGGGGAGATGATGGGAGACGGGGAGATGATGGGAGATGGGGAGATGATGGGAGATGGGGAGATGATGGGAGATGGGGAGATGATGGGAGATGGGGAGATGATGGGAGATGGGGAGATGGGGAGATGGGGAGATGATGGGAGATGGGGAGATGATGGGAGATGGGGAGATGGGGAGATGATGGGAGATGGGGAGATGATGGGAGATGGGGAGATGGGGAGATGATGGGAGATGGGGAGATGATGGGAGATGATGGGAGATGGGGAGATGATGGGAGATGATGGGAGATGGGGAGATGATGGGAGATGGGGAGATGGGGAGATGATGGGAGATGGGGAGATGATGGGAGATGATGGGAGATGGGGAGATGATGGGAGATGATGGGAGATGGGGAGATGATGGGAGATGGGGAGATGGGGAGATGATGGGAGATGGGGAGATGATGGGAGATGGGGAGATGATGGGAGATGGGGAGATGGGGAGATGATGGGAGATGGGGAGATGATGGGAGATGGGGAGATGATGGGAGATGGGGAGATGATGGGAGATGGGGAGATGATGGGAGACGGGGAGATGATGGGAGACGGGGAGATGATGGGAGACGGGGAGATGATGGGAGATGGGGAGATGGGAGATGGGAGATGATGGGAGATGGGAGATGATGGGAGATGGGAGATGGGAGATGATGGGAGATGGGGAGATGGGAGATGGGAGATGATGGGAGATGGGGAGATGATGGGAGATGGGGAGATGATGGGAGATGGGGAGATGATGGGAGACGGGGAGATGATGGGAGACGGGGAGATGATGGGAGATGGGGAGATGGGGAGATGATGGAGATGGGGAGATGATGGGAGATGGGGAGATGATGGGAGATGATGGGAGACGGGGAGATGATGGGAGACGGGGAGATGATGGGAGATGGGGAGATGATGGGAGATGGGGAGATGATGGGAGACGGGGAGATGATGGGAGACGGGGAGATGATGGGAGATGGGGAGATGATGGAGATGGGGAGATGATGGGAGATGGGGAGATGATGGGAGACGGGGAGATGATGGGAGACGGGGAGATGATGGGAGATGGGGAGATGATGGGAGATGGGGAGATGGGAGATGGGAGATGATGGGAGATGGGAGATGGGGAGACGAGGAGACAGGGAGATGGGAGATGGGGAGATGGGGAGACAGCTCAGTTAGAAGTGTGCTTGCTAATGCAAGTATGAGAGCCTGAGTTCGATTCCCCAAGACTGACATTTAAAATATAAATAAATAAAAGCCATGTGTGGCAGTGTTACTTAAAATCCCTGCTTATAAGCACCACCAGGGAGGTAAAGACCAGAAGATCTCCACTGGCTGGGCAGCTTAGCAAATGCAGCAAGTTCCAGGTAACAATGAGAGACTCAGAAAACTAACTTGGATGGCATCCTGAGGAATGGCACCTGAGAGAGATCTCTAATCTACACACAAGTACACACACACACACACACACACACACACACACACACACATACACACACACACACACACACACACACACATACACACACACAGTCCCTTTCCATGGAACAAAGGGACTGGGGTGGGGGTGGGGGGCAGGGGGGGGAGGGCAGGGGGGGAGGAGAATACCTCCTGTGGAGCTTTTCCATTCCAGAGATATTTTTCCATCAAAGGTGGCTTAATGATGCAGCTGGGCTTACCTGATACTATCCAATCTCAGCTTGATGTCTCTACTCTACTACCCGACCCCTACCCTCCAACCCACTTACAAGCAGACAGCTTTCACCTCTCTGCTCTGTCTAATGAGTCTGTTGCCTTCCTCTTTGCCACGAGAGGGATATTGGAACTCATGGCAACAACTCCTTGAGTATTGAAGACAGACAAGATTAGGCAACGTATTAGTCACAATTCTCCAGAAAATAAGAACCAATAGGCCCTGTAGGGGAAAAGCTATGATTTATGCAAATACATTAAAGAGTCGTTAAAAGGAACTGACTCACCCACTCATGGAAGCTCTCAAGTCTGAAATGTGTGTGTTGCAGGGGGGGGGGGGGGATCTAGAAAGCCAAAGCTTAAGTCCAGAAGCCACCTGCTCTAGATCCAGGAAGGGCCACATGCCACCAGTCAGTTGGGCTACTATCCCTCACCTGTGGCCCAGACACACTGACTCATGAAACCAACCATGAGAGATTAAAAGGCCCTCTACTGAAACAGGCTTTCACTCCTTGTAGCGTTTCTCCACAGGAATGCACATGCCACTGTCCTTTTCTAGTTCATTTTTTTCTTGCAGAGAACTGTGGAGAAAATAATGGACATCTGACTAGTGTTTCCTTTTAATTGCCTAGTATCATGCTTGATGTGTTGTCATATTGTTTGTATGTATATATGTATGTGTTTATGTATGTATGTATGTATTTAAGATAGGGTTTCATGTAGTCCAAGCTGGCCTGGAACTTTCTATATAGTAGAGAGTGACCTTAAACTTCTGATCCTCCTGCCACTACCTCCCAAGTGTGGGGATTGCAGACATGCATTATCATGTCTGGTGTATGCCGTGCTGGGGATCTAACTCAGAGCTTCAGATGTGTTATGCAAGCATCCTGCCAACTGAGTGCATTGCCATCCTATATGTACTTTTTTAATGTCAAAGATATATTAGTTCTAATATTAGTTATATTCCTAAATCCATAACACTACTTTAGTGTCAAAAAGTGTGTGTGTGTGTGTGTGTGTGTGTGTGTGTGTGTGTGTGTTTGGTGAGGGAGTTCTGAAAAGCTATAGATTCCCTTAAGTCCCACCTAGTTTCCTTGGTTGAACTCAAGCATATGCCCCAAATGAAAAGTCTAAAGGCTCTCTTCTTCACCTGATGCTCCGTGTAGGCTGGTAAAGGAAGAAAAATGTAAGCCATGGACATTTCCTGCTCTTAGACGCTAAGCTAGTTTTATAATAAAACAACACACCAGGAGAAAGTTATACAGCCCCTGCTTAATTCACAAGTGCTTTGGTCCCCATCCCATAATATGAGGGAGTGAGTCAGTGGTTCTCAACCTGTGGGTCGTGTAGCCATTCAGGTGGAGTGATTCTTCCACAGGGGTTGCCCAAGACCATTGGAAAACAGAGGTGCTTACATCACAATTCATTACATCAGCAGAACCACACTTACAAAGTAGCAACAAAAATACATTTTTTTGGTTGGGGGCCACCAGAATATGAGGTACTATATTAAAAGACCACAGCATTAGGAAAGGTTGAGAATCAATGGAGCAAGTGATAATGCCGTTTCACTTACTTTCTATCTGTGGATGATATCGCGTCATTGACTTCAGATGACATTATACACTGAGATACTTAGCAAAGATTACAGACTCTTCCCATTGTCGTCAGTACAGCAGGTATCCAATGCGCATTTGGTAAATAAGTCACACTTCATTACAACAGGCAGGTAGCAAACAGTTATAATAGGATTGCCTATTGCTTCATTTACCATCTATGTTTGTGCATTTATATATGACCATTCATTGCATAGCAAATGCCATAGAAAACACAAATATAGTTATGAAATCATTCTAGACAAAAAAGCATCGTCCAGAACATGATAGAGCCAAACTAATACCAAACTGGAAAAAGCGACAGATGAATGCTAGAGCGGGCTCACTAGCAGACCAGGAGTGATGGGCGGGGCGCCTTTCTCCAACTGGCCGAGTGTTCACCACCATCCCACCCATCAAATATAAAATATTGCCACAAAGGATATCCAGAGGAGGTATTCTAAAGCCATTCCCGAGCCAGATGTGGTGTGCTCAGGAGGCAAAGGCTGACAAAGCTCAGTGAGTTCGAGACCAGCCTGGTCTACAACATGATTTCCAAGGCATTCACAGCTACATAGCGAGGCCTTGTCTCAAACACACACAGCAAAGAAGCAAAGCCGTCAGCGAACTGGGAAAGGTATGGAGGAAAGTACTGATAAAGGAGATTCGCCACCACTTGCCATGCATTCAGGTTGAATATTAACAAATTGCGTTTTCAATGATTTCAAATCAGAGTTGGCGATCACTCACCCCTGCGCCAGTACACTGCAGCATACTGAAGAGCCACACACCGTCCCTCCCCAGTTCATAACCTCACCCTCGGTATCCAGAAGAAACCTCTCCTGAGCCTCACGGGATGCCAACTTTCATGTGACTCAGAACTCCATAGTTAAATGTGAACTAAGGCCCCGCAGAAAACGACTCTCGTGGGGAACAGAAAGTGGCATGCACCATTTGAGTAGCAAGTTGACCTGCATCATGAGTGGCCACACACACACACACACACACACACACACACACACACACACACCCCTACTCAGATGTGAGATTTAGATCTGTGAAGTTTTGATTTAGAAATGTTCTTTAAAACAGGCTAATTATACAGATGAGAAATCCGCGGCCAAGGTGACACAGTAAGAAAGCGAAGAGGCAGGGACTATTCTAGATCCCCATCTTCTGAGTCTATGGTTCCCTCCTTCACCCACATACTTATGCACACACATCTGGGAGCCAGAGACCAACACTGCGTGTTTTCTTCTTTCTTTCTAGCTCATGTCTTTGAGACAAGTCTCTACCCAAACCAGCACAGCTAGCCTTGCTGGCCACCAAGTTTGAGGGACACTCCTACCTCCACCTCCTCAGTTCAGAGACTTCAAGAGTTTGCCACTGTACCCAGCATTTTACAGGGTTCTGGGACTACACACACACACACACACACACACACACACACACACACACACACAGGTCTTCATAATTGGATGGCAAACACTTTACCAAAGGAGTCATCACCCCAGAGCCCCCAAGTCTGTCATACCCTTTAGTGAATCTTCAACGATGGGCGCAAAGCCTCCTGAAGGCAACCATTCGTGGGTGCTGAGTGAATTATCTAAGACTCTACTAATTTACAGACAAATGGGGCTTGCATCAGCAGATACATCACACGTGAAAACCATCATCCTCAAGGAGTCAGGTCTGCTAACTTTGGGCAGTGGCTCGACAATTGGAAGTAGGAATGAACCCTAAAAGGAACCTAATCCCCTACAAAGATCCACCTCCTTGAAGACAGGACTTAGGTGTGATTAATTTTTATCCGAGGTGCTTAGCAATTCCTGACAGCAGACACTCCGTGAAGCTTTGTGTGTGGAGTGCGCAGCTCTATAAAGACCTGACTAAGAGTAACAGTCATAGGGATGTGTCACAGATGCTCAGTGAGGCACCTCCCTGCAGGTTTCAGTGTTTACCAAAAAGGAAAAAAAAAAAATGACTCGCTGGCCCCTGTTCATTGAATAACACTTAACCACACCCCACTGATTTGAAAGTCAGTGGCCTTATTAACGAAGAGGCACAGTGTTTCCAAACCAGGCTAAGTGATTTCTCTCTTTCTTTTGGATCTGCTTTTAAATCCACACTCACCTGCTGACGGCACAGCAGTTTCCACTTGTTGAGCCGTGGATTTCATGAGCACATGCCACCTGCTTGCTCAAAACCCTTCTTTTCTTAAGTGGTGAGAGGGACACAGAGAGGTTGGGGGAGGGGTAGCAAAGAGTCAAATTAGGCAACTTTAGGTTTAAAAAAAAAACCATCTCTAGCAAATAGGCACTAGTGCTTAGAGAACTTCAAGTCAGCTACCTCATGGAGCGGGGCTCCTCAATTCACCACACACACACACACACACACACACACACACACACCTGCAGCACAGTCCTAGGTGCAAACTGGGACAAAACCATGTTGCTATTACCAATTTCATTAACACTCTGGGTAGTCCCTGATTGCCTCATAAGCATCTTGGCAATAGGGACACATGGAGGTGGCGGGTGGGGGGAAACGACATTATGTTTTTAAAAGTATAAATTTAAATAAAATATTTCATTGGCCCCCGTATTAGTTATTCTCTCATCACCATGATAAAGCACATGACAAATGTCTCATGAGAGAAAAGGTTGGGGATTATTGTAGCCCGTGGCGGTAGAGGAGGTATGGACGCAGGACCACGGTGTAGTAGCACAGCCAGAGCTGAGGGCAGGCCCACCTGTCCACGGCAGACACTTCCCACTCTCTGCTTCATGTCTGCTTCCTGTTCTGGCCTCCACGCCTGCTGTTGGCTGCAATGCCTCCTCTCTGCCACGCGGGACTCTCATCCCTCTGGGACCAAAAGAAAAAATAAATGCTTTCTTCTCTACGTCACTTTTGGTCACGGTGTTTTATCATAGCAGCAGAAAAGTAGCTAATACACACATAAGTAAAACGAAAGAGGCCAACATGTTTGGGGAGTCAGTTCCGGTTGTCTACCACCTGTAGCAAACTTCTCCAAAACTTAGTGGCTCTACACAATGCCAGGTTTATTTTGCTTATAGTCCATCACTTGGACAAGGCTCAGTGGGCCTGGTTCCTCTCTACCCAGTGTCCTCTTGCACAGCTCAAGGGCTCGGGCTGAACCTGTCTAAGGTTCTGCTCATCTGGCTATTGATACAGGCTTTAGACTAGGAATGTCAGTTCCTCTCTATGGGAATCACTGCATGCGTCCTTAAAAAAAAAACAAACATGGGGTGTGTGTGTGTGTGTGTGTGTGTGTGTGTGTGTGTGTATGTGTGTCAGAGCATAACAACACACATATGAAGTCAGAGGACAGCTTTGGGAGCCAGTTATCTCCTTTTACCTTTATATAGGGTTTTTGGGGACCAAACTCATAACCACTAACTGTTCTTCACATCAATAGAACACAGACTAAGACAGGAATGAAGCCTGGCATTCTCACACAGTCCCCTCATATTCGTACTCAAACTGGTAAAGGCCATCGCATCATAACTGACAAGTCTTCAAACCTACCAAATAGGATTCATGAGATGGATAAGCCGGTAAAGGCACTGTTGTCAGTCCTGACAAACTTAGTTCCATCCCCAAGACCCACGTGGTAGAAGACAAGAACTCCTACAGAACATCCTCTGACCTCCACAAGAGCACAGTAGAGGTGAGAGCAACCAATTGGTATAATTCCATTTTTAACATTTTTAAAAAAGAATAAAAGCCACTATCAGATATAATCCCTATGTTTCACAAACTCGTGAGATACAGTGTACTGTGGAGACAATTAACAGAAGTACATTGTTGTTTGTTTTTGTTTGTTTGTTTTGAGGCAGGATCTTGCCAAGCATCTCTGGATGACCTAGCACTTACTATACAGCCCAGGCGGCCCTCTAATTTGAGATGATGCACTTGGCAGAGGCAGAAGCGTTGCAAGCCGTAGGCCAGCATGGCTTCCTCGGCCAGGTTCAAGCCAGCTTTGGATATATAACAAGACCTTGTTGCAAACAAAGAAAAGGAAGAGGAAAAAGAAGAGAAAGATGCAAACATACAAGGCGACAATCATCAAAGACGCACTATGAAAACAACTGTCATGGAGTGAAGAGATGGCTCAGTGGTTAAGAGCACTGGCTGCTCTTGCAGAGGACCTGGGTTTAGGTACCAGGACCCACATGGTGACTCAACTTTCCACAACTCCAGTTCCAGGCATTGCAATGGTCTCTTCTGGCTTCCCAGACATCAAACAGAAAAGTGGAGCACAGAAATACATGTAGTCAAAACAGTTATGCACATAAAATAAGTTAGATTATATATAACAGATTTAATGATATATAGTTAAAGAAGAGTGTCTGTGAACTAAAGTCAGAAGTTTCTAGAAAGTCAACCTACTGATACCTTGATCTAGAACTTCCAGCCTTCAAAACTGAGAGAAAATGCATTGCTATTGTTAAGGGCACCCAGGTATAGAATTCTCTTTTTGTAGCCCTAGGAAACTAATTCTGATAACAAACATACCATCTTATGTTATACATGGGCTGGTCAAGCCTTCCTGAGTGGTAGTAAAGGCAAGCCTTTAATGATCTATGTGACTGTCAACTAACATTTTTGCCAGGCAGTCTTCTCATCTGTACAAAAGAGTTTAGGCTAGCAAATATATGGACCAAGTCTGTTTAGCTGCCCATTTATACAAATAAAGTTTTATTAAAACACTATACTGTTCATTTGTTTTCAAATGTGTCTAACATGCTCTTGAACTACAACACTGAAATTAGAGTTGAATAATTGCAACGGAAATCATGCGAGCAGCACAGCTTAAAATATGTACTATCTAGATATTTATATGTTTGCCTACTAACCTCTGACTCCATGTT